>NC_090443.1:697280864-698013364 GCF_031143425.1 Pleurodeles waltl | reverse complement strand
AACCCTCTTTCTTGCACAATACATCAGGCAAAATCCCTCACATACACCTCATACATAACAGATATTGAATATAACCATCTGTCAACTGACTACCAAAAGACCTTACCACCAAGATACATCAAACAAAACATCCAAAAAAACACTGTCGAAAAGTCACACTTACCACTTTCAAATCAAAAGGGCATCTTACAAAGATATTTCTGGATAATTGTTTAAATCTCTCAAATCTACAATAATTCATTATTCAGACTTCACCACACCATCATGCTCATAGGATGTCCTATAGATATCATACTGGAGATCCTAAAACATGTTTGTTTTCACACCAGCATCTCTTTCAGAATCAACAGAATACCTTAGCCTATGTCACAATGTCCTCACGGGCACAATATAACTCCAAAGACATATGCTAATTGATGCAATGAAACCTCAACAGCACCCTCAAATCCACAAGCCCATAACCTCAGTCCTTAAGCAACTGACTTATACACCACTTTTTGCTGACCATGAAAAGTAATGTGTCAAAAAAAGATGGTTCAGAGTACCATGGTCAGATTTCATTCACTATGTGCTAAAGCCCCCTTGCTGCAGTGATAATATCATAATGTATGGTTTTATTGGCCTTGGGAGTCTTGTAAGTACAATACAATACAACACAGTGGCTTATTTTTTAAGTATAAGAAATTAATTGCTTAATGTGTGTCATCTTCTTACTTTGGTCTTTTTCTGTATTTGTCTTAAATGTGGAAAACAGGGTCACCATATCGACTGTATAATCCTCAGCCTAAAATCTAAAAGAAGACAGGTTTTCACATCTTTGTAGGAAGATCAATAAATGGAAGAATTTAGCTCTTCTAATGGATGATGATGATAACATTAGCTTCTACCCAATGGGCATATTTAATTTACCTATAAGTCCCTCCTAAAGTGCACTATATGTGCCCAGGGCCTATTAATTACATGTTACTAGTGGGTCTGCAGCAGTGATTGTGCCACCCACATAAGTAGACCCTTAACTATTTCTCAGGCCTGCCATTGCAGAACCTGTGTGTGCAGTTTCACTGCCACTTTGACTTGGCATTTAAACTACTTACCAAGCCTTCAACTCCCCTTTTATTTCATATAATGCACCCCTAAGGTAGGCCATAGGTAGCCCATAGGGCAGGGTGCTATGCAAGTAAAAGGCAGGACATGTACTTGCAGGTTTTACATGTCCTGGTAGTGAAAAACTCCAGTTGTCATGTTTTTGTCTGTGTGAAATGATAATGAGAAATCCTGCTTACTGGTGAAGGTGGATTTAACATTACTATTTTAGAAATGCCACTTTTAGAAAGTAGGCATCTCTCTGCTATTGCTGCTCTCTGTGCCTTACAGCCTGTCTAGGATCAATGTCTGGTCTGTGTGGGGTGACAGCTCACCTTGTGCATACAATTCAGACAGCCATAAACACTGAACCCTCAGCTGTATCTGCATTCCACTGCACACTGATGAGTCTTCCTGGGCAGGAAGGGTGGAGCGGCCCTCACTTACACTTACACTTCAAAGAGTGCTTGCCTGACCCCACACAAAGGACTGATAACCCCCCACAGAACTCCTGGCAGACAGGAGTTCTGGTTTGAAAGGGGAACTGTTGCACTTCATAACCACTCTTGCAAGCTTACCCCACTGCAAAGGCACATTTGGGTATAAGTACTGCGGCTCTGGCCCCCTTGAATCAGGCACTACTGGAACAGAAACCAGGTCTGAAGAACTGCTGGGCTGCTGAAAGGTCTCATCGGGATGGCTTTCCTGAAAAGATTGCTATGCTGCTTGTTGTCTTACTGTCTGCTGCTCTCTGATCCTGCCAGAAGGACTCTGCCTTTTTGTTACCAGAAGTGATCTCCAAGGGCTTACTTTCTTGTCCCCTGTTTTTCCTCGAGGTCTCAGGGACATCAAAGACCTTGTGAACGTTGTTTCATCCGCCCCAGCACTGCTCTCACCAGGTGAAACTTTGTCATGGATTATTGCTGGTGATCATGAAGCCTCTTTTCCATCCTATGCCGCTCTACCGAAGTTGTGCCTACTGCTCATGAGCCTGCCATCGAGTGTAGGCCTCTCCACAGCCCACGAGCCACTCACCCAAGAGTTGTGTCTACTGCTGTAGAGTCCTGCAAGTGAGCACGGTGCCTCATTGCCACCCGCTCCACTCTACAGCTGTGGTGCTTACTGGCCCCAAGCACCCTCTTAACCAGTCTGCAATCGGGACCCCACCTGCTAGACTGTGACGAGCATTTCAGGAGGAGTGTGTTAGCTCACCGATCATGTCCGGAGCCGAGTGCCAAGTACGGCTTCACTTCTCGCACAGGTACTGATTTACTCTAGAACAGCGTGCTCTCCCATCGGCTCTCTCCCCAGCACCCATTTCCAGCCTCTTGGCCTGTACTCTGACTTTTAGCGAAACACTCCTTAAAGGTGTGCACTGATGTGCAAAGCATTGTGGGGATATTATTTCCAAAGGTTATCTTGTTGTACACTTAGTGGATCTGTATCGGTTTGGTCTTGATAAATCACTTCTATTTTTCCAACTTGGCGTGGAGTCATTTTTTTAGAGTTCCACTGTTTTGTTGTACAACTATTGTACAAATACTTTACACCTTGCCTTCAAGGTTAGGCCTGCCTGTTCTGTGCAAAGCTACCCAAGGATGAGCACAGGATAATTTAGTTTGTGTTATGACCTGCCCTGATTAGAATTGTGGTCCCTACTTGGACAAGGTACATACGTTAGCCAACTAGAGACCGCAGTTTCTAACAACCACTAATAGGCAATCAATTATATCTGGCATTGACTCCATTGTGCCCTACATTTCAGAATGTGTTCACTTTCAATTCCATACCTTTGCCCTTTACTTACTATCTTTTATTCGAAGTATAAACAGCATGATTTTCAAATCACAACCTGCTCCGTAGTAATCAGACTACCTCCATGTCACCCTGAACGTGATCAGCCTCTACAAATCAGTCTGCTACCAAGATGCACTAACTGCAGGGGCATCCTTCTTGAACACATACAGAAGTTCTCACCCAGAGATTTGCTATTGTAAATTCAGCACTATGATATCACTTCTTTCTTGCTCGGTAAACAGTGGCGGCTGCCACTGAACCGGCTGCACAGGTTCCCAGCCAATCACAATACTGCTGAAAGCAGCAGCGTTGTGATTGGTGTTAGCGGCCTGCTTCACCGCTCAGACTGGCGATGGGAGCCTGTGAATGTTCTCTACCCACCTGTGCTATACAGCTGGGTAGAGAACATGCAAAGTGCGCATGTCTTTTTGGCCGGCCGAACAAAGCCGGCCAAAAAGACATGCGCACTTTGCACACACTCTGCTCGGGCCCCCTCCCTCCAGCTCAGCCCTGCCCAGTCCTACAAGGAAAAATAAAATGATAATAACGTACATTACGTTATTAACATTTTATTTTTCCTTTTTGGGAAAACCAGTGGGGCAACGTTCCTCCGCCGCAGCGGGGGAGGCGCCCCTGTTGGTTAATAATTATAGCTTGTTTACTTGTTTCAGGAAGAGTTCATGATGCTTTAATATTTATCAAGCTTTTCCCTCTGATCCTCTTTCAAAGATATATGATACCTGATACAGGCTATGCCTTCTTAGTCTGGGGTCTAAATGCTGCCAATCTCGTTGTGTCTTCTGAATTGAGAAATGGGCCTATTGTTTCCAGGCTTCTTCTTCATCTCTGGACAAGCAGTGCTGAAACTGCCATGATTAATAAAAATGATTCATTCCATCAACAGCCCGTTATCTTTACAACCACTCTTCCCTTATCATTCACTGGTCATTTTAGACTGTGCCTAATCACCTGTACGTTAGGTTAACCTAACCTAAGGTTATAATGGGAAATCACAAATCCTGCATATTCCATTTCTGCTTTGAAACTCATTCTTTTCCAGTTTTGTGTTGACATCTTCTCTATGCAGCTCCAATAGAACAAATTCCACACTGTCAAAGTTGACACAATTTTACCATTCACATCTATAAGAATCTGCTATTATTTCTATCTGCATTATTCATAAACAATTCCCAGTGCTAAAAAAGTAAGAGACTTTACACATACTCAACTCATAATAATATAAAGCATGCTGAAGAACTGAACAACTGGGGACGGCTGGGTCAAGGCGGTTATGAAAAACTGGGGAATGTAGTCTTGTAGGTCACTGGCAAAGGAAGCACACACACAAATATATTTATACTGTCCTTTTATCGGGAGTCTCTTCCCTGTCATCCTGGGCAATGACGATATAAAAGTGTTTGTTCTGGCATTTCACTACTTGCTACAATTTACAGCCGGACACGCTATTCCCTTGACTTTGTTTCCCCCTTTTCCATTCCCTCAGGTATCCTATTAGGTACAAGCCCTGCATGTTTGTTGCTTGCTCTCACTATGCTTTCTTTATTATAGACTCATCACCTCCTCTCATTATTCCAGTTCCTAAGACTCTGGCAGTTAAGGATTGCTTTAAGTCATGGTTTAACCGTTTCCCAACACTATTTCTCTTGAGATGAAATGGAGACGAGTACTGGAGTTGGACCCCCAATGAAGCCATGGCGTCCCTGTATGCCCTTGAGGCAAAAGCGGTGCCCGGGTCCGAGTGGAAAACCGCAACTGCATTTGTACCAATAAAGACTCGCAAATCTTTAATAACAGTCTGAACGTCAGCCAAGCGTAGTGGCCACACCCATAGAAATCTAGAGCAGGAGTTCACAGCGACTAGAATGTATTTGTATGCACTGTCCAGTGTTAGGGCACCGCAATGGTCTAAGTAAACACATTGTAAAGGTTTATTAAAAATTAGGAAGGGTGTCTGCGGTGGGCTCTTAGCAGTGGAAACTTTGATTTGTTGGCAGATGTCACAACAAAGGACATACTGCTTCACCTCCTTGTATAGGCCTGGTCACCAAAAACGGGCTTGTAGCAATGATATTGTAGCCGCCACACCAGCATGGGCAGATGCTGCCCCCTCATGCGCTGCTTTAATCAACTCTGGTCTTATATCTTAATTGGGAATCTCTCAAACCCCTATGCCTAGTATCTTAACTTGAGCGTTTAGGCAGCCTCCCATTCGGTAGGAATACTTAGCAGGAAATGCTGTTGGATAGGGCTTACCACCAGCCGTAGCTTTCACAGCGGCCGATATATCTTTGTCCGGTTTCGCGACTGAGCGGGTCACTGCAGTAACAGTGGCCGTAGCAACTGCTGACTTTGCGGCTTCATCAGCCAATGTATTCCCAGCCATGTGTATTCCAACGCGCTGGTGTCCAAGTGTATGTACAACATGGATATTTGGTAGCGTTTCCTTCAGATCCGCTTTTTTCCCCCGCAGAAGTCTGTCTTTAATGGTGTCCCCTTTAGAATCCCTAAACCCATTCTGGCGCCGGTAATGCAGGTATTCATAGAAGGACTGGACACAATAGTACGAATCACAAACAATTAGTATGTGCTGTACAGGATCCATATGTTCCAGTGCCATCCCCAGAGCTTTCAGCTCTGCTAGTTGTGCTGTGCAATCCCCTAGGGTTTGCGTGAATGTAAGTTGGGGACAAAATTTATTATCCTCCATCTAGCCACTTACGACTGCACGAGCAGCGGAGTATTGATGCTTTGTGCCAATTGCAGGTTGTGCAGAGCCATCGGTGTACATGACTCTATGATGTTGTTCAATAGGCAATGTGTTTGCTGGAACTGGGTATTCTAGTTCGTATTGCAAAAATTCTTGAGTTTGTAATTTTGTGTCAAAAATGTAGTCTACATCAGTGGCTGTCAAAGACGTGGCCCATTGTATCAAACGTGGATGTAATGGTTTAGCGTTAGTAACACTGGCTTTTGTGACAACCTCTAGGGCTGGGATGGGAGAAACGACAATAATGCGTTTGCCCTGGGCTAGAGGTCTTTCTTTAATGACAGCCATCTGAACGGCAGTGAAAATTTTCTCATTGGGAGCAAAGCGTTGTTCTGCTGCTGAGTACAAGTGTGATTTGTAAGCAATCGGGACGGTCTCACCCTCATTAAAGGTTACATAGGTGAAACCAATGGCACCAGCAATTACTCTGATGACCAAGTGTGCTTTATTGTTCCTTGTGTGTAGATGTTGTGCTGCAAGCATGTCTGTCTGCAGGTCTCTGAGAATGCGTGTGTGTTCGACTGTCCAAAATTTACTTGAAAAGTCAGGACATATTAAGTCATATAAGGGTTTTATGCATGATGCATAATCTGGAATGTAGGTTCTGCCACAATTTAGGAAACCCAATAGAGACTGGAGTTTTTTAATCGTATTTGGAGATTGTAATTGTGTGCATTTTTCTAAGAATTGTGGCGCTAGGCTCTTTCCTTCACTTGATAGCTCATATCCCAGAAAGAGGATGCTGAGGAAGGCTATTTTTGTTTTTTTTAAGGTTGAATTTGTAGCCAAATTCAGCAAATCCCACAACAATGGGACGGCCTACTCGTCTTAAATGTTGTAGCAATTCATCATCCGTGAGATAGATATCATCTACATAGAACAATGCTTCAGGATCAATGTCATGCAAAATTGCTGTCTCCCCAGCTGTGATTGCGATATAACATGGGTGTCTGCGCAAATACCCAATCAATGGTGTAGGATTCAGCGAGTTCCTCCGCAGCAATGGGCGAGAAAGAAGGTTTAATAACATCTTCCCCATATGGGCAGGTATGGACAAATTCAGGTGGCCAATCTTGTTCGGCCAACAAGATATCATATATATTTACCACGTGATCCCAAAAGATTGTGTCTATTGTGCTTTCAATGTCTCCTTCTAACTGTAGCGTTACTTTATACACCCTATCAGGCGTGGAGACCCGCATGTCCGCAGTTTCTACTTGTAGAAAGTGATCAGTTGCTTTCACCTCCAGATGCTCTAGAAGACTCCGGCAAACTATTGTGACCTCTGCCGTGCTAGTGCCTACTTCCTGTTTTTTAAGACGACCCTCTTCTTGAGCGGCATGTCATACTGCAACTGCTGCCACCTTTTTCTTTTTAAATTGGGGTTTTTATTGGGGAGGTTTCTCTTCCTTTTTAACAGAAAGCTATGATGAACGCTGTGATTCCTGTCTCGGTTTCACGTACTCTGTTCTTCGCTCTGATTGCCCACCTCTCTCATTGCGTTTTTCCGATGAGTCCTGAAAGGAAAGAGATTGATGTGTATCAGTATATTGATATCTATCAGGCGATTTTATATTATTTCTATTTCGGAGATTATGGGGCTCATTATGAACCTGGTGGTTCAGACCACCATGCCGGCAGCGGTGGAAAAGATCGCCACCGGCATGGCGGTCTGAACCGCCATATAATAAACACAGGGAGGTCCACCTGTGGCGGCCCTCCGCCACCGACAGGCTACCGCCGACAGGCAGTCTGATGATGGTGGATTACATTATCCGACAGGGCAGCGCTGCAAGCAGCGCTACCCTCCGGATAATGTACCCTGTTTCCCCCAGCCTTTCCCAGGCGGCTTCCCCCGATTTACGGGCAGTGATCTGCGCGACGGGTGCTGCTGCACCCACTGCACTGAGGCATTATGGAGCCGTTGGCAATGTCCTGGCCCTGCATTCTGCTGGGCCGGTGGGTGGAAACAATGATTCCGCCCTCCAGCCCAGTAGAATGTTTGTAATGTGGCAGGCAGGGCCTCAAGGGGGCTAGCATGAACACGGCGGTGTTTACCGCCATGTTCATAATGACCCCCTATATCTATTCCGTGGGGTCTCCGTAGGCGGAGATTCTCCCCTTTCTTTTTTAGGAGTTTGTTGTTATTTATCGCAGGGTTTCTTGTTACCCTCAGGAGCTTTCTTGAAAAAATCTTTGTTTGATTTGCCCTGAAACTGTGGTTTAGCTGGTCTGGCCCCTAGACTATCTCGACCAATAGTAGAGTAGGTCTCTGCGATAATCTTTGGCAGCTCGCGTTCTTGATCCTGTTGAGTAACATCCCGGAGCCTCATGCGCACTGCTAGAATGACTGGTTCCCCTTTAAGGTTATTCCAAATAATTGAGGATACTGTGGCAAAATTGCCCATTAATTGCATCCCCAAGTCTAGGGCCGGGGCAGCCCCCTATTCCTCTTTAATATGTTTCAACGCTTCCGGCAAGTTGGCACGTGTCGGAGTACCGTGTGCAGTAGTGTAGAATGCGGCAAACACCATGCCCCATGTATTACAGTTATTCACTGGACCATCCCAAATGGCAAGCACATCGATATAATTCCATGTTTATCCTCTGGTCCCATATGGGGAATTACTGCTTCCAGCGCATTTATTTTTTAAGCTTAAACTGAATTTCTTCTCGTTTGGCGGGTACTTTACCCATAATCGGATATACAGTTGCTGGGTTAAGACCTGGCGTCACTGCATATGGTTGCGCTGGAGCAGCACGTGCTGGTTTGTATTCAATGTTTGCTTTACAAACTGTACTAATTGTCTGTATATTGATGTCAGTTCAGTATCTAAGCAACAGACCTCAGCTACTGCTAAATTTGCTACTGCAGGGTGAGGTGTATACATGGCCAATAAAGGCCAGGTAGGACCATCAGTACTTGGATGACCTAACCTAACTGGTAGAATCGTGTGGGGTAGGGTGCCATCAAGCCAATTATTATGCTCTTGATAAGATAAAGGCATTTCTAAATATGCGTATGCTCTGTATTGTCCAGGTACGTTTGTAAGTGTATAGTGATAAAATGTGTTTGTGTTCCCATCAGCTGCTGGAAATGTGACCCAAGAATAGAAAAGTTCTGTTCTATAAGCTGGATGTGTGTCCACCACAAATGTGACTGAACCCCCTTGGGCCGTTAGGCCATTTGCCAATAAGTGTGCAGTCAGGGGTTGTCTCATATTGACTGCAATTGCTACCTGTTGCGGTTTCTCCATAGTAGATGGTAACTTTGTTCAGAGAAGGCATCTTTGTATACAATGAGACAGATATACTCAGGAGGACCCAAAAATTAGAGCCTGACCAAACCTTGGCGGCACCATGTCGCCTAGGCTCTCATTATTCTAATGAGACTACTGGATTTCGAGCGCAGAATCGCCAGCAGTGTAGGAGACAGAGTCTGACCCACTACAGGTGGCACCTGTTGCTTCAATCTGGGTTTTGCTCTGGCTAACTAGCTGTGTCTCACCTCTACCCAAGGGCAGGGGTGTTTGGGTAGCCGAGCGCATGACATAACTGGTTTCTCAGGAAAGCCGTGGTCACTCAGGTCTCATCCGTTTCTCTCAGTTACGTTAGTCTCACATACACAATGACAAATAGAGGCAGTATATGTTTCAGTAATGCTTTTAATGAAGTGACTGCATCTCAGATAGCAAAGCGTGGGCTGCAATAACAAGGACGATACAGAATGACAAGATTAAAACTGTGACAAGGAGAGTAAAGCATAAAAATGATGCTACCATATTGTCACTAGAGTCAATAGACTAATTCCTACCTAGGCTATAATAGAGCACAGCGTGTTAAGCTCTAATTCTGCCCGTCAGGTTCCCCTGGGAAGACATCATCCCCTATACCTGAGTAAAGGCATGAAGTCTGCAAAAGCAGCTGTAGCGAAGCTCTCAGCAATCAGCATACAGTTGTGGTTCTCTGGCTGGAATCTCCCTCTAACGTGCAAATGACAGGGAAGAGTTTTTATAATAAAACAGCTGATGTTATGAGAAAATGTCGCTACGTAAGGATGTGTGTTTTCTATGAATGTCAGAGACAAAACTTTATACCACGTTCACCGGCAACCTATCTTACTGTAGCCTTGGAAGAAGCACAGAGCGAGCAAGAATGTCTTGTTTGAGAACAGAGTGCTGGCCTATGCAAAAACAGTTAGAGAGAAATAAAACAAGACCGTAAAAGATGCTATTGTAACAATTATAAAATGAAGCCGAATAAAATATATCTAGGTTAAAGTGCACAGCGACAGGCCTAGTATGTTAAAATAACATGCATGGAGGTATTACTAAAATGACTACACAACACCTCAGGCTCGTTATAGTGTTCTACATCAAGGAGTTAGATGAGTCTTCCTAGGTATAAGTTAATGAGTCATTGATGCTTTTAATCACCTTTTTTCAATTGCTCTTCTCAGCATGCTATGATATTTCTTCAGTGCTACTTTCTACCTTTGATGAATTCTCAAATTCTGAGACTCCTTGGTTTACCGACCAGCATCATTCTCTTCAGCTGTTCCAGTGCTTCCTGTTTTCTTTCAGTGCGTCCTCTGAGTTCTTGGGTAACACTGTGTCTTTCAGTGTTCACTCAGAGCTTATGGGAAGGTGGGTATAGGCTTTCGATTAATTGACACTTTGGCAAGATTACTGACAATTTGCCAGACCCCAACGGTGTGCAATTATGAACCCTGGAGATAGTCATAAGAAGGCTATGGTTAATGATCTTGCTAAAAGTCAAGAGGAATTAAGAACTATTCGACATTAACATGCTTTTTTGTTGGATAAATTGAGCCAACTACAAATACATCCTGCAGTGCCTGTCACTTGCTCCCCCTCTGGCACTAGTCGAGATGGTAGTTGATAGGTTGCTTCTGGCCCAGTATGGGTACCCGAGATCGTATAAATCTTACTGCAGTCCATCCTATAGTTACAACAAGTGCTATTATCACTTCTCCAAAATGTTCTGGAGATCCTAGACACATCCCAGCCTTTTAGCATAACGTATTGTACTCTATATGGCAAGACTGCATTGTTTCCCTGGCAACATGACCAATATGTCTTTCATAGTATTGCATTTATATAAGAAAGGCTTATGTTGGGAAACCCTAGTGATTCAAAACCAGAGCAACTGGCTAACTCATTTTGGCTTTTTTTCCCCACTAATTCCAGACTATAGCTGGAAAAAGGCAAACCGTCCAAGGAGATCACACATGGCTTCTTACTGTGAGGCGTGATCCTGGGGTTTTATGCCACATATAAGCAAATTTCAACAATTAACATCTGAGGCAGCATGGTCTGACTAAGCTGCTCTAGCTACCTTCTACTAGGATCTCAGAAAATATCTTAAATATGTTTTAACATTGCTGGTGTCTTCCACAAGACTCTTCAATAAATGTTCAGCAGGCAAATTGACTCTCAGTAAGAAAAGGGCATTTCTGACCCATAGTCGCTATGTTACCTGAGTCTTCATCTACCACAACTACTACTGCGAAGCCAGTGTAACTTGACAACACAAGAAAAAAACATTATCCCCCAGATAAAAAGATCATTGTTGAAAAGATAAATTATGTGTGTATTGTAGCAAGGCTGGATATTTTGTCAGGAACTGCCCCTATTGTCAAGAAAAATACTGTTTGGTCTTAGATGACACACCAGGGTCGAGCACATACCAAGAACAACAGTGTGTCAGTAACAAAGCATACTATTAGAAACAGATTATGTGTACCAGTCCCACAGGTCACTGTTCCATTCTAGCCTCCGTTGATTCAGGTTCGTCTGGATGTTTTAGTATTATTACCTTTCAGCCAACAGTCTAAGAAAAGGTATACAAAAAGGTGAGGCAGAACCTACTGAGGGATCTTTGAGAGACATTTTTGGAAAACAATTTCTATGCTCATGGTGGCTTCAAGAGTATTACTTTTGACCTCATTGATGTCTCAAATTTTCCAGCTGTTTTGGGACCACCTAGTCTTTGTTTCTCTAATCCATACACTGACTGGATTAGGCAGAATATCACTCATGATTCAGAATAGTGCACAAGACACTGTTTCTCATTTTCTGGCATAAAAAAGATGCAACCTTTGTGGTTCTTTGTTATCCCAATATCAACTTACTTTTCATTGTGGAAACTGATGCTTTGGTTTACACTATAGGGGTTATTATGTCACTACATCACCCCACATCCAAAGCTTTACTTCCTAATGCCAATTTCTCTGACACACCCAGAGATCAATGTTTTCCCAAAAGTTGTTGAGCTCGAAGTGGGAGTAGGAAATTTGACACCTCCAGAATCCAATGTTTTCCCTAAAGTTGTTTGTGTGGAGTAGGAATAATAAATCTTCCCCCATCCAGAGTTAAGTCTCCAGCCTGGCAGCTGTTACCACCCTGGCGGACAGAGTGCTAAATTGGCGGTTTGGCTTGAGCCAAATCGCCAATGTCATATTTTGGGGAAAAGTACCGCCAGCCCGTTGGCAGTACCTTTCCCCAAAATACCATTGTCCGCCAGGGTCGTAATGACCCCCATAATGCCCAGGTCTACAAGGATTTCTAAACCAAGGGTCCAGGGACAATGAGTTCAATGTACCATCACTTGGGCAGGGAATGCCATGCTTCTGCAGCTCCACACAACTCATTGAGTATACCTGTGATGTGGATCTGTACCTTCTGGGAAATCAACAATCCCTTAAAGGGTTCAGGGATGCAGCGATAATGCAAACGATCATTTATTAATGAGTTACACACTCAAGGATCACTAGAAATGGAGTATGCATTTTGAAATATTTATTTTAAATAGTTATTTTGAAACCCCTGGATATAATGCACACAATATTGTTTGTTAACATCACAGAAGATAAGAATTACAAGCAGCTAAGTGTTTCATGAGCAGTTAAAACAACAGTACAAATTATACCATCTCAATTTGTAGCCCTTACCATCCTCACTGTGCTATCTGTAGGTTCTATAGTAGTTCTAGAAGATGAACAAATAATAAGCATATTTCTTGAGATTCAGAGGTGGTGCATATACCTGGAACAAAAGGTTTGTTGTCTGTATTGACTAGATTGGCAGCTGTTTGAGCCCAAGTGCAAGGAAGTTGTGTCTTTGCGAGACCATGATCATTGCACCAGTCAATGAAGGCAAATGCTTCTCAGAGCCTTGGAAGAGTCCTGCTGGAGCCTTGTTCAGTTAAAATGTAAGCTGGTACTGTGCTCATCCGGATGAGTGCCCTGGGTTACGTTTCTCTCTCCTTCACTAACCAATTCATGAGTTGTATATAGGGATAGGGATGAGTAGTGACTTTTAATCTACATTGGGGGCTCTTCATTTAATCCGAGACATTACTAGTATTAACCAGCACAATGAAACTAAGTCAATTCAGACTACATATTTATTTTGCACCTCCACTGTCAGATCTTGTAATGTACATATCATGTAGCTTGTAGCATACCTGTGACGCCTTATGTGTTAGCAAAGTCATTGTTTAGAAGAACTGACACTTTCAATAGCGCTGAAAAAGATAATGACATGCTGAATGTAGATGAAAGTGTTGATGGGCTGTGACCGGATGGTAGGGAAGGAATCACTCCGACAGACTTCCAAGTGTAAAAACAAAGAGGTTTTATTGGAATAATATGGATGAAGCAAGCGCAGGTACGTGTTTTCTGATCATTAATTGCTGGGTAGAAGGTGGTGAGGTTTGGTCTGTAGTCAGGTTTTCACTCTCCTCTTCTCTGTCCCACTTCCGTAGGGCTTCCCCGGGAGGTACATGCAGAAAGAAGAGAACAGAAGTGGTAAGTGGACTAGGTATTCCTGTCATATGGTAAGTATTGCGTTCCTTATCCTTTTATCCTCACTTTCTACTCATGGTACTGGTCATTCCAGTGTTTCTTTTATATTTAACATTCTTTCTTTCTATGGTTTTGTTCTCTATAGAGCTCGTGATCCTGTGCGTGATGGCCTCGGTGATTTAGACTCTTATTATTCTATGGTGTTAGTGGTAAGTGAAGTTTCCGGCCTTTCCCCACCCCCTTCCTTCCACTCCTTTTCTTCCCCCCCCCTATAGTGCTCTTTGTAGGAAAGTACCATCTTGCCTGGCATGTTACCCCCATATTTCACTGTATATATGTTGTTTTAGTTGTATGTGTCACTGGGACCCTGCCAGCCAGGGCCCCAGTGCTCATAAGTGTGCCCTGTATGTGTTACCTGTGTTATGACTAACTATCTCACTGAGGCTCTGCTATCCAGAACCTCAGTGGTTATGCTCTCTCATTTTCTTTCCAAATTGTCACTAACAGGCTAGTGAACAATTTCACCAATTTACATCGGCATACTGGAACACCCTTATAATTCCCTAGTATATGGTACTGAGGTACCCAGGGTATTGGGGTTCCAGGAGATCCCTATGGGCTGCAGCATTTCTTGTGCCACCCATAGGGAGATCTGACAATTCTTACACAGGCCTGCCAGTGCAGCCTGAGTGAAATAACGTCCACGTTATTTCACAGCCATTTACCACTGCACTTAAGTAACTTATAAGTCACCTATATGTCTAACCTTTACCTGGTAAAGGTTGGGTGCTAAGTTACTTAGTGTGTGGGCACCCTGGCACTAGCCAAAGTGCTCCCACATTGTTCAGAGCAAATTCCCCGGACTTTGTGAGTGCGGGGACACCATTACACGTGTGCACTATACATATGTCACGATATATGTGTAGCGTCACAATGGTAACTCCGAACATGGCCATGTAACATGTCTAGGATCATGGAATTGTCACCCCAATGCCATTTTGGCATTGGGGAGACAATTCCATGATCCCCTGAGTCTCTAGCTCAGACCCGGGTACTGCCAAACTACCTTTCCCGGGGTTTCACTGCAGCTGCTGCTGCTGCCAACCCCTCAGAAAGGTTTCTGCCCTCCTGGGGTCCAGCCAGGCTTGGCCCAGGAAGGCAGAACAAAGGACTTCCTCAGAGAGAGGGTGTTACACCCTCTCCCTTTGGAAAAAGGTGTTAAGGCAGGGGAGGATTAGCCTCCCCCAGCCTCTGGAAATGGTGCCCATCTCTTCATAAGCCAGTCTACACCGGTTCAGGGATCCCTCAGCCCTGCTCTGGCGCGAAACTGGACAAAGGAAAGGGGAGTGACCACTCCCCTGACCTGCACCTCCCCTGGGAGGTGCCCAGAGCTCCTCCAGTGTGCTCCAGACCTCTGCCATCTTGGAAACAGAGGTGCTGCTGGCACACTGGACTGCTCTGAGTGGCCAGGGCCAGCAGGTGACATCAGAGACTCCTTCTGATAGGCTCTTCCAGGTGTTGCTAGCCTATCCTCTCTCCTAAGTAGCCAAACCTCCTTTTCTGGCTATTTAGGGTCTCTGCTTCTGGGAATTCTTTAGATAACGAATGCAAGAGCTCATCAGAGTTCCTCTGCATCTCTCTCTTCACCTTCTGCCAAGGAATCGACTGCTGACCGCGCTGGAAGCCTGCAAAACTGCAACAAAGTAGCAAAGACGACTACTGCGACCTTGTAACGCTGATCCTGCCGCCTTCTCGACTGTTTTCCTGGTGGTGCATGCTGTGGGGGTAGTCTGCCTCCTCTCTGCACTAGAAGCTCCGAAGAAATCTCCTGTGGGTCGACAGAATCTTCCCCCTGCAACCGCAGGCACCAAAGAACTGCATCACGGGTCCTCTGGGTCTCCTCTCAGCATGACGAGCGAGGTCCCTTGAACTCAGCAACTCTGTTCATGTGACTCCCACAGTCCAGTGACTCTTCAGTCCAAGTTTGGTGGAGGTAAGTCCTTGCCTCCCCACGCTAGACTGCATTGCTGGGAACCGCCTGTTTTGCAGCTACTCCGGCTCCTGTGCACTCTTCCAGGATTTCCTTTGTGCACAGCCAAGCCTGGGTCCCCGGCACTCTAACCTGCAGTGCAGGACCTCCTGAGTTGTCCTCCGGCGTCGTGGGACCCTCCTTTGTGACTTCGGGTGAGCTCCACTTCACTCCACTTCGTAGTGCCTGTTCTGGCACTTCTGTGGGTGCTGATTGCTTCTGAGAGGGCTCCTTGTCCTGCTGGACACCCCCTCTGTCCCCTCACGCAATTGGCGACATCCTGGTCCCTCCTGGGCCACAGCAGCATCCAAAAACCCTAACTGCAACCCTTGCATCTAGCAAGGCTTGTTTGCGGTCTTTCTGTACGGAAACACCTCTGCACGACTTTTCACGACGTGGGACATCGATCTTCCAAAGGGGAAGTTTCTAGCCCTTGTCGTTCTTGCAGAATCCACAGCTTCTACCATCCGGTGGCAGCTTCTTTGCACCCACAGCTGGCATTTCCTGGGCATCTGCCCACTCCCGACTTGATCGTGACTCTTGGACTTAGTCCCCTTGTTCCACAGGTACTCTCGTCAGGAAATCCATTGTTGTTGCATTGCTGGTGTTGGTCTTCCTTGCAGAATTCCCCTATCACGACTTCTGTGCTCTTTGGGGAACTTAGGTGCACTTTGCACCCACTTTTCAGGATCTTGGGGTGGGCTATTTTTCTAACCCTCACTGTTTCCTTACAGTCCCAGCGACCCTCTACAAGGTCACATAGGTTTGGGGTCCATTCGTGGTTCGCATTGCACTTCTAGAGTATATGGTTTGTGTTGCCCCTATCCCTATGTGCCCCCATTGCATTCTATTGTGACTATACATTGTTTGCACTGTTTTCTATTGCTATTGCTGCATATTTTGGTATTGTGTACATATATCTTGTGTATATTTTCTATCCTCATACTGAGGGTACTCACTGAGATACTTTGGCATATTGTCATAAAAATAAAGTACCTTTATTTTTAGTATATCTGTGTATTGTGTTTTCTTATGATATTGTGCATATGACACTAGTGGTACTGTAGGAGCTTCACTCCTTCCCTAGTTCAGCCTAAGCTGCTCTGCTAAGCTACCTTTTCTCTCAGCCTAAGCTGCTAGACACCCCTCTACACTAATAAGGGATACCTGGGCCTGGTGCAAGGTGTAAGTACCTCTTGGTACCCACTACAAGCCAGTCCAGCCTCCTACATTGGTTGTGCAGCGGTGGGATAAGTACTTGCAACTACTTACCACTTTGTTATTTTGTACTTTTCATAAGAGAAAAATATACAAAACAAGTTCAGTGTATGTACACCTAACCAAAAAGTTTTGCTTTTCTTCTCTTACTCTTTTTCTAAGTGCTGAAAAGTACCTCTAAAACTTTCAAAAAGTTCTTAAAAAGTTTAAAAAGTTTTTTTTCTGTTCCTTAAAAAGTTCTAAAAACTTTGTCTTTCTTTTTCTGTCCCTTAAACCTTTTCTATCATGTCTGGTACAGGCCAAACTCTTGATCTGGCCAGCATAGCCTATGACAACCTTAGCTGGAAAGAAGCAAGGAGTCTCTGTGTAGATAGAGGTTTAGGGGTAGGGAAGAATCCCTCAAGACAACTGTTAGTTAATATGCTCATTGAACAAGATAAGACCTTAGTTGGCACTTCTGGTGAGAAATTAGCTGATGGTTTCCACTCTGATTCTGGGGCACCCCTAGGAAAAGGGTTAGAAGGATACCTTCCCAACCTGCCCCTTAGCAGGCCACCTAGCATAGCTGGTACTAATGTGACTTCACATCACAGTAAAAGTGTTACTTCTCATCACAGTAGGAGTGTGACTTCTGTAGGCCAGGGTGTTAGAGTGCCATCTGTTAGGGACAGATCTCCCTCTGTTCATTCACACCATTCTTCTGTGTCAAAGCATGCCCAACCCACCCTCCCTGAAGACAGATTGTTAGAAAGGGAACTCAATAGATTGAGAGTGGAAGAGTCCAGGCTGAAGCTTAAAAAGCAACAGCTGGATCTAGACAGAAAAGCATTTGACTTAGAAAAAGAAAGACAGAGGTTGGGGTTTGGACCCCATGGTGGCAGCAGCAGTATTCCAAATAGTCATCCTGTAAAAGAGCATGATTCTAGGAATCTGCACAAGATGGTTCCCCCTTACAAGGAGGGGGATGACATTAACAAGTGGTTTGCTGCACTTGAGAGGGCCTGTGTTGTACAGGAGGTCCCTCAAAGGCAGTGGGCTGCTATCCTATGGCTATCTTTCAGTAGAAAGGGTAGGGATAGGCTCCTTACTGTTAAGGAAAGTGATGCCAATAATTTTGCAGTTCTTAAGAATGCACTCCTTGATGGTTATGGCTTAACCACTGAACAGTACAGGATCAAGTTCAGAGAAACCAAAAAGGAGTCTTCACAAGACTGGGTAGACTTTGTTGACCATTCAGTGAAGGCCTTGGAGGGGTGGTTACATGGCAGTAAAGTTTCTGACTATGAAAGCCTGTATAACTTAATCCTGAGAGAGCATATTCTTAATAATTGTGTGTCTGATTTGTTACACCAGTACCTGGTAGACTCTGATCTGACCTCTCCCCAAGAATTGGGAAAGAAGGCAGACAAATGGGTCAGAACAAGGGTGAACAGAAAAGTTCATACAGGGGGTGACAAGGATGGCAAGAAGAAGGATGGTAAGTCTTCTGACAAGGGTGGGGACAAATCTAAAAATGAGTCTTCATCAGCCCACAAAAACACTCTGGTGGGGGTGGTGGGCCCAAATCCTCTTCAAATCAAAACAAAGAAAAGAAACCATGGTGCAATTTATGTAAAATAAAAGGCCATTGGACAACAGATCCCAGTTGTCCAAAGAAAAGCACCAAGCCTCCTACCACTACAACCCCTGCTGCTACACCTAGTGCCCCTAGTAATAGCAGTGGTGGTGGGAGAAAACCTACTAATAGCCATTCCAAGGGAGTAGCTGGGCTCACTTTTGGTAATTTAGTTGGGGTTGGTCTTGTTAGGGAGACCACAGAGGCTGTGTTAGTCTCTGAGGGGGCCATTGATTTACCACCTTGGTTGCTTGTCCCCTTAACATGGATAAGTACAAGCAACTACCCCTAATAAATGTTGTTGAGGTTCAGGCCTACAGGGACACAGGTGCCAGTGTTACCATGGTAATAGAGAAACTGGTCCACCCTGAACAACACCTACTTGGTCACCAGTACCAAGTGACTGATGCTCATAACAACACTCTTAGCCACCCCATGGCTGTTGTGAATCTCAACTGGGGGGTGGGGTTACTGGTCCAATGAAAGTTGTGGTTGCCTCAGATTTACCTGTAGACTGTCTACTAGGGAACGATTTAGAGACATCAGCTTGGGCAGAAGTGGAGTTGGAGGCTCATGCAGCAATGCTGGGCATTCCAGGGCATATTTTTGCTTTGACCAGGGCTCAGGCCAAAAAGCAAAAAGGACAGGGTGACTTGGATCCTGGAAGAATGGACGAAGTGCTCCCTAAAGCTAGGGTTTGTAAAGGTAAAACACTACCTACTATCCCTCCCTCTACAGTGGATTCAACTTCTGAGGAAGAAGAATTTCGACCCTGTGCAGAACCTACGCCAGAGGAGCTGGAAGCAGACACTGCTGAGCTTTTGGGTGAAGGGGGGCCTGCCAGGGAGGAGCGGAGTGTGACACAGCATACCTGTCCCACACTAGAGGGTCTAAGGCAGCAAGCTGTCAGACAAGCAAATGGGGATGTCAGTGACTCACACAGAGTTTACTGGGAGGATAACCTTTTGTATACTGAAGCAAGGGATCCAAAACCTGGAGCTGCCAGGAGATTGGTGATTCCTCAGGAATACAGAAAGTTCCTCCTAACTCTAGCCCACGACATTCCCTTAGCTGGACATTTGGGACAAATGAAAACTTAGGACAGGCTTGTCCCCTTGTTTCATTGGCCTAGAATGTCAGAGGACACAAAATAAATTTTGTAAGTCCTGTGAAACCTGTCAAGCCAGTGGAAAAACAGGTGGCACTCCAAAGGCACCCCTTATTCCACTACCTGTGGTTGGGGTTCCCTTTGAAAGGGTAGGGGTTGACATAGTTGGCCCCCTTGACCCTCCTACTGCTTCAGGCAATAGGTTTATCTTGGTGGTAGTGGACCATGCCACCAGATATCCTGAAGCAATTCCTCTAAGGACCACTACAGCTCCTGCAGTAGCAAAGGCCCTCCTGGGAATCTTTTCCAGGGTGGGCTTCCCAAAAGAGGTGGTATCAGACAGGGGAAGCAATTTCATGTCTGCTTACTTAAAGGCCATGTGGAAGGAATGTGGTGTTACATACAAGTTCACCACACCCTATCATCCACAAACAAATGGACTGGTTGAGAGGTTTAATAAAACTCTCAAAGGAATGATAATGGGACTCCCTGAAAAACTCAGCAGGAGATGGGATATCCTGTTACCTTGCCTCCTTTTTGCTTACAGGGAGGTACCCCAGAAAGGAGTGGGCTTCAGCCCCTTTGAACTCCTATTTGGACACCCTGTAAGAGGTCCTCTAACACTTGTGAAGGAGGGTTGGGAACAGCCTTTAAAAGCTCTAAAGCAAGACATAGTGGACTATGTACTTGGCCTAAGATCTAGGATGGCTGAGTACATGAAAAAGGCCAGTAAAAACCTTCAGGCCAGCCAAGAGCTCCAAAAGCAATGGCATGACCAGAAGGCTGTTTTGGTTCAGTACCAACCAGGGCAGAAAGTGTGGGTCTTGGAGCCAAGAGCACTCCAAGACAAATGGAGTGGACCCCACATTATTGTTGAGAAAAAGGGAGAAGTCACCTACTTGGTTGACTTAGGCACTGCCAGGAGTCCCCTTAGGGTGCTCCATGTCAATCGCCTGAAACCCTACTATGACAGGGCTGATCTCACCCTGCTCATGGCAACAGATGAAGGACAGGAAGAAGAGAGTGACCCTCTCCCTGATCTCTTCTCTTCCACAGAACAAGATGCTCTAGTGGAAGGTGTAGTTTTGGCAGATTGTCTTACTGCTGAGTAGAAAGACCACTGCATAAATCTCCTGGGTCAGTTTTCTGAACTCTTCTCTACTGTGCCAGGCACCACTTCTTGGTGTGAGCACACTATAGATTCAGGAGACAGCTTGCCTGTCAAAAGTAAGATCTATAGGCAGCCTGACCATGTCAGAGACTGCATAAAACAAGAAGTTCAGAAAATGCTTGAACTGGGAGTGGTTGAGCACTCTGAACGTCCATGGGCCTCTCCTGTGGTACTTGTACCAAAACCTCATTCCAAAGATGGTAAAATGGAAATGAGATTTTGTGTTGACTACAGAGGTCTCAACCAGGTAACCAAAACTGATGGTCACCCTATACCCAGGGCAGATGAGCTAATAGATACACTGGCATCTGCCAAGTATCTAAGCACCTTTGATTTGACTGCAGGGTATTGGCAGATCAAGTTATCAGAGGATGCAAAAGCAAAAACTGCATTTTCAACCATTGGAGGGCATTACCAATTCACAGTAATGCCTTTTGGATTGAAAAATGCACCTGCCACTTTTCAAAGGTTGGTGAACACAGTCCTGCAAGTGCTGGAAGCTTTTAGTGCAGCATATCTAGATGATATAGCTGTCTTTAGCTCCAGCTGGGATGATCACCTGGTCCACCTATGGAAAGTTTTAGAGGCCCTGCAAAAGGCAGGCCTCACTATCAAGGCTTCAAAGTGCCAGATAGGGCAGCGCAAAGTGGTTTATCTGGGACACCTGGTAGGTGGAGAACAGATTGCACCACTTCAGGGGAAAATCCAAACTATTATAGATTGGGTTCCCCCTACAACTCAGACTCAGGTGAGAGCCTTCTTAGGCCTCACTGGGTACTACAGGAGGTTCATAAAGAACTATGGCTCCATTGCAGCCCCTCTTAATGACCTCACATCTAAGAAAATGCCTAAAAAGGTAATATGGACAGCAAACTGTCAGAAAGCTTTTGAGGAGCTGAAGCAGGCCATGTGCTCTGCACCTGTCCTGAAAAGTCCCTGTTACTCCCAAAAATTCATTGTCCAAACTGATGCATCTGAATTAGGGGTAGGGGCAGTCTTATCACAACTTAATTCTGAGGGCCAGGATCAACCTGTTGCTTTTATCAGCAGGAGGTTGACCCCTAGAGAAAAGCGTTGGTCTGCCATAGAGAGGGAGGCCTTTGCTGTGGTCTGGGCACTGAAGAAGTTGAGGCCATACCTGTTTGGCACTCACTTCATTGTTCAGACAGACCACAAACCTCTACTTTGGCTAAAACAAATGAAAGGTGAAAATCCTAAATTGTTGAGGTGGTCCATATCCCTACAGGGAATGGACTATACAGTGGAACATAGACCTGGGAGTACCCACTCCAATGCAGATGGACTCTCCAGATATTTCCACTTAGACAATGAAGACTCATCAGGTCATGGCTAGTCTTATTGTCCTTCGTTTGGGGGGGGTTGTGTAGGAAAGTACCATCTTGCCTGGCATGTTACCCCCATATTTCACTGTATAGATGTTGTTTAAGTTGTATGTGTCACTGGGACCCTGCCAGCCAGGGCCCCAGTGCTCATAAGTGTGCCCTGTATGTGTTACCTGTGTTATGACTAACTGTCTCACTGAGGCTCTGCTATCCAGAACCTCAGTGGTTATGCTCTCTCATTTTCTTTCCAAATTGTCACTAACAGGCTAGTGACCAATTTCACCAATTTACCTTGGCATACTGGAACACCTTTATAATTCCCTAGTATATGGTACTGAGGTACCCAGGGAATTGGGGTTCCAGGAGATCCCTATGGGCTGCAGCATTTCTTGTGCCACCCATAGGGAGATCTGACAATTCTTACACAGGCCTGCCAGTGCAGCCTGAGTGAAATAACGTCCACGTTATTTCACAGCCATTTACCACTGCACTTAAGTAACTTATAAGTCACCTATATGTCTAACCTTTACCTGGTAAAGGTTGGGTGCTAAGTTACTCAGTGTGTGGGCACCCTGGCACTAGCCAAAGTGCTCTCACATTGTTCAGGGCAAATTCCCCGGACTTTGTGAGTGCGGGGACACCATTACACGCGTGCACTATACATATGTCATGACATATGTGTAGCGCCACAATGGTAACTCCGAACATGGCCATGTAACATGTCTCGGATCATGGAATTGTCACCCCAATGCCATTCTGGCATTGGGGAGACAATTCCATGATCCCCCGAGTCTCTAGCTCAGACCCGGGTACTGCCAAACTACCTTTCCCGGGGTTTCACTGCAGCTGCTGCTGCTGCCAACCCCTCAGACAGGTTTCTGCCCTCCTGGGGTCCAGCCAGGCTTGGCCCAGGAAGGCAGAACAAAGGACTTCCTCAGAGAGAGGGTGTTACACCCTCTCCCTTTGGAAAAAGGTGTTAAGGCAGGGGAGGAGTAGCCTCCCCCAGCCTCTGGAAATGCTTTGATGAGCACAGATGGTGCCCATCTCTGCATAAGCCAGTTTACACCGGTTCAGGGATCCCTCAGCCCTGCTCTGGCGCGAAACTGGACAAAGGAAAGGGGAGTGACCACTCCCCTGACCTGCACCTCCCCTGGGAGGTGCCCAGAGCTCCTCCAGTGTGCTCCAGACCTCTGCCATCTTGGAAACAGAGGTGCTGCTGGCACACTGGACTGCTCTGAGTGGCCAGGGCCAGCAGGTGACGTCAGAGACTCCTTCTGATAGGCTCTTCCAGGTGTTGCTAGCCTATCCTCTCTCCTAAGTAGCCAAACCTCCTTTTCTGGCTATTTAGGGTCTCTGCTTTGGGGAATTCTTTAGATAACGAATGCAAGAGCTCATCAGAGTTCCTCTGCATCTCTCTCTTCACCTCCTGCCAAGGAATCGACTGCTGACCGAGCTGGAAGCCTGCAAAACTGCAACAAAGTAGCTAAGACGACTACTGCGACCTTGTAACGCTGATCCTGCCGCCTTCTCGACTGTTTTCCTGGTGGTGCATGCTGTGGGGGTAGTCTGCCTCCTCTCTGCACTAGAAGCTACGAAGAAATCTCCCGTGGGTCAACGGAATATTCCCCCTGCAACCGCAGGCACCAAAGAACTGCATCACCGGTCCTCTGGGTCTCCTCTCAGCACGACGAGCGATGTCCCTTGAACTCAGCAACTCTGTCCAAGTGACTCCCACAGTCCAGTGACTCTTCAGTCCAAGTTTAATGGAGGTAAGTCCTTGCCTCCCCACGCTAGACTGCATTGCTGGGAACCGCCTGTTTTGCAGCTACTCCGGCTCCTGTGCACTCTTCCAGGATTTCCTTTGTGCACAGCCAAGCCTGGGTCCCCGGCACTCTAACCTGCAGTGCACGACCTCCTGAGTTGTCCTCCGGCGTTGTGGGACCCTCTTTTGTGACTTTGGGTGAGCTCCGGTTCACTCCACTTCGTAGTGCCTGTTCCGGCACTTCTGCGGGTGCTGCTTGCTTCTGAGAGGGCTCCTTGTCCTGCTGGACGCCCCCTCTGTCCCCTCACGCAATTGGCGACATCCTGGTCCCTCCTGGGCCACAGCAGCATCCAAAAACCCTAACTGCGACCCTTGCAGCTAGCAAGGCTTGTTTGCAGTCTTTCTGCACGGAACCACCTCTGCACGACTCTTCACGATGTGGAACATCCATCCTCCAAAGGGGAAGTTTCTAGCCCTTGTCGTTCTTGCAGAATCCACAGCTTCTACCATCCGGTGGCAGCTTCTTTGCAACCACAGCTGGCATTTCCTGGGCATATTTTTCTAACCCTCACTGTTTCCTTACAGTCCCAGGGACCCTCTACAAGGTCACATAGGTTTGGGGTCCATTCGTGGTTCGCATTCCACTTCTAGAGTATATGGTTTGTGTTGCCCCTATCCCTATGTGCCCCCATTGCATTCTATTGTGACTATACATTGTTTGCACTGTTTTCTATTGCTATTGCTGCATATTTTGGTATTGTGTACATATATCTTGTGTATATTTGCTATCCTCATACTGAGGGTACTCACTGAGATACTTTGGCATATTGTCATAAAAATAAAGTACCTTTATTTTTAGTATATCTGTGTATTGTGTTTTCTTATGATATTGTGCATATGACACTAGTGGTACTGTAGGAGCTTCACTCGTCTCCTAGTTCAGCCTAAGCTGCTCTGCTAAGCTACCTTTTCTATCAGCCTAAGCTGCTAGACACCCCTCTACACTAATAAGGGATACCTGGGCCTGGTGCAAGGTGTAAGTACCTCTTGGTACCCACTACAAGCCAGTCCAGCCTCCTACACTCGTTTTTGCCCTCGTTCGACTCTCTCTCTCTCTCTCTCTCTCTCTCCGCTGTTACTCAGGTTCAGGCTCATGATCCCACGCACCTGTATTGCCACGCTTCTCCGGAAGCGTGGCGGGCTGCAGCAGTTCGTCCTCCCGGTCTCTGGGCTTCAGGATGTCCGATGTTCGTCCCCAGCCGTCACCGGCAAGATACGAGTGCTCCACCTGCCTCCGTGTAGTCCTTTGGCTCCGTCCTCTGCTCCAGACGTCTGTATGGTTGTCGTCCGTCTCCTTGTTTTGATGGGACTTCACTGGACCTTGATCGCCTCCAACTCCTTCCTCACAAACCCCGGACTCCGAGAACTCAGGTAGCGGCGATTTAAACTTCCTGACGTCCCGCCGCTTGCAAACGTCCAGCCAATCACGGGACGGTAAATTGGGCTGCCTGGGCCCACCAGTGGCAGTGTCAGCACAAGTGAAGTCCGAGTACGGGCGAACAGTGTTCGGCCCGTCACATAGGCCAACTAAAATGGAAATTGCAGCTAAAATGGATGCTGTATTGCATGCGCTTAAGGAGCTCAAAATACAATAAAGAAACCTTAAAACAAATTATTAAGATAAAATAATAGAATTATGAAGCTGAATGTTCATAGTGTTTCTGGCAATCTTGGAATAATTTTTAAACTAAACAATCCCTGAATGTGTTTTTGCATGAGCTTGATTGACATAACTTCTAGTCACCTTTACACAGCAGAAGAATATGTCATAAACATGCATTTAATGGAATCACAGTTGATCACAAGTTGCATAACAATAACATTTCTATACTAAATGGAAAGGGGTCTATACATTAGACGATATGAGATGTACCACCGGATGTGGCCACTGAAATGAGCAATCCCTAAATTGTGAAGTTGGTTCCTGGCTGATTGGTCAAACAAAGGCAGGGCCTGTGGAGGTGTCATCTGACATCTGTCTATGACACAGGAGACATCTTTTAAGTTAATCAAGTTCTTGTGCATTGCTCAAATGGTCATCCTGCCAGAGGAACAGAAACACCTTCCCACACCCTGGCTTTTGCCCCTACTCTGGGAGTGGTTTCACACCTTATTTAGTGCTTCAGCCCACAGACGGCTGCAACTGGATGCTAATGCAAATTAGGCTTAGAGGAAAGAATCCCTCCTCACACCAAGGCTTTTGTCTCTGCTCTGTTTCACAGATATGAGGGTTTGAGCATAGGTTACTTTAGTGGTTCATCATGACAAGGACTGTGTTTACTGCTTAAAGAGGATAGTCACCCTCTTAAGTAACAACCCACTTTCGCACAATCAATTTTTTTGATTCAATATTTTAGTTATTAGTATAGGGTTGTCTGTATTATGGATTTCTATATTTTATCTTCAATGTTATTGTTGGTCAATATTTTTGTAGTTGATATTCAGTAATACTGTCTATTGGGGACGTAGGTGTGTTTCTTTCACTTCTTTATTTTTTATATAGCATATAACGCCAAACAATTGCTTTGAAGAGCTGCTGCAAGTTAATATTACGAACAACAATATACAAGTGATATAAAACATCAAAATATGAACAACTATTTAAAATCAGATTCCACTTCGAGATACACCTCATTTTAGAAAAAGTCAAATTTCACTGAAAATCAATTACAATACTAAGAATTTTCTGTAAAATAAATAATCTTTTTTATAGGATAATATGTTGAATAGCGGTTGCCAACATATTCCATGTCACACTCCAGTCAAACTTAGGGCCTGATTATGACCTTAGCAGATGGTTTACTCCCTCACAAACTTGATGAAAATCCCATCTGCCATATTACACGTTCAATTACATCATAGGGAACTTGTAATACGGTGGCCAGGATATCCTTCACGTTTGTGACAGAGTAATCCCCTCTGCCAAGAATGTAATCAGCACCTAAGTCTCTAAAATATACAATCCTGGTTTTCCCTTAAGTTGATTTAGGGTCTGCAGTAGTATACAATTTTCTTGGTTATTTAATCAACTGCACACTCTTTGTTAAGTAGTCTCGGGCATGTCTGCCTTTCTAAATCATACCTCCACTCTGCTCTGGGGTTTACGGGCAGCAAACCTAACATTTGACAATGCGCCGAAAAATATTCCTACTTTTCAAGCCATATATGATCTTCAAAACCACTTTCTGAACTCCATGTAATATTAAAGGTTACATTGGTGGCATTTAAATAAATACTGACAAATTAAGTGGCTCTAGAAAAGACTACTCAATGCAGTATTAACTAAAGCTGCAAGGTCTTCAAGAATGATGCTGCTTTTAAGATATTGCAAAGAAGGAAAAGGGTGAATTTGAAACTACCACAATTTGTCTATTGAGTGATAGATCTGTATCAAAAACTGCCACTGAAGTGCTTGATCTGGTTTTGGGGAAATCCCAAGTTCCGATTACCAAAAGTCTAGATTTGCTCCATTCATACCAACAAGCAAACTTCTGTTGCATTTACATTAAAAAACAAATGTGTTTCCAACACCTAATGTTTTATATTCTTCAAACATAACTGTGCTGCGGGTATATCTGATGATTTCTCATGTAAATATAAATAATTTCAGTTATTCATCAGCATAGGTTCTATACCACAGACCTGAGCTATGATTAGATAAGCAAGATGAACTCCCCAGCTCATTAGGAAGTGCCCTGATCTAAGATAAAGTGTGTGTGTGTGTGTGTGTTTATATATGAGAAGAAATCATGCTTAAAAGCATAGCAACCATTGAAATTTACTAGTTGCAATTTAGTGAACTATTAGGGGTGTGCATAAACATTCACTGTGATCACAGAGTTGGCGGAATTTGGGAACTCCGCACTATGATGTAACATGGAGTTCCCACTAAATTCTAACTTTTTTTATCATTGGCACATGAAAAACCTGTTTTGGTGAGCACTGGCAAGCTCCACACTACTTTTCACCTGCATGCTAGCACTCTTGAGATTCCTCGCCTTCTAGCTCAGCTTCCAGCCACAATGGCCCTTTACGGCACCTTTTTCCTGATGCTGACGAGTAGATTCTCTATGTGAGAAGCAGCTAAATCTATTTGAAAATACATTTCCAGTGAATAGTTTTACCCCAAAGGATCATTCAAGTTGTTTTTAGGCCCAGAAGCCTTCCTCTTCCGGTCCAGCAGGTTCCTCACAGTGATTTTTCCTTAAAGAGCTATAGTAAAAGGGAGTTGTTTGTTTGATAGAGGGCATGCACAAGTATTTCTTTGTACTCTTATTCAATGTTTTTAAATGTAAAACTTGAAAGCATGCATGTACTGAGTCGCCATATCATATCTCTGCATATTAGAATGTGGTAGGGAGGGCCAGAGACTGTGAGTGAGCTGGACCCACTTGCCTGCCATAGGTGCACACCAGCCTTCATTTTTCAAGGATTACTACATTTTCCCTTACACCTCCCTGACTGTTTTGGGTGTCTCCCTTAGAACAGAAACAAACCAACAAAGGCAGCCCTACCTAGTAAGAACCTGGGCGCTATCACTGTTCTTTAAGACAACAGTGATTCTTATCTATGATAAACATGTATTCAATGAAAACCAAGCACAAATTGAATTAGTAACACAACAGTAGACAAATAAGAAGGGAAGCCAACACCCCACACAAGTATGAAGAAAGGGGTCAGGCTCAACACTCAATCTTTAGACAAATATATGTGTGCAAGCTACATATATAATTATGAAATGTCCCAAATGTGATGGAACCTACAACTTACAGTAAAATACACATACATAAATGTTAACACACAAGACAAAAAGGTTTCCAAAATTCAGCCAAAGCGACCCAGATTAATCAATGTCCATTCATATGGCCCAATTAAATTCAAAGGGTCACATTATTGGGTTTGTTAAAGCTTAGTCAATGACGTTTCAACTTTCTAACTAATGGCAGGACAAGACAAATAAAAGGTACACCTAAAAGAAAACACAATTGTTTAATAACATGACAAATTAAGAAAAAACAGAAAAAGATCTCATTTGAAGGAAGGTGAAAAATGCACCCACCTGATAAAAAAATGAAAAACCATAGCCTGGTGCACAACACCAGTGGCGCAACAATATCAAACATACTTACAAGGGGGCCTTTGCACTGTATCTAAATGAAATAGTTAAAAAAGTGCCCAATTACTAGTACATGGTGTAAATACCCATGTTAAGATACAGGAGGAAGCAGCTTACCCTCATGTAACAAAAAGAAACAAAGGATGTGAATTAGTGGTGCGGGAATGGTTCAGATGGCCATATAAGGACTTTAGTATGGACTTTATCGATGCAGCAAAAGGGAAGGTTGTCAGTCAATAAAACAATGTCAAGAATTAAGCAACACAGAGGAAAAGGCTGCAACTCACCTCTATGAAACCAATGCAGGAGCCTGTGGAGTGCCCAATGTAGAAGGAGATATATTGACAACGGCCGTGCAATTAGAACGGTCTATTCTTAAAATAAAGCGCACAGAGTCAGAATGACTAGAGAAGGCTGTAATACATGTGTCATGCAAAGCGCACAATGAAGGGATAAGTTCAGCGAGCTGTGATACTTGCCTTTGCCGCATCAGCAATGGAGACAGACCAACGCATGGTAACTTACAGGTCAGGATAAGGATGGGCGTTCCAAGCGTGGCTTGAAAGGCTGATGTCAGCTGCAGTGCCCAGGTGGGGGTGTATACAGTCTAATATTAGGGAACACAAGGCTAGTGTGTGTATCCTACAGTAAAAAATGTATTGAAATAGACCCATAAAATCATGGATGTGATCCATATAGATACAGAAGAACATCCGTGGTGAGAGAGAAGGACAAAGCTATAGTGTGACAACATAATCTAGTGTCAACATAAACATACTGCTCCAAACCAAGTGCTCAAGTACAGTACTACCATCTACAAGTATCATTCAGTTATATTGCCTTTGTTTACTGAGTGATGCTGAATAAGGGAAACTGTATTAAAAAGGCATGCATCTATATTTAAATGCAGGACAAACTGAACAATGCATTCTTATAGATATATATATATAAACTGGTGATTTTACACCATAAGGGAGACTGAACCTTATGGATAGAGGACTATAAAAGAAGATACAAAATTTCAAAAAAGCAATATGTATTTATACAATGTACACCAATGTCCACAAAATCATCCTAGAAGTATCTTAGCAAATAGAGGAGAGCGCGCTAGACAGCCGTCTGTTTAATCTGCAAACTCAGGTGCATATCCATGCCACTCTTCTGCTGTATTTAATCCTTGGTTAATTGAATTGCAACATTCAATCCACTTCACCTCTCTTGTCCTGAGGATTAATGTAGAATCCCGACCTCTTACTGGAGTTGTTACAATATCACTCACTTGCCATTTCAAGTCATCTGACAAAATATTATTCTCTTGAAAGTGTGATACCATTGGAGCAGTAGTCACTGAATACCTAATCCGGCTGTGATGCTGGCAAATTCAAGTCTTAGGGGGTGATTTTAACCTTGGCGGACGGCGGAGGCCGTCCGCCAAGGTACCGCCGCCAAATGACCGCACCGCGGTCAAAAGACCGCGGCGGCCATTCAAACATTTCCTCTGGGCCGGCGGGCGCTCTCCAAAAGAGCGCCCGCCGGCCCAGAGGAAATGCCCCTGCAACGAGGACGCCGGCTCAGAATTGAGCCGGCGTAGTTGCAGGGGTGCGACGGGTGCAGTTGCACCCGTCGCGTATTTCAGTGTCTGCAAAGCAGACACTGAAATACTTTTTGGGGCCCTCTTACGGGGGCCCCTGCAGTGCCCATGCCATTGGCATGGGCACTGCAGGGGCCCCCAGGGGCCCCGCGGCACCCCCTACCGCCATCCTGTTCATGGCGGGTTTCCCGCAATGAACAGGATGGCGGTAGGGGGTGTCTGAATCCTCATGGCGGCGGAGCGCGCTCCGCCGCCATGGAGGATTCACTGGGGCAGCGGTAAACCGGCGGGAGACCGCCGGTTTACCCTTTCTGACCGCGGCTGAAGCGCCGCGGTCAGAATGCCCTCAGGAGCACCGCCAGCCTATTGGCGGTGCTCCCGTGGTCGGTGACCCTGGCGGTCACCGGCCGCCAGGGTCAGAATGACCCCCTTAATCTGTTGTGATATCTGTCCAATGAAAATTAGTTAACAGGGACAACATATAACATATAACATATACAACATTTTTGGAATTACAATTCGAAAAGAATTTCAAATCAGTTTTCAATGATGCATGTTCAAAGGTCTTAGGCCCTCATTATGACATTGGCGGTAAATCCTGCTTACCTCCGTGGTGATGGCCGCCAACATACCACCATTGAGGCGAACATCCTTTCGCCAAATTATGACACACACACCAATCCGACAGAATACTGCCACATACACAAATCCGCCAGCCCAAAGGTCAGTGCTAAAGTGGCGGTACCAACACCCATACCATTACACTAACAAAACAACGCCCACCACATATTGACCCATGAATCACCACGGCGGACATTCAATGGTGATAAAACATTGGCAGTACACACCGGTGCGCTCTAAATGGATACCCACATCCTAAACTACACAACATTGGCCAATACCAAAAACACACACCTGATACTCATACGCACACCACACCCACACACCTAGAGCGCTATAAAACACACACCCACATTACCCACAACCCTTTACGAACACCAATTTTCGCCATAAGACTGACACCAAGACAACTGTGACAACTGGACATGCACACCACATATACCCATACATCCCTCATGCACCCCACTTCACACACCCAACCACAGTACCCAACACCCACACACTTACACACACCACACAACACCCATGTCCCCACAAAGGCACCCCTGTTTCACAGATGAAGAGCTGCAGGTCATGTGACCTTGCACTCCCCAGCATTGGGAAATGGGCATCGAGCCCCCTCCAGGAGCAGTGGCAAGTTCTCCACCTCAGAGACTGTGACGTTGCACTCCCCAGCATTGGGAAAGGGGCATGGAGCCCCCTCCAGGAGCAGTGGGAAAGTTCTGACTTCAGCTGAGGTACCCCCGGTCCCCTTCCCCCTGAGGTGTCTGTCCACTTCTGAGATGTTGCCCCTGCACAGTGTTGTGTGGGATTCGTCAAGATCAAGCTGGGGCTTGGACTGTGCCCTGTGGCCATGTGGGTATATGTACTTTGGACAGGGCATTGGCCCTTTCTGGTCAATTGTTCGTGTATTTTTGTTCTAAAATTGGTTCACATATTGGTTCTATTACACTATTGTTTCTGAATAACTGTAGTCCTTGTATTGTTCTGCTGTGTATCGTGTGCCATTGGTTTATGTCTGCAGCTGTTTGTGTGTATGGTGTGTGTGTGCCTGTGGTGTGTCGTGCATGTATGTCACTCTCCTTTTCCTCCCTCCCTCCCTCCCTTGTGTGCTAGGTGGCTGTACTCACCGTCGTCGTCTTCGTCGGTGTTGGTGTTCCAGGTGGAGCATGGAGTAGAAGAACATCGGGAAGACTTGCAGTTCTGGTTCCATGGTGGCATTAGTCTTCTCTGTGTCTCTGTTGGTGAGTCTTTGGTCTTCTGTGATGTGTTTCCGCCAGGCTTTTGATGGCCCCAGAAATCCTGGCGGTTTGCAGTGCCATAATATAGTGGGCGGTACCTTGTCTTTCACCTGGCTGTTGATGGCTACCCCCGTGGTGAGTGGGTTTAAAGACCTGACGGATGGTGTGGTACATTGGCTGTCTATGGGAGTTATCACCGCCATGGTCATAATTTAGCAGTAATTACCGCCAGCCTGTTGGCGGTCTTACCGCCACTTTAACAGTCACTGCCAATGTCATAATGAGTGCCTTAGTGTCAGATGTAAAGACACATACTGCACACTTGCCACAATGATAGTGGCCGAAAGTAGCGGGAGGCCCCAAACTGTGTCAAATGTTAGAACATCTTTTGGGATCACATTTTTGTTCACAGAATGAACAAGATTATCCTTGATGCTCTTATCCTTCTTGAAAGCAAACATGGGTGGTTCCAATGAATCATCAATACAATCAGTGTTTTTTAGAACATTACCAAGCTCGTTTCATGGTTTCTTTTGCATTCTTTTTAAGGTAACCCCTAGATAGGAGCCTGTCGTGCAGTAGATATGCTTATTTAAAGTAGTCTTTCTTCTGTGAGCAGTTCCTGCAGAAAACTCAGGGATTGACCAAATAGCAGGACCTCTTGAAGGGCCATAGGATGGTAACTGTTGTAAAAAAGAAAAGTGTTCCTGTCTTTTAGTTTACAATATAATGTTGTGTACAAGCTACTTTCCTATGTTTGATCATGATATTCATGAGATCCAAAATAGAAGCATATAAAGCAAGGAGTTACATTTGTATGTTGTTATCTTGATTCAAAATGAGATTTTATACTATACTGGTGTGGTTCTACTTTGGAAGGGATACACTATTGTTGTTAATTATTTAGGATATTAACTTAAGATACTAAATTAGATTGTCTTTGTCTGTACTAATTCAAACTGCAACAATGCCACATTTCAATAAATGTTTTTCTTGCTTGTTTGCTTTAATGTGCACAAGAAGAAACATCCCCCACAGTACTGCCAGACAGAAGACCTGTACAAAGTGACATGTGATGTGAGTCCTCCAATCTCTTCCACGTGTGCAGCTCAGTGCCACTGCCAACTGATAGCTTCGAGGTGGTCCCAAAGAAAAATGCTCCCAAGAAATTTGCCAGTTTTCTATCACTGGCGTGCCAACCACAACCTTTTTCCAGAAAGCTGTGCCTGCCTCACTAGTTTGCGGGGAGCAATCTGGGAGCAGTACTCCTGCATCAACAGCACCTCCCTAACCTAAGCCCATACCTGTCAGCGAGGCAGCCACTGCAATCATGGCGATACCGACGAGCAGTGACATTGAATTGGATTTGTCTCTTTCGCAAAGTGGCACCTAATTGTTTCAGAAAACTGAGCAAATTGGACAACATCTGCAGTCAGCTAAATTATATCTTCCTGAAGTAGGATCAGAGAAGGAGGTTGAGCTTCTTGCTGAACCTCCTCTTTTAGAGCCACTGACTTCCAGATCTCCAGCACAAAAAGGGAAGGGTACTACACCATCTTCTCCAAGCACCCCTACTAATGATGTGGTCATGGATTGGACCACCGCAGAGTCCAAGACATGCCAGGAGAGGCAAGGGGAAAAGAAAGTTCCTGAAAGCTTTAGAATTATGGAAGAGCATGAGAAGGATGATGAGCCAGTCATTGTCATGGAAGGTAAAACAGAGAAGGCCGACATTACTCCTTCTATTCAAGCTGCTCCAAAGGAATGTGGCAATGGTAACATTGCCAGTGCCAGCTCCCATATTTGCAAGGCCTCCGTTAAGACCTGCATCTACCTCTACCTCAGTAGAAGTATGCATGGCAGAGAGGCAATTGACAACACACCCATCTACCTCCAGTTCTTCTTCAGGCACTAACACACATAGAAAGTTCTCCTCCCCGGTTTGGGACTTTTTTATAATTAGCAAGCAGGAGGATAACATTGCAATATACTTCATATGCCACTTGAATGTTCATTAAGGTACGCCTGGACCACACTATGGTACTGGAGACCAAACAACCCATTTGAAAGAACATCACCCAATCCGGTGGAAGGAGCACTTTCAAAAAAGTGCTGCATGTACTGGTGGTCAAGGTGAGGAGAGCGGGGAATCAGCTCAAATCATGGTGGGAGGTGAAGGTGATAAGGAATTGGCAGCACCAGTGACCATTTAGAGGCTGTTCCAGGAGTATCCGGATGAAGATCAAAACTCATTAGTGTATTGCTATGGGAAGATGTGCCAATGGCCAGAACTCAGCTAGCTGGCAATAAAGTATCTGCTTGTCCAATGGACAGTGTGTCTGCTGAGTGTGTGCTCAGTGCAGCTGGTAAAGTTGTTACAGTCATAAGGACCAGTCTCTCACCTCAAAACAGGGATAGATTGACCACAATCAAAATGAACAAAAACGTCATACAACACTATTACACTGTTCCTGAAATACCACAGAAGATTAGGAGGATGAGGTTAATTGGTCAGACTCAAGTGTGCTGACCAACTTCTGGGTGAACCACCAGAGCTTGAGGATGAACTCTACTACCCTGATTGAGTAGGCCACCATAGAAAATTTTAAATATTTATCGTCAAACTGTTTTGCCAAAAAAAGGACATAGCTAATGGAACATTATGTTTGTGTCTGACTTGTGCAGCCCTACAATTGTTAAGCACATGTTTGGCCAGATTGGAATTGAACCAGTGTGGAGTGAAGAAGCATCCCCATTGCCTTCAGGGCATTGGAGACAATGCTTGCCTCCCTCCCATGCCTGTCCTTTTTTTTCATCAGCAAGTAGGGCTGTCCCAGAAGATCATTTGACTTACAAGACTGCCAAAATTCCAATGTGTTTCGTGCATCAAAGTGGAGATACAATTGTGTACCTACTACCGTGCTTGGATTGGAAGAGGTAACTATTGTGCCTATGAGTGACGATATCTTATTGAGTGATTGTGAAGGATGATTGATGTGGTGCAGGACAGTGAGGGAGGGTGTTCAACTAATTTGTGAACTTGGTTTCAATGATTTGCAATGTTTGGGGACTGATTGCTCGAGTATCCAGGTACTTCCCACTCTGTACAGCCCCTCTCAGCACACCCAGACTACACTTCTTTTCACTCCTCCATAATTTGTATTTTTCAAACCTAGATGTCAGAACATTTAGAATTATAATAACACCTTGGGTCTCTTTGGCTGAAGGACTGTTTGCAATGGATTTTACTGAACTGTGTCATAATCATTTGTTCATTTCCTTCTACATCAGATTGATGTTGATTTGCTGCTCAGCATCGCCATGATGAATATTGTTGATGTGTAGTGTTTGTCTTTGTCACACTTTTCCCCAAATTCCCTTTCCCATCCATTCATCAAACCCCTAACCCTCTTCCCCCAGGCTGTGTAATTTATTGAGGTCACGTAATTTACACCTTAAATGGATCACACACTTGGTGGGATGGATGTGGTGAAAGCAACACCAACTCACTGCAGGATCTTCTATTACCTAAGCAATAGACCACAGCAGCCCCACTTACCTGCCCACGCATAAATGGGATTTAGATATAGAACATTATCCATCAACATCATCATTCAGGCCTTGCGTTGCATAAAGCTTAACCTTGTTGACTCCCTCCTGACTCTGAGTCCACTTTCCCTGGCTCAAGAGTTTTGTAAGTTACTATTACTAGTTTTTCTGATAATATTAAACATTCTTCTCTTTGTTGTGTCATAGTGGTACTAGTCTGGTCTCAGTCTTTTTAAAGTTATGTCATAGATATATATATCCCACATATTCTGTGTTTTACTTGCAATTTAGTTGCCTGTGATAGACAATCCTTTTGATTAATTCTAAAGTTGGAGTTCACCTAGATAGGAGTGGGACCTTGATTGTTGTAATGTCTTCTCTGTTAGTGTAAAAGTTGGAGTTCACCTAGGTGGGAGTGGGACCTCGATTGTTGTAATGTCTTCTCTGTTAGCGTACTAGCCTGTTACTGCTGCCACCACTTCAAGAAGGCATCTTGGGAAACCCTGCAAAGAGCTTTGGAAGATAGAGAGAGGTAGCAACCATTGCTCCATCTTTTCAAGAAGGGGAACTGTGGAGTGAAGTGAACTAGTTTAGTTAGTAAGTAACTAACTTCTGTTGCAGATTTGACTTTCCTTCATTATTTATCTAAGTTGTTGTAGACAATACAGGCAATGGCATCATACTCTACCCCCTTAATGGTCAATAATATAGTTACAGTGGGTAGTATGACATGAGTATAACTAGCCATAACTAACTGGTATACATACACTTTGATAAGCAAACTAAACAACACACTGCATGAAAACGCAGCAGTGCAAAGTAAAAGAAAAACACAATAAAACTACAAAAAAGTAGAATAATTTTCCCTTTACTTGTTTAAACAATTAAAAACTCACCCTCTCTACCCACAACAGGCCCACCCCTCTCCTCAAACATTTACTCCGTCCCAACCAATGTCCAACTCAAAAATGTCCAAAGTTACACCCAACCCCCACCATCTCCGCCCACAGCAAATGTCCCTCCCACCAAAACAAAAAATACAAAAAGCACTAGAGGAGGGCATTCTCCACACAGGTACGGAGCTCCTTAAGGTTTCCCTTCATGCATGCCATCCTGCGGTCTAGAATGGATTCTGCAAGACACAGCACTGAAAACTGGTCTGAGTGGGATGGGGCAGCAGTGGTGGTTGGATGGGTGGCTTTGGGTGGGACTGACAAGGTTGTTGTCGCCAGGAGGCAGAAGGCACTGCCAGCTGGCTGGAGAAACTGAGTCCTGGGACAGCTGCAGCTGCCTCCCCCAGAGCCACCAGCCAATGATATTCTACATGGATGGCCTCTATCCTCTGCCAACGCAGCTGGGCTTGTAGATGGACAGGCAGGAATAGCTATATCAAGAAAGAAGAAAAATAAAAAAGAGAAATTGTAAACAGTGCCCTGTGCAAACACTTGTTTAAAAGGATAGTGTCACAGTAGCAGTACATTGCTGGTCCACTAGGGCCCTTAAAATCTGATGTGATTATGAGTCACAGGGCCATTGTTTTACCCACACGTGCCTCACATAAAAGTGCTGACTGCCTGAAATGAACTAAGACAGAATAACAGCACATCAGATTAAAAAAAGAAATGTTATATTTTCTTTGGAAGGATTTCCTAATTTTAAAATTAAAAAGACATTTTGTGTGGAAATAAAATTAAATCACCTTTCATTAATGAGTAAGGGATTATGCACTATGAAGTACAAGTATTCTTGTTGTGCAAAATTAATGGAGGCATGCTAGCTAGCGCGTCAGGGACTTTGCTGCTCTCTGCAGTTTGTAATGGACAACTACCTCAGTTTAATTCCAATGGCCCTGCTCTTCTCCCAATATCTTTCAGTTCTAGCCTCACTTCAAAGAGGATAATGAATAATAATGATAGTACATCACACAGGTCACATATATAAAATGCAGATTTCCTGTCTGTCATAAGTAGATAGTGGGAAAAATGATGCACTTGCAGAACAGGGAAAGGAACGCAATATATAGATTGTATTTGGCATGTTCATTCCATAGTTTCCCATTGGCAGAACTGAAATCAGGCACTTGGTCCCACTTTACTCCCTGGCCTCAACCTTCACCACAAATTATTTCCAACAAAAATATTTGCTTGGCAGTAAGGTAAGGGAACGTAACATACTCTACTGAAGGGTAAGTTAGAGGGATTAGGCTGGGTAGGTAAGAGTTTTTGCTATAGAATAGTGGGGTGTCTTTGATCATCACCTTGTGCCTAACCTTTGACTTAGTCAGTCATTGTAATTGACAAATGTCAAAAGGGAAAACTTTGAACAGGCATAGTTCCATTATGGAAGACATGAAATGTCTGAACTACTTGGCCAGAAAAATGTGGCATATGCATGGAGTTTTCAATTGTTTTGATAGGCTGGGACAGAATTTAGGAAAGACGAAAGTAGTGAAGTACGAGGAGGTGACTTAGGGAGTACTGAGAGGTAAGGGAAATAGACCTTGTTTTCCATTTGCAATGCATTGAAAATTTTGCAAATGCTGCATTAACTGAATCAGACACACATTGCCCAGCCAACACTGCAGTGCTGAATCAAACCATGCTGCTGCTCGGACATGGGTGACTAAATGCCACGGAGAGGGAGTTGATGAATGATGATGGCTGGGAGGGTAGTTCTGCCTTGCTTAACAAATAAAGTGAGTTGAGAGAGTAAACAGAAAATTAAATTAAATTAATTTAAAATAAAATAAATTCAAATACCCCCCACTTTTAACCAAAGCTTTGATAAAACCAAGCAAGTGAAGTATGTGAAGACGTCCCATTCCAAAAAAACTCCAGTGTTTCTTCATCCAAGCAATTATTCATGGTTGTATGATGAAATAACGCATCCCTGAACCACGCATGCCTTAACAATGCAGTCTGAACAATGGTTGCACCTTTTACTACGCTAGCCTTTATCACACATGCCTTTACAATGGGTGTTTAGGAAAGGAATATGCATGATAAATTCCCCCCTGCCCTGCGCCCTAACACCTGATACCCCACCCGTGTTCTCCACACACCCCAGGCCTTAAAATTGCACTTTCCCCCACTGCCCTAAGCCTTAAACCCCCCTCGCTCTGAGTCCTGAATCTGAGCCCGCCCTACAATTAACACTACCATGGCCCCATCCCCCTAAGCTCTAAAACGACTCTGCTCTGCCTTTAAAACCACCCCTTCCCCTCCCCTACCCTGATGGCTAAAACCCTGCCCCCTGATAAAAACCGCCCTGACCCTAGCCCCCCCACCCTAAGCACTCAAAACTGACCTCACCCCTAAAAACTACCCCACCCCTGCTGTGAGCCCTAAGTCTCTGCTCCCTGCACAAAAAACTAACGCAACATCCCCATCCAAAAAACTAACTCATCCTCCACCTCTCTCCCTGAGCCCTAAAATTCCCCACCACCCCTAAAAACGACCCCCACCCAAACCCAACCGCAGCTCCTAAAATCCTGTTTCCTGCCCCAAAAACTAACCCGACCCCCTCCTCGTAAAAAAAACAACAAACCTGACTACCCCCACCCTGAGCCCTAAAAATGCCCCACCCCTAAAAATGCCCCATCCCTAAAAATGCCCCCAACCCTAAAACCTATCCCCCAAACCCAGCCTGAGTTTCTAAAACCCTGCTCCTTGCCCGAAAAACTAACCCAACCTCCCTTCTTCCAAAAAAACTATCCAGACCTCCCCCCGCCCTGAGCCTTAAAACTGTCCTACCCCTAAAAATGCTTTCTGCTCCGACTCGGACAGCTAGACTGCTCTCTGCCTTAACCACGCATAAGTGTGGTTAAGCAGACTCCACGCCTACGCGTGGTTCAGGCAAGTGTGGTTCAGCTGGCGTAGAAATGGCACACGTGGCTCAGCCCTCGTTGTTAAGGCTGTTTCCCGTCATCAATTCATCATTTAAGCTTTACATTCTCTCATCCAGTCTTTCACTATTCTAGTCCATCCATCCATACAGCCACCCATACATCCATCCATGCATCTCCTATCACCCACCAATGCATCCTTTCACCCACCCACACTTTCTTTCACTCATAAACCATTTCACCCATCCTTTTTTAACCTTCCATCCTTCTTTCCCTTTTCCATCAACCCATCATTTTTATCGTTCATTGTGAACTTCTGAGTGCTGAGTTGCAGATGGAAGAGGCCATTAAGAACTCAAACCCTGTCTGGGGGCATGGCTTGGATGAGGAGGAAGATGGAGGCGGGAGCTAGCAGCTCTCCTCCAGGGAGGCGACAATTTGCCGACAATCCTGCCTACACAGTGTAATTTCCTAACAAAGGAAACTGAAATGAATGCCTCATAATGCTGGGTAGCCAGGAACACTGTGAACAACCTCTCCAAAGCTGCCACCAAATGACACTTTTGACATGTGCGTCTCCTACCAAAGGCTGAGACCCTCCAGGTTTGCCTATACCTAAGTCAATACCTGCACCAGAAACATCAGAAGTATTATTAAACATATCTAATTAAGAAGATCCTTGTTATGCTGGAATAAAAACTGACTTCAGAAGTATACCGCTATGCGACACTGGCCATTCCTGTAATGAATAAAATGTTGGCCCCTATGCCCGGCAACGTGACAATGCTTTCGGTGCAAGTCTGACACCCGGCCTGCGCTTCATAGACCCCTCTGCCAAACTTTTACGAAGCATGTTAGGGGTGAAAAAATGCACAACGTGCACTCAACAATCATTAAGCTCTAACTATCCCCTGTGTTAATTACTTTTATGTGATGAAACCTGCACTTGAAATGCCAACTCCACCCACTTTTTACAGTGTGCTATGGAGCCTTAAACATAGTATACCCTTAGGCTCCTTTACTAAAGGAGTGGTATTCAACAGAGCTCACCGTAGTTTTATTGCGGCAGCCCGGCGATTACAACCATGTGCAGCTACGTTCTTGCTCGATGTGAGACCCGCTCTACAAATCTCTACATTGGAGGTGTCGCGCCCAACTACATAGCAGGTGAGACGATGAAAGTCAATTTATTATCTGCTCAAGACATGCATTTCTATCAAGTCTGATCTCGCTACCCGGCCACAAAGTTTTATATAACACTGGTACCATACTCTATTCCACACTACATTGTGCCACAGCTTACCTGATACTTATTTTACTCGAACATAGCGCAACCAATGTTGCATCTTGCCTAATTTGCCAAATGCCACATCACCAGCTCATCAGATGTTCATGTTCGCATTCGCATTGTCCTTAAAAAAGATTGTTATAGGCCAAAATAAGGAAATGAATGGCTTTCTAAAACAATGGCATTCTAAAGCAATTGGACTGGTACCTTGAGAACTCAAACACAGATCTGAGCGAGCTTGGATATTTCCAGCCTTGGATTGAATAGTCAGGCCCTCTCTATGTGATACATTGTGGGTGCATTCAGTTCAGATTATAATACTGATTTAGTACAATACCTGCAGGTCAGGGGTAAACATCAAAAGTGGCCTCCTTATCCACTATTCTACTTGCCACATCTACACTAGGGGACGCCAGAGACCCTTACACCAAGTTAGCCTGAACCCTTCAGTGCACCACTCCCCCAGTGCACACAGTATGACAGAGAAGGAAACCAAAACAAGCCTGAAAAGGGTCAAAGCGGATCCAGCAAACCCCGAATTCCCTATCAGAAATAAAAATTACATCAACCCCCCAATGGAAATGATCCTCAAGAATGTAATTGATGTCGACGAGTAAGCACTAGCGCAATCCATTACAGAATGAAATCTGCGCTATCCGCTCAGAGGTCAAACAAATCGGTAATAGAATCACTGAAACCGAAAGTAAAATCAGTAGTCTGGAAGATTCAGAAACCAAAACCTGCAAAGCTATCTTTACGCTCAGTAACACGAAACGAGCCCTATCCAAATAGCAGGTTTAGAGGACACACACAGATGGGGGAACCTCTGAATTTTTGGTTGGAAGGAAGGCTCAGTTGGATCATGTATCTTATTCCTGGAAATGTTCTTCTCATAAAATACAGATATAATATTTGGCTGGAGTTTGAAAGAACACACAGATTATCAACTAGTAGATTTCCTAACCAGATTCAGCCACGCCCAATTGTATGTAAGCCACTCTGATACCAACACATGGAAAACAATCCTATACTACATGAAGAAGTATAACCATATACGATGGAAGGGCTGCAAGGTCTTCATCTCACAAGACTATTCTAAATCCACTGTTCAAACTAGGAAAAGCTTCCTCACTCTGCGTCTCCAATTGAAAACAATTAACTGCCAATTTTCTTTTGCCGGTTTAAGCCAAATATCGAGTGACAATACAGGGCATCTCACACATCTTTAAAGATCACCTAGCCCTCACACAATTCTTGGAAGATAAAGATGATTCGAACATGGTCACCTTCTCACAGAAAACCACGTTAACAAGGAGCAAACATACATATTCTTTCTGAATTCTATTTAACAATATTGACTACTGCATACTCCATGAGGTGAAATGTACTCTTACAACCTTGTTCTCAATGATTCCTATGTTGCTCTTCAGAGGCTTATACACCCCAACTCATTGCTGTTTTTTTTAAATTTGTTGGATCGATGTTCTGATGTTTTTCTATCCTTCTGTCAGTATATTAAGGCATCTTAAGGTCCTATGAACAGGTAACCTAACATAAATTCAGCACTTATACATTATATTTCTTTGCAGTACTATAAAGTTGGCCCTCAATGGACCATGATATGTAAAGAGACTCAAGGTATCAGACCCTTACAATTGTGAAAGCGATATATGTCACTATACAAAACAATACGTATTTGTACAGTTAATATAAGGATATCTTTTATTTATTTTCCTACTTTAAATGCATATACTATCAGTAGGCCTGGGCAGGATCTCCACGATGTCGAAAAAACTCTGTCGCACTACGCGGAGTTCTGCTAGTGTCTGAAGTTTCTTGCCTCTCCCGTTTACACTGCATTTAATGTCACTGGCAGCGTGAAGTACATCCTTGCATTGGAATTCCCATGCAAATGGCACCACCCAGGTCACATGGGCTTGGCAATCTTGTTTTTTTTTTGCTAGTTATGGTGCTGGGGCCTAATTTTATACCCCTATATATCTTTCCTGTTCCATACTTTTGAAACCTATTTTCCCCTAGTTTTTCTTTTATTATATTACTTTTTCTCTTTGTGTTTTTATATTTTAACTTTTCTCCTAATTTTTTTAGTTTTTGCAACTTTTTTACTTTTTCATTTTTTTCTTTAATTTATTTATTTTCTCTTCCTTCTTCCTACTCATTTCTTATCTCTCCCCCCCTAAGACCCCATTGCCATGGTAAAGCAGGGGAGTGGCAGCGGCAGGCCCCCAACCGCAAGCATCAGCTGGCTTCCTTGCGGGAGGCAGCAACATGAAGAGGCGCATACAGTGCCATATTTTCCAAGGTATCTGCCTTCATGTTCTATGTGCAGCATCACCTCCCCTCTACCTTGGCAGCAGGTGTCAGGCATGGGTCTGGGTACAGTCTCCGGGAGTACCAGCAACACTGGGAGAGGGTGCGCCAGGCTTGGTGCCAAAGCTCTGGGGTCCGGCACATCCAGCAATAGCTTAAGCACCGGTGGGCCAATATCCTGGACTGTGAAATGGACCTGCTCGACCTTCTAGACATCGAGGTTGGGGGCCTCAGTGAGTAATAATTAATTATTAATTGTGTTCTATGCTAATAGTGTCTTCCCAAATGGCAAGCATGCTGCTCATAAGCAAGTTAGTTAACTTTATGCTACAAATATAATATTATGTGATTGTCATCTAGACAGGTGCTCAGCGGTAACTAATTGTACCTGTTTTTGGCATTTGCTTGGGCTGATTAAGAAGTAATGCTGAGACTTCGCCTGTGCCCTCTCTAAGATAGTCATTGTTAATATTAGTATTAGTGAGTTTACATGTTCTTTCACTTCTCTCTGCCTTTATGTTTTGTAGCTCATACAGTGCCAACTGCCAAGCAATTTCCCATTGATGTATATTAGTTTTGCATGCATCCAATCTATGCATTGAGAGGTTGAGAATGAGATGAGAACTGTAGCAATCATTCATTGCAATTTATTAGTAGTTCCACAATGTAGTTTAGGAAATTTAAAATAGGGTTAGGAAATTTGGAATGGGATGGTCCATGATACTAGTATTATTATTATTATTATTCTACAGGCACTCTGACCCTCTGATGTAGGAATGTTACTGTGCTTGCCTTTTCCTTAAAAAAATAATATTCTTGAAGAGACTGTTTATTAACAGTACTCCTAATCTTTTCAAAATGTTTTTCTTACGTCATACAGTATCCATGGGCAGTAAGAGGGCTGGTGGTGAGGCGAGTGGGGCAGCTGAAGGTGGCCCCTCCACAAGTGCCGGGGCAGATGGCTCTGCTGGCCCCAGTAAGTCCTCCTGTCATTGTTAATATTAATGTTTATTTCCCTAACTTTTACCGCTCCACACTTAGAATTATTTTCTACCTTGGTACTGTGCCTGTCTCCTAATTTCTTTCCAACTCCACTTCGATTTATCTGTTTTGTAAGTTCTTCTTATCCCTGCATTATACTATTTACTTATTTCTATATTTCAGGTTTCTTTACTTCAAACTGCCTGGCTGTTCTAGTCTGACTGTAGCTTCTTTTCCTCTGCTTTGCCAGTGAGCCTTTCCTCTCCCCTTGTGTATCTTATCTTGTGGAGTGGTGGTAAGGCTCAGAAAACCCATGTACTGAAGATTGCAGAACCATGTAAGGTATTTTACTCATGTTTCATGAGAAGGCTTTCTTTTTCTTGCTCCAGCATAATAATAAAAAATAAAAAAAGGAAAAAAAGGTGTTTTTGAACATGGTCATGGTCCAATGCTGTGTATGTATTATTAGTATACTCGCAGTTGATGACCATGCACCATGGTCCTTCGTTCACCAATTCTTGCACCCTTTTATTTCTCTTGAAAAACTCAGATTCATCAATAGCTAGTTCTGCCCCTCCATTACCATTTTCTTTTACTTGACTACCTGGCTTTAAAAAAATTACTAACCAACAAAATGCCCACCTGATATCTTGATAGAAGAGGCGTCTATGACCAAAATATAATGATGTATTGCGGTTGTATTTTGCTATTACAAAAAAGATATAGGGGGAGGCGTATGTGGCGCCTAAATTGTGGAATGTTTTTTTCTAGCTGCACCGACCACCAGTGTCTGGGCCAGCAGTGACAGCGCAAGCACAGATGCGGCTCTGGGAGCAGATGAGGGCGAAGTCTCTGCGGCGGCAGTGGTGGGAGGTGGTAAGTCCTCCTGCTTGCTTATTTCTTTTTTTCTTTTTTTGGTCCTCATAATGATGTCACCATAAGCTCCAACTAGAAAACCGACAACCTCGTGGACTCCTGATGAACAAGTTCCTCTAGGTCATGGAATGGGGTGGATTCCCAGCCTAGCCAGTCAGGGGCGACTAATCATCAGACCTGGTAGCACCTTGAGCGCATCAAAACTTTAAGAGGTCCAAGAACCCTTTCCCATTACTCTTTACTTCTCTTTTATCTACTTCTCTGAAGAAAAGTACAGATCTTTTCAATGCATGCAAACTTGGAGCGGAGGTTTGACCTAACCTTCTACAAATTTCTCTCCTCGCCAGTAATATCAAGTAAAACGCCAGGTCTTTATGGCTCGACTTGGGAGGGGGGCCATCAAGTTTCTGAGACAGAATCCCAAACATAATTAAGCAGAGACTCACCTCAATTATAAGGTCCAAGGGGTCTGAGATTGCCTTACCCACTGCAGTCCAAAATTCCTCTAGTTTCAGGCAGGAGGCGCACATGTGGATGTCGTCCCCTTCACAGCTGCCACAACACTTACATTTGGAGGTTGCACTTCCTCTTAACTTTGCTAATTTTAGAGGCATCCGATATACTCTACGGAGGGTAAAAAAATTATGTTTCCTTAGGCCAGCAGATTTAACCACTGAATATAATGTAGCAAAGGATACTTGCCATAACTGTTCCAGCTCCTCTTCCTGTAGGTATAAACTCCATCCAGAATACAATGGTTGCATTGAGTTCTCCACTGCTGCTGAAAGGTACTGGTACCATTGTGCAACTTCCTTCTTTCTGTCTCTGGATGTCTGGAGATCTAGCTCCCTTTGAGTTGATTTTAGGGCGCAGACCCCCTTGGCTCATAAGCCATCCATTAACCTGGAAAGTCTTGAATCTAGATATAGTTCCTTCCGTCCTATGGCTCCAACACTCCCATGTCAACCTTTGGCCTTCATTAACTAGCTGACCCCATCTAGTAACTCCACTTTGCTTAAAAGGCAAAGCTAAACTGTCCAATAAACACTCCGGGATCCCTGGGGAGTCCCAGATGGGAGCTAACTTACTATAATATCCAATGCCTAGGAGGGATCTTATCTCGTACCAAGTCAATGCAGCTGCCCGTAAGTACTTCAATCTGACTTTCTTGAAGAATGTCGGCCTCCAAATTTGTAGGAGAAACCATCTACGGAGAGACCTGCCAGCATTGCCCTACACAGGGCCTCCACTACTAACTTATCTGGGGTCAGTAACAACATTCTGTTATTCTTTAACTGGAAGGCCCAACAGTATAGCTGCAGGTCAGGAAGGGCCAATCCTCCAACACCAACCCTCCACCTCAATTTTTTCCAGGATAGGCGAATGCCTTTACTGGCCCAAATAAATTAGGTTATCTTCCCTTGCAGATTCAAAATATCCTTTTTTATCAAAAGTTAGGGGAATGTTATTAAATAGAAAGGTAATTTTTGGCAGGATGGACATCTTTACTAAGTTAACACGCCCATATATAGTAAGTGGCAGATTACCCCACTTTTTCAGAACAGCCCCGACCTCACCGGCACCTTCTCCAGATTTCTATCCGCTAACTTTCCCACGTCCTGTGTTATTCTAATACCCAAGCACTTCATCTCTGAGACCCTTCTAGGATCTTCACTATTTTGGTTCCATATCATTTTCTCTGTTTTTCCTCATTTATCTCATAACCAGCCATATTTGAGAAGATCAGAGCTTCCCTTAAAAGGTTTGGGAGGGCAGAAGTAACATCAGAGGTATATACCATCAAGTCGTACGCATATAGGGCGATTTTCCTGTAGAAATCTCCTACCACAAAAGGCTTTATCTGTTCGTTTAACCTCAGACTCTCTGCAAAAGGCTCTATATAAAGATCAAAGAGGACCATGAAAGAGGGCAGCCTTGTCTTGTCCCTCTTTCTATCTTCACTGCAGAGGTCAAGCTGCCATTCACCAGAATTTTAGCAGTTGGTGCACAACAGATCCTTGCCAACACATTAATTAAGGAATTGCCTATTCCAAAATGGGCTAACACTGTCATAAGATATTCCCAATTAACATGGTCGAAAGTCTTAGCGGTGTCCACCGTCACTATAGCAAGTGAGATATCTAGTGTTGTGGCCAGATCAATAGACCCGATTAAGGTATGGTTCAGATCTCTCATATTCCTACCAGGCAGGAATCCCCTCTGATCTTGATGTACCAAATGGCCCGCAACTTTATTTAGACGCCCTGCTAGAATACTAGTGAAGACTTTGTAATCGCAGTTGAGTAGGGATATTCAGCAATGAGAAGGACACTGTAGGGGGTTCTTACCTGGCTTCAATATTAATGAAATTAGTGCATCATTCCAAGAGCTCAGGATAGGGCTACCCTCTACCAATATGGCATTGAACAGCTGTACCCAAACTGGGATGATAACCTCCTCCATCACACACTAAAGTTCACAGGGGATCCCGCCGGGCCCTGCCGCTTTCCTTTTCTTTGCCTTTCTAATAGCAGCTAAAATCTCGCTACCAGATATCTCCAGACACAATAATTGATTTTGTTCAGTAGATAACCTCGGGAGGTACTTCTGCTCAAGCCACGCTCCTACTGCCCCTAAATCTGGCTCCAGATTTTCTCTATACAACTCCTGAAAAAATGATTTAAAAGCCGCTTGTCTTGGGATTATCTTCAACCACCCCCTTGTGTCACCACATATTATCTTCTTAATATTATTTTGACGTTTTCCCAACCAGATTTTCCATGCCAGCAGCTTACAGCATGTTTCCCCATGTGTTATATTACATGCTCTACTAGCTTCCCACTGCTGTGACACCTTTTCCTCCATCTTGACCCTGAACTTTAACTGTGAGTCTTGAAGCTCCTTCAACAATTCCACCCTTCCTGCCTCGTTTAAATTGTTGGTTTTTAGCACCTCTTCCAGTCTCGCAATCTTTCCCTCCAATTGGGCCTGTTGTGATTTCTCCTGTCTCACCCAGTGGACCGCTAAACTAGTTATGATCCCCCTTAGCCAGGCTTTGTACAAATCCCATACCACGTGTATCGGGGCGGACTCCTTGTTCCAGGAAAAAAACTCCTTAGATTGTTGTAATATTTTATCGACTAGTTCAGACTGTGCCAACTTCCTTTTATCAATTGTCCATCACCTTTCCTCCCATATATTCTTCCGTTCGATTTTTTTAACAGCAGAGCAGCGTGGTCCGATAGGTGATGGGCAGATGATCATTACCAATAACTCTCTCTATCTCCTTTCTTCCCATGAAGAAATAATCCAACCTTGAGTAGTGTCTATTTTTTTAACTATGGAAAGTGTATTCTCTACAGTTCCCTTTCAGTCTCTGCAAGACATCACATAGGTAAAAGTTTTCCATCATGTCCAGCAGACAGGCTCTCATCTTTGGGCAACTAATCTGTATACTCTCTGAGGACCTCTCTAACGCATTATCTAATAAGGCATAAAAGTCCCCCCTAAGATAATAGGGGCTTTAAAAGGAAGAAGATTTTCAAAAAGCTCAGATAAAGAGGTAGTATCATCCACATTTGGGCCGTAATAGCTTGCTAGGGTGTACAAAGAGTTGTAAACCTTTTATCTGTGCAATTATCCATCGTCCTCCTGCAGCTGCTTTAAACCGGACTACACTCACCCCTGAATCTACTTTTAATACCAGGTGTTGGACCTGGCCCTTTTACAGGGTCATTCCCCAGACTTTTTGCCTCCTTCTTTTTCTGACCTTTTGTTGGCTGACGTTTTGACTCTGAGCACTTTTTCACTGCTAACCAGTGCTAAAGTGCATGTGCTCTCTCTTACAAATTTGGTATGATTGGATTATACCTGATTGGCATATTTAATTTACCTATAAGACCCTTGTAAAGTGGTATCCCTATACCCAGGGCCTGTAAATTAAATGCTACTAGTGGGCCTGCAGCGCTGCTTGCGCCACCCACTGAAGTAGCCTGTCAAACCTATCTAAGGCCTGCTAGTGCAGAGCCTCTGTGCGCAGTTTCCTGCCACAGGGACCTGGCATCTAAATTTACTTGCCAGGCCCAGAACTCCCCTTTTACTACATGTAAGTCACCCCTAAGGTACGCCCTAGCTAGCCCTTTGGGCAGGGTGCCATGTATGTAGAAGGAAGGACATGTGCCATGTAGCGTGGCCTGTCCTGGTAGTGACAAACAGCCTAACTTGGTGTCTCACTGCTGTGAGTGCTGCCTCCTCATAGGATTGCATTGGAAATGCCCTGCCTTATGTGTTGGGGTATTGTCTAATTTATGAGGGGTAGCATAGGCATGTTTGGTATGGTTGTGATAGTGGTAAGAAAGGCTGCTTACTGGTGTAGGTGTATTTTTTATTACTATCACAGAAATGACACTTCTAGAAAGTACGCATTTATCTGTGCTTATGATTTTGGTGTTTTGCAGCTTGACTCCAATCAACGTCTGGCAGACTGACAGTTGGGGCTTTGTGCATACTTCTCAGACAGCCTGAACACAGGGAGGGTGGAGGTGACACAGAGATGCATCTACATATTGTAAAGCCTTCCTGGGCTGAGAGAAGGGAGAGGCGGGGCACACCTGCATTTGTAAAGACTGTGCCCTGGCCTCACACAATAGGGTCGTTAACCCCCCACTGATGTTTGGAGCCTGTACTGAAAGGAGAGGGGGGGCACTCCCAGAACCAGTTGTAACTGGCTGGAACCTCCTCTCCCTACCATTGTAAAACACTGTAAGAACTGACTATAAGTACAGGGGAATTTTCCCCACAATTCTAACACTCTTGGAACTGAAACTGGACACAGAACGCTGATGAATGGACTCACCAGGAAACCACCTTGGACTGCTGCTGCAGGGCTGACCTGTGACCTGCCTGGTCACTAGAAGGACTGTCACCATCTGCAACCCTTTTGCTGGCCTGTAGCTGGGCCCACCAGCTCTGTTCTTTTCCTTGCCTTATTGTTCCCAGGGGCAGGGTGCTGTGGCCTCTGACCCCTGCCACGATCTCTCCAGCTTGGTCTGCAGCGGTTGGGAAAAGCGCTCTGGCTGGAAGTCCTGCAGAAAGATCACCGCCTCAGCCTGGGCTTTTAAGCTTTGCCCCAGCGCTTGGAAAAGCGCTTTACTTTTGCCCAAAAAGTCACCACCGCTGCCCGGGTTCATCAACGAGCCCCTCGAGATCCCCACGGCACCTCTGCCTTGGGTTAATCACCGCCGCGACCCGGGGGTCGTATTTGTAATCAGCGTGAGGATCGCGCTGTTCTCCCGTGCCCCCAGGGCACCCAATCAAGACCAAGACCGGAGCGAGTACGCTCCAACCGTGCCCCCGGGGCGAAGCGCGCTTTCTGACGCGCCCCCGGGGCACAGAGTGCACCATCCTTGGTGCCTGCCCCACGGAACAGCACAGGTCGGGCTTAGCCGCGGCGCGCGCACCAGATCGGGTGCGGCCGCAACAGAGAGCAGGTCGGAGGCCTCATCGGAGGCCCCTGCTCCTCTCTCTCTTCTGTCTCGCAGCCATGCCGCGGACAAGGGCGGCTGCCTCCCCCTGAGCAGGACGCGGGGAGGGAAGGGAGTTCCCTTGCCCCCCCTGTCACTGCGCTAGGGGCGCGATCGCCCCCACCACTCGACTCTTGTGGCATTTGGGCCCCCCCTCTCGGGAGAGGGCCATCCGAGGCCCAGGTGGCCCCACCAGGATCACGGGTCCCCAGAGGGGCCCGTTCTACACACGAGAGAGAGGGTGCTGATCGCCCCTCCCCCCAAAGAGCACCGCATGGCCCCTGTTTTTGCACATAGGAGCGCCGGGGGCCCCCATGCTCAACTTCTAGGCACTGGAAGTGCCTCTTCAACCAGAAAACAGGTACTCTCTAGGAAATCTAGGCTCCAGGAGAGTATACAGACTTGTGGATGTTTTCTATTTCCTACCTGTTTACTGTTCTACACATATGTGCTTATGTTCCTTTTATGGGCATGTCTAGCTGATATGTAATTGTATGACTTGTGATATATTCTCTAATGTTACTTTTATTTAGGGATTGTTCATGACAAGTGCATATATCTTTTTCTATAATTCCTGACTACTGCTTACGTTGCAGAATCCTGAGTACTAACGTGTTCTAATGTGACAACTGCCTATTCTGGCAGAGTATTAGCAACTTGTGTAACATTCTGACAACTGCTAAGGTAGTAGGGTATTACTTACGTGTAACATTGGTCTAATTATGTTTTGTGCAATACAGATTATTTTTACATAGCTCAGTGTTGTGTTTACTTTGTGGTGTACATTTTGCGTCACATGTGTTGTGTGTGTTGTGCAAATGCTTTACTCATTGCCTCCAGGTTAAGCCTGACTGCTCGTGACAAGCTACCAAGGGGGTGAGCAGGGGTTATCTTGGGCGTGTTACTCTCTAGCCCTGACTAGAGTGGGTAAGTTCTGCCTGGCTGAGGTGCATACCCTAGCCAACCAGAAACCCCATTTCTAACACCAGGGCAACTCCTTTGGTACAATGTGCTTGATCTGTTGCTACTATCGTCTCAACCCACCTTAGCTTCAAAAAAATCTCCTTACACTCTTGACACAGGAGATGTGTCTCTTGAAGCATAAGTATCTGAGCGTTACTTTCTTTTTAAATATTGTAAGACTATTTGCTGCCTTTTGACTACCTGAAGTCCATTTATGTCCCAACAGACTATCACCCAGGTTTTCATGGTATTTCTCTCACCCAAACCCATCCCTACTATTCCCAATTCCTGCTGTGCCCTAAACCCATAGATCTAGTTGGTGCTTCCATCTGACTACTGTATGCCTGATCAAATTTGAGGACATCAATTTTTTTTTCTTTTTCTCCCACTGCTCCCCACCATAAGTGACATCCCTTAGGAATCCTTCCATCTATCGTTAGGTGTTTCCAAATGCCCATTTCACCCAACCCTAAGGGAAGCCATCACCATACCTTCCCACTTAAGTTGCACTGCCCTTCCCTCGATATCTGAGAAATAAAATTGTCCAAATCCGCCGGTTCAGAGAAGTTCTGCATCTTATTTTGAGACATAACCTTCATATTAGCTGGAAACCTCAATTGTGCCATAGCATCCAACATCTTTAGGTCCTCCAGTCTTTTCCCCATCTCCCACTGTCTGTCAGCTGTCTCTCTAGATATATATTCAAGGGGCTTTTCTGCCCAGGGTGTTATTTAAAAAGGTATCTGTGGACTTGCTGAATTTCTCCTTGAAGGTTATCTATCCAACTATCTTGTGGAAAAGAGTTCCTCAATAGATTAACTACAAATGTTTTAATGTCTGCCCCTTCCAGCCCCTCTTTCCCCTCCAGAATTCTGACATTGTTTCTTCTGGCATTGTTTTCCATCCTTTCAACTCTTGTTATTAGGCGCATCACCTCCTGGGCATTTTCTTGCATCTTAGTTTGGAGTACCTGAAACCCATCTTCTAGAACCTGCGTACACTGGGTTAAATTCGCAATTTTGGCTTCTAAGCTAGAGCAAGTTGCCTGAATCCCTGTTGGACTTTTTTCCTTATGCAGGGTCATCCCCAGTCTTTTTGCCTCCTGCCTCCTATTTTTTCTGACCTGTTGCTGTTGGCTCTAGGACTCTGAGCACTTTATCACTGCTGACCGGTGCTAAAATGCAGGTGCTCTCCCATCTAAAGTTGGTATGATTGGCTTATACCTAATTGGAATATTTAATTTACCTATAAGTCCCTTGTACAGTGGTATCTCTATACCCAGGGCCTGTAAATTAAATACTACTAGTGGGCCTGCAGTGCTGCTTGCGCCACCCACTGAAGTAGACTTTCAAACCTGTCTCAGGCCTGCTAGCGCAGGGCCTGTGTGCGCAGTTTTCTGCCACAGGGACCTGGCATCTAAATTTACTTGCCAGGCCCAGAACTCCCCTTTTACTGCATGTAAGTCACCCCTAAGGTACGCCCTTGCTAGCCCTATGGGCAGGGTGCCATGTATGTAGAAGGCAGGACATGTGCCAGGTTGCGTGGCCTGTCCTGGTAGTGACAAACAGCCTAACTTGGTGTCTCACTGCTGTGAGTGCTGCCTTCTCATAGGAGTACATTAGAAATGCCCTGCATTATGTGTAAGGGGTATTGTCTGATTTATGAAGTGTAGCATAGGCATGTTTGGTATGGTTGTGATGGTGATGATAAATGCTGCTTACTGGTGTAGGTGTATTTTTTATTACTATGACAGAAAGGCCACTTCTAGAAAGTGCGCATTGATCTGTGCTTATGACTCTGGTGTTTTGCAGCTTGACTCCAATGCACTTATGGGCAGAGTGACAGTTGGGGCTTTGTGCATACTTTTCAGACAGCCTGTACACAGGGAGGGTGGAGGTGTCACAGAGGTGCATCTGCATACTGAATAGTCTTCCTGGGCAGAAAGAAGGGAGAGGCGGGCACACATACATTTGTAAAGGCTGTGCCCTGACCTCACACAGTAGGGTTGTTTACCCCCCACTGATGTTTGGAGCCTGTGCTGAAGGAGAGAGGGGGCACTCCCAGTTGTAACTGGCTGGAACCCCCTCTCCCTACCATTGCAAAACATTGTAAGGACTGAGTATACGTGCAGGGGAATTTTCCCCACAATTTGGAGAATCTTGGAATCATCTTGGAACTGGACACAGAAATGCTGGAAGGACTCACCAGGAACCGCCATAGACTGCTGCTGCTGTGCTGACCTGTGACCTGCTTGGTCACTAAAAAGGACTTTCCACTTGCTGCATCCTCCTTGTGCTGGCCTGTTGCTGGGCCCCTCCGCCTGTGGGCCTTTTCCTGGACCTCTGCTCCCCAGGGGCAGGGTGTTGTGGCCCCTGCATCCACCCTGAAGCATGAGGGGTGGTTCACCTTATTCCTAAGCTAAGCGCTTGGATAAGCGCTCCTTTGGGGATTTTCTTAGCACTTGAAAGCGCTTCCCCTTGCTGGTGCTTCGCGCTTTAAAAAACGCTTATTCCTTTTGGCATAAAAAATCACCGCTGCGACCCGGGCTTAATTGGTGGTTCAAGTGCTTTTGTAAAGCACGTGTTGATGCCCGAAATCACCGCCGCAGCCTTGGGAAGCTGCCTCAACTAAGCACAAGTGAACACGCTGCTTCATGCCCCCAGGGCACAAGAAGATTCAACTGACAGCAAACTTGGAGCACAAGCGCTCCTGACGTGCCCCGGGGTGGAGCACACTCCGTGGAGTGCCCCAGGGGCAGAGGCAGGCACCGACTTTGGTGCCTGCCCCTTTCTGACAGCCGGACTGGCCGCCGAGTGCTGTAGGAGCCTGTGGGCAAGGACGGAAGCCTCATCAGAGGCTCCCTCACCCCACCAGGCCCCTTTTAAATATTTCTGCCGGGCAGGGGGAAGGCAAGCCTCACCGGAGGCTCCCCCTGCTCCTCCGACATGCCAGACTTTCTTGTTGGTGGCGCGGGTGGGGCAGGCACCCTGCTGGAGGTCCCCAGCGCCACCAGCTTCTTCGTGTGGCCCCATGCAGGCCAGTGTCTGTATTGGTGGTCTTCCCCACAGCGGAGGGCCAGTACAGGCCTGGGGAAGACCCTAGGAGATCGTGGGCCCCTGGAGGGGCCAATTACAAACTCAGAGGGGGTGCGTGGCATCCCCCTACATTATTCAGAGGATGGTGGCCCCCCTCATGAGGGCCGGTTGAGGCCTGAGGGGCCCCCAGTGATCACAGGCCCCTTGAGGGGCCCATCCACAGTAGAGAGGAGGTGTGTGCCTCCCTCCTTTGGCCAAAGGATAAGAGAGGCCCGGATTTTTCGCAGAGGAGTGCCAGGGGCCCAATTTTTCATCTTATCGGCACTAGAGGTGCCTCATCAGACAAACAGGTTTCCACAAGGAATAATATATATACTAAAAGGTCTTTCTACAGACTTGAGTTTATATATTGCCTACCTATGTTTGATGTACTGCTATATGTATGAACATGTTCCTATTATGGGCATAACATACTAATATGTTTTGATGACTTGCCATATGTTTTCTAATGTTCCAACCATGGGTGTTTATGATATTCTTATGACAAGTGCTTTGGTGTAATAATGTGTTTCCTGACTACTGCTTATGTTGCAGAATACTGAGTAACCTGTGTTATATGTGACTACTGCTAGTTTGCAGAGTAACTAATGTGTAACATTCTGACAACTGCTAAGGAAGCAGGATACTACTGATATGTGATGTTTGGTCTAATAATTGCGTCGTGTACAATACAGTATATCTTCATATAATCTGGTGTTGTGTTTCCTTTGTGGTGGGGATGGTGGGGCACATGTGTTGTGTGTGTTGTGCAAACGCTTTACACATTGCCTCAGGGATAGGCCTGACTGCTCATGCCAAGCTACCAAGGGGGTGAGCGCGGGTTATCTTGGACGTGTAACTCCCTTGCCCTGACTAGAGTGGGTGGGTTCTGCCTGGGTGAGGTGCATACCTTAGCCAACCAGAAACCCCATTTCTAACAATCCCCTTCTGGTTTGCCTCTGAAATTGTGAAGCGCTCCTTAATCTCTTGGGATAATTGAGCGAGCGTCTGCTCCACCAGGTCCCACCCACTGGTCCCACTGTACTGTGTATCTAAGTCTTCCATCTCTTGGGGCTCAGGCTAAATCCTACTCTCTCCCATATGAGGCCGCCTATCAACTAGACCAGAGGCATCCACCGCCAAACCTGCAAATCTATTGTGCGTTGATAGCATTGTCATCACTGGCGAGGCTACAGAGGTAGAAGACTCTGGGGAGTCGGCTCTCTCAGTTTCCATGTCTCTCAATTCGTAGCCGTGGTCTTTTGTTTCCTTATGCTTCACCTTATCCTCTCTAAAGCAGCCACTTGTGTCAGTTCAAATTTTAAAGTAGGTTTTTAATGAAGGCATAATTTTCTGAGTGTTTTTGATTAAAGGGACCTTTTCCTCAGTTTGGTGACTCTCTACAACTGATTTAGCCGAGGAGTTTTTAGAATGGGGAGCCTTCGCTAAAGAGTTCTTTGAGAAGGGTTTAGATGCTCCAGCAGGAGCCCTTATTTTCATTGGTCCTAAGCCAATATTGTCTTTCCCACCACCATCTTGCAAATTACAAGGCTTAAAAGACCTTAAAGAGTATCTCTCAACACAGCCCTGCTTCACATAAGATGGTTTTCTTACATATTGAACCCCAGAGTCAGCCCCAACTCCTTGAACCAGCTCACCCACTAGGCGTTGATACACATTCTCCATTAACTGAGGGAGCTGCCCGCTCCCTTTGTCAGCCTCGTCCCTCTGCCTTGACTCATCACCTCTGTTCCAGCACTTATCTCTCCTTTCATCTGAAAGCTCTGACTTGTGCTGGCTCTGTCACCGCCTCTCCTGCTGTGAGCTCCTGAACAGCAGCCTCCATTGCACAGTGCGCTGCTCTCAGAGCGCTTTGACTGCCACAACCCAGCTGGGGACATCTGTGGCCACCATCCATGCAAATCAGCGGTAAGGAGGGGGGCCTGCGCTGCTGCACCGCTCACTGTGTGACACAAGTGGCACTCATCCTGCAGTGTGGCTCCTCTTCCTCTTTGGGCAGGCGTCCTGACCGGCTGCTAGCGAGCCGCCATATTCCCCGCTCAAGACTCCCAAACTTGCTTATTGACAATTAGTAATATAGTCACTACAAGGGTGGACTAGTGTTGTAGACTTCCTTGTCAACACCTTGCTTTAGCAGATGCAGCAGGAGTTAACTATTAATGGCCTCTTCTATCTGCAACTCAGCAGACTAAGGTTCATAAAATTAACTTGAGCTATGAAGTTTTTGGGAAAATTGAAAGAAGGATGGAAGTAGAATGGATTGGTGAAATATAATATGAGTGAAAGGATGTGCGTGTGGATGAAAGGGTGCCTAATAATCATATAGGTAAGTGATGAGGAGGCTGATAGGATGCATAGGTGGGTGAAGGATGGATGAAAGGTTAATCAGGTGAAAGGATGCCAACCCAGGTGGGTGAAAAAGTATGCGTTAAAGTGTTGCATAGGCTCTCAATATTATAATGAGACTACTGGATTTTGAGCAGCAGAATCGCCTGTGGTGTTGGAGACTCAGTCTGGCTCACTACAGGTGACGCCTGTTGCACTAATCTGGGTTTTGCTCCGGCTAACTAGCAGTGCCTCATCTCTCCCCAAAGGCAGGGATGAATGGGCAGCCGAGCGCATGACATAAGTGATTTCTCCGGGAAATCGTGGTCACTCATCTGTTTCTCTCCGTTACATTAGTCTCATATACACAATGACAAACAGAGGAGGTATGTGTTTCAATAAGGTTTTAATGAAGCAACTGCATCTTAGATAGCAAAGCATGGGCTGCAATAACCAGTACAATACAGCATGACAAGATTAAAACTGTGACAAGGAGAATAAATCATAGAAATAACACTACCATATTGTCACTAGAGTCAATAGACTAATTCCTACCTAGGCTATAATAGAGCACAGCATGGTAAGCTCTAATTCTGCCCTTCAGGTTCCCCTCGAAAGACATCATCCCCCGTACCTGAGCAAAGGCCTGAAGTCAGCATAAGCAGCTGTAGCAAAGCTTTCAGCAATCAGCATACCATTGTGGTTCTCTGGCTGGAATCTCCCTCTAACGTGTAAGGGACAGGGAAGTGTTTTTATAATAAAACAGCTGATGTTCTGAGAAAATGTCCCTACGTAAGGATGTGTGTTTTTCTATGAATGTCAGAGACAAAACTTGTACCACGTTCACTGGCAACCTATCTAACTGCAGCCTTGAAAGAAGCACAGAGTGAGCAAGAATGTCTTGTTTAAGAACATAGTGCTGGCCTAGGCAAAAGCAGGTAGATAGAGAGAAATAAAACAAAACCGCAAAACTGGCTATTGTAAGAATAATAAAACGAAGCTGAATAAAATGGATCAAGGTGAAAGTGCACAGCGGCTGGCCTAGTATGCTAAAATAATGTGCACGGAGCTATAACTAAAATGGCTACAAAAGGATTAAATGCCTGGATGGGTGAACAGACTCTTCAGGTGGGTTAGATCTCTTAGATGGGTGAATGGGTGAAATAATGCATGGGTGGTTATTGGGTAAATGGATATTACTGAAAGGTTAGTAAAGAGCCATGTTTGGAATATGGATGGTTTTAAATGGTGAAGGGCTGGATGAGAGAATGTAAAGTTTAGCTTAAATGATGTGTATCAAAGCCAAGGGTGAAGAATAAGAGTACTAGGAGAACAAATTTGCAATGATGAATATATAAGTGCTTGGAATGACAAAACAAGGGAGCACTTCTGGATAGGGGCGTTCTTCTCGCCTACTTTAATTGCTTGGAATGGTTTTTTATCAAAGGTTTTATTCAAAGGTTTGGATGGTATTTTAGAATATTCCCTTGACTCACAGTATTTTTCAAGCAAGGCAGGTAATGTGTACCCCAGCATCCATTTACCATTGCCTCCCTTCCTCGCTATGGCCTTTTACGAGTGCTACCCATGATGACCTAACAGCTGCATGGCTCACTTTGGTAGAATTGGCACTGCAATGTTGGCTGTGCAATGTGCGATTGTCAGCTTAAGTTAAGTTAATGTGACAAATACCTTTCAATACATGGCAATGCAAAAACAAGGTGTGTTTCCCATTCCTCCCAGTGCCCACTGGGTCAGTCACTTCCTTGTACTTCACTCCTTTAGTCTTTCTTAAATTCTGTCCCAGACTTCTGAATAATTTGAAAATCCAATCTTTGCTTGCTCCACATTTTTCAAGTCAAGTGATAAATATAATTCATTATGGTTTCCATAACAGATTTACTTCTGTTCTAATTTTTCCCTTTCAACATTTGCCAATTGCAGTGAGTCACACTACTATCCAAACCTTAGGCACATGATAATGATGATGAGGAACTGATTAATCAATAAAGTGTGTATTCTACCTACCCAGCCTAATCCCCTCTACCTTACCCTGCAGTTGAGTATGTTAAGAAGATTCCTTTCCTTACTGTGAAGCAATTGTATGTTTTTGGAAAAAAGTATGTATTACAAAGTGTGGCGGAGGAGGGCAATGATGAAAGTGAGTAAAGTGGCCCATAAATAAGTGCCTTGATTTTCTTGAATGGGATAGTTTGTGACAATGCGAATGCTCCAAAGACAATCTATATATATATAGATATATCCCATTCCTTAATCCTTCCCCACTGCCTACTTATGGCAGACAGGATGCCTGCATGATTGATTCCATTATAGTACGTGGCATGTCTTATTCTTAGTATTCAGTCCAGGTACAAAGAAGAACAGGTCTATTGGAATAAGATAATTTTCTACTACATCTACTCCAGCTGCAGACAGTAACAAGTAAGACTAGGACGCCAGCTGAGCTAGCAATGCCACCATTAATGTAGAGCAACAGGAGAGAGAAGAATACTTGTACTCCATAGTTCATAGTATGGCTGTGACAGTTATCACCTTAAAATTGAATATCTTGAGGTGATCACCAAATGTACTGCTACTGTGCCACTGCACTACATGATTTTAAACAAGTGGTTTGCTCAGAGAGTTGTTTATAATTACTCTTTTTTCTTTCTTGATACAGCTATTCTTGCTGGTCCAACATCATGGTGGGAAATAGCAGCCCGGTTGCGGCAGAAGAAGCTGGAGGCCAGATGGGATGAGTACCAGTGGTGGGTGATCCTTGAGGAAGAAGAGAATGAGGCGGCAGCAGTTGCTGCCTGTACTCAGGGTCCCAGCCAGGCCCCAGCACATCCAGCCCAACAACATCTCTGCTGCAGATCAAGGGAAGCCGTCCAACATCATATCATCCCTGCTGCCCCCACCCCAGAGACCGTGTTCTAACGCCTCATCCTTCGGAGGTCGGCACTGTTAGAGGCCGGTAAGGCACATATGGAGGTGCTCCTCAGAATAATCCTGGCCTGCCTTTAGTGCCCTCCTCTGCCCATTTTTTTACCTTTTAGTTTGGTGGGTGGGACTTGTTGTAGGTGCAGAGGGTGGGAATGGGTTTTGCTGGACTTTTCTATTTTTTGTGTTATTCGTCACCATGGACAAATGGACAGTTATTTTTTAAACATTGGTTGGGGAATAGGACATTTGTTTGGGGATGGGGTGGGTGGAAGAGGTGGGTATTTGTTATTTTTGTTAGGGTTGGGGGAAATAAATAGCTAATTACAGTTCTTTATGCCTAAAAACGTTTTGGGGGTGATTTACTTCACACTGCTGCCTTTAGGCAGTGTGATTTTCAGATCTGCTGACAGTGTATTCCTTTTAGCGCAGCATGTTTTAAAATCTGCTGATAGTCTATAACAATTATTTATGCGCTTAGGTAAACTTGTCCTAATACTCTCCTAGTCTCTGTTGTCCATTCTGCAAAATTTATATTGCCTAAACTAAAAGTACAACAATGTTCCATCGTTCTCTTACCTGAATATATGAAGCAAAGGCAGCATGGTTTCTCAAGGTATCATGGTGGTATAGTAGTAGCATGCTAGTGCACTAACAGGGAAGGCATTGGAAGTGAGGTCCCACTCCACCTAGGTGAACTCAAAGGAAGATCTTGCACACTGAGTTGAGGTTGCTTCTACCACATCTTTCCCACCAAGTGCATGATTAATCAATGGTATAAATTATTAAGTAACACCTCAATAAACCACACAGCCTAGGGAAGAGGGTTAGGGATTACATGAATAGATGGGAAAGGGATTTTGAGACAGGTGTGACAAAAAAAGACAAACATTACACAAATACAATACACATCTGGGAAATGATCAGCAACCTGTTGTGGGAGGAATATAAAAACATGAATATGTATGACACAGATAACTCTACATTCCATCAGCCCCAGTGAGACTCAGGTTGTTATAATATATATCTAAAAATGTTCGGTCACCTACATTTGCAAAATAGAACATATCATTAATCTTGGGGTGAAACTAACACACACAGTTCTAAAAAAGATTATTGAAAGAAAAATTACACTAGTCTGTATTGTCAAATTGGGTGGTGCATCTGCAATCTTCTTGAATTGCCCGTCAATCTTCTTGGGTGCCTGCCTGTAGCAGTCCAATAAGGTAAGCATTATTGTTATGGTGCAGGAGAAGAGAAGGCCTGCAGATTGTGAAACAGAAATGATTATCATGATATTGGAGATTCAAGTAGGATGGAATGGAAGGTAGGCTTCAGGAGAAGTAGTGTACCAAGAAGACTCAGAGGTGGCAGAGCAAGAGCAAAGACCTTTGTGATCACTCATTTTATGACTGATGTGTGATCAATTAACTAAGAGCAATTACAACAACCAATGATCACAGACAAGTAACAACATTTATCAGGATGATCAAACTCGCAACTGTCATTTCCATCATAACATTTAACCTAGAGCACGTGCATAATGTGACATTATCATCCATCACATGTCTGTCTCTTCAAATTTCCTACAAAGGCCCCCCACCCAACCACCTAGTTTCAAATTTGAGCCAGCCAGCAGACACGCACAGCAGCATTGCGCTTCCCAAATCAAGCAATCGACGCACCTCTCACCATGAGTCAACAGATTGGACTAGACCTCTAAGTTTAATCCTAACATCATCCATGTTCATTTCCATGAAGTTGATTACTTCCTTCTTTTGGCAGTTGTTTTAGTTGTCAAATTACACTCTGATTTCTTCCATCATCACCTGACTCAATTGAGATAGAGCAACATGTAGCGCGTGGCTGTGTTTAACAACAAGAGAAACATTGAGTAGTTTTTTTTTTGTCTTGACTAGAATTTAGGCCCATATTTATACTTTTTAGCGCCACATTTGCGTCATTTTACAACTGTATTTTGTATGTTTGTGCCGCTTTTGCGTTAAAAAGCGGTGCAAATGCGGTGCTCAAAATGTATAAATACTGGCCTCAGTTTGTTAGCTAAATGTACTGGGTGCGTCTTCTTTGACAAATGTGAACCAGAAAACAAAGCAGTGTGAAAACGCCGGCAAAGATATTTAGTCAAGTGTCAAGGGGGAAGGGGACAAAAATCACCTTCAGGAAAAAAATTATCACCCATTATTTTTAAACCATCAACATTGTAAACCGATCACGACACCAACACAAGCCAGCATAATAATATAGTTAAACTATATAAAAACCCACTCTCACTATCTGTCACCAATAGACATGAGTCACACAAACGGTCTCAACATTGCAACAAGTATCCCTCATTTCCAATCAAGCATAGTGGCACATTGCTGATTGTAGGAAAGTACCATCTTGCCTGGCATGTTACCCCCATTTTTCACTGTATATATGTTGTTTTAGTTGTATGTGTCACTGGGACCCTGGTAACCCAGGGCCCCAGTGCTCATAAGTGTGCCTGAATGTGTTACCTGTGTAGTGACTAACTGTCTCACTGAGGCTCTGCTAATCAGAACCTCAGTGGTTATGCTCTCTCATTTCTTTCCAAATTGTCACTAACAGGCTAGTGACCATTTTTACCAATTTACATTGGCTTACTGGAACACCCTTATAATTCCCTAGTATATGGTACTGAGGTACCCATGGTATTGGGGTCCCAGGAGATCCCTATGGGCTGCAGCATTTCTTTTGCCACCCATAGGGAGCTCTGACAATTCTTACACAGGCCTGCCACTGCAGCCTGAGTGAAATAACGTCCACGTTATTTCACAGCCATTTTTCACTGCACTTAAGTAACTTATAAGTCACCTATATGTCTAACCTTTACCTGGTAAAGGTTAGGTGCAAAGTTACTTAGTGTGAGGGCACCCTGGCACTAGCCAAGGTGCCCCCACATTGTTCAGAGCCAATTCCCTGAACTTTGTGAGTGCGGGGACACCATTACACGCGTGCACTACATATAGGTCACTACCTATATGTAGCTTCACAATGGTAACTCCGAATATGGCCATGTAACATGTCTATGATCATGGAATTGCCCCCTCTATGCCATCCTGGCATAGTTGGCACAATCCCATGATCCCAGTGGTCTGTAGCACAGACCCTGGTACTGCCAAACTGCCCTTCCTGGGGTTTCACTGCAGCTGCTGCTGCTGCCAACCCCTCAGACAGGCATCTGCCCTCCTGGGGTCCAGCCAGGCCTGGCCCAGGATGGCAGAACAAAGAACTTCCTCTGAGAGAGGGTGTGACACCCTCTCCCTTTGGAAAATGGTGTGAAGGCAGGGGAGGAGTAGCCTCCCCCAGCCTCTGGAAATGCTTTCTTGGGCACAGATGTGCCCAATTCTGCATAAGCCAGTCTACACCGGTTCATGGGACCCCTTAGCCCTGCTCTGGCGCGAAACTGGACAAAGGAAAGGGGAGTGACCACTCCCCTGACCTGCACCTCCCCTGGGAGGTGTCCAGAGCTCCTCCAGTGTGCTCCAGACCTCTGCCATCTTGGAAACAGAGGTGCTGCTGGCACACTGGACTGCTCTGAGTGGCCAGTGCCACCAGGTGACGTCAGAGACTCCTTGTGATATGCTCCTTCAGGTGTTGCTAGCCTATCCTCTCTCCTAGGTAGCCAAACCCTCTTTTCTGGCTATTTAGGGTCTCTGTCTCTGGGGAAACTTCAGATAACGAATGCAAGAGCTCATCCGAGTTCCTCTGCATCTCTCTCTTCACCTTCTGATAAGGAATCGACTGCTGACCGCGCTGGAAAACTGCAAACCTGCAACATAGTAGCAAAGACGACTACTGCAACTCTGTAACGCTGATCCTGCCGCCTTCTCGACTGTTTTCCTGCTTGTGCATGCTGTGGGGGTAGCCTGCCTCCTCTCTGCACCAGAAGCTCCGAAGAAATATCCCGTGGGTCGAAGGAATCTTCCCCCTGCAACCGCAGGCACCAAAAAGCTGCATTACCGGTCCCTTGGGTCTCCTCTCAGCACAACCAGCGAGGTCCCTCGAATCCAGCAACTCTGTCCAAGTGACCCCCACAGTCCAGTGACTCTTCAGTCCGAGTTTGGTGGAGGTAAGTCCTTGCCTCACCTCGCTGGGCTGCATTGCTGGGAACCGCGACTTTGAAGCTACTCCGGCCCCTGTGCACTTCCGGCGGAAATCCTTTGTGCACAGCCAAGCCTGGGTCCACGGCACTCTAACCTGCATTGCACGACTTTCTAAGTTGGTCTCCGGCGACGTGGGACTCCTTTGTGCAACTTCGGCGAGCACTGTTTCACGCATCCTCGTAGTGCCTGTTTCTGGCACTTCTCCGGGTGCTACCTGCTTCAGTGAGGGCTCTTTGTCTTGCTCGACGTCCCCTCTCTCTTCAGGTCCAATTTGCGACCTCCTGGTCTCTCCTGGGCCCCAGCAGCATCCAAAAACGCCAAACGCACGATTTGCGACTAGCAAGGCTTGTTGGCGTCCTTTCAGCGGGAAAAGACTTTTGCACGACTCTCCAAGGCGAGAGGGATCCGTCCACCAAAGGGGAAGTCTCTAGCCCTTTTTGTTCCTGCAGAAACCTCAGCTTCTTCTGTCCAGTAGAAGCTTCTTTGCACCCGCAGCTGGCATTTCCTGGGCATCTGCCCATCTCCGACTTGCTTGTGACTTTTGGACTTGGTCCCCTTGTTCCACAGGTACCCTAGATTGGAAATCCACAGTTGTTGCATTGCTGGTTTGTGTCTTTCCTGCATTATTCCTCTAACACGACTACTTTGTCCTTAGGGGAACTTTAGTGCACTTTGCACTCACTTTTCAGGGTCTTGGGGAGGGTTATTTTTCTAACTCTCACTATTTTCTAATAGTCCCAGCGACCCTCTACAAGGTCACATAGGTTTGGGGTCCATTCGTGGTTCGCATTCCACTTTTGGAGTATATGGTTTGTGTTGCCCCTATCCCTATGTTTCCCCATTGCATCCTATTGTAACTATACATTGTTTGCACTGTTTTCTAAGACTATACTGCATATTTTTGCTATTGTGTATATATATCTTGTGTATATTTCCTATCCTCTCACTGAGGGTACACTCTAAGATACTTTGGCATATTGTCATAAAAATAAAGTACCTTTATTTTTAGTATAACTGTGTATTGTGTTTTCTTATGATATTGTGCATATGACACTAAGTGGTACTGTAGTAGCTTCACACGTCTCCTAGTTCAGCCTAAGCTGCTCTGCTAAGCTACCATTATCTATCAGCCTAAGCTGCTAGACACCCTATACACTAATAAGGGATAACTGGGCCTGGTGCAAGGTGCAAGTACCCCTAGGTACTCACTACAAGCCAGTCCAGCCTCCTACACTGATCCTCTTCGATTCAGGAAACGAAACACACATTGGCCAGTAAGCTGTAAATCAAATATCTGGGGCAGTCCTGCTAGGGGACAAAAAAGAAAGATAGGCAAAGAATGTAGGCAGACATTGCCTCTCAAATCTCCTTGAAGTAATTTTGGGGGGTTGGAAGCTTCTTCAATGCTCACTTGTCCAACTCCAATTCAGCCATACATGTGCCTAAAACAGTTGTGGTTCATTAGTCATTTAGACAGAAACAAACAATATAAAATAAGTTTCCCCAGCTAACTATTTGTTTTCTCAAAGCAGTCTATTAACAGTAGAGAGTAGAAAGTTCTTTGGTGCCCAGGTCTCGTCAGGGAGATAGAGTCTATCCTCAAACTCAGGTGGTTCACCCAGAAGCTAACACACTACCATGACCTGAGTCTGACCAATCACCCTCATCCACCTTTGTTTATACTTCAGACGTGCTGTAATTTGGTGGTGTAAAGTGCTGATTCATTTTGATCATGGTCAATCTCTCAACATTTTGAGGCGAGACACTGATCCTTCTCACTGTGACAAAAGTACCAGCTCCACTGGGCACACGCTCAACAAATACACTGGCTACAGGGCAAGCCAGATGCTTTATTGCCAACCTGCTGAGCACTGGCATTGATGCCTCTTCCCATACCAATACACCATTGGGTTTTGATCAAGACAGACCACCGCTGGGTCACCCAGATAGGCCTGGACAATCCTCTCAATAGTAATTGGTGCTCAACCTTGCTCGAGCTCTTTTGCCTTTGCCTCTGCAGTGGACTTAAGCCCTGCCTTTAGAAACCAATCAAATGCAGATTTTGGGTCTGCTGCTCCTGTTCCTGTTGTTGTTGCAGGTGTTGATTTTGGCTGATTTGAGCCAACAGCACTGTCTGCAGGCTCTATGGAAGTTGTAGGCTGTACCCCTGACCTTCTGCCCGCGAGTGGGCCCCTAATTTCCAGCCATTTTTTTCTAGGTCTCTGGCTTGCTCAACAATCTGTGTCTTGCAGGTTGAAACATCATCGTCTAAATAAGGAATGAAATTGGCCAGTAATTGTTTGTACCGTAGATCAAGACAGATGTAATGTTTGGAAGACACAATGGGCCTCATTATGACCCTGGCAGTCTTAAAACTGCCAGGACCACGGTGGTGGTCAGACCACCTCCAATGTGGCGGTCTGACATCCACATTACGACCGTGGCGGTTGTGCTGGCGGTGCTAGAGGTCCTAATCTGTCAGGGCAGTGCAGTCCACCGGCAGTAGTGCCACCATGTAAAGGTTGGCAGAGACAGGGTGCAGGGGGCCCCCATCCGGTTCTCCGCACTGCCTATGCAGTTGGTCCCCAATGTCTCTTTACAGCCTTGTATTAACAGATAAGTGAAGGATTAAGATCTCCGCCAACTCCTGCACATCTGTTTTTTCATCCACACCTGCATACTTTTCAGACAACCTCCTTTAGCTGTTTCTGCAGCATATGCACCAATGGGATAGCTTGGCCCATGGTACAGTCCTCCTTGCTGACTTCCTGTGTGAAAACTTCAAAAGGAAGCAGATTTTCTGTCAGGCATTGGACCAGGCCCCATTGATCCATCTTAATGATCATACCTTTAACAGTTGCATCCCCTCTTTGCATGACATATTAATTGATCGGTCTGTAGTGCTCAAACAGATGTTGTAACATGTAATAAGTAGAATTCCAATGTGTTGGCACCTCCTGTCTGAGGGCTTCAACTGGCATTCTACTATCATGCTGGATAATCCTCAACAGCTTGCAGGCTTTAAAGGAATGGCTAAAATGCATGCAGATTCTTCTGCATGTGGACAGTAAGTTGCTGACTCAGGGTTCTTTTTTGAGGAAGTCCTATACAATGATGTTTATGCAGTGCGTTAAGCACAGGACTCTGAAATAGCCACCACCTTACATGGCCTTAACTATATTACTGCCATTGTCCGTGTCAACAAATATAATGTTAAGCCCTGTGGGGCACAGCCATTTGAAGACCTTGTTGTTAAAGTCATCCCAGTTGTTTACAGCTGTATGGGATTTCTCCATGGCGAACATAGCTACTGTTGCATGCTTCCGAGCACCATTAAAAACTTCAGCTGTGTCAACACCTGCAGATATCATTTCTCTAACCTCCACAAAAGAGATTCAGTGTGCAGTGATACACATGTAATCAGTGGCTTTGCAACTGTTCCACATGTCTGTAATCAGGTGGATTGTGTGGACAGCACTCTGCTGTAAAGCTTGTCCAACCAATTCCAGCACATCGTGATGCAGCGCTGGAACAGCAACTATGGTGAAATAGGTCTGGCTGGAAACCTTCCATTTTGGGCAGATAGCCGCCACATATTCTAGAAAAACCCACTCCTTCCACAAAGAAAATGGAGGCGGTCCAGCGCTAACATTTTAGCCAGCTTCCAGTTGTACATCCTTGCCATTGGGTGGGTGCATTCATATTGTCCCTTCTGCCTAAACATGGCAGTAATAGTAGCCTGGATTTGTTTCTTTGCTGGTGCCCCTGATGCAGACGACCTAGAAGGTGGTGGTAGGTTCAGTGTGCATTTTAGGGGGGCAGCCACTGTATTTTCTTGCCTTGGTGTTTCGACCAAACTCTGAGTCTTCCTGTGCCATTGTGATGTTGCTGATGTGGGCGACAATACTTCTGCACTGCTCAGGACAGGACAATATTTAAATATTACTATTATACTGTTATTATAAAATTAAATAAAATAAAGTTTGTGAAACAAATTAGAAAACAAGATTTAAAAAAAAAATAGATTTCAATTACTGATATGCTAGGGGAAGAGGGATACCATGAAACCCACAGGGGATTGGGAGGTAAGAAGTGGAGGGGGTGAAAAATGCAAAAAAAAAGTATATAATTAAATATTTTTAAAAACTGCTCATACAGTACATTTAGTAATAAACATTGACCTACTAGGCCTGAATAACACACAGAATGGCCACCAGCCACATGGTCAAACAGCAACTAGCAAGCAGGCATGGCCACCACAACAAAGAAGAACAAATGCAGGCCTAAAGCACAATTCCTGCCTACACAAAATGGCCACCAGCCACATGGTCAAACAACAACCGGCAAGGAGGCATGGCCACCACAACAAAAAGTACAAATATAGCCTGAAAAGCACACCGGCCGCCTACAGAAAATGGCCACCACCCAAATGGTCAAACAACAACCAGCAAGGAGACATGGCCACCACAACAAAGAAGAACACATGCAGGACTACTGGCTTCCTACACAAAATGACTGCCAGCCACATGGTCAAATAACAATCAGCAAGGAAGCATGGCCACCACAAAAAAGAAGAACTCATGCAGGCCTAAAAGAACACTGGCTGCCTACACAAAATGGCCACCAGCCACATGGTCAAACAACAACCATCAAGGAGCGTGACAACCACAACAAAGAAGAAGACATGCAGGACTACTGGCTGTCTACACAAAATGGCCACCAGCCACTTGGTCAAACAACAAGTAGGATGAATAGAAAACAAAAAACATATATAGGTATAGGACTATAATTGACTATACAAAAAGGGCCCCTGGCCACATGGCATGGGAAAAAAAGACAAATGGAGGCCTATGACAAACACTCTCACGCACTGGCCAGACAAAGAAGGCATTGGTACAGGAGAAAAAAACAGCTTTAAGTCAGTAATTCCAAAAACTGAAATTAAAGTGGCTAAAAATGTTACAACAACACACATCATACAAAGGCATCAAGTACTATAACCCACCATACACTGCAGAAAACACATGTGAAATACCACCAAACAACATTGTTGTTATCTTTAATCCAATGCCATCCATGGTGTTTCAGTTCCACAGACACCACAAACAGTTGTTTCATCATGCTCCCTTGACTAGTACTGGAGCTACTGCTGGAAGGCCTACTCCATTAGCAGGCTAGGCCACTTAACATTTACATAGTGAATTTAATTAATATTGCACATTTACAAAAGAAAACATGTACAGAAAATGTAGTGAACTGTAAATAATTTTTCCTTTATAGAACAAAAATTGAAAGTAAAACTATAACTAGGCCCCAAATGCAGGCCACCCACCCACAATAAATTTAAAAAATTGAATAAAAGAATGGATAAATCTTGGTGCATGACCTCTATCAAACAAACAAGCTGTACAACACCTTTATACAAGTTTTTTTAACTTACTTGTGAAATCTCAAAAGAACAAAGTCCTTAAATCAAATGATATATCCAGGAGATAAAAAAGTAATCCTTCCAGCTCGAAATCCAAGTGAAAAATGACCAGGACATGGACAAAGCAGTGGGAGGAGCCTGCTGGGCAGGAACAGGAACTTGGAGTCTCCGGGGACTTCCTGTTGGTGGAAAAAATAAAAATAAAAAAGTACTCCTCGCACAACAATATCAAAGCAAACAGTCAATTGGAGAAGATTTTTCACTCAAAGTTGTAGATTTAAGCTGCTCCAGATTCGGCAGGTTGCAGCAGCAGTCGATCAAGCTCACTTGCTCTCACCTATGTCACAAAAGACATGCTGGAATTCGCTGGTGTGGCACTAACTCTCACAAGCCGGTAAAGTCTCTTGTCTCACTTCTCGCATGCATGAAATGACAGTAAGCGTGCGCCAACGGGGGGAATAAATAAAGGTCACTTCTACTCAATGTTTACCCAAAGTATTTATTTATGTCATTAATGTTTATGCCATTATGCCATCACTGTTCAAAACTTTGTTTTTCTGTGTCCTATGTGTAGCAAATGTATACCATTCATGTGACAATGTATAGGTGGCACCTACTGTATGTTACTTTCTTACTGGTTTCCTGGAGGAGCTATTTTCCTCTTCCTGCTGAATACTTGGGGGGGAGAGAAGATGAGGGGCGGGTTCTTTCACTGGGTGGGTTTATTTGAGATTAGCACAAATTTGATTTTGTTTTTCTAACTTCTTCTTCTTTATTAGTTGTCAACTTATGAGAAGGCACTGCCCTGTGCGAGGGATCAATACTTACCAAGTGAGTCCTAACAACAATCCATTCTGGACACAATTCCAAAATACAGGGCATAATCCTGGAGACTTCATCTTGCTAAATCTCAAAGCCAATCACTGCTATTCTGTCACGCTAGTTAGGACCCAAGTTAAGTCCAACTATCAACAATTAGTATACATATTCTACAACAACATTTTGAGCAAACCTGCTAAGATCTTTATGGGACCCACACAAACCCATACCCTTACTAATGTCAAGTTCCAAACAAGATATTAAGATAATATCACTAATTGTGAAGGGGATCAACCACCCGATTAAAAAAAATGAAAATCATTGACTACTTATACAAGCTACAAGGTGATATCATTCTTCTCCAGGAGACCAAGGTTGACTCCTCTTATATTACCTCACTCAGAAATAATCAATTTTGTGATGCAGCATACTCCTCTACAGTTAGGAAAAAAGGAAAAAATTGGGTCTTAACATTGATTGCTAGGAAAGACTTCCTAACACAAATCAAAAATGCTTTCAATAAATTTTTATGGCAGGGTAAGAAACCTATAATCTCATTCAAAAACGAAAGTTCTCAAAGGATAATGGTGGTAGAGGGCTCCCTAACTTTAAGAACTACCAAACTGCTTACTTAGTCAAACAAGGTACCTACTGGTTCCTGAGGAAGCAGAATTTATACCAGCTTGGCTTAATTTAAGAAAAATCACTCCTTAAAAGAAAACCCATTTGCTAATTTTTGACAATGCATAATGACCAACTCCCTCAATCCAAATATATTATGAATATCACTAAAAAGGTCATTTGAAGACTGGACTATCACTCAGAAATAAAGATCTGTAACTATAAGCTGTCATCCATTTGAGCTCAACCCTAAAATTGGAATCTATGCCCAACTTGAGATGTGGTCTGACTGGTCGAAGAAAGGAATACATTTGATTAAACACATCTTTGACGGTAATCTTCTGCTCCCCTTCTCCACATTACAGTCAAGTTTCAAACTGGATAAGCTCAATTTTTATAATTTTTTAAAGTAAGAGTGCAGGTATTGAGATACCTATCACTAACAAATATATCCACACGTTTTATACCAATCAATAATCTGTACAAACTGGGACATATAGTATCTAAAGAATACAAATTGCTCCTAAACCCCACAGAGCTCACAAACGCCAAGTACTAAATCAGGCCCTCTGTCTCCTTTTTGAGTTTTTGCACAATCCTTAAGTTTGTGTTTTATGTATGAAAAATCAATAAAGATTATTTGAAATCTGAAAGGACTCAATCTCCGCTGTAGCTGGAAAAGACTGGGGTTCACAATGCCCTTGTGGTGAGTATACTAATAACTGTCAATAAGCAAGCAATGTGACTTACCAACACTTGTCCTTGCTGCAGCTGTTTCTCCCCTCCAACTGCCACTGCATCTGGTGCACAGGTGCTGCCAATGGCCTTGGCACTGCTGGCCTGTGACAGGAATATCTGCTGAGATATTGCACATTTTTCTCTCCCCAAGCACTGGTGCACTTTTAGCAGACATGTTCCAAAGTGCACAGCCTTGCAGCATAGTGCAAATGTGTGTGTGTTCCCTCAAGAATAGGTTTTGTACTGGAAGATATCCCTTTCAGTACAAAAGTTATACTTTTAGGTTTTTCTCGCTTTGTATGTGTGTTTCATAATGCAGCACACATTAAAAGTAGGAAAAACAAGGAGAAACAAAAACATTTCTCCTTTTTACGCCTGTCTCAAGGAGGCATAAGATTTTTCCAGAAATCCCTGTCTACCAATGTTTGTAGTTATGGATTTGGGTCAAAACCCATGAGTGGTTCATGGGAACATTCGTGTACCACGCAAAGAACGGCCCTGCGGGTGAACTATTACTTAGATAATCTATAAAATGGTGGCACCTAATTTGCGGTAGTCAGCAACAGTGTTAACCACAAGGACTATAAGTCAATGTGCCCCTAGAGACAAGCTTCAAACTGCATTTCAAAATACAATTCAATAAGAAAAGATAGACTCAGAAAAAGAGTTAGATATTAATACTTAAAAAATATGGTTTAATAAAAACAAAAGTGCAATCCTGGAAAACAGAAAATAGAAAATGCAAATGCAGCAGTATTTCTCATTGACTCAATTCAAAGATACAGGAATCAAATGCTAGGAAGGCTACCAGTTACATAAATAATGCAGAAATCATAACATGTAGACTAAGGGCCTGATTTAGAACTGGGTGGGTGGGATACTCTGACACAAACATGACAGATATATATATCCCATCTGCCGTATTATGATCCCCATAGTATATAATGGCATCATAATATGGTAGACAGGATACCCATCATGTTTGTGACCGAGTATTCCCCTTTGCCAAATTCTAAATCAGGCACTAAGGGCCTAATTATGTCTTTAGCGGACGGTTTTCACCATCCGCTGAAGTCCTGCGATCAGGTTGCTGCCAATGCAGCTGCCTTCCCGCGGGCCATGTTAATAGTTCCCCACTGGGTCAGCAGGAAATGGCCTACAACCTTGGCGCCAGCTCATAATAGAGCCGGCAGCAATGCTGTAGTGCATAGGGTACATGAGCAGCCGTCGCAATGTTGACTGCATAGCAGACAGTGAACATCACGATGGGGCTAGACAGGGGCCCTCTGGGGCCCCCTGCACCCCGTCTTCATCAGCCTTTGCATGGCAGTGCTACCACCATGTAAAAGCTGGAGGAAAGGAAGGGTCATAATCCCCACGGCAGTGCTGATTGGAGCACTACCCTGGCAGATTACGACCTCCAGGACCACCCATCCCTCCTGTGGAGGAGAACTGGTGGTGCTGAATGGTCCGACCACGGTTCAACCTCCACAATCATAATGCAGCAGTCAGCCCGCCACCAAAGCGGTTGGACCACTGCTTTGGCGGCAGTCAGACCGCCACGGTGACCCTCGTAATGAGGCCCTAAGTCTCAAATGAGCTGCAAAATGACAGATATTTGGGCAGCATCCCTAGTAAAGACCAAAAAGATCAGGCTCACCCTCAAATTCAGGGATCTTTCACATTGAATTTCAGGATAGAAAACAATAAAAACTGCAAATTCAACATGGTGTGAGCAAAAGTATCATAAATTCAACAAATCACATACATTATCATAAAGAGTCAAATAAGCTTACCATCTCTGCACTATCCTACCACATGAATATTAATTTGCCCTACCTGTCATAATGTCATCCAGGGTGTCAGGACAAACTGGTTACATAAACAACAGAAAACAATCATAAAATAACATAGTGGAGTACGCTAGTAGAAGGAGCCTTGAAAAGTAGCAAAAAGGGTTCCTCCAGCTAGTTCAAAAATATCATGTCATACCAGAAAAAACAGTGCACAACTTGATGCTTGTGGTGTCAACAAAGAAATATATACACGTAATCAACATCTTGGTATGGCAGCCATTCTAAAAAGATGAAAACCAGGCCTAACTGAGGCCTAGTTTTAATGTAAGCCAGAAAACACATTATTATTATATTGTAATACAATTTTTTTCAATTGAAATAGTTTCATGTTAATACATATATGTGAATTCAAATGTGGAGCAACTAATATTAATGAACGTATATTATTCAAATGTGGAATAACTTCCACATACGTTTCACGCAAAACAGCTCATAGAGCAAATTTTCTTTACTTTGGAATACTATCCAAAGCAAATCCATCCTGATTTGCCTTAGATAGTGCACCCCACCCCAACACTTTATGCCGGGTTTGTGTCACAAAAGTGACACAAACCCAGCACAAATCATTAGCAAATCAATCAGGGCATAGATCTCTTGCAATTGATAGAACATAATTACAGCCTTCCTTTTATGAAGAGATCTCCATTTGTCACTTCTCATCCTTCCCACTACTCTCACACAAATAACTTGATGATTGAGGTGGTAGCCTTATTAGAGAATGGTGCTATGAAACTGATTATTTTTTATCAGAGCGGGGAAAGTTTCTACTCTACTTCATTCCTGATTCCAAAGAACGGAGTGAATTTGTGCCTGAACATGGACTTTTGACAAGTTTGTAAAAAAGCAGAGTTTCAAGACTTTGATTTGTAGCAGATTCGTTTGGCTTGTTGGTATCTATGGATTACTAGGCAGCCTGCTCCTAGCCTATTGCTCAGTCAGAGAAGCAACTCCCTAAGTCTTGCATCCCGGTCAGGAGCTCATCTAGTGGTGAAAGAGAACAAAACAGTGGGCTGTCTGAGCACTTAAGAATTCAGTGAATCTGCAATGGCTTCTTCACTCAGAGGTAGCATCAGCATTCATCCTGGATTGGAGCCTTCAAGACATAGCTCTATTTAGTACCAGTTATAATGTTCTTTCTCATTGATTTGCTTGACAGAATATCCATTGGAATACTATTGGAAGATGTTCTTTCTCTATAATGGGCATTTGATCTCCATTATGTATTTCCACCTCTTCCTTTGATGTACAGGGCGACTCACAAAATCTCTCTCCACAATGGTCATATCATTTTGATCTTTTTGGGTTGAATTAATTGCATTGGTATCTGGGCCTTTTTCTGCTAAGTGTTACACTAACTATACATTTCCCTCTGTGGAAGAAAATTGTATTTGAAAGAAGGGTAAGTAAGCTTAACCCTTTTTAAGATGCTCATTATTTGAGCTTCTAACTTGAAAGAGTAGCTTTCTGAGGTTAGCAAATTCCTCTTGAGGTTTTGGAGATGTTGTAGACAGCTCCTAGACTATTAACAAAGCTATGTATTCTAGTAGCTGGTCCGTGCAGCAATTACTCCTCAGATCTTTCACAGACACAGATTGCTCACAACCTACAACTGACCATGTTATGGTATGCTATGTGGATTTGTCTAGCATGACTTCTCACCCAAAGGGTATCCATGCGTTGGTACAGGTGTGTAGGTTGTCTGCAGGGTGTTAGTTGAAGAGCCAGGTTTCACCTTCTTGTGGAATTCCAGAAGGAAGAAGGAGACCCTTATGTGCATCGAGTGCTGGGTGCTCCAAGTGTTGGGTGCAAAGTAGGAGAAGGCTAGGTGTCCTGTTTTGCTTTTGTTCATGAAATGGGTGTGTGCAAGAGAGAGTGAGGCAGAGCATAGGAGTCTCGTGGGATGGTGAAAGAGGAGGCAACAGTTGAGGTAAGCTGGACCAACATTATGCAGTGCCTTGTAAGCATGTATGAGGAGTTTAAATTGGCAGCGCTTGTGTATCAGCAGCCAGTGGAGTACTCTGAGGTGTGGCATGATGTGAGTCTGCCATGAGGTCCAGGATGACTTTAGCTGCAGTGTTCTGGATAGTCTGAAGTTGGTGAAAGAGGTGGTCAGAGATGTCAGCATAGAGTGCCCTGCTGTAATGTAGTTTACTAGTGACTACTGCTTGAGTGACAGTGCACATGGTGCTCTTGTGGATCCATTTGATGGTTTTTCCAAAGATGCTTAGTATGTGGAAGCAGGAGGAACTAACTCCGTTCACATTTGAGGCCATGTTGAGGTTATCATCTAAGATGATTCCCTGGTTTCGTCCATGGTTAGTGGGTTATGGTGTTGGACCAAGCTCTGATGGCCATCAGGTGGAGTCCCAGTTAGAGTTCTTCTTCCCCAAGATCAGAATTTCTGTCTTGTCCAAGCTGAGTTTCACACAGTTAGTTTTCATCCATTCTGCTATGCAGATCATGCATTTGGTGAAGTCAGATCTGGTCATGGGGGACTGTCTGAGATTGAGAGGATGAGGTGGGTGTCATTGGCTTAGGGGATGATGGTGAAGCTGTGAGATCTGATGACATCGGCGAGTGGTGTCACGCAAATGTTGAGCAGGGTAGGGCTGAGGAATAATCCTTAAGGAACTCTGCAGATCAAGTCTTTGGGATCTGATGTGTAAAGATGGAGTCTGACTGGAGGGCTTTACCTTGGATTCCTTTTGCGTGTAGTCTTTTGATGAGGCTGGAGGCACCCATTGTGAGAAGTCTGTTAGTATGAGGGCGGGGGATTCTCATTGTTCTGTAGGGTGCAGGTCTGATCTGTGGCAGCGTTGAGTGGTGTCTTCATACTGTGGTTGCTTAGAAAGCCAGATTAGAAGTAGGCAAGAAGATTGTGGAGTTCCAGGTGGTTGGTGAGTTGTTGGTTGATTGCCTTCTTTATCATCTTCGCTGGGTATGGTAGAAGGGAGATGGGGAGGAAGTTGCTCAATTCATTTGGGTCTGCTGTTCAATCATTTCTTTAGGTAAAAAAGGTATTGCTGTAAGTACAGTTAAGGCTTACTCAGCTGCCATGTCAGTGTGCTTGTTTCAATCTAAACAGGGCTTGTTGCTCAAATTATCAATCATTTGTAGGATCCTATTTTCAGAATAAGAGTTCTCCCCCCCAGAACCTTCAATTGTTCCAGCTTGGAATTTGAACTGAGTTTTAAACTTTCTTATAGATTTTCCTTTTTTAAGCCGCCATGTTGCTATAAGCTTACATTTCATTCTAGGAATGTGGTCTTCCTGGTGGTGGTTCATTTGTCAGGAAGGGTTAAGGAATTACAGGCTTTATCTGCATCTATTCCATTTACAGTATTCCAGAAATTCAGAGTGGAATCGGAGTTTCATATGTACAATTCATTTCCTCGACCCTCCTCATCCTGCTAAGGTTAAAGAAACAGTCTAGACTCTAGGAGGGTGTCGAGCTTCTCTACTTAACATCTTGGTTGTTTTGTAACTAGCTAATTGTTTTGTATATATCCAGTAATGTAATTCCTCTCTTGTTTTTTTTTTAAATCTTCTCCTGCTCCTCATGTTAGTAGCACCGCAGGCGCTTCATAAATTCTAAATCAAATCACTGACATCGGAGTTCCGTAAAGATGATAAAATGTTCAACTCACTTTAAGGGCCTAAACTGGGCTCGATGGTCAGAAAAGAAAATAATGTATTGTGTGCTCTCTTTAAGGGAGAGTGTGCTGCGAGGTAGCTGGGAAATCTCCTCGTTAGAGATCTAGGGGGTCATTATGAACACAGCGGTAAATACCATCGACCGTCGTGGTGATGGTGAACAGAAGACTGCCATTGGCAGTGAACAGAAACCCGCCCTATAAAGATGCAAAAATCAGAATCCTCCCAAAAAAAAAAACAGCTACCAGTCACCACCAGGACCTTGTCGGCGGAAATGCAGGACCTCCCACCCCGCCACCACCGAGTGCATAAACTCCCCGCCCTCTAAATAATGATGCACAAATCACTGCGGAAGTCAGTGGAAGCCGAACAACCATTGGCGGTACAGACCGCCATGGCCAGCAAGTGGACCCAACAGTAAGAAATGCACACATCAGCAAGTCTGAAACCCACACACCTGACACACATCCACAACACTATAAAACACTCACAGACACACCCCACAATCCTTTACAATGGCATTAGGACAACTGATACAGAGAACCCCACAAGCAGACACTGAATGCCACAATACACAATACATACACCCAACCACACAACAGCACCCTCACCTAGATCCACACAACACACCACTCACAACACACACCATGGCACCCCCCAAACACCCACACTTCGCAGAAAAGGAGCTAAGGACCATGGTGGACCAGATACTGAAGGTCGAGCCACAATTATTCGGGGCACACGTCCAGCACACACCCATCGCCAGGAAGATGGAGCTATGGCAGACAATAGTGAACAAGATCAATGCAGTGGGACACCATACACGCACGAAGGACGACGTCCGCAAGAGTTGGAACGACCTGCGCGGGAAGGTGAGGTCCATGACATCCCGGCACAACATTGCAGTCTAGATAACCGGAGGAGGACCTCCACCAACACCAACTGACTACACTGACTGGGAGGAAAAGGTACTGGCCATCCTGCACCCCGAGGGACTCACTGGACTCACTTGAGGAATGGACTCGGTTAAGTCGTCTACAATTACCCCATATCCATCACACCTGTAATGCATGCACCACCCCACCCCTCCAACAGCCACCAGGACCACTTCCCCACCCAGGCCACATTCACAACATCCAGTCACCCTGCATGCCCACAAACCCACTAACAGGCCTACGTCCCTCCCCCTGTGCACAGCCACCTGCCCCTGCAAGGAATCACAAAGGCACTACACCACCCACAATGCACCTCCACATCCTAAGCAAAATGCAATGGCAACCTCACAAAGGCATCCTGCATGGCCCAAAAGTGGAAAAACCTGCACAAAACAGCCCAGACCTGGGCACCCCATCTGATCATGCAATTGTAACAGACAGGTCCATTCCCCCAACAGGCACCACCACCCATGCCACCCTGACGGACAGGACAAGGAGTGGCAGTGCCCCACATGGAGACAGAGCACCACCCAGGACACTGGAGAGGGAACCCTGGACATTGACGAACACCCTTGCCCCTCACACAGTCCTGGACTCTCACCATCCAGTAGCCCCTCCCAGGACACCACTGACACCCCTACCACCCAGCAAACAACATCAGCCCATGGCACCCAGCCCCACACCTGTGTATCCAGGTGCCACAGACTGGTGGAACACATGGACAGAGGACACAGTCACCCCCTACCAACAGGCAGGAAGACGATGGCCCCAGTACAAGTGGTACCGCCAGACCTGTGCAGGGGACACAGGCACAGGGGGCTAGGCCCAGTGGGAGGGCATCACTGGCCCAGGGAGGAGGCCATAGGATGGATGCTGCAGCCCAGGACGTGATATCTGAGGTCCTGGGAGCATACCACCATACCCAGGGCAGATTGGCACAGATAGTTTCCATCCTGGAGCAGAGTCAAAGGATGCAGGTGGCACACCACCAAGAGGCCATGGAGCAGTGGAAACTGCACAATGCCACCATGGCCACCATAGCAGGTGCGCTGCTGCATCTTGTCCCAATACAGCCTGAGGCCCCAACAGACCAGGAAGCCCCTACTACAGGCCAAGATATTGAACGGCCAAGAACATTTCTAGCAGCAACTGGACTTGTGCCACCATCTCAGGACACACAGGAGACCTGAATCTCAACCCGTACAGGCCAACACCAGGCACCCAAATGGTCCCTCAGGCCCAGATTTAGGACAGGAACACCTGCCAAGACCAAGGCCCCCTCAAAGAAGTGACTCTGGCAAGAACTGTCCTCCAAGTGTGCCACTGAACCAACGTCCCACACCGTGTAAAAACAACCCCAAAAACTGGAAATGATAGATGGACATACCACTACTGCCAACAAACGCTGCAACCATGTAGCCATGTTGGACAACCACCAGTAGCGCACTCCCAACACTGTAAACTGCATAATGTAATCCCTGCACCAAATAAAACATCAGTTCACCAATTACAATGTCCCCGGTCATTAAGTAGAAACAAATGGAAGTGTGGATTCAATTGTCTTATAAATCATTTATTCTTATCTGAGTAGCAGGAGTGCACCCCTCGCATAACATGTGATTGTGCCAACAGAATTGTCAAACAATGTTACCATAATGTTACATGTCCTATGCAAATCTGGTCACAGTGACAATGTCTATAGACCCAACACCCCACTAGATGAAAAGGCAGACTGACAGTATGCTGCACAGACAGCAATATAATCGAATAGTCCCACATAGTTACTGGAAGTAGAGTTGTATCAGTTGGTTCCTGAAATGTACATCTTCCCCCTCCTCATCATCACCATCACTCTCATCCCCTCTCTGATGAAGCTGGTTTGGATATACAGCACCCTCCTCCTCCAAGAGGGGGATGGAATTCCTCACAGCCACGTTGTGCAGCATGCAGCAGGCCACCACTATTCTACACACCTTTTCAGGCTCCTAGGCCAGGGATCTGCCAGAGATATGTAGGCAACGGAATCTAGCCTTCAGGAGAACTATTGTGCGCTCTATCACCCTCCTAGTCCGTCCATGGCCCTCATTGTAATTCCTCTCTGCATCTGTCCTAGGATTCCTCACTGGTGTCAGGAGCTAATGCATGTTGGGGTAGCCAGAATCACCTGAGAAAGGGGGCAAAACAGGACTGGCACTGATAACCCTCAGTGGCAGACAGCCTGGCTGTCTGCTATGTGCCATAAAGTGTCAGACACACCTATCTATGATCCATCCTCTGTCCCCTTGTAGTTGTTCCATCTTGTGTGGCACACTACTGTCCCTCAGCACAAAGAAATCACGGACTGATCCAGGGAACATGGCATTCACATGTGAGATGTACTGGTCTGCAGTACACGCCAATTGAATGTTCATGGAGTGAAAGTTCTTCCTGTTTCTGTACACCTGTTCTCTGACTCTTGGGGGAATAAGAGCAATGTTGGTTCTATTAATGGCACCTACCACATGGGGTATGTTGGCAAAGGCATAGAAGTCCGACTTGATGGCAGGGAGATCAGCACTTTGGGGAAACCTCACATAAGACTTCAGGTTTCGTACACATGCATTCAGGAATCTGGACAGTATAATGCTAAACATTGGCTGTGAAAAACCTGCACCCATGCCCACTGTCACTTGAAATGAGCCCGTGGCCAGGAAATGGAGTGCAGAGAGCACCTGCACTTCAGTAGGGATGGCATGCTGATTACGATTAGCCGGTCTCAGCACTGGATCCAGTAATGCACAACGTTCATGAACAGCAGCATGAGTGAGTCTGTAATTGATAATGATGTGACGCTCCACCATGGTCCGCAAATCAACAAGTGGTCTATACACTGATGGGGCGCTCCCTTGCCACAAGGGTCTGTACCTAGGAGGAGTATAGAACACATGTGAGGAACACACATACATCTGCCCACAATGTTTCCTATTCAGCACAGCTGGCATGATTGTCAACGACACATATGCATAGTAGGTGTGACACTGTAGTAACATGTCTCAATGATACATTAGGACTGTTCAGGTTAGTAAATGTATATTTGTTCATGCCTATGGGGGCTTGGGGACAATAGGGCCTGCATGGGGCAGATGAGGATTTAACAACTGCATAGTTAAGGCAAAAATGTCTGCCCCCTGTAATCCAGAAATGTTGCAGTAGAAGTGACCTCATACCGCTAGCAGTTGACGTAATAGCGTAAGGCGGTGTTTACCACTGTGCGCCAATTCATTGGTTAACATGGTTGTCAATGGGGATTATTAGCCCCTGTACGCCAAACTCTACGGTTGACCAGAGGTACAGGGGAGTAGGAGGATTGGGGGGCATGGATGTATGTAATGGTTGTAGATGGCTGTAAACGTGTGCACGTTTGACACTGTATAGTCCAGGGTTCCTGACATGCTGCATGTGTGTGTGCTGTTATGCTGTTATAAATGCCCATTCCATAGTGGACGTTTAGCCAGCTGTATGTAATGGCCATTGTCTGACCTCTGTGTTCCTTTTTCTGTGTGTCCCATATAGGTCAGCACCCATCAGAAGAGGGGACTATGGCAGGCCATCGCCAGGAAGGTGCGGACCCTGGGGGTCTACAACCGGCAGAGCACCCATTGCAGGAAGAGGTGGGAGGACCTGCGGCGCTGGGCGAGGAAGATCTGTGAGGCCCAGCTAAGGAAGTCCTCCCAATGAGGAAGGGGTGCCTGTCGGGCACTAACCACCCCTTATGCGACGCATTCTGGCGGTGGTGTACCCAGACCTGGATGGGCGCTTGAAGGCTGCACAGCAGTCACAAGGGGGTGAGTACAGAAACCATAGTATGGCTCCTTGATGGATGTGTGCAGTGGTATGTATGCTGTCTAGTGGCAGGGACTCCGACTGATGTCCATCTACATAATGGCCCCCGTGGGGAGTAGGGTTATAAAGGTCAGGTCTGCAGTACTTCAGACCCTTCAGTTCTGTGGGGGATGGCTGTAGAGCAGGGTTGTGGCCACTAGTCAGGGGTATAGCCATGTGTATAGCGGCAGGTGCTGCATGGTCTAAAAGTTGCAGGGTGGGTGTATGTGTGAACCACTTTTGTACCTCCATTCAGCTATTTACAATTGTCTCTCCTGTTTTGCCTCCCCATCCCTGTTCTCTTGTGTTGTCTGTGTACATCAGCATCATCTGGCGAGGGAGCTGAGGCACCGGCTCTCTGGCGGTGGCGGACCCTAGTGGGCCCACCCATTCTGTGTCATCTTTCGCCACCCCCTATACCATCACCGCCCTCCCATTTGCTCCCCACCGAGTTGCCCGTGCCCGCTCACCCAGAATGGTGGGTGTCTCCTTCGCCCCAGGCACCTCCTTCCCTGTCCCAGTCAGCCCTGCTACCCACACGGAGGAGTATTGACCTCCTGAAAACCATCTCTGTAGGGCAGACAACCATCGTCAATGCCATCCAGGGGCTAGCATCAGAGGGGCAGCAGACCAATGCCTATCTGGATGGCTTTCACGGTGCAGTGTCTGGCCTACAGAGATCTTTTCAGGCTCTGGCCTCCTCTTTTGATGGCAGCCAGTGTCCCTGGTCATTCCGCCCCCCCTCCAACCACCTCTACCCCTTCCAGCACCCCATTCCCTTCACCCGTCCAAAGCACACATTATGACACGCAGGCACACACCTCAACACACAATAAGCACACTTCAAAACACAAGCACCACACCTCCCATCACAGGCATACACACATCCAACATACACAGGCACACACACCAAAATCCACTTCCCCCAGTGTGTCTGAATCTTCCACTTCCCTGTCTGTCCCCTCTACATGCACACCCACAGGCACTGCACCCTCATTCAATGTTGCTGACCCTATTCTTGCAGTCACCACAAAATCAGACATCCATTCATGCACCCCAGACACCACACCTGCACTCACCACAATGACTTTAGTTGACATGTGCAGCACACTCACCAAACTTGCAGACACACAGACAACATACATATACACTGCCAGCCTGTCTTGTCCCACTGTGTCCACCCCCCTCCTCCCAAGACACTCAAACGCACCAAAACTCCCACCCTTCACACATCCACCACACCTCAGCATACTGTCCAGTCACTTGCAGCCGCACGCACACCTACACCTGTCGCGACCACTCCCTCTACCTCCACTCCCACGCCTTCCTCCAGGTCCACCCCAATTGCCCCTAAAAAACGTTTCCTATCCTGTGTTGACCTATTCAAACCCACTGGCCCACCCCATCTCATCCCTAAACGTGTCCACCTCCTTGCCCTGTCCACTCCTCCAACGTCACAGCCCGCCCCTGTCCACCCTTCCCATTCCCGTGCTACCTCCCCTGTGAGCAAGAGACCCCGTGCTGGCCCTGGAACATCTGCCGCACCCCAGGTCAAGTCCGCTCCACCTGCTTCAAGGTCCAGATCCAAGCCCCCTCCACCTTCCAAACGTAAGGACAAGCCCCCCTCCCAGTCATAAGTCCCCACCACCACCCCCTGCCCCTGAGGTGCCTGGATGCCCCATTGTTGCCCTTATGAGGTGGAGTACCTTTGCACTTGTGGGAGTTAAGTTGGGGCCAATTTGGCCCATCGGACTACGTACTCTGGACTGGCCATTGGCCTTATGTTGCACATATGTGGCTCATTGATCTGAATTAAAACTCTTGTGTGGCCAGTGTTGTTTATGGCACACTCAGGATCCGTGGTTCACTGATACTTTGGTTGGGAGTGTTGGGCACATGTGTGTACTTTGGACAGGTTGGATTATCATTGTGTCAGGTAAGTACCTCTTGCTGTGGGGTGTATGGCTTGTGCTGTTGGGAAGGGTTGTGGGTGTGTTGCGGGGTGGGTGAAGTGGGTGGGTATGTAACTGCGTCCTTTCTTCCCTTGTTTAGTAGGTTGCGGTACTTACCGCTGTCGTCTTCGTTGGCGGTCTTGGTCATGGAGGTATATGGCAAGGAGCATGGCTGGCATGATCTGCAACTCTCTATCCATGTCTGCTTCGGCGTGTTGTGTGTGCCTCTGGTGCGTGTTTCCTTTTATTTGGCTCGTTTCCGCCTGGCTCTGCCTGGCGGTGGTTCCTGCCCTGGAACTGATGGTGGTCTAGTACTTCATTATTTGATGGGTGGGTAGGGCCTTTCTGTCGACCTGTGGGTGGTCTCTGATGTCGTTGTCGGCACTCCTCTGCTGGCAGTGAGTGGTTTTCAGGCTGCCTGTTTTTAAGGTGGTTCATAATTTGGCGGTCCAGACCGCACGATTGTTGGCAGTTGTTACCGCCATCGGTGTGAAGTTTACCGCCGTGTTCATAATGAGGGCCCTAGTATTTATTAATATAGAGAATGGCTGCAATTGCGGCTCAGTTGAGGGGTATCTCGGTACTGTCTAGTTGCAAATCCGTTCTGATCTTACGTTTTGGTGTACTGATACACAAGGGGCACTAGATAAATGCACTGGAGTCCATCTATAGGGTCGCAGAGGCAAAAGACAGCTAGCTCTATCATAATCTTATCATCCAATCTTCCACTGCAGAAAGAGCGCACCAAGTTGTTTATTACTATCAGCAGTGTTGATTTATGCTGCATTATGAAGGTTTGGCTTCATTAGAAGCAAGGGGCTGAAGCTAAAAAAGTTTCTTGTTTTGTGGTAGTTCGCTTTGTAGTCTTTGATCATTACTGTATGTGGTAACATAATTTGAAATGTTATTTTAAAGAGATTTAGCGTGTTCTGCACCCTAGATTGTTTACCAGTACCTGCTATACTCTAGCAACCATTTAAGGGCTTCGAATACCAGACACAGCCTCCACAGCTGCTGTCCCAAGTGTGTTTTGCAGTCAGACACTCTGAGTTGGCTTCTGAAGTGAGTTGGAAGTTTCCTGCAGCACTAATATTATGACTACAAGGCAATATTTAAACTGGGCATTTTGATATCTGCATGACGTGCTGTACCTTGATGTCATTATGTTTAATGAACTTGCTCCACATTTCACAAAACCAAAAGTTAATTTGATTTTGGTTTGACATGTCACGTTTTGCGGGAGATGGTTCAAAAGTGTATTTTCCCTTTTAACTCATATTGGACTTTTGCTCTTGGATACACGAAAAAACACTGAACCGAACTGCCCCAAACTTGGCATGAAAGCAGAACTTTACTCAAGAAAGAGACTTATCTTGGTTTGGTGTAAAGTAATATCGTAGGTTTTCGAGAAATTAGCATATACACATGTGCTTGAACGGTTAAAATGTAAGAGAAATCTGGAGCATGATTCCTCCAATATTAAAACCAGTAAGCAACAACACATAAAAGCATGACATCACTACTTAAAAGCACATGCTAAAAAGGTTATACTATATTTACTGCTGTCTCATTGGTAGTGCTAATGTTAATATAATATAAACACATTAGATTTAATCCTAATAAAATGTAATACTGCTTTGTAATATACGTTTTCCTTGTGCATTCAGAAGATATTGTTAGCAATGTAATGTAATGTAAGTTGATTTATAAGATGCAACACTGCCCAAGAAAATGGGCTCCTAGCTGCAGAACCCTGGAGAACATAATATTGGTGAAGTCGCTATTGAAGGTGCTGTAAAGAGCCATGCTTTCAGTTCTTTTAGAAATGTGGTAGAGGACTTCATGGTTCTGAGCTTGAGCGGTAATTGGTTCCAAAACATTACGCATAGGATTGCGATGAAACGCGCTTGGCTGCACTTCAGATGGTGTTTGGAAGGGAGAAGACAGCTGGAGAGGGAAGATTTCAAGATTCACTTGATGGAGTAGAGAGTGGTCAGGTTTGGAGACAGCTGGAGCCACTTTTTTGGGTGTCTCTATGCGTCAAGGACAGGAATTAAAATGTGATTCTTTTTTCTATTAATAGCCACTGTACAGTCATATGTTTAGAAGAGATAGAACATTTTTGGGGAGGTTCAGAAATAGATAATCTGCTGTGTTTTGTGCCACCAGAGGTTTCTCAATCAGACTACAAGGGAGGCCCATGTACAATGAATTAGCGTAATCTAATCGGGAGGTGGTGAGCGTGTGCACTACCGTTTCCCTTGCTGAAGAATGCAAGTACCTAATCACCTTTCTCAGAGTTTTTATGACGCCAAAACAAGTTGTGTTTCCTGAAGGATTTGTTGTTTGAATGATACATCTTTGTCAAACACCTATTGGGGGGTAGGTGGTGATCCCAACTCAACTGCCCACCAATTATGGGACAATAGCTGATACTGGTTACCCTATAATTCAGATTTATTTGAGGTTATATTTCAGCAGTTGTCTTTCATCCAGATGAAACGACAAACTGAAATTTATTGTCTCATTCTAGCCATGAGCCATGCTCATCAGAGATAACATAGTCAGTTGAGTATCATTTGTGGAGGATAATAATTTAAATCTGTAGCTTCTAATACATTGATAGCCTATGCAAATAACAAGGTAGATTTTTTATGTAAATTAGGTGACTACCACAATTGGTGATGTGTTCATTTATGTACTCACTGCCATTTATATGGTTGCGACAGAAATGAAATCAATGGGTTTGGAAGATCAAGAGAAGTTATGGAAGATAGACACTGAGAACATAGGGAGATGTGGTGGGAACAAGGATGAATAGAAAATACAAAATAATTCCCTAAACATCAATTTCAAAGTCCACTCAACACTTTCAAAACAGCCTTATCACTATTCGTGCTATGGAAATAAAGAGCATGAATGATGTGCTTTATCCTACAAAATGCATTTATTTGATAAGTGGTCTTGGAATTCCGAATTATCAGACATTGGAAATTACCTGATTATATATGGGCACCACCAATTGACTTAACTGAAAGATAAGAAATTAGGACATTTTCAGCTCCTTTCTTATGTAGTCTAAAGTTTACTGTGAAGTACTCATTGAGTATTCTCAATAGTAAAAGCCAATAAATTGCCCTATATAGAGGAAAACATAGCCAAATTATTTCATTAAATTCAGAACAGCTATGACGTTTACTATGAAAAATTAAAATTACCCTATATCAGATTCGTGGAAAAATATAACAAAAGTCCTACCTTTAATTGATGAATGATTTGAAACTATTTTAAGCTTCTGTGGAAGAAAATAATCCACATATATTAAACTAAAGTACTTGCTTCACTAATACCTCAATTCTTTTATTGATTTACCTGGGACTTTGCATTAGGAAGTCATAATATATAATATAGCAAAGCACATTGTTTCTTCTGTGTGTGGCTCCACATTTGAAAATGAAAACTAAAGAATTGCAATAGCAAAGATCATAGGCAAAAGCTTCAGGCATTCCTGACTTAGAACACGCTACATGAGGTTTGATTGACTTGCCACAGGACGCTACCCCATACAAACAATAGCAACAATTGGCTCCTGATAGTAAGACTAAATCCAGTGCCATTGTATAGTCTTGGCTTCTTGTGGACCATCAAGCCCGAGGAAGATGACGAGGACCCCTAGCAGTTGAATATCAATGACACTCTTGTAGGATCAGAAATTTATAGAGCTTCTAAGAAATGTTACAGGGCTGCACATCAACATTTTGTGCTTGGGTAGTCAAAACGACATTTGCTCCTCAAAAGAATGATATTTTCCCAGCCATATACCTATTTAATCTTGATCTCTACCTTTCAGCTAAAAGTTTAATGAAATAACATGAGGTTAAGCCAAGAGAAAAATCTCATATAACTTAGCAATCACTGTGATGGTGACTGACATTTCCTCTCCTCTTGAGCATTTTTGAAGATTCTGATTCATTCTGTCTCTTTTTCTCAACATGTTCATATATTTCTGAACAGAATTGCACTGGCTTGTAAGTGGCCACATAGGTGAACTTTTCCACACAGAACGAGATGCCAAATTATCTCCATGATACATTTCAGAATGTCTGAGTGTAAAATTATGTAGTTGTGAGAGGTTTTTAGCTCTTTAAAAAGTGTTGTTTTTGCCTGAATATCATTTTAGGTACTTCGTGTTTATGATTAGAAACTTGAACACTAAAGGAAAGTAAAGTTCCACATGAAGCTGTTCAAATGCACGTTTACTTGTACTTTAAGGAAAGACCCAGGAAGAACTTGAAACTATTAAACATACTCTTTTCCCTTGAGATGTAAGACCACAATGCCTTTTCAATTTTTTCAGCTCCCTCGTGCCACACAATTGAGCTTTCATGTGTGTGATTTGGAAAAACGGTGGTTTGTCAAATTCGGACCCGATATGCAATAAAAATACATATTGTTTATCTACACAGGTATTAGTTTACTCCCGTAACCAGAATGGTTCTATAGATGTTGAAGTCCTTTATCCAGTTCTTTGGCATATCAATGTTTACTATATTGCAGTTATCGGTGTCAATTAAGATTGAAGATCTGACTAGACTTCCTTTCATAATAAACATCAATTGAGGCAGACAAATTAGAAACCTGATTAAGGGGCTGATTCAGAGTTTGGCAGACGGGTTACTCCGTCACAAACGTGAGGGATATCCCATCCGCTGTATTACGATTACCATAAAATACAATGAGATTGTAATTCGGCGGATGGGATATCCGTCACGTTTGTGACAGAGTAATCTCATCCACCAAACTCTAAATCAGGCCCTATATCTGTATGAAACAGTATTTTTACAAACTGTGAGATGTGCATGACAATGTAATATTGAATAGTACTCCAAAATATTTTACCTTCTGAATGTAGAACAATATTACCCTTTGTGCCAATTGCCAGGTAGACAAGTGATACTAACTGAACCTACCTGTTAGCAGAGGGGATTCTGGTGTGATCCTCGTTGAGGATCAAAAGGTTTCATCAATGCTGGTACCCTACAAAATCAAATACAACTTTACTGAATCAATGTGAAGTTGAAAAATCACAAAATGCCTTTGATGAATGTCTTCTGGCATTCTCTGATTTGGATGTGAAACAAAAATAAGGAAGTGCATGGAAGCAAATTATGTTTTTTCATAGAGTCATAAATGCCATCAAACCTCCCACATAAGTGATCTTATCTCAGTTTCGTTGGTTCAGTGATTAAAGCCAGATTGATTATCATGCATAAGGCTTTGGAATGCCACATATGTTTGTATCTGGTTGTCAGGAAGCGGATGTTAAATATTAATATAAATTCACCGATTATGAAGGATCCAGATGTTTTTCAGCAATGCTGAATCCATGGGGTGCTATAAACAGTCTGACAGATTTCCTGACCAGAAAGATTAGTTGACAACTGTGACACAGGGCACTAAGTTAAAAAAGTTTCCTTTTTTTATATTAAATATTGTTAGAGAAAGTGAAGTAGATATTTCCAATTACATAGAAAAATAATGCAGAGGGAGTGTTGTTACTCTAAGAACGATTTAACTGACAATCCTTTATGTTTCGTCTTTTGATGAAAAGTATGTCGTTTAGTGCATGCTCCTCTTGTTATTGTTTCTCACACTTTTTCCAAACCCTCTGATCATGCTTCTTTCTCTTTCAGCCACTGAGTGAATGCAATACTTAATGCTGTTCTGGGTAGAACATGATTTGAAAAAAATTGTGTTCATAATCCAACCCCTACATTCACTTGCTTATTGTTCTTGCAAAACAGGTGATTAATTTTTTGGGAGGAACTGCTTCTGTTGACAACTCGAGCAGGATCAATTATGAACGCGTTAGTGATGGTGAGATTATATATAAAGGAATTAATTAGTTATGCTTTCCTGAATGACAGATGGTGATTAACATTCATTTAGACAGCACTTCAAAAATTGGCTGGGTAATCTCAGACTTGTTTTCTTAGAAAGTTTAAGTACAATGAGTACTACAAATGTGCACTAACGATCCGACCGCAAAATATTGCGTTTTTTACAGCCTAAATCTAGTTGGTTGCATTAAAACGTCTCTGGAGCATGGCCAGTTTCCTTGGTGACCTGGAGCGATAGCTATATGTGAAGAATAACTTGAGAAAACCACCCAGAGTTGTAGAAGTAATGGCGAGACATAAGTAAACGACACATTTGCACACGTGGAATTATCCAAACATTAAATATGTATTCCTGTTCACCTTTACCCAATATCTAGCATGCATGGAGGACATCGATATTCCTCTGCAGCCACTCCTCCAAGTCTGCCAAAAAGAAATAGAACAATCAGCCGCCATCCATTTTTAATTTACAACCTGCCCCCGTTCATTAAATCTGATCGGAGATAGCTAGATTAAGCCAATGCAGACATATAAATAGATTGCGAAATCTGAGCACGGGGGGCATATACATTCTCTGTTATTGAAGTTATATCTTTTTAAGTCCCTTCCATAAATTGAGTGATCTCTCAAAGGCCCTTTTCTGTTTTATTGGTATGAAAACAGAATACTTACTTCAAAAAGATTGTGGTAAGGTTATTAAAGGTGGATCTTTTTTGATCCGGCAACACTAGACAGGCCTTATCCTTCTCATTGCCCACTGTGTTACAAAAAACCTCGTGATGTAATTCCAATTTTTCTACAATGATGCTCTTTAATCTCACTCACCCAAGTATCATCTAGACATTATTTTTCTGACTTTGGCATCAGATAATTTTAATTCACATTAATTTGTGCCAGAGGACTTTTGCTTGCCACATCTGAGATATGATTTTAGAAGAAAATGGCCAAGCAATACCTTTTAAGGAATAATTACCAGTTGTCACATTGGGCTACCACCCAAAATGAATTGGAACCGTTTGTCATCACTGAAAAGAAAAGGCAACATGATCAATGCCTCCAGACATGGGAGAACAGTCACCCCGATCTTCTTGCACTTCAAACTGATCTCACAACACAGCTTCAAGAGGATGCAACAGAAGCTGCAGGTGAAGAACCAAGGCTCCCTTCAATGGCAATGCAGAACAAAGTCCCGACAGATGTGGCAGTGAGGCACCTGTGGCCACAATGCTGCCACAAATCAGGCATTTAGGATGGCTCATTATAGACCCCACTGTCTCAATAAGGATATGTTATAGAGGTTGATTTAAAAAAAATGCTCGAATGAAATTCAGTATTACGTCTAACCAAGCCTGGTTTGTCAAGAGGGTTCTTTCGAACTGCTATCTTGAGCTTAGGGCACACAATTGTTTTAATTTTTTTTATCTCAACCTAACTATTGAATGGTCTGAAAAAGCGTTGGCCCTCATATCTGTGCTATCCCAACTCAAAAAACGTAAAATTAGAAAGAAGTCCATGCGAGAGACTGTATTGAACTGACTAGAAAAACAGGTATATTGTACCTGCCCTGGATGATCCGTCAATCACAAGAACAGAGGTGGATTTAGGCTTTAAGTTGCATGTTAGCTCTATTAGAGGTATCCGGTTTAAGATCCTGAATGTAATCGAAATCACCACTCATATCAAGGGTCCCTCTGCCCCATCACTGGAACAAACAATTCCCTTAAGGGGGTGGCTTCATCTTGTACCAGGCCATAATAATTATTCAAATTCAGAGAATCTGGTTTCACCTGGACCTTCATCCAAATCCATCCTTCCCTCTTATTACGTTTCTCACCTCCTAGTCCACTGATTGGGAAAGGTTGCCACTCCCGAACAGCAAAAAGGCAGGAGAATATTTCTTGGGGATATCTATCTTCAGATTACTATCCTTAAAGTGAGTGTCTTATAAATAGATGACCTCTGAACTAGGAGAAGGTAGCCAATTCATTATAGCCCCATATTTCTGTTTGTTTAAAATGCACTTTACATTACATGAAATCATGCCAATCCTATCTATTCAGTTTAGCCTATGTTTTTTCCCAATAAGCAGTACACTGACTAGCCTCACCAGTCACCTTGCTCACTAGGTTTTGCCAACTTGCAAACTTGAAACAAAAAAGCCCCTCCTATCATAAATCTGCTCATTTTATGCTGTAATCCACCAAATGTGCACCTCCCTCATCCAGTCAATCACCCTCCTTACCCTCAGTGCCTGCCCACCCTTAGTGGGGGAACAGCCCACACTACCCCATCCATCCCTACCTAGTGTGGGTGCCCTGTTATGGCACCTAGACAACTTCCCTAGGAGAGAAAAAACCCTCTCCCTACCCCTGCTAATGCATCTATCACACCACACAATTTGAAATTTGTATGAAGAGAGAAAGAAAAGGAAAGAAGAAAAAAAACATTTACATTAAGTCTTCAAAAGCATAGAAAATTGGAAATCAGATCATCATACGGCCCATACCACCTCAGTAGGCCTAAGACCTCTCAATTAATTACATCACTCTTATTTTTTTATTTATTTTAGCTTTGGTCGTTAAGTCTGGACCTTCTTCAATAGATCATGGGCCTCTTAGAGCCATGTACACAGAAAGAATTGGCCTTTAAAGAACACCTTTAACTTTGACTGTTGGACTATAGAGGCCTGGGCCCCAGCTGCTGTAACCTGCCCCACCAGTCTGCTGAAGTCCCTCCTTCTGTCGGCCGATGTGACTCAGATATCGGAGAATATTCTTATCTGGGTTTTATCAGGTAAGGAAAATGCCTTTTTTTGAATCGCCCTGGAAAGCATCAACTATTTTGTTCTGTAATCCGTTACGTTCACAATAATTGTTCGGGGATACTTTGCAATCGTTGACCTCTGGGGAGGTATCCAATAGGCCCTCATAATCGATAAATCCTCTGATGAATTCTCCAATATGTACAACTTAATTAATCACTCACATATTGCAGCATATTTTGATGGTTACCTGTGGTCTCAATTCCTTCTGGTATCCTCACAAAATGAAGGTTTGATCTCCCTGCATAATGTTCCATGTCATCAGTTTTTGTCTGTGACACACCTAGCTTTTTCTGTAGATGGCTAATCTCCCTGTCCCAGACCAGTGAGCTGGAATTTGGCACAGTACTTCCTCAATCTTGTCGAGCCTCTGATGAAGCGCAGCATTTTTCTTAAACTAAGCATCTTTCATTTTGGAAATTTAATGTAGAATAGTCTCTAAAAGGCGCTGTGACTGACCCAAGTTAACTTGTGGACTCGCAGACCTTGGCCTCCCAACCTTGTGAGATGTGCCACTTGAGACTGGGGAAACTGAGGAGTCCTGCGTGCCTCAATCTGCCACTCTTTGTGCACTCTGATCCTGCTGCATCTTAATGAGCTGGGTTTCAGCTGGCTGCACTGCTACTTGATCTGCCCAACTTGCCCCCCCATAGCCTCCTCCAACACATTCTTATTTAGCTCAATCATTGCTCCCCCAGTAAGCTCTGCAGCAGTTGCTGCACCTGCTCTGTTTTTAGATTTTTTGGGAAAAGATAGGATAGTCTTCTTTAGCAGTCTTTGGCATATTTTCCTTATTCGGTGCTCCTCACCTATCTGTGTCGTAGCCACCACAGCTGCCTCTGATGGGCTGCTTCCTAGCGCAGAAGGAGATACAGGTACTTGAGTTACAATTGCATCTATTTAGCTTTTCTCCACAACTGTAGAGATGTTGGGTGATCTTTCACAACCTTCCACTGCCTATGCTGGATTTCCCACAAATGCCAGGGATTAATCCATAGTGCCCCTGCTGAGAAACCTGGTGGGACACCTCTCCGGTCCAGCTAAATCAGCAGCTAAATCCGCAGCCTGAGCTGGGCTTCACCTTATCTTGTAATGCTCCTTGTTGGACTGCTTAAGTCTAACCTCTAAGATCCAACATCGTCATGCATGCGTAGCATGGCTGGCAGCACCCAATCTGACCTGATTGTACTTCAAAGCGAGAAGACGGGAGAAAAAAATACTTTTTTTAAATCAACCAAAACACTGCCTCGCCCTTTGCGGTATGGGAATCATATAAGGCTGCATTTCAAAGTCAGGTGATTTCGTACAAAGTAGAGCACTACAGGCTCTGGAAAGCTCAAATTGTGAGTTGCAGACAAAGCTTGACAAGGCGCAAGAGGCATTAGCCAGGGTAAGGGAATGAATAAACTTAAAAATGCAGAGTGACAAGGCCAAGCAGAAATTGAAAGATATTTTTAGACTTGAGGAGAAAAATAATGTAAGAACCTTCCAGCAAAAACAGTATGAGGACAGCCAGTTGATAGGGAGGTTGTTGGCTTGGATGACAACTCTAAAGTAGGAGGAGGAACAGATAACGAAAATCCAAGATATAGACTTGAATACTGGTCACACAGAAGATCATGAAATTGCTCAAATATTTTTGCAGCATTATAAAAATAACTGTGAGACTGCCACAACAATTCCTAAAGTAAGTCTTGAAGAATTGCATATGGATCTAGCCCCTGCAGCTAGTAGAGGAGCACGTAGTGAGGCTACAGGCCGCCATCTTACATCGATAGGCAGCCTATGCATTACAAAAATGCTAAAAATAGATGCAGCAATGGGATTCCGATGGAGATTTACGAAAGGTTCCAGAAAAAGCTGCTACCTCAAGTGGTACAATTATATAATGCTATGATAGGCCGGCTGGATATTCCATGAATCGGTGGAAGTAAGCTTTAAAAAAGGAAAAATCACACTTGAATACAAATTCCTAGCAATCTATAAGTCTCCTCAACAACGATTATAAGTTATGTGCAAAAATGTGGGCATCTCATTTAGTGGAGGTTGGGCAGATGCTTATCTATAATGATCAGAATGTTTTTTTTTTTTTTGCTGAATCGAACAATGTTCGTGAATACTCAATGCTGGTTCAGGCAAATTATTTCTTTTCTAGCTGTCAACTAAAAGTTGTAGTAATAATGCTTGATGCTGAAAAGGCATTCAAGTTTGTTAATTGGGACATCTTGTTCTCTGCAATCAAGAAGTTTGGATTCCCTTCTACTATGGTGGCAAAGCCAGAAAAGCTATATCAGGGGCAGAGGCACAAATAGTAATCAATGCAAAAATAGCAGACACAGTGAGAATCAAAGTTGGTACCCATCAGGGATGTCCGACATTCCCCACTCTTTTCACTTTGTTTATTGAACCATTAGTGTCTAAAAATATGCCGGGTGGACCGTATTGTCCCACCACTACAAGGGATGGCCAAACTCAAATTGTTTGCAGAGGATATGGTGTTGTGCTTAAAAGCAGACAGGGCAAATATCGAGGGTACTCTATAAACTATTAAAGAGTATGTGCAGCTTGGTGACCAGGTTAACCAGGGCAAAACTGAGAGTTTGCTTTTTAATGCTCAGACATCCTATCTACCTCCAGATATTGCAGAGCAATATGATAATAACTGCCCCATCCATTATCTGGGATTATATGTGACTTATAAGTATGATCATTTGTTCAAACTGAACTACGATAAGATGTTGAAGAAGGCGAGAAGTCTCTTCACTAGACGGACATTGTTGCCCCTTACGTTAATAGGGAGAGTGTTGATAATTAAAATGTCTATTTTGCCCCTGTTCTTGTTCACAACCCTCCCACCAAAAATTTATAGGATTTGTTTAAGGACTTGGAGTCCCTCACATTAAAGTTTCTGTGGAGAGGTAAAAATTCCAGGGTGAGCTATCCAACTCTGCAGCCGATTAAGGTGGGCTGGCCCTGCCTGATTTCTTCTTGTAGTACTAGGCTTTATGGTTGGATATAATGGTTAGAAGGGGAAAAGAAGAGGGTGGTTCAGATACTGTTTTTGAGAGAAAATGGTTCAGGATTGTGACAGCAACTTTATGTTTTTTTTTAAAGATGGCAAGATTGCCATAAAGAACTAGATATAAGTTATTGGATGACATCATCTGGGTAGTGAAATGTTTTTTAAAGCAAGAAAAGTACTACCATGACACAGTTTTTTAGGGCTGAAAGAATGCCAATCGTTTGGGTTTTTTCTTTCAAAGCTGGTATTCAGGTTTTGGAATTCCAGAGGATATCAATTGTTGGGGGCTTTTGACTTGGCGGATAGGATCTCAACCTGGACAGACTTTCAGCAACATATAGGTGCCGAGTATTACAAAGTTTGACGTAGCTTTATGCAGATTGGAGTGTCCATGTCTTGTCACCTGCAAGATATGAATCAGTCTATGGAGGCTTTGATAAAATGATGGTATAAAAAGCAACTGATGGGGACAGGAAATTGGTATAGATCCCTGCATATATACTTAGATTCTTCCCTGCTTAAAGATCATCTAAGCAAAATAAAGGGAGAGAAGGGATGTCAGGTAGCAATTCTGGGAAGTCATCTTTCAAAGTTTGAGTGCCTGTGCACAAACTATAATTAAGCCTGAAGCAAAATTGTGTTTTTGTTGGGGCTTCTAGCTCAACTCGGCAACTGGATAAAAATGTTCAATATTTTATGCAACATATTCAGCAGTAGCCAGATCATTGGTATTAAAATACTGGTGAACAACTATGGTCCCTACATTAAATATACCAATAGAAAAGTTACAAAGGACACATATGTTTGAAGAAGGTTATGCAAGGCGGGTGGGTACTATGAAAAGATACATGCCTCTATGGGGATCTTCAAAGTCCTAGTACGTCATATTATAACACTTTGGTATTTTTTAAATAGCGACAATGGTTGCTATAGTTCAGGCACTGCACTACCACTTTTCTATTATATAAAATAGGTACATTCTTGCATTATACTTTGATAAGATTTGGGGAGAATGTGATGCTACTCTCTCACTTTTTTAAGCACCTTAAAGTATTAGGCAATTTGAGAGGATGTAGGAGAGCCGCTGTATTAAGGTTCAGTATGTGAGCACGTTTATCTCTTAGAATAATTTCTTGTTATACTTCCTGTATTCAAGCCATTTTATTGTTTTGTATTTTTACTATATTGATTGTATGTCCTTGTTTAGAATTAACTAGCTTTCCTGCACTCTAGCACTTTACATTTTGAAATGTGGAAAAATGTGTCTTGGAAGGATCTTCTTCAGGTTCTTTATAATTGCTTTGCTACTGTATTTCAAATAATGCTGAAAGATTCCAGGATTTCTTCCTTAGCACTGTAGCACTTTAGAGTGAGGCAATATTGTGGAGGGTTTATGCCCGGTATTCTTCTAGAATTGCACAGATGGTTGTTAAAAATGCTGCTATCTTTTTTGCTAATGCTACCATATTCCGAAGTTTTGTATTATGCAACCATAAGCTTGTATATGGTGAGAGGCATATAATCATTTTTATTGCTGAAAGGTTGCCTTCTTTTTGGAGTATTTATGATTTTTTCAAAACGTTTGTTAGTTGCTTTTTAATCTTCTCAATAAAAAGAAAAGTAAAAAAGAAGACATGTTATTGAGGTTGGGTCATTCTAAATAAGAGAGGAATTGATGGGTAGGGAACTAGGATCTCGAGGAAAGCTTGGGGTCCAAAGGTTATCAGTCTACACTGTGTACAGTCTACACAAGTCACTAATGGCCAACCTGAGAAGGGAAGGGAGTAGGAAGAATGAAGCCAGGACAGGATCAAGTACAAATGGGGTGGGAGGAGAGAGGATCATAGCCCCTCGCCTCTAGTAGCTCTGTATTTTCTGGTGCCGCTATTTATACAAATAAAAAATATATAGAAGATGCACCTGTTTCCTTATCATAATGTTTTGTAAGTCCTAGTCATAGCAGTATGATTCTAAACCCCTTTTAACAATGGCAGACGCACAAGGATATCAAGTACTTGGCCTAATGAACATTTTGTTGCGGCTGGCATGACCACCAATATAGTGGTTTTAGTTTCACACCACCACATCTTCTGTGGCCAGCGGAATTTTGCAAAGAAGTGGAGTAGGTGGGATGGAGAACTAGCAGGGAGGAGATACAAGAACTAGCAGAGAGTCAATGATTGGCAAAGGAAATTACCGGAAATTGACACTAGCCCCTACCCAAATCATGCATTTTGTAGAATAATTCTTGCAGCCCTTCCACCCCCAATCCCCTGACCCCTCCCATGGCATCTAATGACATCAGCTCGCGATCGTGCGCTGACCTCATCAGAGGCTGCCCCTGTCTACCACGCTGGAAGCTCAGCTTCCAGCACGGATCGGAGGAGAAATGCGAGAGCATTTCTCCTCCGATCACGTGGAGGGGTCAAGAGAGGCATGAAAAGAGAGGAAAGGCCTTTCCTCTCCTTTCATGTCTCTCTCAGCATTTCTACTGCCCGATCGCAATGCCCTTTAGACACCAGGGAGTTTTTTTGTTTATGGCATAAGGGGAGCGGCCCCTTGGGCAAGGGCCACTCGCCGGGGGGCAATTTATTTTTAGGCTCTTTCTGCCCCCGGGGGCAGATCGGCCTATTATAATTAGGCCGATCTGCCCACAGGTGGGGCAGAAAACACTAGATACCAGGGATTTTTTTTTTTTTAATACTTGCGCATAAGGGGAGCAGCCCCGTGGCAACGGCTGCTCTCGAGGGGGGCAATTTATTTTTAGACCATTTCGGGGCAGATCGGCCTATTATAATTAGGCCGATCTGCCCCCAGGGAGGGCAGAAACAGCTAGACACCAGGGATCATTATTGTTTTTTTTTGGTTTATGTATGCGGTGAGCAACCCCTTAGGCAAGGGTCGCCTCTTGGGGGCAAATTTACTTTTAGGCCATTTCTGCCCCCTTTGGCGGAAGATCAGCCTATTTTTATTAGACCAATGTGCCCCCAAGGGGGTCATAAACTCTTAGACACCAGAGATATATATTTTTTTAATGTTTACTTTTTTTATATATATGGGTAGCGACCCCTTAGGCAAGGGTCGCTCCCCTAGTGGGCAAATTGTCTTTAGGCCATTTCTACACCCCCCCCCCCCCCTTGGGGGAAGATTGTCCTATTTTTGTTAGGCCAATTTGCCCCCAAGGGGGGTAGAAACCACTAGGCACCAGGGATTTTGTTTTTGTGTCAATTTCATGCAAGTGGGGCGACCCTTTAGGCAAGGGTCACTCCCCTGGGGGGGTAGTTTAGGCCATTTCTGCTCCCCTTGGGAGCTGATCGGCCTATTTCTATTAGGCCGATCAGCCCCTGGGGGCAGAAACCATTTAGGCACCAGGGATTGGTGTGTGTGTTTTGTTTGGGGGTCAGCCCCTTGGGCAAGGGTCACTCCCCATGGAGGGCACATTACATTACTGTTGGCCATATCTGCCCCCCTTGGGGGCATATCGACCTATTTTTGGAAGGTCAATCTGCCCCTAAGGGGACCAGGGAAGATTTTTTTCCCCAAAATAAGATGGTGGGGGTATGGCCATACCCCCACCCCAAATAAATGGGACAAAGGTTGTTCTGCCCACCGGTGGTCAGATGGGGCAATTACCCCCGGATCCACTCCCCAGGCGGGCAGAAAGCATACTAGACGCCAGGGAATTACAAAAAATTAAATGGAGGCTTCCATTGGTTACAATGGGCCTCTGGGTGCTTTGCAGGATTAGCGTCAGAATTTTTTACTCTAATCCTGCAAAGCGCTGGACTAGCGTAAAAAATTCTGATGCTAGTCTCCTAATTACCGCTATGGCGCACATGTTGGTGTTAGGGGAGCACTAAGGGGTGCAAGAAAAGTGGCGCTGCACTGTGTGCAGCGCAATTTTTCTTCAATATGCCCCTTAGTATATTTGGCCCTCAGTGTCTTATTTCTCTTTATACAAACCACTCTCAAGCACAGATTTCCAATCAGCAAGCAGGCACCAAATTTGAATGAGATCATGTACAACACAACGATAAACGATAAACAGAATAAAGTTTGAATTCTAAATGAGAATTTCAAATTGGATGCAATCTATTTATGGAAAATCAGAGAAAAACATTTCTTCCTTTTAGAATAGACAGGATAACTCTTCACGCGCACTGTGAAGCTTTCTCTTTCTACTTAGCAAGATTCGGCTAATGTACGAGCTTCACAGTCTGCTTAATAGAAACCGAGCATGTAATGTAAAATAGAGGACAGCCAGCCGCTCATTATCACAACCATCATGTAAACAAATACCGCATTATCCAATAAAAATCTCACGAATCTTTGAAATTGCATTTTAGAAATCAGAAACTACAAATGAAGGCTTGTGGAATGGCACTTAATTTTGATTTCTTTTAATACTAAATACAAAATGGAAGAAAAAAAATAAATCATTGGAAGTGGAAGTAAATAAGGGGATGGAAACGTCCATTTCTCCTGAGCACTCGCTCGCAATTACATGATTTCAGACTTCTGGCAAATGTTGATCCCTTTTCCAGAACTGGTCTGGTCCATTGCATTTCCCTCACACGGCCCAGGATTCTTAAGGCGCTATTTGTAGCCAGACCAGATGCACGCGTTCTTTCATGAAAAGCACTCCCCCTCCGGCTACGTGCCCCCTAATCAATAAGTGCTCTTCGTGTGTTATGTACTGTGCTCTGGTGAATGCAGTGCTGTTTCTTTGAAGCTGAGAGATACAATCGCGCACTCATTAAGCAATGAGAAATGCCAATTTGTAACTGGGGAGCCCTCTGGGCAAAGAGATTCTTTTGCCTCACCCTCCTTCTGCTTTCCAAATTCCTGTCCTCTGGCTGAAAGGAAGCATCCATCATGATGCCATCCCGTGAAAATCTGCAATCAGAGGATTAGCCAATAAGAAACAGTTGTTTTTCTTGGTTAAAATAAATTACTTTTTAATGACTTATGCTGCTGGGGAATGTACAGCAGGACACCATTCCCCAATCTAGCCAAACAAAAATGAGAGGTTAACTCTTTTTCATTAATTGCAATTGAAAATGGAGCAAACCTGTCTCCTTGTGGTTATGAAGAGCTCAATGACAATGCAAGGCTTTCACAAATAAAATGGAAGATGCATAATAATTTACTATTATTCACATATAGTCTATGGGGTTGTGAAGTCTTGCAAAAAAATAAGTAATGAAAAGGTTACTCTTCCAAAGAGCGTAATGTCCACATCTATCAAATCTCTGTAAAATAAGCATTAAAAATAGAGGGACATGGCCAAGCTCACTACGAGATATCTGTACCAGTCTAACAAATTGAAATGCTTTTATTTATGCATGTGTTTTTGACGCGAAGGCCCATATTTATACTCGGTTTGCGCTGAATTAGCGCCATTTTTTGAAACTCTAATTCAGCGCAACCTAACTCCATATTTATACTTTGGCGCTAGACACGTCTAGCACCAAAGTTATGAAGTGAACGTCGTTTTCTGGACGTGAACACCAACCTTGCATCAATGAGATGGAAGGTAGGCGTTTCCGTCCAGAAAAGGAAGGTATGGCCTTTGCGCCATATTTATCCTCCCATTCTAAAATCCAGCATGGGGGGATGGGGCCTTAAATAATGGCGTTAAGCTTGCTTAGCGCCATTATTTAACACCTGGGTATGGGGAGACATAAGGGGACCTGTAAGCATATTTCCATGGTCAGAGCATGTTTTGCGTGAAAAAGTATAAATCTGACCCAAAGTGTTTCCCTCTGTAAACATTATATGCTGCCTAATTTTCAAACCGCTCAAATTATACCTATGCTGAAGAAGGTCCTATATTGTATTTGCATTTTTGTAGAGCTTCATACTTCTGGTGAGGCACAAAGGTGCAAGGACGGACGGATAGCAAGCAACACAACACCTGAATGACAGCTACATTATACTTTAGGGGCCAAATTTATGACACTGTCAAACAACGCTGTGGAGGACACAAAGTTGCTGTGCAGTGGTGTAACATTAACCCCTGCAGCCCCAACAGTGCAGGGGGTGAGGGAGTACCCATGAAAGCTCCAGGGGGCCTCTTCAGCACAGTAAACTGGACAGCGGGCCCCTGGCCTGAGAGCTACTGACTGGATCGGGAAGGAGGGGCTCTTTCCATTGACTTTGCGGGGGCCCTCAAAATTCGTTTTACCACTGTTGCTGTGCTGCCTTGCTTGACCAGGAGAGAGAAGGACAGTGCCATATCTACAGGTATATGGTACTCTCCTCTCCTCTCCCTAGCGGTGGCACACAATCAGACTGTCAAGTGCCAGACACACACTTTTGCATCATTGTGTAAAGGTGTCTATATGAGTCTAGCATAGGCTTTGTACTGGAAGCCTACAAGAATGCAATACTATGCCTAGACAAACGTTTCCTACTTTGTATGTGTGCTGTACAGTGCAGCATACATGCAAAGCCAGAAAAAAAATGGAAATAAAAGCATTTCTCCTTTTAATGTCGGCTTCAAAGTGGCATTATTTGTGGGAATAAACCCCTTTCTACTGTTATTCGTAGATAGGGTTTAGCGTCATAAAGCATGGGTGGTTGCATGGAAACACTCATGACCCATCCATGTAACGCCCCTCTGACTCAGAGAAAAGAAAAGCAGGATTTTGCCCTGCTCTGTGTTACTTTAGGGAAGTTTCCAGCTCAAAACAAGTGTGCTCTGGAAAGTAAATTATAAAAAGAAACATTTTGAGCTGGTTTGCATCATTTTTGTAATGCAAAAAGAGCACAAAATATTTGTGAATTTGGGTCTTCATGATCTCTAGTGAATGCCTGGGATCATCTCATTAGAACTTCAGTCAGAACACATCTGGCCATGGTACCACTGTGAGACGTCTCCAAGACTCTTGGTTCCACTGATCACCACATATCTATTATATATTGGTGGCGGGGTTCAATGTTTCTCAGAATTCCTAAAAATAGTTGGGCCTTCAGAGTGTCACTATCAAATTCTCTGAGAACCCTAAGGGTTAAAGTGAATTCTGCTGTTCCCCGGGCGTTGAGGAGAGTCTCATGCTGTGCGCCCATTTGTGAATTGATACATAAATGAACAAGAATCCTTGCCTTCTGTCTCTCCATATTTGTTTACAGCCAATGTTCAGGGCAGCATTTCGCCCTGGTAAAAGCTCTCAGCCTACGGTTTCAAACATATATTATGCTAACTGTATTTATTTAGAGCATTGCTACCACTGTCCTGTAGAGCTCCATGGGTTTTTCCAGCTGTAGATAACTGCAACTCATTCTCTGTAGACAAAGGCCTTAAGCATGAGACTGTACAAAAGGTGGGTCAATGGGCTCAGGTTTGCAGAAAAGAGATCTTCTTTGCATAGGTTAATGAATGCAGTCACAGCAATACTTAAGATGGCTGTAATAGAGTTAATGTAACCTTGATAGAATAATGGGTATATATGTGGTGCTGAAGTTAAGGGTTTCTTCACAAAATGTAAAGAAGCAATTATAGACTTTGAAGGCTGTGAGATAGGTGTGATGCATCTTCACGGCTTTGGTTCCATGTTCTATGAGGACCAGATGACATTTCTAAAAATGGAATGCAATCTTTTAAACCAAATTAGCTACTTGCTATGGTTATATTTCTATGAGGGCAAGCTCTCAAGAACCATATTCCTTCTTTCCTAAGGCTGATTAGCAGAGGTCATTCAGACATCCTTGAAACGTTGCTGTAAGGTAATTTCTTTCACCGGGACCTAAGTCATATTTTGCTGGCATTCATTCATATTTTAGGTCTGGCCTAAAGACAGTTTTAGCTGTTTCATAAGACTCATGTTTTTCAATAGATTAATTAAAAATACATAAATATAAACATATATAGAGGGACTTGGGACAGCTGCCTTACTTAATCCAGTGGTCTGTTAAATAGTATTTCACATTTTGTTCCACGCTCCCCAACATACAACAAGGGGCAGTGGGTCAATCTACTTAAAACTATTGTTCTCCTCGCAGCAAATGACAGCATTTTACCTGTGCACATATCAACACTCAACAACATAGTAATGCACTTCATTGCCAGGGCGTGTGAGCCAATCACTCATTTAATTTACTCCTTTTATTTTAGCTTAGGCAATGCTTTTTTGGCTTTGCCAGTGTTTTTGTTATCTGGTGAGAGCCTAGCAACTGCTACTGGCCAGCATGCTTCTTCCCACTGCTGCTTACAGTATGCCACATCCCAATGGGCTCTGCATCTGCACTGCTTCAATGGACAGACATTTGTTTATAGTTTACCAATGCTATGAAGCCTGTTTCATTGCCTTTAAATTCTTTGTCCGTCTTCTAAAGCTGAACAATGGCAAAGTACACCAAAAGGATTAAGGTACCTTTAGCCTCGCTTTAATAAGCATGGGCAATCCCATTCAATAGTTTTGGCATTTCATTGGACTACTGTTTCAACATGGCCACTGTGTAGCTTTTAAATGTATCAGCCATTTTGGAACAATAAACAAATCATAAAGTATGCCAAAGCTATTCTAGAATGGCTGCTTGCAAATCCACAAGTACTGCTAAAGCCATTAGCTTGGCCATGTGTTATTTAAATAAGGTCCAGACCTGTTGTTTTTGCCAATGCTTGTTTTCATAATGTGGCTCCCCTTCTGGTCAGGTGTCAAGGACTGAATGTCAAGAATGGCTGTCATTGTCATCCTACATTGGTTATTGTAAGAAATTGGGTTACTGGTTGATATGGGTGAAGACCTACTTAAGCAGCAACCACAATCTCTGCCAGAGTGAAACAGAAGCAAACCCCAGATTAACCTATGCTTAATCCTCTGGTAGCTTGCAACACAATCAGTGAGGCTTAATTTAGAGGCAATGTGTGAAGTGTGTAGGAAGCACTTCAAACAGTAAAAAAGTGAAAACACAACACAACAAATGTCACACACCAAGTTAAAAAATAGATTATATTCTAATAAAGTATTTGACACCAAAACTAGAAAAAAAATCCAATTAGTAGAGCCAGAAATATGCAACTTTCAAGGTTTTGTAAAATTCAAGGGCTAGAAAAGTATTTTAACAGCAACAACAGGCTTTGACAGCAAAGCAGTCCTTAGTCAGCAAGTAAGTCAGCAGGCATACTTCATAGCTGTACAGTGCTTCTTCCACAGGTCAAAAAGTTATCTGATGAGATGGGTCTGAGAGTCCACTATTTATACCTGGTGCTTGCTTTGAAGTGAGAGAAGCTTATAAATTCTCCCCCTACAGAGGTGTTGGTAATTAGTTTCTTCCTTCCTGCCCTGGTCCCAGTTTGTTTGGGAGAACAAAATACTAGTGTGAAACCCCCTGTTAGTGTGCCAAGGTAGAGTCTGTGTGATGCGCAAGTGTGGTATGTGGCAGCTCCGACCCCTCATTCTGAGAGATAGTCCATCCTCACAACACCTATTCCTCCTTTGTATCGCTGTCTGGAAGTAATACACAAACATGAATTGCCAGCTACACCTGGTCATGTGACCAAGGATTTAGTCTTCAGACACCAAATGGTTGGGACAAAAAAATCCAAACTTTCTAAAAGGGGTATTTTTAGATTTGTGATTTAAAATCTCTCTTCATCACTAAAATGTTTTAAGTTAGAGTTCTTTAGACACCAAACTCAACATTCTGTCCTGATCCCAATTGAAAGTTGTTAGAACTGGTTGTTAGAGTATGTACCCTGTACAAGCAGGAACCACAGCTTCTAGTCAGGGTAAGGCAGATGCACAACCTAAATTAACCTGTGCTCACCTTTTGGTAGCTTGCATGGAGCAGTCAGGCTTAACTTAAGAGGCAATGAGTAAAGTATTTTTGCAACACACACACAGCAACACAATGAAAACACCACAAAAAGTACTTGACACAGGGTTAGAAAAATAGATTATATGTTTATGAGAAAAAACAAGACCAAAACACCAAGAATCCAATAAGCAGAAGCAGAGTTATGAATTTTTAAAGAATAAACCAAAAATAGTGCTAAGAGGTTACTAGAGGTTGCGCTAGACAAGGGTAAATCCAATATTCAGAAATGCGATGGAGGGCAAGCTGGCTACAAGACCCTAGCAGAGCCCGCTAAACAGTACTTTGGATGGAGAGATGTGCTGGCGGTGCACAGGAGATGCGTCAGTTCTGAGCCACACAATCTGGAGGATGTGTCATCGTGGAGCCACGCAGACCACTTTGTAATGAAGGCAAACCATTGTCATTTAACATCGCAGAATCATTGTGATGAACGTGATGCATTGTCGTTGAGCCTGCTGGATGCAGGTGATGGATAGGTTCTGAACCGCACAATCTGAGCTGCATCGTCAGCTGTCTCTCAGCACGGGAGGCAAAGCATTGTCCCCAAGCAATGCAGACCCTTTGCAATGAAGGCGATGTGTTGACATTGAGCCAGCTGAATGTAGGCGAAGAGTCAGGTCCGACTGGCACAACGGCAGTGATGCATCTATTTTTGTGGAAAACAGCTATCAAGTCCCTTTTCAAGACCCAGGACTGGATTGACGCCTCCAGGCAGGAAAGGACTCACAGTGGGCAGTGTCCAGCAGCTACAGCAGAGATGGGGGGGGGGGGAGTCTCTGATGTCACTGTGACTTCAGAACAGGAGGCAAGCCAGTAAGCCAGCAAGAGTCACTCTGGATTCAGGTGAGAGGAGTCCAGTCCCTCCTCAGCAGGACAGAGATCAGCAGGCAGTAGGGAAGCTCATCAAAGCAGAGAGCAGTCCTTTTGTAAAGCAGTCCAACAAAGTGGCACTCCTTGTAGCACAGCAGTCTTTACTCCTGAGAGCGTTCTTCATATGTCCAGTAGTGTACTGATTTGGTAGGGTCAGAGTCCCAGTTCTTACATCCAAATGTGCCTTAGATGTAGGGGTGACTTCAAAGAAGGGTGTTTGAAGTGCACAGAGGTCCTCTTTTCCTAGCCCTGGCTCTAGACTATCAGCAGGGGTAATCAGCCCTCTGTGTGGGGTAAGGCACTCTCTATTCAGATGTAAGTTTCAGTTCCCCCTACAGCCTTTCTGCCAAGGAAGACCCATCAGAATGCAGATGAATGCATATGAGCGCTCAGACACCCCAAACCCTCCTGTGTTTGTGGCTGTCTAGAAGAAATGCACAGATTGTAGCTGTCACCCACCCAGACTTGTATTGGAGACAGGAGGCAGGCACACAGAGCTGTAAGAGCAGAGAATTACCCACTTTCTAAAAGTGGCATTTCTAAAATAGTAATGTTAAATCTGACTTTACAATAAAGAGGATTTATCATTGTCGTTCCAATTATATGAACATTGATCCAGCTACTCCTTTCTGATTAGGAATTACAGTTTAAAAGTACGTTAAGGAGTTCCCAATGCTGGCCTGTGATAGGAGTAGGTCTCACAGTTGTGAAAGATGAATTTGGGAGTTTTTCACTACCTGGATATGGGTAACTCAAAAGTACTTGTCCTTCCTTTTAGTTACATAGCACCCTGTCCTATGGGCTATATAGGGCCTACCTTAGGGTTGACTTAAGTGTAACAAAAAGGGGGTTTCAGGTTCGGCAAGAGGTTTTAAATGCCAAATCGAGGTGGTAGTTAACTGCACACACAAGCCTTTGCAGTGGCAGGCCTGAGACATGTTTAACGGGCTATTTAAGTGGGTCACACAATCAATGCTGCAGGCCCACTAGTAGAATTAAATTTATTGGCCCTGGGTATAGAGTATACCACTTTTCAATGGACTTACATATAAATTAAATATGACATTTGGCGATACACCAATGGTTGCAATGTTTAGGAGAGAAGCACATGCACCTTAGCACTGGTCAGCAGTGGTAAAGTGCTCAGAGTCCTAACACCCACAAAACGAAGCAGCAAACATGAGACAAGCAGGCAAAATGTTTGGGGTAAGACCACCTAAGGCTGACAGGTCTAACAAAGGTTATCACTTATTACATGTAATATGGTAACCCACTTTTATCCTAGGGAAGAGGCATGCCTTACAGTAGTGAAAAATGAATTTAAGAGTTTGTCACTACCAGGACATGTAAAAGATAAATCAAACGTTTCTAACTTTAAAACAAATACTAATCAATACCTTGATGGGATTCCCTGATTACACAAAGAATGTGGACAGTGGCTGTGTTATGCAGTGGCACTTGTCCGTTCTATGCCCTTCTGTACTTAGTTGGATCCCTCTGTCTACACCACGGGTATTCAAACTGGGGGGTGGGGGACAGGCACTAGGGGGGCCGCAAATGATTCTGGTGGATGGGGGACAGGCACTGAAGCATAATGCTGATAACAGGGCTTTGTTTTAAGCAGAAAAAACAAAAGCAGGATACACCACTCTGGAATAGGCCATCACTAACAAGTTTTGTCATTTATATCCAAGCTGGGAGTATGTCAAAAAGGGTGGGACTCTAAATACCCTTCAAAACCTCCACCACCACCCCCAGTAATCACACTGTGGATACTTTTACATGTTATTATGGCCTCTGGACCATAACAGTATGTTTGGCTTCATGTATTGAATTTTTAAAACAGTAACAGAACGTACCTGCAATGTTTAAATAAGTCTAGACATATTTAAACGTTGCCAATGTAATAAAGTAATTGTAAAAAATGTTGAGTGGGGGCCCACATTTTTTTTTTTTAAACTAAGTGAGTGGGACGTGATGTTAAAACGTTTTAAGACCACTGGTCTACACTCTCCTGAGCTACTGAATGACCCATGGGAACCCATCTCCTTACTTGTGGACCCCTCCTGTGAAGCACCTATCCTTACTTTGCTCACCGATACATCCCAGTAGGCAGACAGTAACACCATGGCCAACAAAATGATGTGGCCCATTCTGGCCCTTGGATCAAACTTCTATCCCAAACCCAAGGAATACTCTGCCAATAAGGACAACAACCATTCCAAGCCACTGACAGTTTCAAAATCCGGGCCCTGGACCATCCACAGCCAGTGTAAGCTCAAATTGGGGACATTGGGTAGGCCTCCCTTCCAGCCTTGGGGCTGCCAATGAGTTCCCTATGGGCTCCTGAGGGTTTTCTGACCTCTGAGGTTTCTCAAAGTAGGGGGCAAGAGACCCAGGTATTAGGCACCCTATTTCCACTCTACCTCACACCAGTCTAGGAGTAGTATCCTTACTGGACTTTCAGCCCAAGGTCTGTATCCTAAGGCTCAACAAGTGACAGGGTAAATCCTCCATCACCCTGCCCCTCCATCTGGGCTCCCGTACTCTCACTCTCCTCCCCCCAGAAAACTGAAATGCCATGGCATCCTGGGTAGCCACCCCTCCCAGCTTTCCTGAGACCAGGGGCAGCTCGTTTGCCAGAATTCAGTCTATGGACATATGGGGACTAACAATGACCCCCCACCCCATGTTGCCTCCCCACCCCACTTTAGAGATACCAGGGTCCTGGTGCAGACAAATCCCTGCCCCTGGATGTGAGTTACCTTCTACATCTGGCTGGTGTACTTCTGTGGAGAAACCAGCATTTCCTCCACCATGGTCTGGCTAACCCCTTCGTCCCTCAAAGCAGTGACAAGGAATCCATTCACATTCACCTGGTGGCAGTAATGACCTCCATCCTCAGGGATCACAAGGACACCTTGTGAGTCTACCTCCCAGCTAAGGGAGACCAGGGCATGGTCTATGACCTACTCCTGGAAGCTACCTCCCACTAAGGCCACATTGGCCACCCCTGTATAGTTCACTCCAATGGGGTGTTCCTAAGGGCAGACAGAGTCCCTCTGCTTGTGTCCTAACTGGAAACACTCAAAGCAACAGAGCTGGAAATGGTTCACCCTGGACCACTGCCCACCAGACCCCCCCTCCTGTTTCTCAGAAGGGGGCTTGGGAACCCTTTCCCTGCACCTTACTCTGGGACTTGTCTGAGTCACCTTTGACCTCACCTCACTTTGGATGGGGGAATCTGAACTACACTTCTTCTGGTTACTTCCAGGTACCTTCTTATGGACTTTGGTACTGAGCCTGAGGTGACCATCCTTAGCAAGCTCCCTGTGGTCAGTAAGATTGCTATCAATCACAGTACAGTTCTTGGCAATCCTTCACTTCACTTCCCTGCCCTTCACCAAACATCGAGTGCCTTGCAAAAGTAATACACACAATCTACCCAGGACTGACAGAACAACTTCTGCCTGTCCCTAAATGTTTGCATGTACTTTTCTGGGATGAGGGCATACTTCCTGCTAAGGGTGTTCTTTGTAGGAGGTGGATATCTCATCCCAGCCCCCTTTCTTAGGGCCAGCAGGACATCCCTCCCTTCATTAGGCATGTGCCTCAAGAGTAGCCCCAATTCTCTCCAAGCACCCTGTGCATCTCCAGAGCAACCTCATAGACTTCAAAATAACTACTTGTCAATGTCATCCCAACAAGAACATTGGGCACCAGATCCCTAAGAATGTGGAGCCTCTTGTCTCTAGAGCAGTGGACCCCCTTAGGGGGGCCTCAAGTGATCCCGGGGGGGCACAAGACACTGGCCAAAAAAAGCATTATACAGATAACATGCATTTGTTTTAGGCAGAAGCATGTTAATGCATTTTTAAAAAGATAACAGTACTTAACTGCAATTTTTAAATAGGTCTAGACATATTTAAACATTGCCATTTTCATAAAACAATTGTGAAAAATTCTGAGGTGGTCCAATGATTTTTATTTTTCAACGGGGGAGGGTGCGGCATTAAAATGTTTAGATACCACTGTTCTAGACTATACTGTGGGTATGCTGCCACCATTACTGTTGGACTCTGCCTGCTTGACTCTGATGTCCAGCTCTCTGAGACTTAGCTCATGGACCATTCTCCTTTTCTCCATGTGCAGCTCAGTCTCTCTCAGTCTCAGCCTTCTCCCTTGCCAAGGCTGTCCTACCCACAGTCTTTCTCTCCTCTGCTTCCAATTTTAATTTGGCGAGCTACAGCTTCAACACTCTCTCTTCCTTTTTGACCTCTATCATTTCTTGGGATAGGTCACAGGAAGACGCACTGTCCCTAGGTCTCACAGTGGGCACCATGCCTGTGGGCAGCTTGTCCTTCCGCTCTTGGGTCTGGAGCTCAAGTCCTGTGTCCTGGTGCTCCTCTTGCCCTTCCACATCATCCCCCTCTGCTGCCAATGATTGATGAACTTCCACCCAGGCCTTCCAAGCCTACTTGACCTCTAGCTTTTTGGTATTGCACTTGGCTGAAAGTGTTAGGGTTTGTACACAGCAAAGAGCATGTCCCCTCTCACTGCACTAGTGGGTTCTGTAATAGCTCCCTTTTAAACTTACTATTGAAAGCCTTTCTTGTTATCTCACCTTCCCCCCCCCCTAGGCTTCTGTGTATGTTGTTTAATGTGCTGTTTTGTTTACACATTGGGCCTTGCTTTTACCAAGGCTTCTTTAAAACACTCCTCCCTAGGCCATGTGTTAATCCAACTCATTTGCATGATAACTGAAACTCTGCACACCTTTCAAGAACATGTGCAGCATGTGAGGACCACACCCAGCTCTTCAAACCACACCCAGCTCTGCACACCTTCCAAAAACATGTGCAGCATGTAAGGACCACACCCAGCCCTTCAAACCACACCCAGCTCTTCGAACCACACCCAGCCCTGTCTATAAAAGGCATCCCCCGAGCCTCACCCAGTGCTTGTGCTCGTCTACCTCCCGCTTACCTGAGAACAGATCCCTCGGAGCTGGCACTCCTGCTCTTTACAGACTTTCTTTGACTTCAATGGGCGCAGCTGCTGGCTCTTCCTTCTTCCGGTTTCCGGTTCCTCCTTGCCTCAGCCTCTCTCCTACAAGTAACCTGCAAAAGAGAAAGAAGACAAGGTTAGACTGATCAGTATCTCTTGCCAGCAACAAGTAAGTGCAAAACTTTTTATTACCTGAGGGAGCTTTGACGGCAATTTCTGGATTCGTGTATAGACAGTTTGAGGCGAAGTGCCTTCCACGAGCATTGTGATTCAGGCTCTTTGTTGCAGGAGTATTTTGCGGAACTTTGTGAAGCGGACATTGTTTTTTTTCATGGAACTTTTGGGAATCGAACAGTGGAAACCATTGACAGCAAGACAAACAGTAAATCAAGGACTTGCACAAATTACATGCTGTATTTTGATGTAAAAGTACAGTATTTGTTTTATAAAAGATTCTGGAAATATGGGAAAAGTGAGTCTGCTATTGGGAATTTAGGCTTTAGTTATATTATGATGAATGTTTGATATTGGTAATTCTGATAACGGTATTTGTTTAATGTTTTAGAAGCTTTACAGTAATAGAAAACACATCCCAGAGCATTAACACATTCCAAACCTGGAAACTAGAGACCAGGATCCAAGAGGTACTTTTAGAAGAGAAGTTCTAATAAATAAAGGGATAGTCAGGAACCCATTTAGGAATAGGTTGCACTTATCTGTTCTTTGTTTATGTTTCATTAGGCACCAGTTTCTACAGAAGTCAGAAAGGGCCGCAGATTTGTGCAGCACTTCAACAGTGGAAACGCAAGAACGGTATTGTCTCTCTTTTTTATTTTATCCACTTCCCCCCTTCCCTTGAGCTTCTGTTCTTAGTGCACTGTTTTAAAAACTAGTGTGCTGGAACAAGCAGTTTCAGGGTGGGGTCGGATTGTCTTCAACCTCCATCAGAACTGAACAAGAACTCAGGTGAGCTGGGCTTTGACAGAAAGTCCCTTGTCCGTACAGAACTCTTTAAAATCTTGGAGATTTCTTGGTGTCCTGGGTCCACACAGGCAGGCTGGATTCAGAAGGGCAGCCCACAGCATCAGAAAAGTCCTGGCGCAACAACAGCATGCTTTGGGCAGCTAAGCAGTCCTTGGTCAGCAAACAGGTCAGCAGGGAGACTTCATTTCGGGCAAAGTCCACAGGTCCAGAAGTGATGTGAAAAGTTGGGGCTGAGATTCCACTATTTATACTTGATGCCTGCACTGAAGTGGGAGAAGCTTCTAGAGTCCTACCCCTACAGAGATCTCTGAAAATTTCCTTTCTCTCTGCTCTCTTCCCTGGCCCCAGATCGTCTGGAGACACAAAGGACTAGTGTGAAACCCTTTGTAAGTGTGCTGATGCAGAGTCTTTGTGATGTACAAGTGTGGTAGGTCACAGCTCCCCATCATCCTGACAGAGATGGCCCATCCTGACAACACCTATTCACCCTTTGTCTCACTATCTGGAGTGATACACAAAGACCAACTGCCAGCTATGCCTACTCATGTGACCCTTGTTACAGGTTGCTACACCAACTGGCAGGAACAAGAAAATGCCAACTTTTTAAAGGTGGCATTTTCATAATTGTGACTTAAAATCAGACTTTACCATGAACTAGTGTTTTAAATTACAAACTGAACATTCCTGCTTTCTCCCAATTGAAAGTTAGCACTTATTAAATGTAATGAGGTAACCCAATGTTATCCTAGGAGAGAGGCAGTAGAGAAAAATGAATTTAAGAGTTTTAATTACCAGCACATAAACGTTAAAAGCACATGTCCAATATTTTAAATACACTGCACGCAGCCCTCTGGGGTGTTTCGTGCCTACCGAGTGGGTTGACATACATATTAAAAGGGAATTATTTAGGCCTGGCAAAAGGTTTATTTTGCCAGGTAGAAATGGCAGTTTAAAACTGCACACACAGGCTGCAATTGCAGGCCTGAGACATGTTTGAAAGACTACTTAAGTTGGTGGCCCTATGAGTGCTGAAGGCCCATTAGTAGCATTTAATTTACAGGTCATGGGTACATGTAGTAGCCCTTTACTAGGAACTCACAAGTACATTAAATATGCCAATTCTGTATAAGCTAATTTTGCAATTTTTAAGGGAGGGAGCACAAGCAATTTAGCACTGATTAGCAGTTGTCAAGTCCTAAAAGCTGACAAAAATGGGTTCAGGAAACAGGAAATTGCATGCAAAAGTTTGTGGACTACCCCCAAAGAGGCAGACGTTCAGCAGCTGTGTAAAGGGCAATACCTCCCAGTAGTCACAGTGCCACCATGCACAGAACAATGTGCATGAGGGGTGACAAGAGTCTCTTTTGGAGTGTCACAGCTGGGAGGGAAAAAACACAAATGGGATTATCCATGTAGGCCTTGTCTTTACATTCTTCCTAAAATTCTTAAGAATCCATTGTATCTCCCATTCTGACCCATGGTGTCTTGTTGCGGGTCATTGCGTGAACCCTTAGGCAAATATTTGGATAACATTTTGCAAACAATAGTACAATTGTGGTGATCTTACATCAGAGACACAACTGATTTTTAAGTCAAGTATGCAAGTGCTTTCACCTGTTGTAAGTATTGTGGGCTTTTAACCACACCCACCTCACGCCCATCACTTTCATTTGTTCGTGGGCTTGCCTTTTAAAAATCACTTCATGTCATTGGTAAATGCTTTACATTTGTTCCATCTTGGGGCAGTTGTATAACCGCCTTGCAGACTGACTGTGTTACATGGATTATTGCACGATTGCTGATATACTTCAGCGGGGGCAAACTACTTTTTTCTTTTATCTGCACTCCGTGGCTGCAATGACGCTCACAGCTCTCAGAGCTCGAACTCGATCAGCAGTATTGGAGCGCTGCTCACATTGTTTATACTGATACCTAATACAAGTAATTTCATTTTTGCTTTTGGCTTTTATTCGCGTGATCTGTAGGTTACTGGATAAACTTCTCGGAGAATGCATGGTAAATATTTATGTATTTCTATTTTAGTAGCGCTAGCACTTCCAGGCACATTGGAATTTTTTTTTTTCTTGTGTCTGCGCTCCGCATCTACCATGGCACTCACGGCACTCAGAAAGCAAACTTGATCGGCACTATTGGATTGCTGCTCACATTGTTTACACTGTTACCTAATAAGAGTCAGTTCATTTTTGCTTTTGCCTTTTATTCCCGTGATCTGTAGGTTACCGGATTACCTTCTCAGATGATGCATGGTAATTATTTATGTATTTGTTTTTAGATCGAGCCCAGACAGTGCTCATGCACTGTCTGCAAGACCTGTTGGAATGAGTAAAGGATTTTGCTCCCACTTGCCGCTGCCTGCTGCTTACCGTAGGTTGAAGGCAATGTCGCTCATGTTTTTCTGCCTTTCAACTGGTTTGGCAGCCAATACGTCTCTTCCTGTTCTTGGCTGAGAAGCATCAGCCAAATACAGTTTAATTGTGCCAGGATTGTTTTTGTGTTGTTTGGAAGGACCATTTTTGTTATTGTTTCCTGCCTCTTGTGTTTGTCAGTAAGCACCTGTGTTCCTCTCTAGGCTCTGAAGGATGACAACTGCCCCAAGGCATAACTAACTCAGTGGGAGCTACTCTATGACTTTGTGTTTTTAGCTCCACAGGGACATCTAGCCACAACCAGTGGTTCTGCACCTTCTGCTGTTGACTCTACAGGGACATCTAGCCATGACAGTGGTACTGCACCTTCTGCAGTTGACTCTACAGGGACATCTGGCCATGACCAGTGGTACCACACCTTCTGCTTTTGACTCTACAGGGACATCTAGTAACACCCTTGTGCCACTGACTCCACAGTTAAATGTTATTTAAAAGGCCTGCAAATGTGTAATGCACTATGCCCTCAAGGGGCTGATTATATGGTTACACTGCACTGTTATTTGTCATTCTTTTTTCATGTGATTATGCCTTCTAGGTCTGATTATGTGGTTACAATACCATGTTTCTTCCAAATGCTATTTTTAATGTGGTGTTCTGTAGGGGTTGTTAGGAGAATTACAGTCTATGCTAAGTATATGAAGGAATGCACAAACACAGTTTATTTCTGATAAAGGTCATTATCATTTACAACACCAGCAGCTCTAAATCTCGCTAATGCGAGACCTATTCCATTGCAAATGCATGTTTAATAGCGCTAGCACTTCCAGGCACAGAAAGCATTTTTAGTTTGTCTGCGCTAAATGGCTGCCATGGCGCTCACAGTGCTCAGAGCGCAAACTTGATCGGTGGTATTGGAGCGCTGCTCACATTGTTTACATTGTTCCCTAATAAGAATCATTTCATTTTTGATTTTATTCACATGATCTGTGGGTTATCGGATTACCTTCTCAGATAATGCATGGTAAATATTTATGTATTTGTGTTTTTATTAGTGCTAGTGCCTCCAGGCACATCGGAAAGCATTTTACTTTGGTCTGCGCTCCATGGCTGCCATGGCGCTCACAGTGCTCAGAGCGCAAACTCGATTGGTAGTATTGGAGCGCTGCTCACATTGTTCATACTGTTCCCTGATAAGAGTCATTTCATTTTTGCTTTTATTCACATGATCTGTAGGTTATCGGATTACCTTCTCAGATAATGCATGGTAAATATTTAAGTATTTGTGTTTTTATTAGTGCTCATGCTTCCAGGCACATCGGAAAGCATTTTCATTCCAGGCCCTGAGGTGTGTTGAAAGCACCGTCGCCTGTCATGCCCAGGCAAGCTGTAGACGGGTGTCACTGTGTCCAGTGTGGGAAATTAGGTCTCTGTGGAGTCTGGGGCTCGGAATAGGGAGCGTGGATTAAACAAAGGGTCACCAGATCACATAGCAGAGACTTCAAGTGATTTCATAGTCGAGATTTGACCCGGAGGTGGAAATACAAAGCCTTTCTCTCTCCAGAAAGAACAATAATTGCCAGTTATTTTGATATTTTTATATTATATGCACTCTGATCTGCTATGTTCTTTGCAGCAGGCATATTAACCCTCTGCGCTACTTTATTATTACTTCAAGCTTACACTAGACAAACATACGTTCTCTTTCCAGAAAGAACATTGATCGCCAGAATTATTCTGATATTTTTACATTCTATGCACTTTGTGATCTGCCTAGTCCACGTTCTTTATAGCAGGCACATTAACCATCTGCGCTAACTTATGATGACTACAAGCTTCCACTAGACAAATGTATTTTCCCTCTCAAGAAAGAGCATTAATCACCAGAGTTATTGGGCATTTTTACATTAGATGCACTCTAAACAGAAAAAGTCACAAATGAAAAAAAAACAGCTGTCACTGTAAGCTGAAGGGGCAGTCATTGGCTGGACATAGAATATTTATTGGCCCGATATGGCTTTAAAATTACATTGCTTCAGTATTTAGTGCTTTAACATTTATATGCAGCAGCTGTGTTGCTGCATTGCGCTTTAAAGCTATTTTCTGCTTTGAAGATGTTTGTTTTTTTGGGTCTCCAGCAATAAAGAGTTATTTGTTTGAGCCAATATTACAACTTTACTGAACTCATTAATAAATGCCTTTGGAATTTGTGCACTGCAGCTGCCTCCAAAGCCTGTGCAGACAGCCAACCCCAGCTCATGAGCTGTAGCTGCAGCCCCTGATTAAATCAGTCAGGTAAGGTGCTGAAACCCTGGCTTTGCTGTTTTTACTATGATGCACTACTATTCAAGGGGGCATTCCAACTGTAATATCGTAAAGTTGGAAGCCAGCCCTTGGAGTAGTAGTCATAGAGTTGTCCAGCTCCCTAGTTCAAAATGTGATTCGCTCATTTAATTTATGTTTCTGCTTTGCATTCTGGGACTTGTAGTTTTATTTTTCTAATGTCATACAAGCTGGAAATCAGCCTTTGAGTAGTATTCGTAGAGTTGTCCAGCTCCTTAGTTCGATGCATGATTCTTTCATTTAGTTTATGTTTCTGCTTTGCATTCTGGGTCTTGTAGTTGTATTTTTATAATGTGATGCAAGCTGCAAATGCAAACCAGTAACCTGACTAGATGAACTACACACATGTGAGTGTGTGAAACTTAAGCTGTGTGTGCGTGTATTTATAAAACTAACCTTGAGGGGAGCTTATAGTTGATTATGCTGTACAGTGGTCAATATTTAATAACTAATAGTTAAGTTCATGACTAACTGAGGGTCATTTTTAACATGTGAGATGGCTTTCTTCAAGAGTGTGAAAAATCATGGGTGTTTTGTTCGACACCCAAGACTACAGTAAAGGGATAGTGATCCAGTAAGCTTGCATTCTTAGAGTGCCATTATTTATTTATTGCCCCGCAGGCAATGTCGCCTGTACCAACTGTCAAGTAAATATGTTTTGCACTTGGTAGTAGTTTGTGTTTTTAGAGCCTTATTTGAAAAAATATTCAAGTAGGACTATTAGCCCTTTAGTTATGTGCAGGGCTACTGGAATAATAGGGCAGAAATGATTAAAATATGCAGTGGGGTTGACCAAGTAATGTGGAAAAAAAAGTCCAGGTGTGCATTTACAATGCCAATAGCTCCAACTCAAGTAAATGTAAGACCTATTGCATTGCAAATGCTTGTTTCAACCAACTATCCGGTTTGTCAAGCAGTAACTTCGAATCCTGTTGGTTGCACACTATAGATGTTAAAGTTTTATACACGTCGATTCCACATGTGGAAAGCATTGAAACAGTGGAATTGGCATTGTTACGACATCATGATATCAGAGCAAATAAGGTATTCTTCTTGGAAATGCTACATTTTTGCCTGTTTCACAGTCATTTTACTTGAAAAGGCTCTTTTTTTCTATAGAGAAAAGCACATCTTATAGGATTTTCTGGAGCTCCATGCTATGCTAACATCTTTAGGGTTAAATTTGAACAACAATTAATTTTTCAAAACACACACTGGTCAGAGAATCTCATCATATACATGTGTTACATTAATGACATATTTCTTATTTGGAAAAGCCCTAAAACACAGCTGTAGAACATTTACCTTTTGAATGAACATAATACACGTTTTCAATTCACTGACGTCAGTGATTCACAGACTACGTTTCTAGATGTTCACCTTGAATTGTCTGCTGCAGGCATATTAACTCGGGTATTCAGAAAGTCCACTGACAGAAACAACACAGTGCATTATAACAGTTTTGACCCTTCGTCATTAATAAGACATTTACATTTTTCCCCAGTTCATCCAGATTAAGTGAATTACATCAAATGAACGTGTGAGTCTATCATGAAAACATATTGATCCCAGTTTAAACAGCGGGGTATCCGGATGGTGTACTGGATGTAGCATTACAATGTACCAACATGATCAACTTCATTACTTACCATATCTCATGTAGAACAACCTCCACATGAAATATTTGTAATGACGTTTTCGACCAAGTCAGAAGTAATCAAACGCAGTGTATGCAAGTGTTGTGGTTTCCTTCAAATGGAACCTGATTTCAGGCGGGTCTTCAGGCAGAAACCATTTTTTGTGCAAACATGCTCACGGAATCTCAGAGCTTTGCTCTCAGCTGGTTCACCTGAACAAGTTTCTAAATATACAGGTATGCAGAGGGGTGTCGCGAAGGCGCCAAAGACGGCGGATGCTTGAGTCTGGGGCTCTGCGCCGGCCTAGAACTATAACACCCGCACTTAACCCATTCCAATTATTGTAATGCCCCGTATACATTTATGAACAAATTCACAACAGCCGAGTGTGTTTGCATTCTATTGTGGGAATACTGGGCCGCAGTGTTCTTACATGCATAGACTCTTGTGACACAACCTTTGACCTCATCACTCACTTGTTCAATCAGAAATCAAAAATGACAAGGCCATAAATTATTACAATGTCATGAATCATTTTGAGTGCCACACATTGCTTTCGTTATGATTGTAAATCCTAATTTGGAGATAGGTCATACATAAATAATTTCTCCAGGATCATAACTTTGCTGCATGACATCATCTCTGCTATAAATCAATCAAGTCCTTGTCATTTACTTCTCATAATTCTGGCACCTATTGTTGTTGAGGCCATCCTCTATGCTGTTTTTGGGGTCATCCATTTTTGTTGATTTTTTACTCTGATCGTGAGGGGGGTAGCCTCTTAGTGCTGTTAGGCTCAACTCGCTACCTTGTCTGTCCATTTTGTGCCCTGCCAACTGGCGGGTCTGGGCCACGCCACGCTGCCTGAGGGGCTTACGTCGCCAGGTGGCTCCCCCCCTTTCGTTCTTTGGGGTTTGTTCATTTTCATCTTTTCGGTGCCGCCATTGGTTACCTTTCCGATCTTCACCAGGGCACCTCCGTGTCCCAGCCATCAGGCCTCCCAGGATCACTGATTTTGCCGCACCGTCCTTGTGACAGCCTCAAAGCCACTTTTGATCCTCACTGATGCAGCCTGAATGTGCTGTGCTCAGTTCCGATTAAAGTATGCCTCCTGGATCTTTCAGGCTGGGCTACCTTTTTAATCCCCGGCCTCAGTAGCGGCTGCTGCGTTGAGTTGTCAGCCGTTACCATTATCATGGGAATGCCCTTAATTAAAAACGAGCGCTGGGTTATCCATCTGCTGTGGCTGTGGGAGGTTGAAGTATGGTGTGCCTCCTCTGAATTCTTCCCCATCGCGCCCGCTGCACTCTGTTCCGTCCACATGTGTCTGTGCGGGCCAGACCGGCTCCTCTTCAGCCCTTCAGTATGTCATCACCCCTCGAAGATACAGTACATGAAAGGAAACAAGGAGGGAGAGACACAGATACTCATTATTTACGTGTACAACTCGGTGCTTGCCAGGTTCTGTTACTTACATCTTATAATATGCACTGCAATTTTCATTCATTGTGTGTGATAATTATTAAACATCGTGCAAGGTAAAATAGTAAACCTGCTGCCTGTTTTGTTACACCATAGCTGCGTACCATTACTAGTTTCCCCGTAAAATTTCCCTTGAATCTTTCTATTTTTACTTCCCACCTAATGTTCCCGATACATTGACTGGATGTGCACCTGCACCTGGAATGCTTCTGCAAAGTACTGTGACACCGCTTTTGTAGAGGTGTCATCAGCCCCATCGAATATTGTAGTAGTGGGCGGTGCCGCATTACCAATGTTATAAATAACAATGTTATCATAGGATAGTAAACATATTGCCCCACTGGGTTTCCTTGCACAATAACAATCATCCGTTAACTTCCCCTTGGCCTGATAAGGTTGCTGCTTCAATTATTTTATTTACTTATTGCAGTTTACCAAATAGCGCAAACGCGGCCTGAGGGTATTGGAGCAGTTACTTGAGGACCCTTGTTACATTCCAAATTGATCTGCACCAGATCACGGGATGTTGTGCCAGAGCTGAGGCTCGAAACCTGGTTCCCCCATGGAAAGGCAGCATCACTGGCTGTTACGCCTCATAAATGCTACATGTTTAGTTGTGTGAGTTTTATCTGCCTTTCGTGACCCATAAAGTTACCCCCGTTTTCATTATTCCTTTTGCATGTCATTGTAACCTTTGAATAAACCTCATCTTTGAGTAATGCTTCAGAAGTTTTTTTTTTTTTTCTATGAACCCTCACCTCTCAGGGTGAGGGGCTGTCCCCTTGAACATTACGCAGCTGGGGACTCCCTACCAGGAACCAAGTCCTTTAAAAAAAAAAAAAAATGTACGCACCTGATTATGTAATTAGCACGTAACTGTTTGCGAATTCCCCAATTTTGTTGTACTTTTTTTTTTTTGTCCTGTTCTTCATCTGACATGCCCAGAGGCCTAAATCTGATGTCTATATATATATATATATATATATATATTTTTTTTTTTATGATCTTCAAGCGATTTCCTTGGTCAGTCCTGCTGAGCGCACAGCCCATGCTACCCAGTGGCTAACTTGAGCCTGTTGTTGGAACAGTAAGCTGAGGGTGCATGGGGTGGTTTTAAATGGATATCAAGGGCCTGAGAAGGTTTCAGGATTACGCTGCCTCAGTATTCTGTGTTATCCCTTTTAATTGCGGCAGCTGCATGCTAACCACGGGCACTGGGCTCCGGGCATGTTTTTATTTTCCATTTTGCACTGCTGCCCCCATTTAGCGAGTAACTTGCATCCTGCTGCATAAATGTTTTGTTCCCGATCGCAACATGGCAGCCCTGGGGGAAGGTGGGACCTATTTTTTATGGGCGAGTGCAAGGCGCTCCGTCCATAAAGCAATCTCTCTTTGGGCTTTAAACCGCTCCCGGGCCACGCCGGTATGCCTCATTGGTTTCAGGTCTTGCTCCCCAAAATCCGCCTGCTTACCTCAGTGAAAGGCATGCACACTTAGGCAGCACCAGCAAATAACCAAAAACACACAAAGCTCGAGGCACTGAGCCCGGTCCCTGGGCCACCCTATCTGCCAATTACTTCTGCAGCGCGATCGCGCTGGGGTCTGCACCGCGCAATCGCACTACTTCCTCGATTTCAGCGCGATTGTGCTGCATTTTACACAGCGCGATCGCGCTGTGCTTTCCATTCCTTTTATGTTTTTCCTTCATTTATTTCCCTTCTAATATGTGTGGCAAGAAAAACCAGGCCAGGAGGCAACCACGCAAACAGCTCAAACTCGAGCTAATGCGAGCCCCGCTGCACTGAAATTGCCCATCCATGTAGCTATAACAAAGATGGCGGCTACTGCTCATGCGCAGTTGCAATAGAGGCACTCCATGCCCCCGTAAACACCAGAAGGGAAAGCACGTTGTCACAGCGTATAAAACACAACTGTAATTCTCGAAGTTGTAACTTCTTACTTTATATCTAGCGAACACATGACAGCTCTCCCTGCACCCGAAAGCAGTCCGAGCATCCTGTGGCACGCAGCGTGCCACCCACACGGGAGTGCAATTCCGCTGCAGCCCAACCAAAAATACCATCCCCAAAGGGGGCACAAAGAAAAAGCGCTCACGAGCGGTGCCGCCACCTCCCCCAATCCCCTGTCCATAACCACCACGAGGCCCGGTGGACCTGGAGGACGTGGCATCAGCGGGCCGCGGCAACTGCCCCTCCAGAGAAAGGAAACATAGGGGGGTCGGGAGCATATGGGGAACAAAGCGCTGCGACACCCCTATACACGTTGGCGCCATCTAGACTGTGGAGCTATTTTGGTTCTAAATACCTGCATCTTCGCCCAAGAAAGCGTCTCTGAGTACGCAAATTCAAAACAGCAGCTGTGCAAATCCGTTGCTGCTCCAAACAATCCGGGCTACACAAAAGGACCACCTGACAACTGTCTTGCCCACCGGTTCACCACTGGCACTGTTGCCGGTGCATGAGCGGTCAGGAATGACCCCAAGTTTGTGTCTTAACGCTATCACTCCAAATAAGCACCTCTCACTGCATTGCTACAGTGCGAAGAATTGTCCAAGCTCCCTCGAGCCAAACAAGTATACGCTTTACTCTTGAAGCGACCCCATCATATACCATCCGATGCTTGCGGTAAAATTTGCACGGAAAACATTTTCAAGGCTGGCCCCAGGCACTTTATCCAAGAGCCAAGTCTGGGTGGTTGCAAAATTGTGTTGTGTTAAAAGTAATAAATGTGTCCCATTCTGTCAAGAGGTGCATAGGCAAGCACGTTGACCCAGTAACCAGCATGAAATTAAGGTACCTTGAAGGGGGAATTGGGATGGACTAGTAATCAAGTTTAGGAATACTTTTGTAGCAATTTGAGAGAGGGAGAAACTTCGAAGAGATCCAAAAAGAAAGAAAGAAAGAGCGCAGGAGTGCGCACGCACTCGCACGTTTCCAAGCCTGTTCCCGACTGCACTCTCCTGAATGTACACTTCAGTGGAAAAACATCTGTTGCTGACTGGTTGAATATTTGGCAACATTGGCTGCTATGTGAGTACGTCCTCTTGTACCCCTAAAATTGCCAGGGGCAGCGGCTGAACATTATGTAGTTGACACGAGGTGGCAGAGTAAGGCCGATAAAATCTCCACAGCATGGCCTCATAACCCGCCATACAATCAACCACGCAAAACCTCGAGGGCCCTGATGCAGAAGATCGGCCTCGCTCACCTCACCGCCAGGCCGAGGGCCCAAACCCTGCATTTGGCCCTAACACGACGTTGTAGTTGAAATGCACGTGTTGCTAAGCAACCCACGTTGTTGAACAGAAATCGGGCTCAGTAGAGCCCAATCTACTATAAACAGCCCAACGGGCTACGCGGCACTGCCAGAGGCTTGACGGCGTCTCAGGCCGGAGAATGGAGCACTGAGCGTGCGAGCTGTGAGGGGAACGGCACCTAAGGTAAGGGGAGAGCCTCACGGCAGGAAAGCACACTGACAAGTTGGAGCGCGCAAAGGAAAAGCTCACAGAAAGACACAGGGAACAGCACAACTGCCTAAGCAAACCCTAACTAAACAAGGGAAAATGAAATACACTTATCTTGTCTCCTTTCGCGATCCTGCGCGCTGTCCCTCGTGGCCCACAAAGTGATTTCTGCCTGGGCAGCCGAATCCTTTAGTCCGCCCTCCAAGCTGAGGGCGGGGCGGTGTCTTCCCATTGGAGGGTTTGTACGTTTCCTTGCAGTGCCCCCATTGGCCAAATGCCCTTGGGGGCTCCTCCCTCTCCCTTGAGGGGGATGCTGGATGTCCTTTGTTGATTTGCCGCTGTTGCATCTTTGAAACCGGGATTTCCGGGTCCCCGGCAGCGGTTAATGCGCCGGCCCTTGATGCCCCCTGCGGGGGCGGCCCTTTGCCAATCCTGACTAATCTACCCAGAAAACCAACCCTTGCCGACACAGTATTGGGTGGAAGCTGAGATGGAGCCCCTCCAGTGCCCCAGATTCGAAATCACACCCTAATGACGACTGGCTGCTGGGACGGGTCACCTGTCTCGCACTGTGAGAAGGCCGCAGTGGTTGAGACTGCTGGGCGGATAGTCCTTCGACACTGCTGAGCAAAAGCTATGCAAGTAAAAGGAAACTCTCACACGGAGAAAAGCAGAAGTGGAGCCTTGACTGTAATCACCAAAGGCGCAAGACGCTGCGACCAGTCCCTGGGCTAAGGCTGGGTGACTGATGGGTGGATCGCCCTCCGCTCCTGCTGGGTGCGGGTCCCACCGACATTGGGGCGGCGGCCCGAGGGTGCCTAACTGGGGTCATTGGATATATGGAAGGCCACAGTCGTATTTTGGGACTGGACCCTTGAGGCGACAGTTCCTTCCTAAAAATACATTAGCAAGAAGAGGCCCGAAGGGAGGCCTCGGCTGTGGCCGTCGGCGACATGGGATTCTGCAGCCACACCTCGGGTACAGTTACCACATTCTACAGAAGCAGTAAGTGCATGGAGGATGGGTGGAGACTTGCCAAGGTGGCTGTTGCCTTCTACCGAGCAGGAGCTGCAGGGCTGCTGGAGCAACCACCTTCAACTCTCAGCCTGACGTCAGTGGGCTAATGAAGCACTGCACACATGCCTGAGGACGGGGCCCGGAGGTGGCACTAAGGTGGTGAGTGCACACTTACAAGGCTCATGAGCGGATGGGTGGAATCCCAGCCACCACTATCAGAAATGCAGGGCACAATAGTCAAGCATATAGGTGAGGTTGCCGTCAGCTGGGAAACACTCGGGGAAGGTTTCTATGATAGATACTCCTGCTTGCTACAAATTCCTGGGGAGAGAAGTCATGAGAAAACCAAGACAGAAACAAACCCAAGCTGCCCCTAAACAGTCTGAGACCCTCCCTCCCCAGCAATATGAACTGAACGCAGAGGGCCCAAGCAACTCAGCTATCCACTACCATCCAGATAAAGTACTAGCTGCCATTGCAGACACCAAAAAGACCCTACATCAAGACATAGGTGCGGTCTTCGTAGGCCTGGGCCTCCTTCCAATGAAACACAACAAATTGTCAGAGAGGGTGAAAACCATGAAACATACAGTGGAAGAACTTAGACCTGAACATAATGCGCTTTCTCACAAACTGCAAGAGCTTGAGGGATGAGTGAAACTGTTGGAGCAAAAGGCTGAAGACGCAGAAGGCTGTTAATGTCGCACAAATATAAGAGTGGTGAGACTTCCTGAATGACCAGAAGGCAGGAACATAGTGGCATTCTTAGAGACATGCTGAATACGTCAGTGTCACTTGACGGCTTACACCTTTCTTTGCGATAGAGAGGGTTTAATGAGTCCCAACACACCGCTTGGGACCGGGCCACTGACCTCGCCCACTGGTGGCACGTCACCTCATTTCAAGGACAGGGACCACATTCTGCTGAAAGCACTTGAGCGTGGCTCATTTGTGTTGGGAAATGGGAAAGTACTGATATTCCCGGACTTCACAGCGAAAGTACAAACTCAAAGGGCATCCTATCACAATGTCTGAAACTCTCAGTGAGGAAGGACTGAAGTACTCCTTAATCTTCCCAGCGAAATTGCGAATTATCCAAGATGGCAACACACATTTTTGTGTCTCGCCCGACGAGGCCTGGTCTTAGCTAGAAGGCTGTAAATCAGGAGGGACACACTCAAATCTACTAACGAAACCCAACAAAGTCAAACGTTGATCCAAGAAGAGATCCTGGGACATCGACGTGGGATCCCCATTGAGGAAGCCCTCACCTTCGCAAACTGAAAGGGGCCAGTGGCGCTATAAGCGGTAGCAGAACTGGCATCGACTTGACGATCTGAAAACGCTACTGAGGGTTCCTCACCCCATGGGTCGCAGGCCTCAGATTCAGACGTTTCCCAGATATCCGGGGCTACTCCCCCTGAGTTAACCCCACAGACAGCAGAGGGCTTGATTTGACCTCTGGCCAATATATAACTTTGCCAGGGCCGTCTGGACATCATAAAAGGGGACCTGCCTAGCAGTCGGTCTGACTGGGTCTGATGGAGCGGACTGCCTATAGATGGATTCAATAATGGGGTCCCGTCCTGGATAATGTCTCTGAACTCTTTCCGAATGGCCTCGACGGACTGCAGATGTGGCCGGAACAGAGCTGTGGAGCGAATACATGGACTGCCCACCCCCAGAAGGTCATTGTTGCCAGATGAATAGATGCGGTGATCTTGCACTGATGTTCCTTTTTTGTTGTTATTTGTTTTGCAGCTTTAGACCTACACTAACTGCGGGGAGAAATTACTCGGAGCGGGCCAGGACGATTTCCCCTAACCTTTATATGACCTATCTCCGAGTGACTGAAGTGACTAAGGCTGTGACAATCATCACATGGAACATTAGGGGAATGGGATCAGCCACTTAACAGCATAATAAACACAGGTATCTATGGCGTTGTGGTGCTCAAATAGTTACTTGACAGGAAACACATTTGTTAGCTGGTGAGGTTGAACGCCTACACCGAAGGTGGAGAGGCCACATTTATGCGACGACTTACTCAGTTTACTCCCATGGAGTACTGATCTTGGTGTGGGCCGATACCCCCTTTGAACATGTGCACACATTAACTGATAAAGAGGGCAGTTATGTATTGGTTAAAGCCTAACTCAGGGGTAAGGAGATAACACTGGGGAGTGTTTATACCCTGAATCAGGATCAGTTAACATTCCTTTGTGAGTTGTCCATGCCACTATCCTCCATGGGACTTGGTAACTTCCCCTTGGGAGGGAATTTAATTGTGTGGTGAATGCCGAGATGGATAGATCTACCCCACCACTACTAGGTGCCCCTGCTCGTAAGTTGTAAAATAGCTTGAAAATATGGCTCATGCATTGGGACCTGTTGGAAATCTGTAGGGTACAGCATGACCAACTGCGTACATATTCATTTTACTGTCCAGTCTATAAGCTGCACACATGGTTGGACATGTTGTTTTTGTGCTACAAACCAATGAATGGCCAATTGTTACACACAGAATACCTGGGGCGAACATTGTCTACCACAACACCCTATTATTAAAATACTGCTCCATACAGGAAAGATCGGTTATACGTCTATGGAAGCTCAACCCCTTACTGCTGGAGGCTGCTCCCTTTTGAACCTCCATACATAAAAAGACATTGGGTAATATTAGCAAAATAACCAGGGGACTACCTCCAGTACACTGATTGAATGGGATACAAAGGTAGCGGGGACATTGTATAGGACAGAAGGGTGTGGGGTCTCAGGAGGGTCTTGGAGGAGGAACCCAGAACCCTGGAGGACGGGCTATATAACCTGGATAGTAAGCTGGGGCGGGGGACACAACTGATACCACATATAGTGAAACCAGAGATGAGTATCACTGGGTATTGGAACATCTAAGGTGCCTGGATCATAGAAACCACATAGCTAGAGTTCATGACAAAGAAGGGAAAACTGGAAAACTATTAGCACAGCTAGCTAATTCATCAATTAGAGGCCGTCCCATCACACAAATGCAGGTGGAAAAGAGGCTTGTATCCTACTCTCCGAAATATATTAATGCCACATTTCATAGGTACTACGATAACCTCAATTTCAGTCCTTGTAGGCCACCAGAAACAGCACTACTAGCATTTTTATCTCCCCTTCCATTACACTCAATCAAAAGCGAGACCAGGGAGGCCCTAGGAGGCCCGGTGACAGTCCAGGAAATTTGAGCAGCCTCCTTCTCCAAACTGGCACCCAAACGACAGACATTATATGAGGATTCGTTTCAGCTGGGACCACTACTGGACTTTATGAGAGAAGCCTTGGTGATACCACTTCCCAAGACCTCCGAGCTAGGCACACATGGGTCGGAATTTTGCCCCTTATCCATGTTGAACATGGTTTTTACGATTCTGAATTAAATACTTGCCATGCAACTAGTGCCCCCACATGCACACATTTTTGCACCCGGACCAGAACACGTTTATCCCGATGAGAAACACTTCTCTGAATCTCCGTAAGATATTTCATGTCATGTATCACCCCAAACTGCCCTGCTAATTGGGTGCCACACTGATGTTGATTGATCTTGAAAAAACATTTGATTCCATTGATTAGGACTTCTTATTTGCTGTCATGACATAGATGGGACTTGGTGACGCACGGGTGAACTGGGTCCGGTTGTTGTATGATCGCCCTGTCGCCAGAGTTAAAAATGGATCCACAGTGTCCACCCAATACAAGATTTATAGAGGCACTAGACAGGGGTGCCCACTGTCGCCACTTCTTTTTGTGTTACCTCATTGAACCGGTGAATGGTTTATTTCAACTGCAAGCCCCTGATCATGGACTGGTCCTGGGAGGTGGATCATACATGATATCCCTCTATGCAGACAACTTGATTTTTTATTTGAGAGATGGGCCTCCAAGTGCTCTGATTGTACTTTCACAACTGTCAACATTTGCAACATATTCTGGCTTAAAGGTTAATGTGGCCAAAACACACTTGTTCCCATTATTTCTGGACAAGGGGCATCTGCTGATGCTCCCGCATCACCTGGCCTGGTCCTCTATAACATTCAAATTATCTGAGTATTAGAATATTCCACTGCCCAAGCGACCTACTAGACTCTAACCTGAGTGCTGCACTGAGGTCTTTGCACTCATGCCTGCAATTATGGAGATCCTTAAAATTACTGATTATCGCAAGGATTTCCTTATCCAAAATGTTAATGTTACCTAGGCTTTCATGGTATTTCACCAACTTACCAGTTGATTCCAATGTCGTGGAACAGACAATTGATTCCCTCTTGCAGAAGCTAGTGTGGGACTCAGGTTGAAGCAGGGTCTTATTAGATGTTCTCCAAAGGTGAATAAGGGAAGGGGGTCTGGGTACCCTGGACTTTGAAATATGTTACCTTGTGGCACAGCTGCAGTGGGTCGCACAGTGTTTGGATGATTCACTTCTACATGAGCTAGGACTACGGGGAGGGGGGACTGATCAATCAGTACTACAGGCAAAGTTGTTTAATCGGTTGGCAGTGCTCCCTCCTCATGATCAGCTAGTTGAGGTGGCACCGTGGTATTGGAGAAGATGCCACTGCCGCTTTCTGGGGACCTCCATGTACACGAGGGACTTACCCCTGGTTGGTCTCCCAAGTGGAGATCCACCTGTCATCTTCATACATGCCCAACTGTCACCCTGGGTAGATGTAAGCATCCGGAATGTGGGAGATTGCTTTTAACAAGGAACGTTACACCCCTTGGCAGACCTGATAGAACAATATGGTTTACCACTGGGCCAATTCCTTACATATCAAACCTTGACCTCGTACGTTTAGGACATTGTGGCCTGGAACTATCTAGGAACCCGAGACACACCAAGTATTGCACTGTCTCCTAATTCGGGGATTGGCCAGACACTTGATAAAGTGGCTATATGACGCTCTTTTACAGTCCACTATGAAACCCCTACTAACAATCAGACGGAGATGGGAAGAGCAATTGGGACATGAGGTCTTGGAGTCTGACTGGTGAAAGATGTTGGCCTAACCACAAAAAGTCTCTTGAAATAGTAGACTGAAATATATTCAGTTTAATTATAGTCACATTACATTTTTAACACCACATAGATTACAGGTTATCTATGTGGGCCACCCTAGGCCATGTCGGCGCTGCTCTCACCTAGATGCTGACTTCGCACATTTGGTGTGAAATTGCAGTGATCCAAAACTTCTGGGGAGTGGTTATTGCCAGCCTTAATGACGCCTTAGGTCAAGCCCTACCATGCACAGCAGAGATATTCTTACTGGGCTTATTCTCTAGGCTGCGTCCTAAGAAAGTTGGTTCCAGATTTTTATATTTGGCTTTGAAACTGGCTAAACGTGGCATAGCAAAACACTGGACTTCATTGGTAGGTGTGGGGCTAGCACAATGGACCATAGAGGTCTCTATGTGTGCTAGAGCTGAGGAGAGAGCAGTACTTAAAGATGATACACTAGGTGTACGGAGGAGACCTTTGGCAGGACTTTGGTCAGAGATATTGGGCTTATTGGGACGACAGAGGGATGATTCTGATTCAGACACTGTGGTGGAGTCTTGGTCTCCAACCAGACCCAATGGAGTCCGCTGGGTGAACCTTGACTACGGCTTACATCTTGGGGATCCCAGGTATGTTGCCTTGTACACACCAAGAGAGAGGTTCAACCCTCAGTTGCAATTTACTACACTTCCCCCCCCTCCTTGTTGACTGCCCACTCTACCCTCTGTAGGATTACTGCACAATAAATTGCTTCATATGTACTTGGCTACCCTAAAGACTTACCCCCCCTCTGAAAGGACCGTAGTTGGATTGTTACAGTTAAAGTTGTTCGATGTAAAACTGTGATAAACAGGTATTAAAGGGTGTCGCAGACTCTGGATTATCCTATTAATGGAGACACATTTGATAACCTAAGATTAACACAATGAACCCTCCTGCATGCTGGGGTGTTATTATTAGTACTGATTTACTGTACTGGATGTTTGGTGGGTTTTTTCTTTAGTTGTGTTTTACACAGCAGGACGTATATCATTTAATTTTTGTATCTATCTGCAAGATATGAAAGTGTCATCCAGGTCTAATGCACTATGTTGTACCTGTCTATGCAAAAGTCAATAAAAAATATTTTTTTTAAATAAGGTTATGCAGAAATGCCATAATTGCATTCATTTTGGTGATGTAATTGTAGGGAACACAATTTCACACCCCAAAATGAGAAAACCTATCCGATTATGTCATTCCACAGATTGCAATTCAGAGAAGGCGATTATCTAATCAAGTGTCCCTGTAGTGTACTATATGTTGGCAAGACAGAAAGAAAATTGAAGGTTCGAATCATAGAACACAAAAGTATGATTAGAACAAAAAATAGGAATTCTAGTCTGGTTGTTCACTGGTTCAATCATAATCATAATATTGCTCAGCTTCATGGTATCATCATTGAAAAGCTCATTTCCAAGCCTGAAACTGACATGCATAGATTTCTTTTATACAGAGAGTCATTTTGGATAAGCTATTTGGACAGTTTGCATCCTCATGGCCTAAATGATAAGTTGGAGATGTCATGTTTTTTTATGAATATTACACCTTCTAGTTTAGTATTCTCATTACGTGGATCATACCAAGCAATATGTGTTTGGGAATCATATATCAATGTCAGGATATGTATAGTGATATATTAAATAGGTGTGTACATAGGGGCTTTTAGTTATCTAATTATGTGGGTTATACCAAGCATTATGGGTCTGAGGATCATATATTATGTTGCATTATATTAAAGAAGCATCAGGTCATATATAGCAATGAATCAAATAGGTGTGTACATACAGGCTTCTTTGTCCATTGACTTACTCATTTAGTCTTATTCTACCCTTCATTTGCTTTCATCAATGTTTTGCATTTATATACTTTCACAAAAAATGTAATGGCCATTTTCATACAATATGTCACTTTGAAATGTTTCATTTTAGAAAATGCATTGTGATGTTATTTGTCACTGTATTAGGTTTTTTTGATTTCCCAATTGGGGGTTTTGTGTATTTTATTTGAATTCATAAAGGCATACTATTTCAGTACAACAATAACAATCCTTTGGTCAATAGTCACAGCTATAATTGGGGTCTTTTTAGGTCAAGCGTGGAAGCGATCTGGCCTGTTGTAATCTATCTGTGGGCTTTTAACCACATACACAACACGTCACTGTTTCATGGGCATGCCTTTCAAAAATCCTTTGTTTTCATTGGTAAATTCTTTACATTTATCCCTCCTTGGGGCAGTTCTGTTACTGTCTTTGCCATTGACCTTATTACATGGATAATTGCACTTTTGCCCATACCTTTGAGTGCACCTTTTGTGTCTCTCCTTCGCGCTCACACTCATAGCGGCCATGGCAATGTGAATTGTCTTGCTTATGTCAACTGTTTTACTTTTTATTTTCAATTTATGTGGCAAGAAAAGTCCAGTTAGGAATTTAAAACACTATTAGCTCTTACTCAAGCAAATGCTTGATACATTACATTGCAAATGCCTGTTTTAATTTGAATTCTCATTACGCACTCTGTTGCGGTTAATGGCATGCATGTGATGAAACACAGGATCTTTTGATAGATTCGGAGGGAGACACTTTTTGTGGGAATATTTTGGACAGGTAGAAAGGAATTTTGAGTGTTCTTCTTTTTTCACTGTTATCTGTGCGCAACTGTTTGTAATCGGTATGTTTACACATAACGTGTACTTGGGAGTCTCGGTTTGTTTTAATCGGGACGATGTTGTAGCCCCGTTGAATTGTTTACCAAGTACCTGGGGGAGGCAATCTTATGTGCTTGACAGTGAGTAACATTGCGCACCAATATGGATTTGACTCATTTTTTAAATTAAAACATAAATAAGAGTTTTAATATTGTTCTCGGATGTTCAATACTCTAGCACTTCCTTTTCCTGTTTCTGGAACGCAGCATATGTTGGAGTCATTAAAGCAATGGACAGTAAGGAAAATTATGCATGGTGGGAGTTGTAATCACTGTCATTTAATTCTATGATGTATCCTACTCACAGGTGTTGTCTGAGCACTAATGTTTTGAGTTTAAGAGTCACGTAGTAGAGCATATTTCTGTTGGATTATCACAAGTGTCACAGTGAAGTTTTGCTCGCACACACGGGATATCGGAACACTATTGTCAAAGATTTGGCAGCCTTTAGAAGAGCATGTTCTAGTTTAACCTGCACAAAGGGGTGTGGTAAAAGGGGACGGTTGGTTCTTATTGTGCGCAACGCTAGCATGGTTTGCCTATCTGGTTGTGTTCATTGGCTTGTATGGGAGGTCGGAGAACAATTTCCTGTGGTGGATGTATGGGGATATCAGAAATCGGCACCTTCAACTGTTTACTTGTTGATATGTCAGGAATGTCCGTCTTCAAGTTTATTGCAGCAACATACTGCTGATTAAGATTACATTGTATTTGTTTATTTCAGTTACCCCTGATGAAGGGTGACACCTTGCGCAATAACATATTGTACACAATGTTCAATGTTAACAAGTGGAATACTGCCAATGGCTGTTTAGGATGTATGAATAAATGATATATCTAATGGCAGATAAACATTGTTAAATTGTTTTTTTTTTAAATGATTTGTAACATTTGAGCCTAGTACCATTGTGCCTTGGTTCCAGTCTACCACGTGGTTTTCTAGTAGTTTTATAAAAGGTTTATTTTGCCAGGTCGAAATGGTAGTTTAAAACTGCACACCCAGGCTGCAATGGCAGGCCCGAGAGATGTTTAAAAGGCTATTAAGGTTGGTGGCCCAATGAGTGCCGAAGGCCCACTAGTAGCATTTAATTTACAGGCCTTGTAGTACCACTTTAGTAGGAAATCACAAGTGAATTGAATATGCCAATTCGGTGGAAGGTAATTTCACCATTTTTAAGGGAGAGAGCACAAGCACTTTAGCACTGATTATCAGTTGTCAAGTGCGCAGAGTCCTAAAAGCCTGCACAAACGGGTTAAGGAAAAAAGGAAAGTGAATGCAAAAGTTTGGGAATGACCCCCAGAGAGGCACAAGTTCAACAAAAGTGTAAAGGGCAACACCTCCCAGTATCCACAGTGCCACCGTGCACAGAACAATTTGCATGGGAGGTGACAAGTGTATTTTTGGGAGTATCACAACCTGGATGAAAAGAAAACAAATGGGAACATCGGTTTTGAGAATCTTAGTTGAATTTAAACATAAATAGGGCATTGATGAAAACAGAAGGGCACTAAATTCCCACTACGAATCAGGAAGGAGAAAAGAGCAAAGCAAAACAAGGAGAGCCAATGAATGATGCACAAAGAAAATGATCCATCTTGAGGAAATAAACAGGGACAGAAATGTAAAGCAAAGGGGTTTTTCATGCTACAAAAAAACTAATGGGAGAAAATGTGATGCAAACTTCATGCCCTTCCAAGCACTGCAACAATATACAAGAGCTGACATCCGTAGAAGAAACTCTGCAATACTTGAGGATGAGCTGCTCAAATTACTTTCAATGGACTGACCACAATCTTGGAAAGGGCATTTTATAAGGCTTAGTTCAACCATCTTTAAAAAATTCATGGCATTTTTCCCACCTCAAAAGCCACAGTTGATTATCCATTGTGTCATGCAACATTTTGGAACAATGATGCCATTGGTAATCTACTGTACCTGCAACTCAAAGGAAACTCATCTAGGTCACCTCAAACTCAGAAAGAGTGGATAGGTATGGACACTCCGCATCTAATTGGACATGGCTTCTGCCAGGCATGGGTATGATACAGGTAGGAGAATTCTGGCTCTTCTCAGAAGGTACTGGTACGTTGTACTGTCTCCCTTAAAACAATACACCATGGTGCGCACAGAGGTTAATGGTTGACTAAATAAATATGGAGATAAAAGAAGCTATTAAAAAATAGCTGTAAAAATGGGTTAAGGAGAATGTTAATTGTTCCCTAGAACTAAGTACACACACTTGCCAGATCCAACATGCAAGTTCAACAAAAAAACACAGACCCTTCCCCTGGTAGCTATGGCACAGAGCAGATAGGGTTACCTTAAGGAAGATGTGCTAATTCTTTATCAGCACCAAAACAAAACATCAACACAACAGCATAAAAATCCCACAACCAATTTCCAAAAAAGAGATTTTAATTAGAAAAATTAGAAAACAATAATTACGTTACAATAAGGGGAACCAGGGAGGGTTAGGATTTTCTGAATTTTTAAGGCAAAGAATACGGAGCAAAAGTAAAGCAACAATCAGAAGTCACTCTTCACAGTTCACTGGGAGAAAAGTGCAAATTCAAGCAGCCACCATGAATCAGAGGTCAGGTACACTAAGCTGGTCATATGGGTCCACATTTTTACCTACTCTCTGAAATATAACCCCAAATCCTCCAGCTAGGCAAGATTGAAGGCTGTATCTGAGGAAGCCCTCTCAAAGTTGGATAACCATTGGATAAAGTCACGCTGAAGCTGTTCGTTTTGGTTGGAAAAATTTCAAACAGGAAAATGTAGATTTCCACTAAAGTACTCTTGACAGTTGGATACTTTTTGCACCTTCATCCGGTCATGATTTATGCCTTTGTACTCTGAGTCAAATTTAGAGTTTGGGCAACAGGGTATTCCATCTCAAGTGTGAAGGTGAACCGTGTCTGCAAAACTGATGATCCACTCCACCTCACTTGGTGTCAGGTGGACTGTCAGCTTTCCATCCGCAGTGCACCCATTGCTCCATTGATGAAATGCTTCTTCCAGTTACAGGGTAGTTAGAGTCTAAAAAAGAAAGGGCATTATACCTCTCGCCCAATTTAGGGAGAAGAATATGATGCCTTTTTTTCTCACTGTAACCATCAGGTAAAGTCTGGCACTGAGGGACATAAAAAAACAGATAATGACCCCCACATCCAGGAAAAACATCTTGGGTGTGGCGGTCATTAGTTACTTTTCAATACCACCAACTATGGGAGTTTGTTTTTGAAAAACAAAACTTTTTGTAAATAATTACTTAATGAGTGAGCATGACTCCTGGTTACTCCCTAACTAATGAGTACACATTTCCCAGTAGCAATCCCTCCCTTATTTACAGAAAACCGTGTTTGATTACTGCAAAATATCCCATTCATTGGGAAATCCATTCATTAGGAAATCCAACACAACACAACGTTTCTGTCCCTGGAGGACGCTGGTGTCCCAGCCAGCGGGGTGCAGAGGAAAATGAACAGCACCCTCATCCTCAATGACACCTAACTGTTTTTGGCACCAGATCCACCTCCCGCTGGGATGGTCCCACAATGGCTAAACTGTGCCCTAGGATCAAAAGCTTCTCTTCCCCACGTCTGTCTTTACACTTAATTATGAATGGGCAAGCCTCACCCTGGTCCCTTCAAGTCAAGGACCTTCAAACTGGGGGGCAGGCCCCCATAGGGGGCATCAAGTGATCTCAGGGGGGCCACCAGACTCTGGCATAAGAAGCATTGTGCAGATAACAGTGCTTTGTTTTTTAAGTAGAAAATAATTTCTTGCATTTTTAAAAAGGTAGCAGAACTTAACTGCAATGTTTAAATGAGCCTAGAAATATTTAAACATTGCCAACTTATTGAAATAATTGTGAAAAGTTCAAGGGGGGGGCGATGATTTCTTTTCCCACCTGGGGGGGCAGAGTATTAAAAAGTATGAGAACCACTAATTTAAGTTAACACTGATTCTAAACCCTCCCCAACTGCTCTTGTTGAGAGAGGTTACATTATACTCTCACAAGCAGGTCTTCCTGCCAAAAGGCCCAAGCTGTCATTTTAGCTCTGGAAGCTATTTTCATACCAAAGGGTTAAACACTGACAGGGGGCAGCTGGTGATATGCTAATGCTATTTAACGTACTGGAACTCAAGGAATACAATATCCTGTATATCAAAAATCCGACATCACCATTGAATTGGATTTAAAAAAAATAGTAGTGAATCATTTCTGAAGCTTAACCCACACTAAAATTAGCAAAAATTGCATTTAAACTGAACTCTGATTTTTCTCATGATCTCCCTCGGTCGTGCCACGTATTTACATAACACATGTCGGCATTACTGTTGAAATGAGATCCTCTCAGTGTGATCAATTTTATAGAAACTGCAAGCTGTCCATATGATCCTGTGGCATCCTATTGAGTCAAATGCCTCAATAGCTTCTGTGTTAGGAGAGCTAACCATCTAAAGGAGGAGTCCTCTGTAGGGAGTCCCTGACGGTGTTCCTGGTGATGGAAATTCCAGGTGAGTCACATAGGCCACCAGTGCCTCCCAGGCTCTGGCCATATCCATGGACCCTCGGCCACATCTAGCCTCTCAAAGCAGCACTGCGCTTTTATCGCCTGCCCATCGTTCTAGCTCTCTGTACCACACCAGCACACTGGGCTCCCCCGGAACCTTCCAATTCCCTGTGATTTCCCGGTTTGCAAGGGTGAAAGGTAGGTCCTGAAACCTACTTGTGTCTTTAGTTTTAGCAGTATGTGAAAACCAGCACTGTAGGCAGTGGCCTGGAGTGCAGGGGATCTCTCACTCAATAGCATCAACAAGCACACTAGTGAATTCCTTCCAGTAGGTAGCAATCATCGGGCAATACCAGAATATGTGTATTAATTCCACACCCTCCTCCCAGCATCTGGGACACTTGGCACTTGTGTATGAAAGTACATTTTGATGCATCTGGGAGGGAGATATGCCATGTATATATCACATAAAAATTTATAAGTTTAAAACAGGGTTTTCTCGATATTTTGGGCACTGATTTCAATATGCCTGCCAAGAAGCTTGCGTGTATGGAGTTCCATAGTCCCACCTCCCACTGGGCTCAGAAACTGGTGAGGGGCAGCAACATATCCTCCCTTACTGTCATATAGATGTAGGTGACAGCTTTAATGGTATCCAATGATGTGACTATATAATGACAGCTCCTGTAATGTGGGGGTTCTGACATGCCCTTACACCAGTGTTTGTGCATTGCAGTGACCATGGTACCATGGAGCAGAAAGTGGGCCACAGACAAATCATGCTCTGCCTGAAACTCCTCAAATGGGAGGAGTACCTCAGCACCAAACAAGTCACCAAGTATAGAGGCTCCTGCAGCCACCCATTCCACTAGCTCCCGCCAGATTTCTACATGTGGTAGCACTTCCAATAGTGACCAGGTGAGTGTGGTACTCCCACACATGTTTTCTGCAGGTAGGAGGCCCAAAAGTACTTGAAATTCCATGGTGTCATCCTTCTTAGGGCACTTGAGATTTGTTAGCACTCTGATCAATCAATGAAGGTCGGGAACAGAAGGACCTATCTCCCGTCCAGGTGTCAGTCTACTCACCACCTACTGCGTCAGCCACTGGAGCTGTACCACAAGGTAGTAAGATTCAAAGTCGGGAACTGCTAGCCCGCCGTCCCCCACAAGTGCCTGCAAAGTGGTCAGGGCCACTGGTCTGCAGACCGATCCCCAAATAAAAGTAGTGACAAGTGAATCAATCTCCTGAAATAGAGCTTGGGGAATCCACACGGGTAGAACCAAAAAAATATATAATGGCCGGGCGAGCGCAACCATTTTTAAAGGGCCCGCGACAGAGAGGGTCAGCGCTTTCCAGAAGTCAGTGCTCGTTCTGAGAGCCCAGACCTCCTGTCCGACATTCCCCTCAACTAAATCAGTGGGATCATGAAAATCCATACCCCCCAAGTATTGCAAACATTGGGGCTCCTACTGTAACCTCATCAGTCTCCCTAGAGGGCAACAATTTACCAACATGGGGAGTAATTGCCTTTGGGCACCAGCAAGAGCTGCTGTTGTATCATGTACAGAAATCAGGAGGTCGTCAGCATGGAGGGCAATGTGGTGGTTTTGTCCATGTAACACTACACCCCGCTAGGCATTCCTGGTTCTGCACTGTAGACCAGAGGCTCCATAGCCAGGCTGAACAACAGGGGTGGCAAAGTTCACTCTGCCTGGTCCCTTGCCCCACTGATAACACTATCATATAGGTTGCCCCATACAGACGCTGGCAGAGGGATCTGCATATAAAAACCTGGTCCAGGGTACGAAGTCGCGCCCCAACCAGAAGCTGAGAATCTTATAATTGATGTTTAGCATCAATAACAGGTGGTAGGCCCTTTTGTTGTAGGCCATTTTCCCTTGTTTTAGTAGGGAACTATTAGGGTCTCATGATTGGAGGATGACAAGAGGCCTGTATCTTTGTCCGCCTTATAGAGGTCCACTAATTTGGGAGCTAAATCATCCAAATAGGCAGCATAGAGCTTAACCACGTACCCATTAGTTTCTGGCATTTTGCCCTGGGCCATGTTCTTTATAGCAGCTCTAAGGATGATCTCCCCTTCCAAATCACGCAACACTGTTGGGAAAGGCAAAGGTGCTAGAAAAGCATTAATGTTGAGCTCAAGCCAGTCAGCGGTATTCCAATTCAGGTTGGAGTAATAAGTATAGAATTCCCGATCAATATCTGCTTTTTAGTAGAGTCTTGCTCCCTGATCAGTTTCAAACTCAACAATAACAGAGTCCCATTTTGCAGGCATTGCAAGGCAAGCTAACAGTGAGCCAGTGCTGTTGTGATCTGCAAGTGTTCTGGTCATGTAGGCTCTGTAGTCAAAGCTTTTCAGCCTCTCTAATTTCTCCATGACTTTTTCTTTGGCCTCTAACAATTCTGGTTGTACATCTGGGTGACCCGGCCTACACTGTTTGACCTCCCTCAATGCTTCTTTGGAGGACAAAACTTTAGCCATTAAAGTGCATCTCATTCCCAGCAACTCAACTAGACACCTCCCTTGGAGCATAATCTTAAATGCATCCCACCCTATGTGAGGGGACAAGGCCATGTCAGCATTTTCCTCGAAGTACTGTTGAATGCCATTACCCAAAGTATCTCAGAAAACTGGGTCCTCCAGGGGTTCTGGTTTCAGTGTCCACATCGGGATGCAGGGTAGCATCCTTACCCAATTCAAATATAGCAGAACTGGGTTTTAGTATGATATGGTCCTGAATAGGAATTCAATGGCATGTACCAAACCATGGATAACTGGGGTGCAAAGGAATGCATCCAAGCACACATGAATGTCATTTAGAGATGGCAAGTAGGAGTAATCTCACTCCTGGGGGGGTGTTGCAAGCACCAGGAATCAATAAGTCCTCATTCTGTCTTCCAGTCAGAGAATACACAGGCTACTTTCATAATTGGGGAGTCTTGCAGTGGGGGGTGGGAGTGATCAAGTAAGAGATCTGCTACACAATTATAATCCCTTCCTGTAATAACTGATCCTACCAGAGAGAAGAGGCCAATGCTCTCAATATTTCCACGAAGAATACTCCTTGATCTTTATTTAGGGCATAAACATTGACTATTTCTATATCTTGGCTGCCAAGGTGACCAGTCACTGCTACACATCTGCCCACCGGGTCAATCACATCACCAGTATGTTGGAAGGGAACCCATGGGTGTATCAATACATTGCATCCCTTGCATAGACCGAAGTGCTATCTGGACCCTTCGCCTTTTGACGTACATGAATATTTTATATCTCTTGGCCATGATGTGCACCCCCCTAACTTTCCAGGATAAAATTCTGTAGGTCATGGGAGTTGCCAAATCATGTGGCTTAAGACAGTCAGTTGACGCCACCATATCTCGAACTCACACACATATGCTGCCATCCAAGTTTGTGACAGTGAGTAAATTACCCACAGGGCACAACTCATAGAACTCTCCCCAACAGTCAAACAACAAACAACCCAACTCCCATGCCTCAGGACTAGCAGTTTAACTCCTCCATCCAAACTTACAGCCAAATCGCTCACACTTGTGGGTGGACCCACTTAAAACACAAACAAAAGGGGGTTGTTACCCGTCAGGCGCAATTCACTTGCCCCCCCCCCACCATGTCAATGACAGTGAAAATGAGCTTCAGACCCAGGGATCAACACAGCATCTTCAAGGGCTCCCCCAAAACACAAGTCTTACATTATAGTGTCTGCTGAATATGAGTTCATCAGCAGTGCCAGGCAATTCAGGCCCAAATTTATACTTTTATCGTATAGAGCCAGCTTGACCATTCCTGACCGACAGCCGGGCGCCAGATTAATGGAATGTTGCACACCGGAGCTCAGCTTGTACTAGCATCAACTAAAATGATGCTAGCTGGGTGGGGGTGGTGGTAGGGAAGGAGGAGGTTGTGCTCCAAAAAAAAAGACGCTAGTCTGGTTAGTCAAAAAACTGCCTCTATCTAGACTAGCGCCATTTCCTGGCACACAATAACCTAAAACATGACTCCTGTATCAGTAAAGACAGGAGTCATGACCATCACTCCAGTGGCCAGCACAGGGAATAAGCGTCCCCTGGGCATGGCCACTGCACCCTGTGTCATGCAGGTGGCCCCAAGTTAGGGCCCCCGATGGCACTTTAAAAAACAAAAAAACATACTTACCAATACTTACCATACTTACCTGGGATGGGGTCCCCCATCCTCCGGTGTCCCTCTGGTGGGTGGGGGTGTTCCTGGGTCTTGGGGAGGGCACGTGTGGACCCATTCCCATGCTGTTGAACCATGGAAAGGGGTCCACAGGTCCCCTAACACCTGGTCTGGCCCAGGCATTAAATAAGGGTGCTAGGCAAGCTTAGCTCCATTATTTAGCCTCACCTCCCACCCGTCCGTCATTTTAGCACAGGGGGATAAATATGGCACTATGGGGATAGCACCATTATTTGGATGGGGATGCCTACGTTGCATCTCATTGACGCAAGGTAGGTTCAAGCATCCAAAAAATGGTGCAAACTCCAATATTTTGATGCTAGACATGTCTAGCTTCAAAATGTAAATATGAAGTTACTTTTGCGCCTCATTTGTGTAAAAAAAAAAATGACCCAAATGCTGTAAAAGTATAAATATGGGCCTCAGTATCTGAATCTTCAGATGAGGTAGTTCTGTGCCCAAGGTCTGATTCTTGGGCATCCTCTTCACCCATTATCATAGCCGGGCTTGCCCTTCCGCCGGTGGTCACTGTTACCACCTCCATCACTTTCTGCTGTTCCCGTTGTACCGCTTCTCTTGAAGGGGTGACCCTATAAGTACTCCTATCTCTGCACTTCAAGACTTTCCACTTGGGTGAACAATGTGGGGACCTCTGGCTGTGGCCAGCCTGTGGGAGTAGATCAATCCATTCCCACTCTTCCTTTGGGTTTCGAAAAAACTGCACCTCGTCTGGTGTTGTAACCTGTAATCTAGCAAGGAACAGCATGGCATAGGCCAAGCCTATCTGGCGAAGACACTGCTATGCATCAAGGAACATTGAACGTTGAATGTTGATTCTGAACTTCTTCATTGAAGTTTGGGAAGGTCATGATTGTCCACTTTGATGTTCCCTCTCTTTCTTGCTTGTTCTAGGATATAATCCTGGTCTCTATAATATAGCAACCTGGCAACCACTGGTTGAGGTGGTGCCCCTGGCAGCGGGGGTCATGATGGAACTCTATGAGCCCTCTCCAGAGCGTAAAAAGTTGACACATTCAGGGGCCACCTCCTCTCGTATGCCACCACTCCGTTAGTCCAGCATATTGTTCCCCTCCATTCGCTCCGGCAGACCTAGCACACGTCTGTTGTTCCTCCATGATCTGTTTTAGGCATCATCTGCTTGGAGCGCTAGGGTTTGGACTTTCCCCTCCATGAGTATGAGTCGTTCATGCTTGGCTACTAAGTCTGAGGGATCTCTATGATCATTCTTTTGGATGAAGTGCTCTGTTCTGCTAGGTGTCGTTGGTCATCTTTCAGAATACACAAATCCACTACCAGCATATCAATCTTCACCCCCAGGACTTCTTTGTAAGCCCTGATGGCCTGTAGGATGTCTTGTAATGTAGGCCCCCCAGGATACAGCATCAGTGGTGCAGACATTCTGTATTCCACTGCAGATGCAGCAGATCTACTCAGGGCTGGGCCTCCCACATCTAGGTCCTTCTTCCTGGTCACTTTGTCCATAGCAGCAACTTAATTGTGGAAGATGCAGTCATTTGGGTAAGTACTTACAGCACTGTAGCTCCAGCTCAAGTGTGATTCACTGCAGAGAAAACAAGTGGGACTGTGCACAAGCCGCTAGTTGCACCCATCACAACGCAGAGTAAGAAAGTTCAAAATGCCCACCAAGGCCCCTATTGCTCCAGTTTTCAAGTCACTTAGGGCCATATGTACGAACACTTTACACCCATAGACACAGAATGGGTAAAAAACCTTTGCTACATCTGGCCCTTAGTTCCACATGAGACTGCACTTGGAGCAGAGGTCAATTCTGCCAGAATGTTCACCAGTCAAGTCCAGGCCAATCAGGTCACCTCTCTGGTGCGACTGCGCAGAAGGTACAACCGATAAGTTGCTTCACCTTTATTGGTCTCAGATCAGCTGCACAGTAGGCCTCCAATCGTCATCCAGGGGACCGGGCGACAAGGTAAGGCAGACACACCCCACCTCTGTCCTACAGTCACAGGGAGGTCCAGAAGCATCAGTGCCCCACAGTGCTGAATAACAGGCCCCCACCATCCCGCTGCAACAAGGCCCAAAACACAGGCACTAGCTCAATAGTGATTGCACGATGTCCAGGAGTCCAGGCACCAGTTCAACTCGGTGCTCTTCTTCTACCCAGGCAGGTTTGGCACCCAAGAGCAGTCCTGGCATCCATTGCCTAGTAGCCTTTCCTGCAACAGCACTCGCAGCTGTGTGTGCAGTAAATTGACTCAGATCCGGAGAATCTCAGGGGAAGCCAGCACTGAACTCGGGTGTCTCAATATCCAGCTGCCCGCCAGTGCTCCAGCGTCAGTCAATATCAGACACTCTCTCAGCAACACAAAAGGATGATAGATGGAGTGCTGACACTTTTCAAACTTTCATCCCCAGTGAACGATCTGGGTTTAATCCATTGTTCATTTGCTCACCATGCCACATCAGTTTGGACCCAGCCATATGCAAATCAGTCTTGAACCTACTCCCTATGGGATCAGTGCAGCCTGAACTGCCAGGCCAGGTCTTCCCAGAACCAGAAACAAGCATTCTGGGACAGGTTTTGGGGTATCACTCCTCATCAGCCAGGCTAGCTTGAATCCAGTGGCACAGTGAGCAGGAGACCCACATCTGAGCATACCCTGGCCACTTAGGGTGACTTTAGCAACACAAAAGGATGATAGGCGGAGTGCTGAAACCTTTCAAACACTCACCCTCATTCACAGATCTGGTTTTAATCCATCCTCCATCGTTGTGCCCTGCAAGGTCACCCTAACCATGCAGCGTCCACCTCGAGAAGCTCCGGGGTCAACCTTGCCAGAGCACAAAGGGAACTCCTGTGTTGCTTCTGCTGTACTTGTGAACTTCAGTCATGTTAGGCCTGGTCAATGAGGGAAGGGCAGCTCAGGCACACCTCAGTAAAGACTCAGAGTCACTCACCCGGGCACTCCACAGGGCCTCTTCGGCTTGTTGGTATGATGGAAGGCAGGCTTATTTTTATAGTGAGGGGGCCAGCTTGGTAGCCACACGCTCAGCCCCTGAGCTCTCTCAGCCTAAATATCAAGCCACTTCATAACCTGGCACTTCAGGCCAATAGCAAGCTCTTACTGCGGCCCGACTCCCCTTTTCCCTGCTTTACTCCAGTTATTCCAGCAGGACTCCAATGCATATAAATTTGGCTCCGTGGGGACCTTTTCCAGGGAGCTCCCACTCTTGGGCGCTCCACTCAGCAACTCTGTCCAGGTCTGCAAGACTCGAGTCTCGGCTTCCCCGCAGTCTTTACTCAAGGCCCTTGTCCGCCATTTTGAGGGCTCAACGCTTGGCCAGCATGGTCCCCATCTCAATTGTGCAGCAGGGTCTGGCTGGCCACTTCCGGGTCATGACATGGTGTAGGGAGGGGAGTGGGGCATATAGTTGGCATCAGTTGCCCCCCTGGCCTCTCAGTGTCTGCAGGATATTAGTGGATGGGGGTCTCTGGCGGGGGCTCTGATGGAGCACTCCTTACTCCATCACCGCTTAGCCACGCCCTCCTTACTTAACCAACTTTCAATAAGAAATCTTAGAAAGTAGAGGAAAAGAAGAGATTGAGCTCTTCAAAAGCTACCTTTCCTTTGTGTTTCGGGCTATTCCTAGCTGCTCAGCAGCCTACTATTGGCTTATAAGGGTTAAGCATCCGTCATCTGTTTCATCATAAAAACACAATAAAGGAACAGGAAACGATGCCTGCATAGTTCTTGGTTCTGTTTGGGGATCTTGTGAATAGATGCTGGGCTTCTCCCTCAAACTTCATAATTCTTTGTACGGAAACATCTGGATTCAGAGAGAGACAGAAGGTTACTGATGAAGCCATCCACTCCACCCTGTGAAAGGAGGGCACTGACCACTACACCCTAGAACCATCCACCTCTATGATGTAGGGGGGATCAAGGTCGATATGTTGAAGAACAGGAGTGTCACAAAATGCTGAATTTGTGGTGTCAACAAATGTTGTATTTCCTTTTGGGTGGAGTGATGGTGGATGAGAATTTGGCAAAAAAGAGTGATAGAAGTTGGCAAAGCCGATGAAACCTGGTGTCTGTTTCACAGTAGTGGTATTAGTTAATTACTGCCATGACTTTTTTGGAAGCTATATGGACACCTTCAGAAGCTAAAATGCACCCCAAAAAATATGTGGGTGTGTTAAAAAACAAATATTTTTCTTTTTTGCCACACAGCTTATGGTCCCATCATTGTTGGAGAATGGGATGGATATGAGTGATATGACTTTGTTAGAGATGTTTGTCGGGATGTTGTCTACATACACTACTATTAAGGTATCTATGAAACCAGAAATCATTCGAAGTGTTTATAGGCAGTTGCAGCATTACTTAGGAAAATATTTGAATGTGTCACAATAAGTGTAGAATTGAGGTTTTTCCTCTTACCCTCTTCTCTGAAATAAATTAGATAATAGGCCACAGAGAAATCTAACTTCATTTGAAAAGCACCATTTGATCCGTTAATACTCTTGTTGTAGATAGAGAATATCTGTTCTGGACCAGCACACATGCACACTTAGTGCACTTTCCCCATCCTCCCCCTCCCACCACCCGTGGCCCAGCCCACCCCTCCCTGTACGATCTGCTGGCTGAGCCAGCAGATGAAAACTGATGAAAAATAAAACGATAGCAAGCTTTTGTTTTATTTTTCATCTCCTAGCTCAGCCAGGGGGGCGACAGCCCTACTCTACTGAGGAAAAAACACCCTGTTCTGGTAAATAAAAAAGAGGAAGACACTGGGAATGTAGAAGGTTTTATAAAACATTTTCAAGAGATCTGCCTAGGTATTCAGTAACATATTTATCTTCAGTGAGATGACTGCCCTTCACAGCACAAAATCAATGGGGATAGCGTAAGGACTACGAGTGGTGGGTTTCCAGCATGTCTCCACTTTAAGTCAGGCTTTATTGGTTCCTGAGGAGAGAAAGGTTCGGTATTATTCTAGGAGTAACGTGAATCTTTACCACAATACATTCAGAGTTTTGGCCAGATTTAGATATTGACAGAAGGGTTACTCTGTCACAATGGTGACAGATATCTCGTCTGCCGAAATCTAAATCCCATTATGTCCTATGGAATTTAAATTTCAGCGGCCATGACATATGTCACCATTGTGACAGAGTAACCAGTCTGCCAATAACTAAATCAGGCCCTTTGTCTTCATATGGGCATTCTCATTCTGTCTGTGCTAAAGACTCATGTGTACCAGTGGTCTGCATTGCTTCAGGGGATCACTTAGTAGGATGCAAGGGCTGTCTCAAGCCTGTTTGTAAAAGTACACTTTTCAGGTATGCAGTTTTTCATTCATTCTCTCAGAAATTCTTTAATCCTTTTGTAGGGCAAGGTCTAGTTAGGCAGAATAGATCTGGGGTTGAGATAGGAGTTCTAAACTATATTTCAAATTATGTTTTAGCCCTGGGTGAAACAAAGATGCCTTTTTCAGTTGTACGAAAACATTTTTCAATAGCCATATAACCGAATTAGGCTGCATAGAGTGACAGTTCTTTACTCTCTTGGATCCGATCAAAATACTCTAAATCTGTTAATTATATAGTTGTGAAGAATTAAAAATCTGTGCTTATTCTAATGTGAGATCATCAAAGTCATGGAGCAGTGTGTAATTAGTTACTAAATATTCCTGTTCAGACACCTTGCAACAAAAGCAGCATGGGGCATCTGGATAAAATGCAACTCTACAAAGAAACAAAAATTCATATTTCGTGTGGAAAGCATTACATTTTAGGATCTCTGAAAGACTGAGTTATTTGCTGTTGTTTTTACCAGCAAAATTGAAACAGGAAGAAACAATCTTCTACATGACTTCTTGTACCATTTTATTCAGTACAGGAATTGGGTTGCCTCTCGTAATACCCCTGATTGGTGCAAAAGTGGTTGGGGCTAACAACTGTCAAGAACTGATGAGGTTCTCTGAAGGGTTGACCTCCACCACAACAAGAACAGAATCCCAAGACTACAGAATAACCGATAGCTGGACTACAGTGTCCCAGACCAGGACAGCCCTACAATTACCAGAATATTAGAGGTTTCTGGAAGAAGTATATAGCTAGGAATCTCAAGAAGGAGTATTAACATTGAAGGAAACAAACGAGAAGTCAGAGAGACTGGAGGAAAAGTCAGTAAACCGATATATCTTGCGTTTGTGTTTTATGCCACGTAGGGATGCTGTAACATGGTACACGTAAAGGTTTCTTGAAAGGAAGAAACTTTCTAAGTCATATCAAAATATTGTAGTTCCTGAAAGTCCAGAATTAAGATTCAGTAGATGGACAAGAGAAATCCAGCATTCAAGTGCATGTAAACACTTCCATAGCTCCAAAATCCGATTTCGGAGAAACCAAACTCAAGTCAGAAAGCAGGCACGGTTCGAATTCCACAGAGCAGACAACACGGAGTATTGGCAATCAATCCAGAGTGAGGACAGACACCAGGCATGGTTCAATATCAATAGAACAACCCGTTAGCGGGTTTCACAGCAGAACTTTGGTTACAATCCAAAGTCCATGGAAGAGGAAGCGCAAGCGCCGCAAGCTTCGGTGTCAGTGTGACTGAATGTATTCATATACATGACTCTCGCCTAACTTTCACTGACGTCAGGGAGCTACCATCACTGTTGGGAAATGAGGTTTGTGAAAATATGGATTAAGTAGAGTCAGTGATATGTAACCCCAGTCTAGCTGTCCGTCGCTTTGCCCCTTACATCCTGTATGGGCAGAAAAGCCCATTGAAAGGGGAATGATGCCAACCTGAGCGTTGAGTTATCTAGTTAGGGAAGTAGTGTATCGTGTTGCTGAGATTAAACAGAACATCCACAGCGAATAATAAGTGATTGGTCCTTGATGTTCCCATACCACTTGCTACCCTGTATTCTGGCAGCTTTTGGTTCTGCTAGTGTTGATTTAAATGATATTTATTTATACGTATATCACACATGAAACTGGAGTACTCATGAAATAGAAAAAACATTATTACCAAAGACACTTAAAAAATGACTAGTGGCTCTGTCCACTGTGCCTCTAAGCCTATCCCTCTGGACTGACGGTGGCATAAGCACCACACCATCTCTTGGATATGTCTTGCCTCCTCACCATGCCCCTTCTAGACTGTCCTTATCCCTTCGAAAGTCCCGTCTTCATGTATGAGAATACTTTGAAAGCACCATGTTGACTAAGAGTTTAAATGTTACACACATGGTGACAACAGTCTCATTTCAGAATTCTCTATCAGAAAAGATTATTTGCTGTGGATGAACAGACAGACCAGTGAGTGACCTACTTTCATAGACAGGGTGTAGACTCAGTCTTCTCTTGTGGTGGCAGGGTGAAAGGGTTGGCAGAGTCTGGAGCTGCTCAAAGCATGACACATACCAGGATCTCGAAAGACTTGAATCATTGGTCTCTGGAGTATGCACCGACCTGGAGTTTAAACCAGAAGAGTGCAATTTGTTTACAGGGTGGTAGTTTGATGACAGATGTATCCAACCCATCAAGAGCAGCTTTGAGCTTGCCTCGAGAAATGGGTTACTAGGAGCATTGGTGTTCCATGGCACTTCATAACTATAGAATGTGGAAATATATGGTTTGCTACTGCTCACGATGCTATGAAGAACAGGTTCAGAACAGGTGAGGATGTTGAATGTCTTGGTGAGAACACGTTCTCTAAACATTGCCAGGGTCAAGGATTATGTTGTATATCCTATATAGCCCTCAATCTACCAAGACTTGATACAGAGACAAGGTTTCTCTTAGGGCCTTCATGGGTTGAAACCTTGACAGTGGTTGATGCTATTGTTAGAGAGATCTGGAGCACTTGCACACGTCTCTGTCTGAAACTTAAAAAGATAGGCTGAGTTTATGCACAGGAGATTTGTACATTTGAGTGCAAAACAAGGTCTATAAAAGCATCCCTTCAATCAGAATAGGATAATGAAGGTGTATTATATTCAGTGGTATGCAATCGGACTTTTGCTATAGTACACCCTCAGATCCTGTTCTGGGTGAACTGGTTTCCCCTGCTTTCCCGATTTTATCTCATTATTGCCACAGGTTGCCCAGGCGTTCTATGATACCGAGCTGCTGTTAGAGGTTCTGTATACCCAAGGTTCAGTAAGTCCCCGGTGCTAGATTTGAAAGCAGTGAGGGCTATGAGAAAATGTTGAAGTGATTCATATAGGGAAGTGGTATAGAAAGGTTTACAAAACTAGCAGAGTCCTGAATTTACAGTCTTGCTTTTGAATATAATAGTCAACGTACTTCTCGTACACATGCAAAACCACCTTGTTCAGCACAACCAGTGATATCTTTGTTCGTTTCTGATATGAGAGTGGGACTGTCAAATCTACTTCAATAGGTTTCTTCTTCTTGTAATGACATTTTTTAATGAGAAGAGGGTTTTTGTCCCCATCCAAGGAGAGCTAAAACCCACCTTCACAGATGGCCCTATTGAGAAGTGATGTTGGGTTTTGTTCTTTTGTAATAGGGACAAATGATAACTTACATATCACATTATCCAACTACAGTGGATACAAAGTCATAAGTTGTACATTTTGCTCTAAACAGTAATTTGTATCAATACTTCAGAGTCCCGCAAACTACACAGAAGAATCCTGTCTCTACAGCAGCAAATCAGGTGGACAGATGACATTTGAGTGTCACACACATAGGACTGAGTTTGTTTAGAAACTGGCAGCTCACTTTCAGCAAACTGGATTGTTAAGCTATGAAGGTGACAATCTATAGGGGTTCAAATGAACTATAACTGACCTCGAAAATGACCCAAACTGCCCCGCTCCCAAAGGAAAACTGGTTTCTGTTGGGAATCACTAGGTTGAGCTTGGTACCTTAGATGAAGCAGTTAAGATTTTTCTCAGAGAATTTCATGCAAAAATTTGTAAAAACAACTAACCGAAATAACATTACAATTTAGAAACAAAGACCTTAAAGCTCAAAACTAAGTTAAATACCTGGTCCCAGTCCTTCACAGGTGAACTAAACCTATTCAGTAACATTGACATCTTAATGAAAAGTCTCAATTTCTTCAGGATTAGCTGTTCCAAGCAAAGTCCATGGATTTCTGTTGCAGAAGGCCTTCCATAATTCTAGGTATTTAGCAAAATGTCCAATTCCAATTGGTACTCAAGATTTATTGACACTATCAACACCTTCCCTCCAAATGACTTTCTGTACCCACAGGTGGAGCTTTAATGACATGTTATTATTGGTCCTCTGATTCCCATCAGACAGGTTTTAGAGGACTGCTAAAACCTCCATGGTCCGAAGGGAGGTTATAGAGGCTCCAAACAAATCTTTCTGATAGGATCCTACCCTTCAGCCTTGTGGGTTCAGCAGGACAGTTATGCCAGAAGCCCTGAAAACAATACTGAGCCATAGAGTTTAAGAAACCTCTAACAATATTCAGGCTGGCAGTCAGGAATGCTTCTGTGGGACATGCTGGGAATACTTTTTATCCCAATTTGTTGAACTTGGTTCTCTCCTTGGATTAAGTTAACAGAATATCAGCTTTGGTGATCACCCCTTATGGAAAAGAACTAAAACTCCCAGTTGTCTATCTTCCATAATTTACTTCTGCATGATCCCATGCTTCTAGGAAGGATATGTGTTGTGATACAGAGCTATTCCAATGCTATTAAATCAGAAACCTAAACTAAGAGACTTCAGTATTCACTTGTGATGAGCTCAACCAGTCTCCTAACACCAGTCTATGCCTACCCAGTTACACCCACCAAACACCAAAGCCATCCTCAACCCCTTAGGCTCCATCCGTCTAGAAACTCCTGTCGGGGCTAACACTAATGTTCCATTACTACCCTAAAACCTGAGAGGAGAGGTGAGCTGCTGGAACTATCCAGAGGGAAATATGATCTAGAAGTCCTAGGGTTAATCTTCTCTCTATATCCTGGCCTTTGCTTGGCCAACATTTGTTCTGCTACATGCTGGTTTTTGGGGTGGGGGTAAAGTGATATGAAGTCTAGACAAAGATGTGGATGGCTGATACTAGGTATGAAACCATTTCATAATTTCAAAGTGGTAGAGGCACTATATATAATACAAATTGAGCCTTACAGCTGGATTGTCATCACAAACGCTTTTCTATTTTCAGTGAATAAAGAAAATTTGGTATGAGTTAAAGGGCTTTATTAATCAAATTGTTTAGTACTTCATCATTATTAAAATCATCATTTAAATTCATCAATGTCAGTCATTAGTTTTGTCACAAATTAAAAATGAGTAATCAATAAATCATAATAAATGTGTTAAGAGTGTTCCATAGAGGAAAGAATCCTTATTATAGGAGTGGGAATAAAAAGGTGTCAGGCTCAGAAACCCATAAAGAGTTCTAAGCTTGAGAGAGTGATCATAAAGCATAAAGCTTCAGCATCAAAATCAGCTCAATAAATCAATAATCAATATGAGCAGAATTTCTCATGAAGAGAGGTTCAAGAAACTCAGTAGAGTCTCGGAGCAGCATGGATGTAGGTACAGGGGCTGTGGGGAATGAGGTAACTTACTCTAGGTAAACACGCTATTATAGACAACAGATACTTTCAGTGTTGCAGTTTGTTGTTTCTTCTTTCTTCAGCCAGCCAATCATCTGTTGATGCTCTCATGGGAACAGATCATTCTTCGTTTTCAGGGGCTTAGCTTGGTCAGTAAGATCAGAGAATGTGAGCCTCAGATTTCCCAACAATCACATGGGCATATCTTGTTAACATACATTGTCTGAAATGCAGGATATGAGGGGGCGCTTAAGGAACAGTGAAAAGGGAAAGTAGCATGGTGATCAGTATAGGGAAAGGTGCGGAAGACATTGTGACGCGAAGGGTTAATTAGCTTGAGCAGTGTAGATGAGTGTGATGCCTGTTGAAACCCCCCCAAACAACGTGGAAAAGTTCATGCATTTCGTGGACTGAGTTAAGTTCCACACAGGGATGAAAGGCCTTTGTTTCTCTGCTCTATTATTTTGATTGATTATTTATGCTTGCACTGTGTTTATAACCTGAAGTATTCAGCTCGTTTATATGTTGCTTTCTAAACATCGTAGTGTGAGCCTGCAGCAGTAACTGAAACATGCATTTTGGTGTGCAGTAAATCAAAGCTTATCTGAGGTATTCAGCTTGTTTATATTTTGCTTCCTGAACATCGTAGTGTGATACATTTTGGTATACAGTTCATCAAAGCTTATATCTGTCAATTACCTTTTTGCTTATAAATGCATACATGCTATTTGTAGTGTACTTATATATAAATAGATGCTTTTCATTGCTATTCTTATTTTACTATTATTAATGTGCTAAATTCCAATATTTACCTGAAATTCTAGTAAAGCTAAATTGTATTTATAATTGGCGTGTGGTCCTTCATTGAGCGTCCTTATTGACTTATACCGAACAGGTGTCAACCAGTCACCTGGATATGACACATGGATTGTTAGTGGTATGTAAAACAAAATAGTTTGTAAAATACCAAACAATTTTTAAGAACTTCTAAACAGAGGAGCAAGAGTGTGTTTTAATCAGAGTGTGCAAGCAAAAATCCCAGGTGAAATACAACAGACTGAAAGCGGCTGATCCCAACTAATTACTACATTTCTTATCAACACAATGTTATTTCTCATAGACTTTTCACGTAATTCATTCCCTTTAGAAATGCTGCATCTTCATGTGTCAACTTTTTCATTAACTCACTAAGTTACAGATCTCTATTCATTAGTTAACAGTGATTTTTGTGTAAATAGAAACATTTGCAGAGTTAAAAGAAAATATTTTGAACAACTGTTATTCATTATGAAAAACATGTCAATGGGAAGGTCAGGAAATAAATGGTTTGTGTTAAGTTAACATTCTTTAGTCCTTTCAACTTGCTGCTCCAACTGTTTAGGTCTAGTACAAGTAAATATGTATGCCTACTACAATTTTTTCATAAAAACACATTTATTTTCTTTAAAGCTTACACGTTAATTCTGTACATTATTGCATTATTTATCTCAACATTGCAAATTGCTTCAGCTCTAGCAAAGGGTATTGAATAAAGTTGTCAACATGTTTTACAGCCTGGCTACAGAATACATAAACTTTTAAAATAACATTACATTTTAACCTGCAAGTGAGAAAAGTTTTCCACTCATTCCTCCATCCTCTTTCTGTAAATCGTGCAGGAACTTTGTATGCAGGCATTTAAGTTATGAGAGTGACCGTTGTGGCAGTTGAGAGAAAAAACTGTTTACTACTGAAAACCAGCACTTGTGGATGAGCCCTATTTAGCAGAGCATCAGAGACCAAAGCACCAGATGACCATTGCGAAAAAAGCGAAGGGTATGGCAAGAAAGGTGGGTTTCCCTAAACCAGTCTTCCAGTTACCAGATATTTTACCTCTATCCCACATACCTAGACATGCTTCATAAGTAGTGCCATAATTTGACCAGGTGCGGGTGTAGCAAAGGCAAGAAACTGATTTTAACACTACTTCCAATCAGGCCTTTTACTTCCGTAAAAAAAAACAATCTAAAGCAGGGTGGCACATGAAAGCAGGCCTTTATTTTGGTTACTGCATTATAAGTGTAGCACCTTCCCCAGCCTGATACCCATTGAATGACTAGGCCACACATGGTATTGTAAATCACACATATGTATTCCTCTGCGTGTACATGTGAACTCCCACAGTCTAAAGCAAGCTTCCCTTACATTCCATTCTAGGGTTACATCATATAGATACAGAGTCCTCTGGGAGCCAGAAACTTCCATTTTAATTCATGCAAGACACTACATTTCCCCCTCTGTTAAATGAAAAATTGCATTTATTTTTAGAAAATCATAAGACAAACACAAATATCTACATATGTAGAAACATGTACAATTATTTATTTTCAAAAAATCTTCTTGGTGCTTTGCTCTGTCAACACAATATGGTTACTGGAAGCTGAAAATGGTCATCTTCAATGTCAGAAATTGCCAATGATGGTAAGGAATCTGCAAAGGTCAATGGGTTTTAAAAATCAGTCTTTCTTTCACCATTTCGAGGTAAAGACCAATGAAACACAGGCCTGAAGTGAAAAGGGTCTCTGGTAAGGGACTCCCCAGGTCGGTGGGCAGTCACCATGTATCCCTTGGTACACACTATTTGAAAATGTTCAGCATTGTAAGGAGCATTAGGTTTTTCTTTTCCGTAACTGCTGAGCAATCACCAGATCTCCTTTTCTGAATGAGAGGTTTTTTGCATGTCGCATACACTCTCATTTTCTGTTTTTGAATCAAGTCCCTTGTACAAATCAGGTTTTCATTGTTATCTCTTCCGTGGTTCGTCGGGGTATATTTGTTACCAATGCTCTCTCGAACATCAGTCACAGGGCTTTCACCTGTGGTCAAGTGGGGTGTCAAACGTACTGTTCTGTACTGTTGTTTGACTGAGCTTCTCAAGATTTGCATGCTGTACTGCTTTCTTTAGCATACTCATAAAACTCTTAACAAGTCCATTGGCCTGTGGCCACAAGGGTGTGATCTTTTGATGCTTTTTATTTAGGTGCTCTAGAAATTCTTTAAATTCTTTGCTGTTATAGGGTGGACCATTGTCACACTTCAAGGCAAATCCCACGTTGCAAAGATGCCATCAAGTTTTTAGATTACTCGCTCATCTGTTGTGGATGAAAGATCTTTGACCAAAGGAAAACACTAATATTCACCTATTATCACCATTAAATGATGTCCATTGTCGAATGGACCAAATAAATCAATGACTATTCTCTCCCAGCCATGTTTAGGATGTTCTGACATGTTTAGTGCATGTTGAGTGATTTTGGTTGACAGGCAATTGCATAAGTGAAGGCCTAGAGTTACTTTTCAACTCTTTCATCTAGATATGGAAACCAAACTCTTTCTCGGAGACCTCTCTTTGTAGCAACAATACCATGATGTCCTTCTTGAACCACTTCGGTTATCTCTTGTTGGAGACTCTCCATAATCATATCCTTGCAGAATAACTCCTTCCTGAGTTATGGACAATTCTTGTACTTTTGATATTCACCATTATTACTGAGCGGTCAAACATTTTTGTTCCTCAACTGATGTGTAATTATGTCTTTTAACTTGAGCAGGTCACTATTGTGACTCATAGCAGTGAAAATCTGGGGTAGCAATACAACAGCTGGTGTACTTGATTTGACAATGAAATTGATGTAGGTCCCAGCCATTTGGGATGGATTACCATGGCCTGGAATAGACACTTTCAAAAAGAAGTCAGCAGGATTTTGATCCTTTCCCGAGCAATGCACAGTTGTATAATTGTACTTTTGCAATAGTAGTCCCCATTGTTCCAATTTGAGTAGTCATCATGGCTTTTGGATTGCCGAAGATGGTCAGCAAGGCTTCATGATCTGTCACCAGCGTAAAAGGTTTTCTGTACAGGTATACATGGAAATATTCACAAGCCTATAATACAGCCAAACTTTTCTTTTCAGGCTGTGAGTGAGCACATTCTGTTTGACATAAACTTCTGCTAGCATAGGCCACAATATGTCGCCTTGCATGCAGGCGTCCACTGTGCTGTGCAAGTTTAGCACCTAACCCAGCAGGGCTAGCGTCAACCACAATCTCAGTGTGGAGCTTTGGATTGAAGTGCGCCATTTCTGTAGCATTTTTTATGGCGTGTTTGATTCTTCTGAAACTCTTTTCACATTCTAGTGACCATTTAAAAGAAACAATTTTCTTTGTTAACTCTTGTAATGGAGCACTAACAGTGCACTAACAGTGGCAAAGTCCTTTGTGTGTTGTGAACAATAGTTGGCCATTCCAAGAAAAGAATGCACCATTGAAACATCTTGTGGGGCTTTAGCATTTGTCAAAGCTTGAACTATTGCAAGATCAGGCGTCATGCCTCAATCAGAAAAGATATGGCCAAAGATTTTTAAAATCTATCTTACCGAACTCACACTCTTCTCCGTTCAAAGTCAAACCTGCATTATTGAGAAATTGACATACCGGAGTGAGGGCTCTATCCTGTTCCTTCTGTGTAGCTCTGAAAACCTCTATGGCATTGTGATAGTTAAATGCATTCACAACAGGTTGTATGAGGCGTCATGTGACATCTTGGAAAAGTTCTGCAGCCGATGATACACCAAAATGGAGGGGCCTATTTACAAGCCCCTAGCACCACCTTGCACCAACACTAGCGTAATTATTTTTTACGCTAAGGTGGCGTTAAGAAGGCCTTTCTCTCACACCGTATTTACAAAGTGACACAGTGCTTGCATTGCACCCCTTTGTTACCCTTTACACCACATTATGCCTGCATTCCATTGCAGAGAGGCACAAAAAAATGGAGCAGTGAAATTTCCAACATTTAATTGTGCCATTTTTTCTGTCATTTTTAACCCCTGCTCAGAGCAGGCATTAAAATGACGCACCCATTTTAGTCAATGGGCCTCCCTGTGCTTTGCTGCACTAGCACTAAATCTTTTACGCTAGTGCAGCAAAGTGCCACAATAGCATAAACTTTTGACGCTATTGTCTAACTGACTACCATGGTGCACTGTATTGTAAATAAGGTGCAACCATGGTGTCGTTAGCTGGGGCAGAGATGAAGCAAGAAAAGTGGCGCATTAGGACCACCCTAAGTCTCTAGCTTCTAAACAAACCAAAATGTGTAGCAAAGGCTGCAATATATCTGCAGTTTTCTTCTAGCTCTAATTGATGAGAACCTTTATTCAAATCAAGTTGAGAAAAGAATTTGGCACCATTGACCTGTGTGATGTCAAAAATGTGAGGGCCTAGATGTAGCTCTCATTCAATCTCTTTGTTTGCTTGGCACATGTCAACGCATAAGTGCACAGTTCCTTTATGGTCCTTTTTAGGCACTACTACTATGGGAGAAATCCATGGTGCTGGACCAGTTGAACTTTTAATAACATCATGCTTAAGTAACGATTCAAGTTCTTTTTCAAAAGCTTCTTGTAAAGGAAAAGCAACTTGTCTCTGTCTCTGAGCACCAGGACGAACATCCTCATTATTATGCAATTTTACTTTTATACTCTTTAAATTTTCTAAACTGTTAGACTTTTCATCCTTGGCGTGGTCTCCCTTAACTTATTGCCTCTGTTCCCCAGGTTGTTGATGTGTGCTGGACTCTGATTTTACTGTTTTTGTTACTCTGGGCACTTTACCACTGCTAACCAGTGCTAAAGTCCAAGTGCTCCTGTTTAAAATGTGTACGTAATTGGTTCTCCATGACTGGCATATTTGTTTTACTGTTAAGTCCCTAGTAAAGTGCACTAGAGGTGCCCAGGGCCTGTAAATCAAATGTTACTAGTGGGCCTGCAGCACTGGTTGTGCCACCCACACAAGTAACCCTGTAATCATGTCTCAGACCTGCCACTGCAGTGTCTGTGTGTGTATTTTTACACTGTAAATTCGACTTGGCAAGTGTACCCACTTGCCAGGTCTAAACCTTCCCTTTTCTTACATGTAAGGCACCCCTAAGGTAGGCCCTAGGTAGCCCCAATGGCAGGGTGCAGTGTATGGATAAGGTAGGACATATGGTAATGTGGTTTATATGTCCTGACAGTGAAATACTGCCAACTTCGTTTTTCACTGTTGCAAGGCCTGTCTCTCTCATAGGATAACATGGGGGCTACCTTTAAATATGATTAAAGTGTAGATTCCCCTAGAGAGTAGATGGACATGTGGAGTTTGGGGTCCCTGAACTCACAATTTAAAAATACATCTTTTAGTAAAGTTGATTTTAAGATTGTGCGTTTGAAAATGCCACTTTTAGAAAGTGAGCATTTTCTTGCTTAAACCATTCTGTGACTCTGCCGTGTTTGTGGATTCCCTGTCTGGGTCAGTTTGACAGTTGGGTTGTTTTTCAACTCACACCAGACAGTGACACAAAGGGGGCTGGGGTGTAACCTGCATTTCCTGATTAGCCATCTCTGCTAGGAGGGAGGGGTGGAGTGATCACTCTCATCTGAAAGGACTGTGCCTGCCTCTGACAAGGGCAGCTCCAACACCCTGATGTGTGTCTGATGACTTGCCTGGGCAAGGCAGGATTTCACAAGTAGGTGTGTGTCCCCTTTGAAGAAAGGTGACTTCAAAGACTAAAATGGGTATAAGAAAGGCACCCAAATCTACAGACTTTAGAAACACTTCTGGAACCAAGAGGAACCTCTGCCTGGAGAAGAGCTGATAGCTGAGGAAGAAGTGCTGCCCTGCCTGTGACTGTGCTTTGTGGAGCTTTCCTGCAGTGCTGCTTCTGCCAGAGTAAGAGGGCAAAGACTGGACTTTGTGTGCCTTCCATCTTGTGAAGAAATCTCCAAGGGCTTGAGTTAGAGCTTGCCTCCTGTTGATTGAAGTCTCAGGGACAGCAAAGACTTCTCTCTGCCAGCACCTGGAGTCTCTGGAGAGACTCCTGCTCTGACAAGTGGTGCCCTATCCAGTCCCTGGGCCCTTGAAAGGAAAGCTGGTGGAAATCCAAGGAAATCGACTTCGGACGACTCCGGACCGACGCCGCTGCTGAATCCGGTAACGCCGCCTGCACCTGACGCGTGACCTTCGCTGGAACGTGACACTCTTCGCAGGCCCGTCGCCGCAGCAGCCCCGCTGAAGTCCGCGACTCCGTGGAAGTCGCCGCACCACGTCGTGACCGACGCCACTTGAAGTGCACGGATTCAACGTTTCGCACAGACGCCGCGATTCCTGACTTCGCGCCTCGGCTTGTTTTCACTCTTCACCAAAGGTACTGTACTTGGGGGTCTATACGACTCCGTGTCCGGCGCCGCTGGTGTCAGCTTGTTGGGAACGACTCCGTCACGACGCCGTGTTAACATCTCATTGAAGCATTTTTGTTTCTAAGCGCTATTTTTGAGTTTAATCTTTAAAAATTCATAACTTGACTTGTGTATGTCGTTTTGGTCTTGTTTTGTTTAGATAAATATTTCCTATTTTTCTAAACTGGTGTTGTGTCATTTTGTAGTGTTTCATGAAGTTACTGTGTGTGTTGGTACAAATACTTTACACCTAGCGCTCTGAAGTTAAGCCTACTGCTCTGCCAAGCTACCAAGGGGGTAAGCAGGGGTTAGCTGAGGGTGATTCTCTTTTACCCTGACTAGAGTGAGGGTCCTTGCTTGAACAGTGGGTAACCTGACTGTCAACCAAAGATCCCATTTCTAACATAAACCATGAAAGAATGAAGGGAATTGACTTACTTTTTCATGATGAGTATTCATAATGTAATTCATTGAAATCAGTCCCATGTCAGCAACAGTATTGAAACTAAGCAATCAGGCACTTGCTGCTGTACCCTGAAGTACATGGATCAGTGCTTGTACTTTCGTTTTCTTATGTTTAACAGAGACAGTTCATTATAGTTCTCTTCAGGCATTATATTTATCAAGGCATCACTATTGATAATGAAAGGTATTTAACATCCACTTATTTTCAATGTAATCTTTGGACAGTGTTTGCATGATTTTGTTGCTTTGACATGTCGACTTTTCTTTGACTGACTTTTATCTTCACAAGCAACCAGACCAATGTGCACGTTTTTCTGAGGTAAGTATTGTCATGGCCTAATCACTTTCTTTGCTTTCACTCATTATTGAGGCTGAAGAACTGTTTGACGATGATTTAGATAGCAGACATTTTGGCCCTCATTATAACCCTGGCGGGCGGTGACCACTAGGGCTATAGTGGCGATAGTACCACCAACAGGCTGGCAGGACTCGTCACCTCATTTTGACTGCAGCGGTACCGCTGTGGTAACACCTCCGGAACCAGTGGTCGTAATCCGCCAGGGCAGCGCTGCCCTGGGGATTTCGACTCCCCTTACTGCCAGCCTGTCCATGGCGGTAGACACCACCATGGAAAGGCTGGCGGTAAGGGGACTTGGGGTGCCCCTGGGGGCCCCTGCACTGCCCATGCACTTGGCATGGGCAGTGCAGGGGCCCTCAGACATAGCCCGATCGCGCATTTCACGGCCCATATTTCGGGCAGTGAAAAACACAATGGGTGCTACTGCACCCGCTGCACATCAGCATTGCCGCCGGCTCTATTACGAGCCGGCAGCAATGTTGATGTGATTTTTCCACTGGGCCAGTGGAAAAGTCAAAATAGGAAGCCAGACATACCGCCAGAAATGGCGGTATTCTGGTGCCCGCAGCCTCGGCGGTCTTCTGGGAAGACCGCCGAGGTTGTAATGAGGGCCTTTGTCTTCACATCGTGACACACTCACTTTTTCATTTGCTCTGCACATCCTCACAAAATGGTTCTCTTTACCACAGGCTTTGCATATTTGACTAATGGTGGGACACTTTCCTTCATATTGAAATGTAAATCCACATCTAAAACACAACTTCTTTTTGAGTGTAGACATCACTCTGTGTCTTTGAGTCTTTTGTTTTGAATTACTTTTCACAGTCATGACTGACTCACTCTGGGCACCTCTGACCTCCATATCAGCAGCTTATCTCTTCGCATGTTCCTCAGCTCTGGCAGCCACCAACACTCGCTCCAAACTAAGCATTGCTCTCAGCATTTGTCATCTGAATGAATTGGGCAAGCATCCTTCGATCACTCCAAGCTGCATAGCTTCTATTTCATTAAATTAATTGAACTTACAATGTTAGATGAGTTTGTCAAGTCTTTCCACAAATTCAGCAATTGTTTCACCAACTCTTTGATGTTCTTGACTGAAAACACATTGTTCATACATTTGGTACTGGATTAAACTTGAGATTCAACGCATTCTTAATTTGACTATGACTTCTTCGTCAGTTCTTGGCATTTTTTTATGACTTCTTTCACACCATCATCAGCAACATTTTTGAGATATTTGATAGTCTCCCTCTTATCAGTCTCTTTACGTGCATCAATTGGATCCTCAAATATCTCTATCCATGCAGTTCATCTATCGCCAATATTTTGCTGTTTCACAGTGTTGCGTGGTGGTGGTTTGAGGAAGGTGGCAGCATTGTACATCAATTTGGAACTCACTCATGTTGAGAGTAGTGTGCTCCCTGACGCTGTCAAATGTTCTTGTTTGTGCAAATCCTCTATAAAGTTTTTAGACGCATGAGTCTCTGGATCGGCTTTAAATTTAATGAGAATGGAAGTGGCCTGGCTTAGGGTGTCAAGGTGGAGGTTACACTCTGAGAATGCTAGGGACTCCTCAGTCAACATCCATCTTCCTCGTCAATGCCAGACACTGAATCCACTTAATAAGTCTCCTGGATACTCCCCCCTTCACCGCTGCCATCCTGCTGTGAAATTCTCCTGTGATCATCGCTGTCAGGATGGGGGAGAGGCTAATGATTGCTGCAGCCATGACCTTCCCCAAAACGGTGACCACCCCTAAATATTGAGGTCCTGAATGCAGTATTCAGACCCCTGGTGACGCTCCACACTTGCGGCTCCCCTCAGTTTCTTTTTTGACCTCCTGCACACCGGAGCTGTAGACCTGCAGACGGGCTCTCTTCTCAGACCGCAGCCATTACCTACCTGGCCCCAGAGTGTCTGCCTCAGGGCTGCGGTGGCCTCCGACTCACAGGTGCAGCCGTCTGACCCCTCCTCTGCTTGGCAGGCAGTGACTACCGGCCTCAACAACTCATTAATTGCCATGACTGGCTTCTTGAGGTGACGTAGACCAGAGGCTCCTGCCTGGCCTGCATTGATAGACCTGCCGCATGACCTGACATGGCCTTCCCAGGATGGCGACTGCCTTGGCACTCTGAGGCACTGCAGGCGGCGGTGACCAGGGCCTTTACAAGTGGTCCACACCTGACTCATCGACCACGTCTCTGTCTGCCTGCTGCATCGGAGGTGTGGACCAGCTGGTGGGCTTTCTTTCTGGACCACGACCACCTACCTAAGACTGGTGCGTCTGCTCTGCAGCTGCAGCAGCCTCTGACCCATAAGCAGGGCCACCAGTCCATTCCGTGCGTATTGGAATTGGCAGTCGTAGCAGGGCCACGATAGAGAGGACCTTGCCTGCCGGCTCACTGTCTGCTTCTACTGGATTTTGGGGATTCCGTGGACCTGGGGCTGGGCTGAATAGCACTGGTACTCCTTCTGCATGGACTTATCCTGTTGGAGATTCTGGTGCATCACGCACCACATGCCTTGAGGCACCAGCCTGTGACTTTGCTACCACTGCACCCAGGGCTTAATGTGAATTTTCGCTATCCCCACATTTCTACATAGCTGGCCACAGCTGTTTCCCTCTCCCCCCCCCCCCCCTTTTTCATTGGCCTACCAAACCCACCATGAATTCTCCCTGAGCACCCGCACACTGTGCTTGCTTTCTCATACAGCCTCCTAGGTAACAGCCAAAGCCTGCCGTACCAGGACTATCTTTGGAACTCTACGCAGACCCTGACACACTGCAAAACTCTCTTTCCATGTTACCTCAAGATTGACACTGCCATACCTATGAGTGCCAATCTATGAGACTCATGTGGCACTGAGAGACTGCCAGAGCTGGCGGTGGCTGGTGTGTGCACCTGCTCTTCCTGGGGACTCTTCGGGCACTTCATGTGGACTCCTCCAGTGAGGTCCCAGTTATTCCACCATCCATGGTTGCTAAGCGGCTGACTCTTCACAGTGCTGTACACCCTTTACTTTAGAGCTCCCTTGGTGTCCCCAGACGACTGCCAATATGTGAGCTCCCAACTTCTCGTGCTGCTACAGGCTGTTACAAGTGGGTTGGGTGCCCCCATGGAGCTGAGCCATCATATCACATTGTTAGGGGAAAAGACAGTATCATGAAACCTCATCCTACTTAATCTCACATCGACAAATTCAAGGCTCTGAAGGGCCCAACCGGGAGTAGCTCAATGGAAATCTCAACCGCCGCCAGGGGTGATACTGACAAGATCCTACAAGCTATCCAACTTTTACAGTCGGCAGTGGAGACCAAAATTGGAGAGGTGCAGGTGGACGTGGCACTCCTCCGTCAAGACCTCAAAAATACTACGGGCCACAACACAGAGGCAGAGGGGCATATTTCTATGATGGAAGACACTAAAACTGACCTTCAGACCAAGGTTAACCGTCTACTCACATATACGCATGACCTCCAGCAATTTGCCAAAGATGCCAAGAATTGTTCACAGTGCAATAACTTGCGGTTGATCAGATTTCCAGAGGATGCTGAGAGCAACTCCACCAGAGAATTCCTGGAAGACTGGATCAAATTGGACATCCCCCCTGACAAATGATCTCCCTGGTTTGCAGTTGAATGCACCCACCGGGTGCTTATACCTAGACACCCCCCAGGGTCATCACCTAGTCCTATAATTGCACACCTATTCAACTTTAAGGACCAAGACTGTATCTTGAGAGAGGCGCGCTGCCATGTAGACCTCCACTTCCAGAACTCACAAATCCTTATTTTCCCAGACTACACACATGAAGTTCAGACATGCTGTCACTTCTATGAACATGTTAAACAGAAATTACATGCTCTGCGGCTGTCCTATATGCTTCGCTCTCCGACCCTTCTCAAGATGATCCACTCGAACAAGACTCACTTCTTTGACACCCCTGAGTCAGCATGAACATGACTTACTGAAGAAAGGCGACTTCGGGTAAGAGGCAAGCTTCTCCCCCTGTTTTCCCTGACTCCATGGGTGTGCCCGGACCTGCATCAACAATGACAGGCCTCCCACAGGGACCCCGCACGGGATCCCGCTGATGAAAGAGTAAAGAGAGACCAACTTCACGCTCACTAAGTACAGAATCCTTGCCTCCACCGACTTCCTCACAACATAGAGACTCATTGAAATTAAACAACATTGCTCCAGGCACTGTCCATGAGGAGGACGGACTGAGCCAGATACTCTTAATTCTGTAGTGTTATCAGAATATAACTAGAGGGGCCTATCTCTGTACCACATACCTATCATATGTGATGCCATACATAGATATCATCGTGCACACATGATCTGGCATTGTTGATGTTGTAATACTTATCCTACATTGGGGAGGTTTCCATCACTCACACCACACAATTCATATTGATTCTTTGTAGAGGGATCAGTTATGGGGTGATAAATGATTCTAGTGGGGGAAGTATGGAGAGGGGGATGTTGGGGGAGTTATATTGTTTAATGTTGACTAACATGTCACATATTCCAGTGCCCACCAGGCCTACAGTAATCTATCCCAACTCACTTATAACCCAGCCACAATCACGGCCTCAGCACCTTGACAGCACTGACACCAATCCACCCCAACCACCTTTCGCTCTAATGTACTCCTCATGGCCCCGTACACCGCAATGTCATGGAATGTTAATGGTATGCTGGATCGAATTAAGCCTGCAGCAGTCTAACGCTATACTCAGTGGTTCCTTCCAGCCATCTTATTACTACAAAATACCCATCTCTTAGGTACATCCTGCCCTTTCCTCACCCAATATGGTTTTGACAATGTGTATCATGCAAGTGTCGCTTGAGAATTCAAGGGAGTGGAGATCCTCTTGAGTCATACCTTTCCCTTGGTAGTGACTCAGTACTGGACTGACCTTCAGGGCTGTTACATTGCCCTCACAGGTACACTAGAAGTCCGTCCTCTTAACATTCTCTGTCTATATTCCCCTCCTGTGGCACTAGACCTCTTACTCATGACCCTTACTGACCTTGCCTGCCCCCGGTCTTACTATGATTGGGAGCAATATGAACACTATCTTGGAACCTGAAATAGACGCTGAAGGGCTGTAGGAAAGTCCTCCTTTTTGCCCTGGGACTGCCCATGCCAATGCAGATGGTCTTTCTAGGTTTTTCCACTTAGCTCATGAGGACTACCAAGGTGTAGGTTAGTACCCATCACCTTTCATCTGGGGGACAGTGTAGTAAAGTCCTCCTTTTTGCCCTGGTCACCCCCACACCTTTTGGATAGGTACTGGTGTTTACTGACTCTTGGCTGTGCCCTGGGTACTGCTTACCAGTCCCAGGGCCAGTTCTCTGTGTAAAGCGGATATGCAAATTAGGCTAATTATAATTGGCTAAGTTAACCTACCTATAAGTTCCTAGTATATGGTAGGGCATGTAGGTTTAGGGACCACAGCATAGGTAGTGCACCCATAGGTGCACTGCTGAGGTGCCCAGTGTCATTTTAAAGGCAGGCCTGCCTTGCTGCCTGCTTTTAAATTAAAGTTATATGCAAATTCGACTTTGGAATTAAAAGTAGTTCCAAAGTCTTAAACTACCTTATTTTTACATATAAGTCGCCGCTAAGGTGTGGTGTGGACTATGTGCCCCTAGGGCTGGGTGCAATGTAACTATAAGCAGGGACCTTATAAAAGTAGTTTTATAAGCCCTGGTGAGGTAAAAACAGCCACATTCGTTTTTCCCTCATTGTAGTGAATAGCCTTCATAGGCTTAAATGACAGATACAAAGAGTTTGGTATCAAATTAATTGTTATAATAAATCGCACAACTTCCAGTTGTGGGATTTAATGTGACTTGTTCAGGTAAAGAGTTTAAAACTTTACCTGAAAAGTTGCCAGTTTCAGCCCTGCATTGTTTTTGCTGCTGTGCACTGATTTGCCAGCCCTGGCAGCCTGGTCAGGCTGCCTTGATGGGGTGTGAAGTGGCCTGGCTTCACACAAAGAGATGTGCCTGTGGGAGGGAATTTCCCCTCAGCAGATGGTGAGGCAGGAAGGGGGAGGGCTGCCAAACTGGTCTTCACAGGCAGAGAAGGACATTTGGAGCAACCCAGCAACACCCCCACATTCTGCAACCCCAGACAACTAGGTGCCCCCTTGATTAGATCAGGAGAGGGCAGGCAGGAGAGGGGTGTGTTTATGATTTTTAGCCACACCAGTGGGTGGGCTCAGCCAGATGTAACCTCCAAAAATCAGATTCAGCCATGATGGTATTTTGAAGAATGTTGCCTCCTGGGATAGATTTTTGCCACACTTCCCAGAAAGTGGTCATCACAGGGGGAAGGACCCTGCACCTGATTGGAGAATCAGGACCCCCCTGTTTTTCACCCAGGGGCTAGGATAAAACTGGCAGACCTGCACCCACACCTCAGATCCCCATCAGATTCCAACACGGAAGAACCAAAGGAGAAGAAGGACTGCCCTGCTGGACCCCTGGCCTGCACCTGAAACCTGCACTCTGAAGGACTGCACCAGTGTCACACTTGGGCATCACCAGAAGAAGGACTTTGCCTAGCTTCAACTGATTCAAGGAGGGACTCCCTGTTTGCTACAGGTGAAAAATCGCTACCCAGAGTCCCCTGCACCAACTCCTGAAGAAATCAACCAGCTGGCCACTGCCCAGTGGCCAAAAAGGAGTTTGCGCCAGGTGTATTCTGGGAGGTGTAGGCCACACCCCCAAGGATCATCTCCGAACTTCTGGACCCTTGGGGTGAGCTGTGGACCCCAAAAGAACCTTAAAAGAACATCTGGGAGAAGACCCAGAAGTTTGGAGAAGTTTGGAGAACTTTTGAAAAAAAGCTCCATAGAAGGACCGACCCGCCGCGGCAACTCTAGCCGGCTTGCCTCAACCGCAACCCGGCCTGATTTGCAGGGTCATCCCGGTAAAGAAAATCTCTGAAAAAGAGACTAAGTCCAAAGGTAAAAAGGTGACTGGGACCTCCCAGCCAGCATATCCGAGGAGGGCTCCAAGGACATCGGATCAAGATCCAGGTTTACCACGGTCGAAGGATTTTCACCTCAAAAAAATGACTAAGTCCGAAGGTAAAAATCTCCAGCGAGGGCTCCCGCGACGCATACCTGGAGAAGAGTTCCAGGAGGTCGGATGGGACTGGCAGGTTCGTCCCGCTGAAGAAAATCTTCAGAAAAGAGACTAAGTCCAAAGGTAAACTTTTGACCGAGGCCTCCCGCAAGCTGTAAACGAGCAGGGCTCCATCGCAGTCGGCCTTAAACTTTGACTTTGCCCCGGTTGAGGTGCAACCAGATGACCCCATTGGCGCTTTTTGTTTCTAGGCGTTAAAAAACAATAATTCTTTACAAATTCATATCTCCGGTTCCCCTTATCCGATTTTATTCGTTTTTGTGTCATTTTATGAAATATAATCTATTTTTATAAATTGGTTTTGGATTTTTAAACTGTTTTCTGTGTTTTATTTAATTACTGTTTTGTGATATTTGAATGCTTTACACTCTGTCTCCTAAGTTACACCTTGTCGCTCGTTGCCAAGCTACCAAGGGTTGAGCTGGGTTTAATTTACTGAGACCTAACTGGACCTAAGTGGAGGTTAGTGGCCTATTGCTAAGTGTAGGTACCTACCTGCCCTTGCCAATAACCCATTTTTCCAAAATTTTTGGTGCACAGTGGTGGGATCCTGTACTTGTGTTCAGTATCACGTTACAGTTTTAAGTAAAACAAATAAAAAATCCTTTAAATTGTTTTTAATTTTTAATTTGGATTAATTTCAATTATTGAATTTTTTTGATTTTTCTAAATTCCTGTTTCCAATATTTGCAAAACGTTTTTGTTGACACAAAACTAGGGAGCCATGGAGCTTGATCTGGCTAGCCTACCCACACTGACAGTAGTCCAGCTTAGGGGGTTGTGTACAGAAAGAGGGTTGCCTGCAACCACTGACCTCAGGAAGCATGTCCTGATCGAATCCCTGATAGCATGGGCTGAGGCCCAAGAGGTAGATTCAGAGGAAGCTCCAGAGGAGGAAGAAGTAGGGGAGGATGCTAGCTCCAACCACTCAGGGGAGGGAGGGCATCTGAGCCTAAGTGAGGAGGAGGAAGACCAGTCCTCCCTACACACAGTCACTAGGGTCATACCCAAAGCTAGTTGGGGGAAAGGGGTCCCTTCAAGAGGAGAGAACCTGTCCCTCAGGGAAAGAGAGCTGGAGGCCTAGGTAGCATTTATAGCTTTGGAAGCCAAGAAGCTGGCCCTAGAAGAGAAAAAAGTGGGCAAGAGAAGAGAAAAGAGATGGTGGCAGCGACAGAGAAGCTGAGGTGTCCATGGGTGGGTTTTTTTTGCCCCAAATTACCCAAGGGGTTGGTTCATGCCTATGTAGAGGGGGATGACATAGATAAGTGTCTGGGGGCCTTTGAGAGGGCCCTCCAGATGAGGAAAGTCAAGCCTCAGTACTGGGGTTCACTTATTTGGTAGTTGGTCCCCAACTCTAGGAGGGATAGGCTCCTAACCTTGAGGGGGAGGAGGCAGATTCATACCCCAGTATGAAGAGATGCTTGACTAAAAAGTTTGGTCTGACCCCAGAGCAGTATAGGCTCAAGTTTAGGGACACCCAAAAGACAAGCACCCAGTCCTGGGTGGACTTTGTGGACATCTCAGTAAAAGCACTAGAGGGCTGGATACAGGGCAACAAGGTAAGTACCTTTGAGGGGCTGTACAATTTGATTGTGAGGGAGCACCTTCTAACCAATTGCGTCCAAGAGAAGCTCCACCAGTATCTAGTTGACACTAATTTGACCAACCCCAGAGAGCTGGGGGAGGCAGCAGGTGATTGGTTAAGAACTAGGGTTAACCAGAAACCCCCAGGGGGTGATCAGAAAAATGGAGGACATGGTTCTTCTCAGGGGAAGAACCAAGGGAAAGATGATAAAAAGCCCGAGGAGTCCTCACAAGAGTCCCCAAAAACGTCTCAGGGTGGGGGAGCTCCGAGCCATTCCACTTCTAAGGGGAAAGGGTATCAGGGGAAGAATTATGATCCTGTTAAAGCAGGAAGGTTTCAGGAGCTTGCTAAGGCCGGCAAGTGATTTGAGTGTCATCAACCTGGACACAAAAGAGGAGATGCTATCTGCTCCAAGAAGCCCCACACTGGTGGGCAATCCCAGGGGATTGCTAGTGTAGGGTTGGGGGTGGAAGTTGGCCCATGGCTGGGATCAGGGTACACAGAGGTCACCTCAGTATCCATGGGTGGGGTGGACATTGCAACTATGGCCACCTTGCCTCCCAGCATGGAGAGGTATCGGCAGAGGCCTAAAGTCAATGGGACTGAGGTGGAAGCTCTGAGAGATACAGGAGCCAGTGTGACAATGGTCACAGAGAAGCTGGTTTCTCCAGAACAGGTCTTACCTGGTGTCTTCCACCTTGTAACATATGCAGATATCAGAACCCAACTCCATCCCATGGCCATGGTGAGCCTGGAATGGGGAGGTGTGACTGGCCCTAAGAAGGTAGCTGTAGCTCCTGCCCTCCCAGTAGAGTGTCTGCTGGGAAATGATCTTGAAGCATCTGAATGGTCAGAGGTGAAGAGAAGGGTCCATGCACAGATGCTGGACCTCCCTGAATGGGTGAGTGCTGTGACCAGGTCACAGGCAGCACAACAGGGAAGTGCTGGACACTTGAACCCTGGAACAATGGGCCAAGCCTCCAAGAAGAAGAGAAAGGACTCTGGGTCTGGCTTGCCAGCCCCTACAAGTACAGAGGATCAGGAGGAATCCAAACCTGAGGGGGAGGATCTGACCTCTGAGGGAGGGCCACTTCCCCTGCAAGCTCTGCCTGACTTGGCAGAACTGCAAAGGGCAGGTGGGCCCACCAGAGAAGAGTTGTGCCAGGTACAAAGAGAGTTTCCCACTCTTGAGGGCCTGAGGCAGACTGCTGCCAGGTAAGAACAAGGGGATACCAGTGGGGCCCACAAGGCTTACTGGGAGGATGGAGTTCTCTACGCCGAGGCAAGGGACCCCAAACCAGGGGCAACCAGGAGAGTAGTGGTCCCCTAGAAGTGTAGAGAATTCCTCCTTACTTTAACCTGTGATATTCCCTTAGCTGGACATTTGGGGCAGACCACGACCTGGAACAGGCTGGTCAACCATTTTTATTGGCCCCAAATGTCAGAAAAAGTCAAGGAGTTTTGCAGCTCCTCTGTCACCTGCCAAGCCAGTGGCAAGGCAGGGGGCAAGCCAAAGGCTCCCGTGATACTACTACCAGTGGTTGGGACTCCCTTTGAGAGGGTGGGGATTGACATTGTTGGTCCCCTAGACCCACCAACTGCCTCAGGCAACAGGTACATGTTGGTGGTTGTGGACCATGCCACCAGGTACCCTGAGGCAATAACCCTCTGGACAGTCACTGCTTCCACAGTGGCTAGGGCCCTACTTGGTGTGTTCACCAGAGTAGGATCCCCAAAGGAGGTGGTCTCAGATAGGGGCACAAATTTGATGTCTGCCTATCTGAAAGCATTGTGGGATAAGTGTGGTGTTACTTATAAGTTCACCACCCCCTATCATCCACAGACCAATGGCCTGGTGGAAAGATTTAACGAGACCCTGAAGGGCATGATCATGGGTTTGTCTGACTAACTCAGGAGGAGATGGGATGTTCTCCTCCCATGCCTGCTGTTTGCCTACAGGGAGGTGCCACAGAAGGGGGTTGGATTCAGCCCCTTTGAGTTACTGTTTGGGCACCCTGTAAGAGGCCCATTGTGCTTGGTGAGAGAGTCTTGGGAGAAGCCTCTCAAGGAGTCCAAGGAGAATGTGCTAGATTATGTGCTGGGCCTGCGGTCATGCATGGCTGAGTACATGAAGAAGGCGAGCAGAAACCTGGAGGCCGGCCAAGAGCTCATGAAGCTCTGGCATGATCAGAAGGCTACCATGCCTGAGTATCATCCAGGACAGCTGGTGTGGGTTTTGGAGTCCATGGCTCCTAGGGCACTTCAGGCCAAATGGACTGGGGCATATCCAATTGTGGAGAAAAAGGGCAAGGCCACCTACTTGGTGGACCTTGCCACCCCCAGGAATCCTCATAGGATCCTGCATGTTAACAGGTTGAAACACCACCAGGACAGGGCAGACATGACTATGCTGATGGTCACTGATGAAGGGAAGGAGGCGGAGAGGGAACCTGTGCCAGACCTCCTGTCGTCAAATGAGCAAGATGGGTCAGTGGAGGGAGTGGTACTCTCTCCCAAGTTGACAGACCAGCAACAGAAAGACTGCAGACAAGTTTTGCAGCAGTTTGTTAGTCTGTTCTCCCTGACCCCTGGACTCACCAATTGGTGTGTCCATGACATTGACACTGGTGACAGCTTACCTGTCAAGAACAAGCTGTACAGGCTGTCTGACCAGGTCAAGGCCAACATCAAAGCTGAAGTGGCTAAGATGTTGGAACTCAAGGTAATTGAGCCCTCTGACGGTCCTTGGTCCAGTCCAGTGGTACTGGTGCCCAAACCTAATCCCCAAGGTGGGAAGAAGGAAATGAGATTCTGTGTGGAGTACAGAGGTCTAAATGGAGTCACTAGGGCTGATGCTCACCCCATACCTAGAGCTGATGAACTATTTGATAGGTTGGGGGCTGCCAAGTTCCTGAGCACGTTTGATCTAGCCTCAGGATACTGGCAGATTGCCTTAAGTCCCGGAGCTAAGGAGAGATCAGCATTTTCCACACCAGAGGGCCACTTTCAGTTCAAGGTGATGCCCTCTGGCCTGAAAAATGCTCCTGCCACCTTCCAACGGTTGTCCTGTCTGGGTTGGAATCTTTCAGTGCAGCTTATCGGGATGATATAGCTGTATTTAGTTCCACCTGGGAGGACCACCTGGTCCACCTGAAGGAAGTGCTTCAGGCCCTGCTTCAAGCAGGCCTGTCTATCAAGGTATGCAAGTGCCAGATAGGTCAAAGCTCAGTTGTGTACCTGGGCCACCTTGTTGGTGGAGGACTTGTACAACCTCTCCATCCCGCGATCCAGACTATCCTGTATTGGGAGGCTCTTAAATCCCAGACTCAGGTCAGGGCCTTTCTTGGCCTGACTGGGTGCTACAGGAGGTTTGTTCAGAATTATGGGACCATACTGGCCCCTCTGACTGAGCTTACCTCCAAGAAACAACCCAAGATGGTAATTTAGACCCCAGAGTGTCACAAAGCTTTTGACACCCTAAAACAGGCTATGTGTTCGGCACCAGTGTTACTGGCTCCTGACTGTAGTAAGGCGTTTATAGTGCAAACAGATGCTTCAGAGGAAGGGATTGGGGCAGTGTTAGCACAAGTTAATGAAGCGGGCCAAGATCAACCAGTTGCCTTCATCAGCAGGCGACTACTCCCCAGAGAGAAAAGATGCCATTGAGAAGGAGGCCTTTGCTGTGGTCTGGTCCCTGAAGAAGTTGAGGCCATACTTGTTTGGTACTCACTTCCGTGTACAAACTGACCACAGACCTCTCAGATGGCTGATGCAAATGAGGGGGGAGAACCGTTAAAGTGGTCTATTTCCCTACAGTGGATGGACTTAACAGTGGAGCACAGACCTGGGACTGCCCATGCCAATGCAGATGGCCTTTCTAGTTTTTTCCACTTTGCTGATGAGGACTACCAGGGTGTAGGTTAGTACCCATCACCTTTAATCTGGGGGACAGTGTAGGAAAGTCCTCCTTTTTGCCCTGGTCACCCCCACACCTTTTGGACAGGTACTGGTGGTTACTGACTCTTGGCTGTGCCTGGGTACTGCTTACCAGTCCCAGGGCCAGTTCTCTGTGTAAAGTGGATATGCAAATTAGGCTAATTATAATTGGCTAAGTTAACCTACCTATAAATTCCTAGTATATGGTAGGGCATGTAGGTTTAGGGACCACAGCATAGGTAGTGCACCCATAGGTGCACTGCTGAGGTGCCCAGTGTCATTTTAAAGGCAGGCCTGCCTTGCTGTCTGCTTTTAAATTAAAGTTATATGCAAATTCGACTTTGGAATTAAAAGTAGTTCCAAAGTCTTAAACTACCTTATTTTCACTTATAAGTCGCCCCTAAGGTGTGGTGTGCCCTATGTGCCCCTAGGGCTGGGTGCCATGTAACTATAAGCAGGGACCTTATAAAAGTAGTTTTATAAGCCCTGGTGAGGTAAAAAAAGCCAAATTCGTTTTTCCCTCATTGTAGTGAATGGCCTTCATAGGCTAGAATGGGGAGACTTTATTTTAATTTGTAAAGTACCCTTAAATGACAGATACAAAGAGTTTGGTATCAAATTAATTGTAATAATAAATCCCACAACTTCCAGTTGTGGGATTTAATATGACTTGGTTAGGTAAAGAGTTTTAAACTTTACCTGAAAAGTTGCCAATTTCAGCCCTGCATTGTTTTTGCTGCTGTGCACTGATTTGCCAGCCTATGGCAGCCTGGCCAGGCTGCCTTGATGAGGTGTGAAGTGGCCTGGCTTCACACAAAGAGATGTGCCTGTGGGAGGGAATTTCCCCTCAGCAGATGGTGAGGCAGGAAGGGGGAGGGCTGCCAAACTGGTCTTCAAAGGCAGAGAAGGACATTTGGAGCAACCCAGCAACACCCCCACATCCTGCAACCCCAGACAACTAGGTGCCCCCTTGATTAGATTAGGAGGGGGCAGGAGAGGGGTGTGTTTATGATTTTTAGCCACATCAGTGGGTGGACTCAGCCAGATGTAACCTCCAAAAATCAGATTCAGCCATGATGGATTGTTGAAGATTGTTGCCTCCTGGGATTGATTTTTGCCACACTTCCCAGGGAGCGGTCATCACAGGGGGAAGGACCCTGCACCTGATTGTAGAATCAGGACCCCCCTGTTTTTCACCCAGATGCAAGGATAAAACTGGCAGACCTGCACCCACAGCTCAGATCCCCATCAGATTCCAACAAGGAAGAACCAAAGGAGAAGAAGGACTGCTATGCTGGATCCCTTGCCTGCACCTGGAACCTGCACTCTGAAGGACTGCACCAGCTGCACACTTGGGCTGCACCACAAGAAGGACTTTGCCTGGCTTCAACTGGTTCAAGGAGGGACTCCCTGTTTGCTACAGGTGAAAAAATTGCTAACCAGAGTCCCCTGCACCAACTCCTGAAGAAATCAACCAGCTGGCCACTGCCCAGTGGCCAAAAAGGAGTTTGCGCCAGGTGCATTCTGGGAGTTGCAGGCCACACCTCCAAGGATCATCTCAGAACTTCGGGACCCTTGGGGTGAGCTGTGGACCCCAAAAGAACCTTAAAAGAACATCTGGGAGAAGACCCAGAAGTTTGGAGAACTTTTGAAAAAAAGCTCCATAGAGGGACTGACCCGCCGCGGCAACTCTAGCCAGCTTGCCTCAACCGCGACCTGGGCTGATTTGCAGGTTCATCCCGGTAAAGAAAATCTCTGAAAAAGAGACTAAGGGCCAGATGTAGCAAACTTTTGCGAGTCGCAAATGGCCCGATTCGCAATTTGCGACGCCACCAAATCGGAAATGGGATGCAAAAATCCCATTTCTGACTCGCAAAATGCGATGCGAACTGTTACCGACTCGCAAAATTTGCGACCCGCAAATAGGAAGTCGCAATTTGCAAGTCGCAAACCATATGCAATAGCAACTCGCAAATTGCAACTAGTCGCAAAAAAAACCTTTTGCACTTCCAATTTACCACTAACTCAGAGCAGGTGGTAACCAGAACCAAAGTATAAAAGGAGACCCAGAAGGCATCTGGGTTACTCAAGATGGCGGAGATATACCTGATAGCAGTGAGGAGGAGAGCCCACGCCGCCCAGCAGAGGAGGAGGAGGAGCCAGAGACAGGAGAAGATATACAGAACAAGGCAGACACTCTTCCAGCAAACTGAGGAGGAAATTTATGATAAATATAGACTTAACAGCGCAGCTATACTAGATTTAATAGAATTACTCAAACCACAGCTAGAACGCCAGACTGTGCGCGGCTGCGCCATCCCTACGCATGTGCAAGTGCTAATTTCACTGCACCTCTTGGCCTCAGGTAGCTATCAGGGGGTCATTGCTGTGGCAGGTGGGGTATCCCAAAGTGCATTATCACGGTTCTTTAGGGCATTCCTAGATGCCTTACTCACACACATGTCCCGATACATATACCTACCCAGGAATGAGGCAGAAATCAACAGCACCAAGTTGGAATTTTACAGGATTGCCAACTTCCCCCATGTCATAGGGTGTGTAGATGGGACACATATACAAATATGCCCTCCTGCAAACCTGGAATATCTGTTCCACAATAGGAAGTGTACCCACTCACTCAATATTCAGTTGGTATGTGACGCCCATTATGTCATCACTGACATGGTTGCCAAATTTCCAGGCAGTACTCATGACTCCTACATTTTTAGGCACAGTGGGATACACCAACGCCTGGAACGTGGGGAGTTTGGAGACGGATACCTCCTAGGTAGAGCTGACTACACCTTGAAGACATGCACACAGGTCAATGTGCAAACCACCCATGCCTTGCTAACATTGTACGTTTTGTGCCAAACAGGTGACAGTGCATATGCACTACGTCCATGGATACTAACTCCGTACTTAACACCCAGCAATGATTGCGAGAGGCGATACAACAGTGCACATAAGAGGACCAGGAACATGATAGAACGTACCTTTGGACTGCTGAAAGCAAGGTTCAGATGCCTCCACCGAAGTGGAGGTGCCTTCCAGTATACCCCAATAACAGCTTTCAAAATAGTTGTTGCATGCGCTATACTTCACAACATTGCCACCCGACGTGGGCTACCTCTCACCCCTGAAGACCCAGATTCTGAGGATGAAGAGCAAGAGCAACCACATCGCCATCACGGGGATAGGAGCATCGCAAATCAAGGCAGACTGAGACGGGAACACATTGCAAACCAATACTTTGGAAGGTACGTGCCAACTTTTACCATACTCACCAGTGTGACACACCAAGAGTCCATGTGTTAAGTGGAAAGAACAAGTGATTTAATAAGTGCAAATAACCAAACTATGTACAATAGGAACAGTTCAGGGGCTTCAATAGTCTACCTGGCATGGGACACATTGACATCATGTGCCTCAAACCCAAGGACAGTGTGGAGCTCACACCCTACGGCGGGCTCGGCCAGCCTGGCTGGTACTAGGGGGGTCAGCAGTGCTCTGCCTTGTGCTTCCACTACGTAGCACGCTGGTGTCACCGGCCGAGACACTGCTGACAGTGGAGCCCTTCTCACTGTCCTGTGGCGTGTCGCCTGTGCCCCTGGCCACCTGCCGTGCCTCCATGAGGTCCATTGCATGGCTGAGAGGGCCCAGTCCCCGTGCCACATCGCCAGCAAAGTGGCCCATGTCCACCTGGAGGCTGACTGTGCGCCTAGACAGCCCTGTTGTGTTGACAGCCAGCCTAACTATAGAGGAGTCCATCCTGTCCAGGCGTTGCAGCAGCTGGTGGTCCCTGCGCCATGCACTCTCACTCTGCGTTAGCAGTCCTGCCACTAGTTGGCGCATAGACAGTGCAAGGTCACCCGTGTTGGTACCGATCACCTGCAACTTCGAATGTACCTGCTGCATACTGATGGCATGATTGCGTTCAAAGCGCTGCAATACCCCACTAATCCTCCTTAATTGTTGGTTTTGGAGGCGCTGACCCCATAGCAGTTGGGCCTTGGTTGGTGATGTGGAGGCATGCCCTGACTCTGCCTACCGCTCTGCTGTTGATATTCTACGCCGCCTGCAAAGCGGTGGAGGCCCTGTATTGTCTGCCGTGGCACTCTGGCTCGTACCTGGTGCAGGCTCACACACCACTGTTGCAACAGGTGTTTCCTGAGAGGGCATGGTGTCGGTGGTGCAGGTAGCAGTGGTGGCTGGTCCTGTTGTCTCCTGTGTGTGCTGGCTGACCATTGGCCCCTGGCTGCTTGGGCTGGTGGGAGTGTCTTGTGGGAGACCTGTGGGACATAGGGAACACACTGTCAGTGTCTACTATCTGTTATCAACTTCCTAATAAACTATTGCCTATGAACTACCTACTTGACTACTTTGCCCATAATGCATCATTATGGTGTTTGCTACTCTGAAATGGAGCTATCTTGGTTGTGCATGCCCCTGTGTACAAGGTGGGTGGGGGTATGGCATTGATGAGGGTACATGCATATCACATGGTACTCACCGGTTGATGGTCCTGGCTCAGAGGTGTCCAGATCTCCCATCCCGCTTACAGCCTCAGGCTCTAGGGTCTCTTCTACCCTTTCCGCCAGGGGTGTGGGTGGTGGTACCGTCGATGGTCCCCCTCCTGTGCCTCTCATCTCCCGGAGCCGCTCTGCCACCCTCTCCTTGGTCTGAGAGCGCAGGTCATACCACCTTTTCTTCAGTTCTTCCACACTCCGGTGGCTGACCCCCAGGGAGTTGACCTTGTCCTGGATCTCCTGCCAAATTATTTTCTTCTCTGTGTCTGGCACGGTGAGGGCTGCCCTGCCAAACAGCTCGTCATGGTGCTGACAGCACTCATCAGTCAGCACCTCCAACTCCTTTTCAGCAAACTTTAGCTTCCTTTTCCTAGGATTGTCAGCCATGGTTGCAGGAGCTCTGTTTGTTAGCTGTGCTGAAGTTGAAATGGGTGTGGTCCTCCCACCTCCCAGGTGTATTTGTAAACTTCCTGGCTGTGATGTCATCATCATGTGCCAGGAAGTGTTTTCCTGAGTGTTCTGAAGTGTTTTCCAGAGTGTTCTGCAGCACCTGCATTCAATTTTCAGCACAGTCGCTATTTGCGAAGCACACTCGCAAATTGCGAGTCCGTTTTTTGCGCTGTCGCAAAAAGCGACCTCGCAGACAGTGGACTCGCTATCTGCGGTGCGACTCCGTGTGCGAGTCGCAAATTGTCCTCGCACTTTCTACCTGCATTGCAGTTACCGACTCGCAAATTGTGAGTCGCAAATACTTGCAATTTGCGAGTCGCTATTTTTTACCTACCTACATCTGGCCCTAAGTCCGAAGGTAAAAAGTTGACCGGGACGTCCCAGCCAGCATATCCGAGGAAGGCTCCAAGGACGTCGTATCAAGATCCAGGTTTACCCCAGTCGAAGGATTTTCACCTCGAAAAAACGACTATGTCCGAAGGTAAAAATCTCCACCGAGGGCTCCTGCGATGCGTATCCGGAGAAGAGTTCCAGGAGGTAGGATTGGACTGGCAGGTTCATCCCGCTGAAGAAAATCTTCCGAAAAGAGACTAAGTCCAAAGGTAAACTTTTGACCGAGGCCGCCCACCAGCTGTAGCCGAGCAGGGCTGCATCGGGGTCAGCCTTAAACTTTGACTTTGCCCCGGTCAAGGTGCAACCAGATGACCCGATTGGCGCTTTTTGTTTCTAGGCGCTAAAAAACAATAATTGTTTAAAAATTCATATCGCCGGTTCCCCTTATCCGATTTTATTCATTTTTGCGTCATTTTAAAGATAAAAATATAATCTATTTTCATAAACTAGTTTCCTGTGTTTTATTTAATTTCTGTTTTGTGATATTTGAATGCTTTACACTATGGGCCTGATTATAACCGCGGCGGGCGGCAGTCGCCGCCCGCCATGCGGTTACCGGCAAATGACCGCACCGCGGTCACAAGACCGCGGCGGCCATTCTGGCTTTCCCGCTGTGCTGGCGGGCGACCGCCAAAAGGCCGCCCGCCAGCACAGCGGGAAAGACCCAGCAACGATGAAGCCGGGTCCGAATGGAGCCGGCGGAGTTGCTGGAGTGCGACGGGTGCAGTAGCACCCGTCGCGAATTTCAGTGTCTGCTAGGCAGACACTGAAATTCTTTTTGGGGCCCTCTTACAGGGGCCCCTGCAGTGCCCATGCCATTGGCATGGGCACTGCAGGGGCCCCCAGGGGCCCCGCGGCACCCCCTACCGCCATCCTGTTCCTGGCGGGAGACCCGCCAGGAACAGGATGGCGGTAGGGGGTGTCAGAATCCCCATGGCGGCGGAGCGCGCTCCGCCGCCATGGGGGATTCTGCAGGGCAGCGGGAAACCGGCGGGAGACCGCCGGTTTCCCGCTTCTGACCGCGGCAGAACCGCCGCGGTCAGAATGCCCAGCGGTGCACCGCCAGCCTGTTGGCGGTGCTACCGCGGTCATTCGCCCTGGCGGTTTTTATCGCCAGGGTTAGAATGACCACCTATGTCTCCTAAGTTACGCCTTGTCGCTCGTTGCCAAGCTACCAAAGGTTGAGCTGGGTTTAATTTACTGAGACCTAACTGGACTTAAGTGGAGGTTAGTGGCCTATTGCTAAGTGTAGGTACCTACCTGCCTTTACCAATAACCCATTTTCCAACAAGGGCCCTCATCTCCCACCCTGCAGCAGCAGTCTGCTGTCTTTCGCAACTGGATGACACAACTCAGTCCTTGCGATGTGTGGAGGACCTGACATCCTAAGACCCGGCAATACACCCACACCTCTGCAGCGCATCACACACATTTGCGCAAAGACCTGTTCCCTGTGCCAGCCACTGACCTATTCTCAGTCACCCAGACTCAAATCTTGGCCCGCAGTACTTCAGATCATGCTCCATTACTCCTAGGCATAGGTCCTCCTGATCCTCAGACTTGCCCTGCGTTGCACCTTAACACCTGGCACCTCCAGGACGAGTCCTACACGCAAGACCTCCGCCGAAGGCTGGAAGCCTACTTCCAAGATAATACGTACATAGTTACATCTAAAGGCACACTTCTCAGGCAGAAAGAAAAAAGCCAGCAGGACCATATACCCCACTGGTGGCCCAGGCACTCTGCTTGAAAAGCCCACTTGAATCTCACCAATCAAACAGATACCACCGGAGACTTATCCCTGGTAAGAGAAGAAATTAGAGCCCACTCCTTGGAAGCTGCGAAACAAATTTGGCGCACATCCCTGGTACGAATCTATGGTTGGGGGACAAAAAAAAATAGAAAGTTACTATACTGGCTGGCATGCAAATCATTGGCAGTACGGATCATACCTGAGATAAAGGACTCACAAGGCTTTGTACAAACTGCCTCGGTGAGTATAGTTACCACTTTTATGGACTAATTTGGGGTACTATATAGGGCCACCCCTCACCCTGCAGCCAAGAGAACAAGTCCTCTTATCAAGGAAATATCTATGCCTTCCTTGTCCAACCCAGTACGATGTGCCCTGGACCAACCCATCACACTGGCTGAGACTGGGAAAGCACTCTCAGCATTAAAGCCTGGCAAGACGCCTGGCCCTGATGGCTTCCCGACTGAATACTTCTTCAAATTCCGAGAAATCATTGTCCTGCATTTACTAAACTTGTGTGCAGAGGTGATAGAATGGGACGCCCTCCCCAGAGACCTTGTTCAAGCCACAATAGTAGTCATACCAAAGACACAACCCTCCTCCACATCCTGCGCTGATTATAGGCCTACTTCCCTAATTAATACAGAGATTAAAATCTACACTACCATCCTGACCAATAGGTTGCGACAAGTGGTTGGGACCCTTATACACTCAGACCAATGCGGTTTCATGCTGAAACTTAGTACCAGACACTGTCTGTGGTGCCTCCATGTTGCACTTGTACAATGACATACACGCCCCACACCAATAGCCCTACTACTAGTGGATTTCAAAAAAGCATTTGACACAGTATATTGGGACCATTTATTCCATTTCCTTTGGAGGGCTGGCATGTGAACCCACTTTCTACATATGTCTGATTGTTATATACAACACCTACGGCTTGGTTATGTGTCAATGGGGTGATGTTGAGGGCCTTTGCCATAGGTCACGGCACCCAACAGGGATGCCCTTTATCTCCACTCCTGTTTGCATTTGCCGTAGAACCTCTCACTCATTTAATCCCATGTGACCCATTGCTGGTGGGATGAAGGTGGGAGTACGACCACGGAGACCTAATCGCTCTTAATGCAGATGACGTTCTGCTATACATGTCAAATCCAGCGACCAGTGGTCTGTGATGTCTTTATCTTCTCCAGCTTTTCACGCAAGCTTCTGGGCTAATGGTTAAACCAACCAAATGCATTGACCAGAACAAACAACACCATTGACTGGCAATTAACTATTCTGATCCGACATCTCAGCTTTCGATATCTTGGTATTACTGTAGCTCTTGATCCGTCCCTGACCTTGGCCCTCAACGTAACGCCACTGGTCCATAGAGCCAGATCAGGCCTTAAAAGATGGTAATCATCACCACTAAATGTAATGGGGAGAGTGGCTTTATATAAAATGATGATTTTTACCCCGCTTCCTATACCTTCTCCAAAATCTCCCTATTGCACTCCTAAACCACTGGTTCACGGAGATGGACTCCTTGGCCAGCGCCTTGCTCTGGCACAACAGCAGGCATCATCTGGCATGGAGTACATGCCAACGTACTTTCTATGAGGGAGGAATGAGTATGTCTAACCTATATCACTATTACTTAAGTTCCCAACTCCTCATCATAAATGACTGGTTCACCGGGGTTGGAAACTTGGAAGAGGAGGTTTGGCAAGATGGCTCTTAGTATCATCACAATTTCGGCCAAGTTATGGTTGATGCAATTATATTATCAACACTGCAATTATCTTACCTCCCACAGGCTGTACCAAGCAGGTCTGTTAGTCTCCCCATGATGTGCTCGCTGCCCTCACTTGCCAGCAGACTTTTTCCATGTGGCCTGGTCATGCTCAGTTATAGTGAACTACTGAGAAAAGAACCTAAACAAACTGTCTTTGATCCTGGGTCTGAGCCTACCCTCTTCACCACTCCTAGTTGTGCTGGAGGTGGATGACGAGGTTGGGGGCTCCCGCGCAGACAGTACTCTGCTGGGCACCGCACTAATTGTTGCCAAAGAAGATGTGGTGGTGCATTGGAAGGCATCCACCACACCCCGGGGATCTCACAATGGAGACACGGAGTTGACTGGTGCACACCAATAGAATGCTCAGTATACATAGCAAGGGAATGCCCAGAAAAACACGCCAAAATCCTGTCCAAATGGGTGGAAGGTTAAACAATGTTACACTTACTACTAAATTGTCTAATGTGGCTTATCAGATGTACTTGTGACTCGTTACTATGTGCAAAAAACAATAACATTGGTTATAAAAAAAAATAATGGGAATGGCATATTTTTTCTTAGTTTCCATCTTCAATCTTCACTGATCCAACTGATGCCTTCAGTCTTTCACTCTTGTAAGATCTATGAAGTTGTTCTGAGCCCCACTTGGAGGCTTGATGAACAACTGCTTCAGGTACAGACAGCTCTGTAAGCAAAATCCAGAGCACTTCTCCTTGAGCCACTGCAGTGACTGCTGTGGCTCAATGGCTCTCTTTGCCAGGCTCAGTAAGTCACCTATTTTATTTTTTTATGCCGTGCAGCACTATTTAGTGTCTGATGTCTGTCTTTAACTGCACTTTGTAAACCTGGTTGAATCCGCCTTCAGAGTTAACGATCCGTATATTGTGTAACTTTATTTTGTTTGGCAGCGTCTTGCCTTTTTGTAGGATCTTGGCCATAGTTTCTTGACCAACAATGCATAGACTTTTCCGTGAAGCTCTCTCCATTCACATGCTTCCTACCAGCTGGAGTTGCGCTTTGACTCCACATATGCCAACTGTTGATTCAACTCTTTGAGATTAAGGCACGCTTGACACGCATGAGAAGTTTGCTTGGACCACGGCAAAATCTCACCTGGAGAGCACTTTCTTCTTTGGGTTACTCATCCCCTATCTGGTTGCCAGTTGAAGCAACTTTCCCAGCCTGGTACCCACTGAATGATTAGGCTACACATAGAGCCGTAAATCACACGTCTTTTTTCCTCTACGTGTATCTGTGAACTCCCATATTCAAAAGCAAGCTTTCATTACATTCTATTCTAGTGATTATATCTTCGGGGAGCCAGAAAGGTTCCAGTCTAAGTCATGCAAGACACTAAAATAAATATAGTCAATGTATGAGCAACCAGGACGTAGAAGGAGGTCATACTAGCTGTTGTTAAGCCAGGCAGATTCTTCTTGCCCTTTACATGTAAAAGTTGCCCTGCCTGGACTTTACCATTTGAATAAATGACAAATGAAAATAAATGGTCTTAACTCTCTCTGTAATAGCTTAAATGATGCCAATCAGTTAACAATTATTGCCAGTTTATCTAATGGCATTAGAGGACTGTGAGATTTCACTTCAGATTTTGCAAAAACTCCAACTATACAATCAGCCTCCAGGGGTTGCTGGTAACCTTAAAAAGTGGTGGGGCAAACGAAGTGCCCCACCACTCCCCATTAAAGAAAATAAAACACCCACTTCCTCCAAAAGCCTTTGATGAAACACCCCCTCCCTCAAAAGCCCAAGATAAAATACCCCCACCCCAAAAAAAAACCAAAATAAAACAATCCCTCCCACCAAAACCCCAGGATAAAAGTAACATGTTAAATTAAAATAAAAGGTACTCATCGACTGCAGCATGTCTTCCTCAGTGTTCTGGAAACTGCAGTCTGCTATGAAGCTCCCCTGACCAATCCAGACATTGTTCTCATGCTGTTAACCTGCATGAGAAAAGTGCCTGGATTGGATGGTGCAGGCTGGCGGGATGCTCCTTCAGGCTCTGGAGACCTGTGCTTTCTCTCCACACAGCGGTCTTAAGACAGCTGAGTGGAGAGCTTCAAAGTGTGCATGTCACTTTGGCCGGTGAAAAACAGCCAGCCTAAGTTACATGCGCCCCAGGTCTTTTGTCTCAGGCACTGTCTGCAGCGGACACATTTGGGGAAAAAAGAAATGGCAATGAAATAATTTCATTGCCATTTTATGTTTTTCAACTGTGGCTCGCCATGGGGGAAGTTGGGGGTGAAGCTCCCTCACCCTCATGGAGAAACCGTCACTGTCTGCCTCAGTTCACAAGTCAGATGGAGCTGAACTGATCTCTAAAAGTAATCCACTTTCCCAAACTTTCTGATTCCGCAAATAATTCACAAACAAAAGTGAAAAAAATGTGTATAGAACAAGGGGAGACAGCAGAAATGTCTTAAGATGCTCTGCATTCTATCTTTGGATTAGCAAGGAAAATTGTATATCTCGTGAATGCATAACACATCAACTATATCATAGGTGTAAATTAATCACTATAATAATAACGCGACGTACCTAGCACTCAACACAAACAATTGTTTTTTACACATTTTAGTTGTTAATTACCCTTCCACTCATTATAACACTCATAAAAATGAAAGAATGATCTCTCAATTCGTTTAGATAGATTTATTCCCTATTCACTGAATGTAAGTCTTGCAGCAGGGCCATAATCTACTCAGGCTTCTAATAAGTAATGGAACCGTTAAACTACGTGTATCACCTGAACCTCAGCAACAAACACATGAATTTGTGAGCAATCTGCTGTGAGCCAAACCTTTGACCCATACATTACACGCAATGAACTGCAGCACACACATTTTCCACATGGTCTACTTTACTGGTTTAGAAAGCTGAGGCCAGCTGAAATTGTGCCTCATAACAGCTCATGTCATAACCCACTTTGATATGTTAACTGGTTATACACTAGGCTGTCAGATAAATAATAAATAACTTTTATACCACACTATATCCTAGGTTCTGTCATTTCTATAAGTTTTAATGATCATGTTTTATTATTCCTCTATAAATTGTATTCCATTTGCTGGCCTTCAAAGGATGGAACATTGAGCTGGTCATGCCGTTAATTGAACCTGAGACCGGCAATTCACGGATGTCAAAAACTGACAGTTAATTCACAGGCCAAAACTATATGTGGGATAAAATACGCCCTACCATATAATATACGAAAATTGTGAGTCACAAAGAGGCTCCATGACCAAGCAGTGGATTTAGGCTGAAGTCTGAGTTCATTTCTAAGGTTATGAAAATCCGAGGGGGCTTTCAATATAGATTTACCATACAGTAGAGGGTATTTTTTGATTCTAATACATGGATATGCTATTACCCGTTGCACAAAAATCTTAAATCATTGGGGCTTGCTCCTTCATATGAAGTAGCTAGTAAGGTTGCAGACATGATGACTAAAAGCAGACTCTGCAGTGCAAAATTAAACACTCCAACATAATGCAATTCAGATTTTAAAGACTGTAGCTCAAAATGAGTAATAAACATGCAAAGGAATTGACACTTTCCTGTAATGAACTATAGCATGCAAAAAATAAAAGCTGCCAAAAAACAGCTCTCATTTTCATTGTTTAAACTGTAGCTGTAATCAAGCTCCCTGCGCTTCCTTTCACCTGGGCTGCTGGCTCTGACAGCAGGCATTATGACATTATAAACCAACTGTAATAAGTTATTACAGTTGATCAGTAATGTCATTTGTTTATTGCCGATGACTAGACACAAAAACAACTCTATGATTAAAAGGAAAATAGAACAAGGTTTTTTTGCAGGAATTGCAGGCTGCAACGTATTATTATAATAATGTTATGAGAAGCCTGCAATTCCCAATACGGTAGGTAATACTTCTAAATGGCCCATCGGGAATTATGAGGTGCATGAAGTTACCATGGACCTGGCATTTTTCCAATGAAGATTTCAGCTGGTGGGAGTAAAATCTCAGGGGAAAAATCACAGCAGGAAATACATTGTAATTACATTTTGTAGCAATTATTCAACTGTCCAGTGAACGATGGAAAAAGGTAATCAAGTCTTACATTGGACAGTGGGTAGTCTACAGACGACAACCCCCATCAGCCATCTCTTCCCCCACCCACCTAATTATTCATTTTAAGTGGAGCCCCGGCATTTTGCCCAAAGTCACCATTATTTATGCACCACAGAAGTTAACAGGACCCCTGTACTGTTAACTCAGATGGTGCGTAATTGACACCATTTGCAATGAGGCACTAAATCAGGTAATAAGAATACCTCTTACTTACAACGAAAATTAACAGTAAATAAAGAAAGTGCATGTATGTCATAAGGGTGTGTGTGAGTGTGAGAAGGCAAATAAGTGTTCTTGTTGGTGCTTGACATCCGGATTACATTCCAGAACCATGAGCTTTAACAAGGAACACATAACCTGCACAGCCAGTGTACATGGTTATGCTTTGTAGGCCACATCCCTTTTAGAGACCGTGCACATCACTAGTTTGTATTCCAAATAAAGCACTATGTGGACTCTACCAATACAACCTTAATGGTCAAAATATTGCTCAAAGCATTAGGGAACAGGGGAAGAACTTAACATTCTTGCTAAATAGCATATTTCTAGCATGCACAAAAATAGGTATGTGTGCATAGCATACTGAACTGAAACAGAAAACTTTTCCTACTGATATTTAGTCAGAGAACTGAAAACAAGATCTATGTCATGTCTGACATCAGCCAGTGCTGGCTATTTAACCAACGACTTGTGTTCTAGGCTTAGTAGTTTCACTTCTATCAAGCCATTGTTGTCAGGAGCCTCAGTCCACATGGTTCCATGGAAGTGGCCCATTATAACATCTCCCAGAACACATTTACTGTTAAATGAAAGCACAGGACTAGAAGCACTCTGACATATTTATGAGCCCTTGCGCCTATGTTGTGTCACTTTTCGTGATGCAACAGCGGTGCAGACCTTTAACTTATATCTATGAGGGCATGGAAAGCCATTTTGTGTTTCTTTGAATGGCTCCATTGATATAGAGCAAGGCAAGCAACGCAAATCGCTGTGTTGCCTTACTCTGCGCAAAGAAGAAGTTCCATCGCCATTGCTGTGTGTTTTCCCATGCAACAGATCTTGTAAACCTGGGAATGGGTCAGAACCTTATTCCTATCCGGGGAGACTCAAAGAAGAGAAATATCTCTATTTCTCCTTGTTTTTTCCTCTATGTGTGCTGCGTTCTGCAGCACACATAGAAAGATGAAAAAGCCTCCCAGGATTGTTTTTGTGCAGGAAGGTGTTCCTTCCTGCACAAAAACAATCCTGCACACAATGCAAACACACTTTCAACATGGTGCAATGGTGTCTGCATTGGCACTCGGCTGCCAAAACTGAACCAGCTCAGTGAAAAAGCACAGGAATGTGTGGTATGCCATAGATACGGCACATTCCTCTGCTTTCCCTTTGACGCAAGGCAGTGCAACAAGGTGACTTGCTGCATTGCCCTGAGCCAAAAGCCCATAAACATGGTCCATTGTTTCCAGCTGACATTAAGTTACGTGACACTCATACTCTGTAGAAAATCCGAAATTGGAGTTCACTTCTTCATTTGTGGTATAGGAGAAGACAGGTCTAGTCCTTCACGGTTCCACTCAGGTCACAGTCTGCAGCTCTAGTCCTCTTCTTCTTCACGTCCAGGAAGTATTTTGAGGAGGTACCACATTTGTGCCTTGCTCCAGCTAGTGGTTTGGGAGTAATTCCTAAGATCTCCATAACCAATGTGGTCAAAGTTCGCAGGGGCAACCCTACCAATTCTTTCAGCCGGCCTTGTTTGCCCTACTCCAAACTATTCCACAGTGCTCTTCACTCTCAAAAATTAAGATGAAGAAACCCTTTCTTCTTTGTGCAGAGCCTGTGTGCCACCCATAGGAGTGACCAGGGTAAAGAGCAGTCCCCTTCTCTGTGGTCACTCAAAACTGGTTCCTGGGATAGCTTTCCTTCCACTGGTGCTGATGATGCCAGCCTGATTTTGTGGACAAAAGCTAGGGCTTTCTGGGTGTCACTTGACATGTGACAGGGCAGTCGCTTTGAAAAGAAATTACGTTCCCAGGACCACCCCTAGCTAGTCTTCCTGCCAGGAGAAGAAAACACCTCCCCACTCCCAGACCATTGGTCCCGCTCTGAGAGCAGTTTTCGTACCTTATTCAGGCCACATACAGGCTGGGCAGTAGCTGTAGAAATAAAGCAAATTACCGTCCAGGCAGAGTAAACATAGCTTTTGAAAGTTTGATTTCTCATATGTCTAAGAAGAATCCAACTTCACCATTAGTTTGGACTTACTTATTATAAAAATAAGTCTTTGAAATGTGTCTGTAGCTGGTACAGGTCAAACATTATAGATTAATGTGCATAATATATACTTTGACTTTTCTTATGTGCAGTTACAGCCTAACCAGTGACAAAGTAGTTTTGGGCCTAGTTGCTGGGGGAACATGCCATTTCTAATGTCACACATTTCTGATGTCACAGAGTCTTAATTATTATGCACCCAAACTTGTGGACAGACAGGTGTGTCTAGTGGTGACATTTAATATTTTAAATCAGGTACTCCTTCTTGTCAAAAGGGTGATTTTTACAAGCCTGTGCAGCAAGCTTTAAGCTGCTGTTGTCAGGATACAAAGGTTAGGCCAGAAGCTATGTTTTCATTCTCACACTAGTGGATGGTACAATATGTGTTGCAGTCCGCAGGTGGCACTTAGCTATGCTATAGGTGTATTTTCTGCACCATATACTATAGATTTATAATAAAGCTAAGTAAGCCTATCAGGGTTTAGCAAATTTGTATATGTTTTAGGGGTTAGAACACATACTCTGGGCATGGAACAGCAGTGTCCCTGTGTGCAGAGTCAAGAAACCAACATTAAATTCAACAAAAAAAATAAGCGGTAACCCTGCAAAAAAAAGATTTTATCATACCAACTTCAAAAGTGAAAGTAATTGCCCAAAGTGGCGTCCGGCAGCTTTAGAGGGGAGGGGGGGGGCGGGAAGCACACACACACAGTCATTCATTCATTCACACACAGACATGCACGCACGCACGCACGCACATCCATTAACAACACTCATACCATTTGAACATGCACGCACGCTCCAAACATTAATCTTAAAAGATCACACACATTCATTCTTTCACACACACACGCATGCACGCATGCACATCCATTAACAACACTCATAACACTCAAACATGCACGCGCGCACCAAACATTCAATTTCAAACATCACACAAATACACACACACACACTTACCTTCAGCCTCCAGGTCCCAGGAGGGTTGGGATGGCTGCCTTCTCCAATGAGGAAAGGCAGCAGTCCCAGCCTCGTCACAGAGAGGGATGAGGTCAGTGAGACTGCTGACCCCTCCCCACTCTGTGACGAGGTGTCACTGATTGACACTCGCCCTGGGCGCTTCAGGGCTTAAACCTGAAGCCCCCAGGGCGAGTGTCAATGGGTGACTCTTTCCTCGTCACCCAGGGGGGGCCTTGAGGCAGCTTTGCTGAGCCAAGGAGGTCACGCCCATAGGAGCTGTAACCTCCTCAGCCCAGAAAAGTTCAGCTCAGGTAGCCAGGAGTCTGCGCAAATCGAGCATGTCTGCTCCTGGGTGCCTGAGCTGAATATGAAGAGTGTCTGTCAGGCTGGCCTTTGTTCAGCCTGACAGACACTCTTCATGAGGGGCAAAAGGTGGGGGGCGTGGCCCCTCCGCCCTAAAGGACGGGCCGCCACTGATGCAACATGCTGGTCGATTAGAGATCAGAAATGTTTAAATGTCTTCCACTTGATCCATGCCGCTTGACTAATATGCTTTTTTGAGCAAAAGTGTCAACGTAAGCACATTTTGGAAATAACAGCAACCAAAGAACAAAACGCAGGGATAGATGTACCAAAAAATGGGTTCTAAATCACAAATTGTCAGTCTGAGCAACTCGCAATTTGCGTGTCAAAAACCCATATGCAGGATTGTGTCCCTGACACCATCTGCGAATCGCAAGGGGGGTTGCAAAAATCCCACCTCATTAATATTAATGAGGTGGGTCGCAGTTTGCAACCCCCTTGCGATTCGCTGCACTCACAGGGATGGTGGCCTACTGGAGACAGCAGACCACCATGTCTGTGACTGCTTTTTAATAAAGCAGTTTTTTTTATTTTTTTTGTATTGCAGCCCGTTTTCCTTAAAGGAAAACGAGTTGCAATACACTTGAGAAAATGAAATGTTTTTGTTTCATTTTTTCTGAGCAGGCAGTGGTCCAGAGGACCACTGCCTGCTCTTAAAAAATGTTTTCAGAGCCATTCGCAAAGGGGAAGGGGTCCCATGGGGACCCCTTCCCTTTTGGGAATGGGTTAGCACCCATTTGAAATGGGTGTTAACTGCAAATTGCTTTGCGACCGCGGTCACAAAGCAATTCTACATCGCGATGCGAATCGCAAATAGGAAGGGGAACACCCCTTCCCATTTGTGAGTCGCATTCCCATTTTGCGAGTCGGTAACCAGGCTACCGACTCGAAAAATGGGAATGAGCATTGCGATGCACGTTTTGCATGGCGCAAACAGCGAAATTCGCTATTTGCACAATGCAAAACGCTTTGTACATCTGGCACTCAGTTCCATTTTGACTGTTTTGCACTTCCCTTAGGCCTAAAACTTTTTGAGCATGTGACGTCATTAAGTTTATGGGCGCTGCATTATTGCGCTTACTCATGCACATCGCCTCCCCCACCCTCTTGCGTCTCAGCCTGCCAAGCCTTGACCTGCTGAAACACACCTCCGAGTTTTCCAGTTATCTGCTGCGTACAGATAGACCTTGACAAACATAATGTGTTCATTAAATATGAAAAGCCCGCACAATAATCCGGGTAGACAAAGAGTTCTGAACAGGCGCATTATCAGCAGCGACGCCATCACTCCAAACCATCAACTGACTAAGAAATAGGGGCAGGTGTTCCCCTTTGGAATGCAGCCTCAAAATTACAATTAGAGAAATAAAAACTCGGGATTGGAGTAATTCTTTATTCAGGCAATAATTATACAAATTAGATCAGTGAAAGCCAGAGAATGACGGCGCCTTGAACCCTGCCTGTGAGCACAGAACAATGGGGAAATTAATAATTAAATCTATTACATGCGCTCATAACTCAACATGAAAGATACTTCAGTTCAAACAGTTCTGTGTTTTCATTTGAATAAAGCTTTCACACACATTTTTCTCATTATATATGTATTGTATTTTAAATTTACCAAATTATTTTGTTGCCTTTATGTTCGGAATTAATAAGGCCACACTTTAATGCGCAAATGTTGAAAAGCATTAGTCGGCTTCGCGGCTATTACTCTGAACAATCTCTGGCTCCCCAATGGTGAAATTAATTTTTCTTGTAATTTGTTGCCGCACAAAAAAACACTTCAACGTGTTTCGAGTCTTTGAGGTATTAGTTCGGAAATGAAAAGCCTGCGTGGGCGGTGGGGAAAGGAGGGGGGAGGGAGAAGAGGTCGAGGGCTGGAATCAGTCAGTGAAATTGAAAACACCCTTTTACCTTCAGGTATGGTATTCTGTGGTTAATTACTAACACACGGCTTTTCTAATGTTATTGTGCAGGCCATCATTGCATACGTTCAAAACATATGAGCAGGTTTCCTTAAGATCCATGCACACAGTTGGGAGGGTGGTTTTCAAGGCGTCTGGTTCATACATGCATGCAAAGTGGTACAAGTGACGTGTAGTTCAGCGGTCGCATAGGGTGACCACCTGCCGTAGAGGCATTTTCTAAGCAGAAACTATAAAAGTCCAGGAGAAAGGATGTAAATTCTGAACAACAATTCAAGACCAAAGGTAAACTTTATGGCTATATCTGCAGCCCTGTCGTTTTTCTCAAGTTCATACCTGGTATGCTGCTCCAGTCCAGGTTATTGAATTATGGGACTTGTAGTCTTTTTTTAATTCCATTATAAAACAGATTTGCAAGTCCCAGAGTTCAATAAAAAAAACCTGGACTAGAGCAGTACATCCCGCATGGACCTGGGAAAGTTGGAAGCTATTCATCTGTGTAAATCAAGCAATACTTTAACAGAAAGTATAGACTGCTGACACAAGCACACATCAAAGTAGATTTATGTTTTTGGATTCCTTAATACACAGAAGCATTTAGCAAACATTCATATGTAACTGGGTTTATCTACAGATAAAAAGCTACCACTTATTTGCAAAATGTGACAGCTTACATAAGGGTCTGTTAGAACACAAACCTGCTCCCTTAACTTGAACGACAGTACTAGCACATTGCCATGGCGTTTTTTGCATCCTTTTGTTGGTGCAAGCATGGGATCAAAATTCCAGTATGCAACATTTCTTGGCTTTATGTCAGTTGTAATGGCACATACATGACTGAAAAAAACAGCTTTCCCTATATTGCTTGAGCAACGTTACTGCTTCCTGCCAGGGCAACACAACATCATGTTTTAGTCCTGGGCTTTGCAGTGCCTTCTGGGGACTGTGATCTTTGTTTGCTTCACTAGTATGAACATGGCAAACGCACTTGATTTTTGTAAAAACAATATGGATATTTATTTCAATGAAATATACCTTCAGGAAGTAAAGCGGCTGTGTAGAATTGTAAAGAAGCATTTTAAGCCCACTACTAGAAATATGCTGTTCTTCCGGCATGGAGTCGGCTGTTAAACTACGTAGGAGCTCTCTATTTTGAGTTCTGTCCTTTTATGTAACACATCTATTGCATTCTGGGATTTGTAGTACATGTAAACTTTTTTTCTATTTCAATTTTTTATTATCAAGGCCCATAGTTGATTAAAAGCTTTACACCTGAAAAGGTATATAAAAGAACAATACAATTTTATATATGTGAAAGAAGTCATAAAAAATCCAAACAGGGCATTGAATATGTGTAAAAAATACAAAGTGACTATGGGTGACTATCCGTTAAAAAAACTATATATTAAAAAAATTGTTCATGAGCACAGTTATCCAGGGAGATTCAAAGTGTCAGTGCATATTTCAGTACGACCTCGTGTAGTTGTAGTCTTTGCTTGCTTAAATGTAATTGCAGTGCCTAATTTGTAAATAAAAACTTTCTGGTGCCCAAAGCCCTCCTCTTACACATGCGGCTGCTGCATTTAAATGTACCAGCACGTAATACTGAGGCAGCGTGATTCTGAAGCCACCTCGGGCCTCTTCAACCCATTTAAAGCCACTCCCTGCCGCTTTAGCTCACTCTAGCAGCTTCCTGCTTTGTACCTTTGTGACGCTTATTTGTTTTTCTCTTCCTCCGTCTTTCCCATATGTGTCTTTTGTTCCTAGTAAGTGCTTGAAGCAAAAGAACAAGCGCCGGTCCTCATAAATAAGTGCCGGTGCTCAGCACTGGAAACAATAAGCCAAATTAAGCACTGGTCGATTTTAATAACACAGCACACAAGGGTTTGTAAATGGAAAGCCCTGACATGGAAGCATAGTGTCTTGTCCACATTGAGGGGCATGTTTACTAGGAACTGGCATAGGCAGCACCGCAAGCTTTTCTTCTGCACTGCCCGACCTCAATTTGAAAGTGCAGAATTGCACTGTATTTACAAGGTACAATGCATTTCTGTCCTTTCCCCCTCTGCTGAGGCACAAATTGCTGCCTAGGGCCAATGCAGGTGCAAGGGTGTCTGTGTAGTCAGTAGGATTGTTTTTGTGCAGGAAGGGGCACCTTCCTGCACAAAAACAATCCAGAGAGACATGTTCCCCTTTCTACAGCACACATAGAAAGAGGAATGAATGAGGAGAAATAAAGATATTTCCCCTCGTTCCTCCTGCCCTGAGGAAGCATACAGTTTTGATGCATTCCCAGGTTCACAGATTGTTCTAAATCTGGGAATGCGTGTTGCGTAGGAAAACTCACCGCATTGCCCATGGTATGCCTCCCTCATGCAGTGTAAGGCAACATAGCAACTTGCCTTACACTATAGGTACGAGGCCATGAAAAGCCATGCAAAGTGACTATGTGGTCTTTTAGAAAGGGGTCTGCGCTGCCAGTCATCACAAAAATTGACGTACTGTGGACGCATGGGGCTTGTAAATATGCCCCTGAATTACCCTACGTGTGAGTAAGTCACCCAGGCATGGAGTTATCTACCCATTTTTGTAGTAACAGCCTACCTTTTCCATCATAAATGCCGGACTATAAATTTCAGCATACAGAGAAAATGTCAAAACTAGCCGAGCTGCTCACAAGAGATGTGATAACTCGAAATCTCCTCATTTTCATCATGTGCAGAAAGGAAATGCTTTGTATAAAATGCACCAATCAGTGACATACACGGAGACAGTAGAGTGCAAGTCCAGCTGCAGAAAACAACATTGGAAACAGAATGCCTGAAGCGTATCTAGGAAGAAATTCGCTGTCAAATTGGGGATTTTACAAATTACAGAGCTAGCTTCCGACATCCACTTTATCGGCAACAATGACTGTAGGGTTTTGCAATTCACTGAAGAGTCGCAAGCCTTTCAGACGAGTGCCAACTCCAATACTGCTAATTACATTACAGATTTCCAGTATAATTAGCAATCCCAGAAATGAGGTTTACCAAATTAAAGTTTCTAATTCCGTCTTCCTTTTGGCTCCAAGTCAGTTTCTTTATTGAAAATGTTGGCTCTAGGTACTAAAGTGGCAATTGCTCCCAATCAAAAATAGTTAATATTCTTTGTGGATGTTTTGCTGTTGCTCACATAAAATCAAGATGTGTTTTTTTTTTAACCACTTTGTGTAAACATTTCCATTTGAAGAACACCACGTTTTAACAAGAGCGTGTCCAGCTAAAACAATTTGCATTTTCATGACCTTCATTTTTGATGGATGGGAGCTAATTTGGCGCTGCATTTTGATGTAATTTACTAGTAGTTGTCAAGGCTCAAGTCACAAGTGTCTTCATGGCACTACGCATCAAAACGCTTTGTAGTGTTTAAGGTTACACTCACAAGTTTTATGGATGGCACAGTCGTAAAGTTAGCATATTAATACTTGTACCAAGGATGCAATGCTCTCAATCTTGGGATTGTTGCATTACATTTCATAGCGTTCAGGTCTGTCAGTTGTTTTGGATCAAGGCAGGATGAGTGAAACAAAGTTTTCACAGAAAAGCCTGGTTTTTAAGCCACAACAGAGGACAACAAAAAAAGTGATGGAGATATTATTTAAATTAATCTCAAACACTGGCAATCACTCTGTCCCTAGTCTAGTACATCAATTATTTGCACAACTTGTCTCGGACAGAAACTAGCCATAAACAAATCTGCCCGCCAGGACAGGTCCCTCCTAAAGGGGAACATAAGCAACCAGTAGTCGGACATTGCTTTTCACTCAGTGTGCCACTAGGCCACTCTAGGCAATCCAACCATCACTTTCTTGTTTTCCTAATTGTAACACCCTGTGTGACTGCTGTGCCTCGGTGTAGGACCAGTGTTCACTGTGGCAAAGGACCCAAGCTATACCTCACTGACAAGGCTTAAGTAGGCAGAAGCCAGTCAGAGTTTGCTTGTGTTTCAATCTGGAGGGAATAATGGCCTGCCACTTCGGATTGGACTGTTCCCATTGAAGCATGGGCAGGACATATGTGCATATGGTGGGTCTCTTTTGATAGTGACAAACTAAGTAAAAACGATGGACTAGAATGTAGCCCCCAGCGATCACCACTGGCAGAGATTAGTTCAAGCACAACTTAAATCTCCTTGTTGGTTGTCGTATGTGTGATATGTATGGCCAGACATGGGTCAATTGCTCACTGTGCCAGAAGACTCAGGTGACACCTCATGGGTGAGGCCTAAGTAGGCTGGAACCAGCCTAAGGTAAATTGTTTTCCTGTCTGGAGAGACCATGGCCTGGTAGTTTGGCTAGACTGTGCCTATTGGGGCAGGATCAAGATTGATTTGCATGTGGCAGGTCTCTATTCTAGAATAGCAAAGGAGGTAAAAAAGGTGGGCTGGAATGCAGGCTGAATGATTGTCAGTGGCTGAAGTAAATGGGCCAAAGATGTAACAGAGAGAGGAGATCCCACTCATTCAAGTGCACAGCTTTACACCATGACAGCAGGTAGAAAAACCTGACTCACAGATTCGAACAGGGCACCAATAAACTTTCTCCACTAACATAATATAAAATTGGGCTTCTTCTGGTTCAACCTATACCCAGCTGATGAGCCCAAAACAAGGACGAAACGGGTCCTGAGTTGCTTGTTTTCTGGTTCAGGAAGGACCTGACTTGGCAGTTCGGTCTTGACTGTTCCCATTAGAGCACGGTCAACACTGACTTGCATAATGCTGGGTCCAAATTGAAGTGGCTGGTGTGAAAAAATAACGATGGACTGGGATGCATCCTGAGTGAGCACCAGTGACTGAGATTAATAACGCATTCCGTCTATCACATTTTGTATATTTTAGTGGATGGAGAATAAGGGCAGCCAAAAATGCCTGTACAACTACTATATAACCCTCACCAAAAGGAGTGTGTTCAATTATTTACTTTCATGTGCAAGTAATTATCTAATACAGAGTATTATGTTTTAATGTTCTACAGCCTTCCCCTGGGTGCTCCGTGATGTGTTTTCTCACCATTTATATATTTCTGGAGGGCATGCCTAATGACAGGAGATAGACACATACTCCATCATTTCTGCATATTGGTCATAGCATTATCTATTGAGAAACAAGAACAGATGCTTCACTTTGTTTATGTTTGAAACAGTCATGTCTACTTCATGTGGAAGGGAGGCATCTCACCGCCTCGCAGCTACCTATCAGAGGCAGTAATTAGCTATGTTCAAAACCTTCTGTTCACACCTTTAGCATAGTGAATGACTGCATAAGTTGATGCTGGAATGTGGTGCACTAATCAACCTTAATGGTTCACCTACCACTAGATATTGCTATCTGCTTCTGTGGAATTCCCCCACACCCTGCCATGTGGCATAGAAGACCATTAAGACTTTGTGGATGGTAGGACCATTTGAAGATCATTACAGGAGGTGACGTGGCCAAGCCGCCGACCAAAATAGGCGCGTGGCTCTGAAGCTTCTGCGGATTCTCCTGACTATCAGCAGGAAAGGACACCCAGGGCCCTGAGGAAGACGGATGGCGATGGCAGAGCAGTTAAGAGTGGGGGGAATCACGGACGCGTAGCTGCAAGTTTGCAGTGCGCGGGCGCTGCTGATATTGTGGCCCGGGCCCGCTGGCCTACGCACCTCAGAGGCCCCGAAGTGACAGGGGCCTATGGTGAGCCTCAGGAGCAGGGTCGCCCAGCGCTGCGGGACTGCCTGGGACAGCCGGTTGTTGGCCCATCTCCCCCCCTCAGACTAGAGAGACACTAGTGGAGAGTCCCGGGCTCCCCTGGATCTCTGCTGTGGGGGCCATTTTAGTCGTGTGGCCTTGTGTGGCCCTTTCTGCCGCCCTGGTGACACCTGTGGGGGCCGCCAGTGGCTCACCCTGCTACAGAGGGGTGCAGGCTTGGTTGCCTTCACGGGGGCTGGCGGCAGTGTGGGGGGCAGCCCGGGTGACCCCCTCCTCCTCTGACATTCTGTTGGACCCCCGGAGGGGTCCCGCCCCAATTTGCACCCGGGCCCCACATATGATCTTGGTTGCCTGGCAGTGTGCCCATCAACAGGGGTCTCGACTGAGATTCCACATGCCTGGAATGTCCATTCTGGGTGCTCCTACAGTGCTACGCTACTGAGCTGCCCCCATTTGTGTGGGTTATTGGAGTTGCTTGTCTGGTGGACCGGTTGAGACCTGTTGATCACGAGTCTGCCACCGTGATCGAACTTCGTGGGGCGCATCGCTTTACCCGCCGATCCTTGTTGCACTCATGGGCCGGCAGTGGCTGAGGGATGGCCCCAGGTGGCCATGCGCCGCGGTGACCCCAAACAGCAGAAACTTCCCTTTGAGAAGAGACAGCAGAGGGACACAGCTGTTGGCCCGGCGAGGGATTTGGCTGATGCCCGGAGTGGTCAGATGCGTGACCAGACATAAGGAGCATAGGACATATTGACAGAGCTGAGGGCCAGATTTCGCACCATTGATAATAGATTTGACTTGCTGATCGCCAGGCTTGACAGCATGGGCAGTACATTAAATAAACAATAGTTGCGACTGGAGGGAGCAGAGGGTCGAATCTCTGCCATTGAGGATGATACAGCGACGTTAAGAAAGGCATTGAGAAGATTCAGGGGAGGATAAAAAGTGTGGCTGTAAAGAACAAAGATTTGGAGGCCAAAGGGCGCTGTAACAACTTGCGCATAGCGGGAATTGCAGAATCCACCAACACTGGGCAGCTTGACTTGTTTGTAGAGAACCTGCTAGTGGAACTACTGGGGTGCCAAGGCCTTTGTGGTGGAAAGGGCACATTGCACCTTGGGCCCTAGACCTCCCCCTGGGGCACCTGCCCACTTGATCATTGCTCACCTATTGAATTATAGAGACCGGGATACTGCCCTCCTACTTGCCAGAGAGAAGACACCCTTGCACTATCAGGGAGCTGTTGTGTCTCCTTACCCCGATTTCACACCTGTGGTGCAGGAATCCAGGCATAAATTCTCTGAAGTCAAGGCCACACTCCATTCTACTGGCATTCGTTATGGCATGATATATCCAGCCAGGTTGAGAGTGGAGGTGAACGGCAAACCGCAATACTTTGACAATCCTACTGATGCCATAATGTTCTGCAAGCAACTTCCTCGGTGGGACAGATCACCCAGAAGTTCCCCAAGGGGGAATAACAATCTGGATGCTGGGCCCACTTCAAGCATGGAACTATTTACCCCAGACTAGGTGAGACTATGTAGGCTCTGCCCCCGCCATGTTTGACTGCACAATGTATCTTCATCAATTGTATATGATAATCACTGTTACACCTCTCTATTGCCTTCCACCCAAGTTTTTTAGTTGGGTTGTTCTCTCCTATATTACAGTGTTAATCCTTTTAGCACCCTGGAGGACTCTGTGGCTGCCTTGTCATGCCCCCATGGTTAATATCAAGATATTTGTTCTTCTGTTGTAATGGTCTCTATTTAGGGTTTTGTGGGTTTCACTCTGCATTTTTAGGCCGGGTGTGGGAGGTGGGAGGGCTGTTTCATGCATGTGAGCTGTGCAATGTAATATTGTTCTGGTATGCAATGTAGTTTACTTACATACCTACCTTTCGTACAGATGGCTACATATGTCCCACATGTGGGGGTGACTAAAAAAGCTTAAGAACTTACATTCCTATCCTGGAACATACGTGGCCGAAATAATCCCCGTAAAGGTAAAATGGTGCTGCATTACCTCCGTAGGCGTGCAGTGCAGATTGCTTTCCTGCAGGAGACACACTTTCCCGCTGGCACAGCGCCCTCATTTGCAGCCACATGGGGCCCGCACCGATACTTTGCAAGTTACAGCACCTACTCTCGGGGATCTGTATTTGGATTAATTAATCTGTGCCGTTTAGGCCACTGTCGACCCGGGGGAGGGGGGGGGGGTGACAATGGCAGATATGTGATGGTTGCGGGGCTTTTGCATAACTGTAAGATCCTACTTGTAAATGTGTACACACCCAATATTGACGCTCCTGAATTTTTTCAGGACATCTATTCACAGATAGATCGCTTTGATATAGATCACATCCTTGGGGGTGAAAACTTTAATTTGTCAGGAGAACAAGCATTTGATACCACTTCTCATGCCCCGTCGTCTAAGCCCCACTCCCTTAAGGCATTGAGATATCTATGCAACACTTTTGCTCTGCATGACCCTTGGCGACTGTATGGCACAGGCATGTTGGCCTACACTTTCCATTCTGCACCCCATGGCACATGGTCGCGAGCTGACTATTGGCTTTTGGCGGGCGCTGCTGCGCAATGGGTCACAGATGTCCAGCACCTACCTCGGACATTGTATGATCATTCCACAGTGCTACTTACACTTTCTATACCGGTGGCCTGTGGTTCCCGGACATGGCGTTGTTGGTCTCTCTGTTCTGTGCATCTTTGCGGGAAGCAGTGGTTGACATTTTCTAAATTGAATGAGGGCTCAGTGGGTTCCTGGGCGGTGCTGTGGGATGGCTTCCAGGCATATATCAGAGGTATCTGCATTTCCACACACTCCAGTGTCCTGCGTGATATACGTCATGGTCTTGCACAGGTGGCGGCACAACTTGCTGACATTGACTGTGAAACGGGGGCCATCAATGTCGCTCCCCAACTAGTTCATCGTAAGCTTTTGCTCGATGAGTTTAACACTTTGGCAGAACGAGAAGTGCACTACATGGGCAAGTATACAAAGGCTTGCAGATATGGAGAGGGGGACAGACCCAGGAGACTACTGGCCAGACTGATCCAACCTTTGTGTCCTGCATCCCATATTCTCAAAATTAAAAGGCATGGTGGTAGTTTTGCCATTGGCACCACTGAGGTCCAATAGAGCTTCTCAAATATTATTCCAAGCTCTACACAGCACAAGTAGGGCCGCCAGGTCCCACAATACAAGACTATCTAGATGACATTGCTATGGTCTGGTTGACATCCACCCAACAGCAGTTTCTTAGCGAACCCTTCTCTACTGAGGAGGTATCGCAGGCGATTCATTTGCTGGCTGGGATATGTGCCCTGGGGCTGGAAGGGATTATCGGGTGTTTTACAAGAAATATAAGGATATTCTTGGCCCTCGTCTTATATCAGTGTATGCCGAGGGCTCTAGAGGCTGGGGCTTTCCCTGAATCAAAGAGAGAGGCAGTTATTACCCTTTTGGCGAAACCTGGTAAGGACCCTCTAGATTGTGGGTCACATCACCTCCTTTCCCTGATTTATTTCAACAATAAGATTTTGGCCAAAATGATCGCCACTCACCTCTGGTTGGCCTCTGCGACCTGACCCTCTTACAACCCTTTTCAGCTATACAGGTGACTTACCAAAGTCCAAAAGATGCCTCACTGCCATCTTGCTCCTTTTGGCTAAACGGGAGATAGCGCTGCGATGGGGATCCAAATAAGTGCCTAGCATGCATATTTGGTTGGCCAACCTCGCGGCACCAATAGTGAACTCTAAGCCACACTACCTACAGCCTGTGATGTCTAGTCCTAAGGATATTTGGCAACAGCTGAGGGACTACTTGTCTACACTAGCCACTTCTCCGCCAACATTACAGACTTCTACTGATGCCAGCTCATATTGATTCCACTCTTCCCACAATATTCTGTCTGTTTCAGTACTAATTCAGTACTAATTGTCTTTTGCCTGCCAAACCTGATTGCCCTCTGATTGCAAACGACTATACTATGTATGACTTGTACTGTTGTTCTTCCTACATGTGGTACAGTTTCCATGATTGAACTGCATTGCTATGTGTTTGTTATTTGGTATCTTTTAAAATGGTAAATACAAATTTAAAAAAAAGAAAAAGAAGATCATTACAGGAAGGCCAAGGAATGATTTAGAGAATCTGTTTACACATTATGGCCCTCATTACAACCCTGGAGGTCGGTGTTAAAGCGGCAGTAATACCTCCAACAGGCCGGCGGTTAAAAAAATGGAATCACGACCACGGCGGAAACCGCCAACATAGACAGCCACTTTAACACTCCGACTGCCACGGCGGTAGCAACAAACACCGTAGCGGTCACCACCAACAGACAGGCGGAAGTGAATGCACTGCCCACCATATTACAAGGCACCAATCCGCCAGCTTTTCTGGGGCGGTACCAACAACGTCAAAAGCACGGCGGAAACTGAACAACGAAGGGGAACCACTCACCTCTCAACACTCTACGAAGAACTAGGACGCCATGTAGCCCGAATTGCAGATCCTACACATGTTGGTGTATCTACTAATACACCACGAAGTAGAAAGAAGGCAACGGCGGCAATGACGGTGAGTACTGCACCTAGTACACAGGGGAGGGGAGGAGGAAAAAGAGAGTGACACACACACACAGCATGCAACACCCCCACCCCCCACCCTCACCCACAACACCATACACACTAACATACCCAACAACAATACAGATACACCCGTCACCCCCTGGAGGAATGCAAGGACAAAAGGAAATTAGTCTAACCAGTGTTATATTGGAACATTCAGATATATCAAGAGAAAAGCAAATAATCAGTATATTCAAATATTTACATTAAGTACACAAGGCTGCACACTGTCCCTTGTTAATGTCCGTGGACCAGTGGTGCCAAAAAGCATGGGCGAAGCCCACACTTGACACCTGCCTCAAAACGGAGAGAGCACTGCAGGGGCATCAGGTCGAAAAAAACACAGGCACCTCAGGGGGAATGGGAGGGGGGCACCTCAGCCAGAAGATGGTACAACGCCACTGCTCCTCGAGGGGGCTCCATGCCCACTGCTTGCTCCTGGGGAGTGCAAAGCTGCAGTCTCTAAAGTGGGTGGTTTGCCCACTGCCTGGTCCTGGGGAGTGCAAAGCCACAGTCTCTTAAGTCTCTCAAGTGAGTGGGTTGTTCACTGCTTGGTCCTGGGGAGTGCAAAGTGACAGTCTCTCAAGTGGGTGGGTTGCCCAGTGCTTGATCCTGGAGAGTGCAAAGCCACAGTCTCTCAAGTGGATGGTTTGCCCACTGCCTGGTCCTGGGGAGTGCAAAGCCACAGTCTCTCAAGTCTCTCAAGTGGGTGGGTTCCCCACTGCTTGGTCCTGGGGAGTGTAAAGCCAGAGTCTCTCAAGTAGGTGGGTTGCCCACTGCTTGGTCCAGGGGAGTGCCAAGCCACAGTCTCTCAAGTCTCCTAAGTGGGTGGGTTGACCATGTGGTCCTGGGGAGTGCAAAGCCACAGTCTCTCTAGTGGGTGACTTGTTCCACTGGTTCTGGAGTAGGCTTTGTGCCCAGAGTGGTTCATCCTACCAAGGACTGGGAGAGTGGATGTATCTCTCCATTGGTTCTGGAGGGGGCTTTGTGCCCAATGATGCTGCACCTAGGGTGTGGCAGTTAACATCCTCTCACCTGGGTGTCTGAGCCACGCGATGTACCTGGAACAGGTAGCATGATACTCCATGGAGGCAGAGCCTCACTCCATCCTGCGGCGACTTAGGCTGCCAACTGCTGGTCGTGCCAGTGCTGGAGGTGGTGCCTCAAGTGGCATGTCCAGGGTCCAGGACATCACCTGCAGACTCGGACGGCTTCCCACTGGTAATGCTGCTGACGTCCGACAGAGTGGTACCGGCTGGGCTCATGGCAGTGTAGATGGTGGTGCAAGGGGCGGTGGCTGCGGCGGAGATGCTGCCGGTGCTGGTCATGGTGCAAGTGTCTGTTGTGTTGGAGGGAGACACCATACCGTCTCAGGCAGCCTCGGATGGCTGATCCTTGGGAAGGATGCTGCAGACTGATGTTGTTGCAGCGGCGGTGCAGGTGGCGGTTCAGGTAGCGGTGGAGTTGGCGGTCGTTGCGGCGGTGGTGACTGTGGTGCAGGTCGCTGCCATCCCTGATGAAATGGTGGTCACCAGCCCCTCACCAGGAGGCATCGTGCCCTGAGGCGACTTGCCCTTTGGCTTGTGGCCCTTCCCCACCTTGGCAGTCACTGCAGGGACCTTGGCACTGTCCTCTCTGTGTTTGGGCAAGGCCTTGCTGAGTGGGTGGTGTTACTTTCTCCTGCGGGAAGCCGGGCCCTTTTTGATCTTTGCAGGTGGCAGAATAGGGTGGTCCTTCATATCTGTAGGTGGCACACTAGCAGCTCTGACGGGTGCCCCCTTCAATCCACCCCCACATGCATGGATCACAGCAGACGCAGATGTGGTGGCTGAGGTGCTGGGCTGGGATCTAGACATCCTGGCACAAGGGGGACGGACGGGGGGTGGGAGGTGTAGGGAAGAGGTTAATGTTGGCTAGGTAATGTTTTTTTGACACACTGGGACGGGAAGATGAAGAGGGTGTGGGAGTGGAGGAAGAGGTAGTGGTTATAGGAGGTGTACGTCTGCTGAGTTTGGGTGAAGGTGTATGGTCTGGAGGCTGTTGTGAGGTGGATGGCTGTTGGGTGGGTGTGTGCCTGCTTTTGTGTACTTTGGGAGGAGGGCTCACAGACACACTGGGAGAGGACACAGGGGATGTGTGAATGGTAGTGGGGTGGTGAGTGCACGTGAGCGGTGTGTGGTGATGGGTGTGCTGGTGATGGAGGTAGTGGCTGAAGATGTAGTGCATGCAGTTGTGAATGGAGATGAGACATGGAGGAGGGGGACACAGTGGAGGAAGTGGATGTTGGTATGTCTGCATGGGTAGGATGTTTGTGTGAGTGCCTGTGGTATGTGTGGTGCTTATGTTTGCCTGAGCCACCCTTGTGTGTTGAGGTGTGTGCATGCTGGTCTGATGGTGTGCTTGGGATAGGCTGAGGTACAGGGGATTGGGTCTGGGTGGAGGAAGTTGGAGTGGGAGGCTGGACACAGGGACAATGGCTGCCATCAGTGCTGAGGCCAGAGCCTGAAATGCTCTCTGTTGGGCTGCCTGGCCAAAATGAATGCCCTCCAGGCATGCATTTGTTTGTTGCAGATGCCTCTCAACACCCTGGATGGCATTCACAATGGTAGATTGCCCAACAGTGAGGGATCTGAGGAGGTCAATAGCCTCCTCACTGAGGGCTGCAGGGCTGACTGGGGTAGGGCCTGAGGTGCCTGAGGCAAAGGAGATACCCACCCTCCTGGGTGAGCGGCCACGGGACACACGCTGAGGGGCTGCTGGGAGGGCGGTGCTGGTAGGGGGGGTGGCGGCTGTACCTGTTGATGCGGGGGCCACAGAGGGGCCCGCCACCGCAAGGGAGCTCCCATCAGAGGAGGAGTCGCTGTCGCTGCTGTCACCTCCTGTCCCCGCCGTGGAGCTCCCCTCGCCCTCTGTTCCACTGGTAGCTTCAGACTCCGTTGTCTTGCCCTCCAGGGCCAAGTGGGATGCAGCTCCCTCCTGCTCCGGTGCCACTGCTCCTCTGCCTGATGATGCTATTGCACACAAGAACAGGGAGACCACAAAAGGGGGGGGGAGAGACAGAAGAAAGACATGTTCAGTGCATGTAATACCACTACCGTTGGGGGACACTACAGACACAGCAGCCCTCTGCACTACGCCATGCACTTATAGTTCCTAGATTATTCACAGGGCCCTGGGGTACAAGGCCTATGCCCGATTGCTGCACACATGGAAGTCACAGGAGCCTGACTAGGTGTAGATGGCTCTTACCACTGGTGTTGTTGAGGTGGGCACAGAGGTGTCTGCCACCGCCAGGGAGCTTCCATCCGAGGAGGAGTCACTGTCACTGGTATTCCATCCTGTCCTTGTCGTGGAGTTGCCGTCCGTCCCACTGGTGCCTTCACCCTCCATGGATTCACCCTCCTGGGCCATGTGGGATGCATCTTCCTCAGTCGCCGATGCCCCTGCTCCTCCGCCAGATGATGCTAATGCACACAAGGACAGGGTGACAAAACAAGAAGGGGGGGGAGACAGAGGACACACATGGTCAATAACAGCAACACCACTACCGTTGGTGGACACAACACACACAGAGCTGCCCTGTGCACTAGGCCTTGCCCAACCAGTCACTATGGTAGTCACCACCCCATGGGGTACAATGCCTAACGCCAACATATGCACACCTGACACCCACAGGACCCTGCACACTAGTAGCTGTCCAATTGTACCATAAGGGTAGGGGTGCTTCTGAGCCTGCAAACAAGGGAGCTATCCTGGCATGACCGCCCTGGCCTAGGGGCACCCACAGCCCACACCCCCCACCCAGATCCCTCCTAAACCGCGCAGAGTCAGCTTTATGTGACTGTACTCACTCCCTTGTGGCTGCTGTGATGCCCTCAAGCGCCCATCCAACTCCGGATAGGCCACCGTCAGGATTCGGAACATGACGGGGGTCATGGTGCGATGGGCACCCCTTCCACGTTGGGAGGCCAGCCCCAGCTGGGCCTCCGCCGTCTTCTTGCTCCAGTGGCACAGGTCCTCCCATCTCTTGCGGCAGTGGGTGCTCCATCTATGATAGACCCCCAGAGTCCGCACTTCCTTGGCAATGGTATGCCAAATACCCTTCTTCTGGTGGGCGCTGACCTAGAGGAAAAGTACAGGAGGAAAGGGAATTACTCACCCGTCCAGACCGTCATACTCATTGGCCACCAGTTTCCACCCATGCCCTAATGCACATACACTGACCATCCTGACATGCAGCCCTCAGCCCCCCAACATGTGGCTTCCATCCACACCACTCCAAATAGTCATTGCCCACGCATCATGCTCACAGTGTACTCACCTGTTTGTCTGGAGGACCGTAAAGTAGCGTGTACTGGGGGAGGACCCTATCCACCAGTTTGTCCAACTCCTCCGCAGTGAAGACAGGGGCCCTTTCCCCAAACACTGTAGCCATTGTTGCTTCCAGACTCAGGTCACAGCAGCACTTGCAGTGTAGGTCCTCTCCAGTTGATGGTCAGGTATCAAGTGAGTGAACAGATAGAAAATGGCAGTCACTGCCAGCGTACATGGCCATTGGTTCCTGTAACCCACAGGGCCCAATGATAACCAATGCTGAGTTGTGCGGCGGTCTTCGACCGCCTACCGCAACGCTGCACAACGCCAGCGCAGTTACCTAATTTCCCCTTGTCCCTGTTCACAAATCAAGCAGCCGCCATTTCAGGTGTGCACATGGCATGGCACTTAACTGCGTCACAGCACATTTTGGCACATATATGGACTAACTACTTCACACACGGATTTACTAACATTACTGCAGACACAGTTTTGCAACCTATGTGGTAAATGACCCTCTGCTCACCGTTCTCCTCCATAGGCTACAACCGCTGGGGCAGATGATGGCATGGCGGCATCCTCCAGTGTACAGACCCCTGGTGGACCTGTCGACAATGGAAGACAGACACATCATAATCACATACAGACTTGATTGTGCCACAGTCACAAACCTGTGTGCCCAATTGGAGCCAGACCTGATGTCATCTATCCGCCAGCCCACAGGAATCCCCCCTGTAGTGCAGGTCCTGTTAGTGCTCCATTTCCTGGCAAGTGGCTCCTTTTAAACTACAGTGGCCATGACATCACAGATGTCTCAGCCAATGTTTTCTAACGTGTTGACCAGAGTTTTGTCTGCCCTGCTGAAACACATGCGCAGCTACATCGTGTTCCCCCAGGTGGAGGATTTGCCCACAGTGAAAGCTAACTTTTATGCCCTGGGACATATCCCCAGCATCATTGGTGCCATTGATGGGACACATGTGGCATTTGTCCCCCTTGCAGAAATGAACAAGTGTACAGAAATAGAAAAAGCTACCATTCGATGAATGTGCAAATGGTGTGTTTGGCGGACCAGTACATCTCCCATGTGACTGCCAAGTATCCTGGCTCTGTGCATGATGTCTACATTTTGAGGAATAGCAGTATCCCTTATGTGATGGGCCAACTCCAGAGGCACTGGGTGTGGCTAATAGGTGAGCCCAAGGTCCCCACACAGTATGAGTAGATGTCTGGGTATGGGAAAGTCCCTAAGGGTTAGTGTGTGTCTAACAGGTATTCCTCGAAATTTGCAGGTGACTCTGGTTACCCCAACTTCTCATGGCTTCTGACCCCAGTGAGGAATGCCAGAACAAGGGCAGAGGACGCTACAATGAGGCACATGGCCGAACTAGGCATATTATTGAGAGGACGTTTGGCCTCCTGAAGGCCAGATTCCAGTGCCTCCATCTAACAGGTGGCTCCCTATACTACTCACCGAAGAAGGTGTGCTAGATAATCGTGGCATGCTGCATGTTGTACAACCTGGCCTTGAGACGCCAGTTGCCTTTTCTGCAGGAGGGTGAGCCTGGTGATGGTCTTGTGGCAGCGGTGGAGCCTGTAGACAGTGGGGAAGAGGAGGCAGAGGAAGAAGATATTGACAACAGAACAAACATCATCATGCAGTACTTCCAGTGACACACAGGCAAGAAACTGTGACTCCTCCTCACATTTCAGAATACTGTTGGACATTGTACATGTCAGCCTCTTAGCCTCTGTCTATGGACACTGACTGTTCCCTTTGGATTTACTTTTTTCAAATCTGGGTACCACATTCTGCCTTCAGCTATATGTACTGCTGGCCAACAATTGTCATACATTGGTATGAGTAAATTAACATTTACATTGCTATTTGTTGCTAATGTTGTAATAATACATTTGTGAAAGATCAGACTGACTCCCGATTGGTTTGTGTTTAAAGGGTGTTTATTTAGGGGCTAATGAGTATAGGGGTATGTGCAAGGGGCTGGGGTGATGGTGGAGGAAGGTCGATAGTAGAATCCAGTCTCTTGGTATCACAGGTGCATTGTCCAATGGGGCACAGGAAGGGGAGTAATGGCAGTTGAAGTTGGACAGGGACAGAAGGGTGACAATCAGGAGAGTCTTATTTCCTGGCGGGGGTCTTGTCAATGTTCTCTGTCTTCTGCCTGGATTGAAGGGACCGTTTGCTGGGTTGTTCTCCTTCTGCAGGGGGTGGGGTGCTGGTGGCCTGTTGTTCCTGTGGCGGTGCCTCCTGTCCACTAGCGCCGGCGGAGGTGGAAGGCTGTTCCTCGGTTTGTCTAGTGTCAGGGGCCCTTTGTTGTGCCACTGCCTCCCTCATGGTCTTGCCTATGTCAGCCAGAACCCCTGCTATGGTGACCAGAATGGTTTAGATTTTGGTGAGGTCCTCCCTGGTCCCCATGTAGTGTCCCTCCTGCAGCCGCTGGGTCTCTTGAAACTTGACCAGTGCCGTGCCCATGGTCTCCTGGGAATGGTGATATGCTCCTATGATGTTGGAGAGTGCCTTGTGGAGAGTGGGTTCCCTGGGCCTGTTCTCCCCCTGTCGCACAGCAGTCCTCCCAGCTTCCCTGTTGTCCTGTGCCTCTGTCCCCTGAACCGTGTGCCCGCTGCCACTGACCCCAGGTCCCTGATCATCCTGGGTTAGTGGGATTGCCTGAGGTCCCTGTAGTGGTGGACACACTGCTGATTGACGTGTCCTGGGGACAGTGGCATGGGCCCACTGGATGGGTGCTGTGGTGGTGTTTCCTTAGGGGGGAGGTTCTGTGGTGGTTTGGGACTGTGGCAGGGGAACCGACTGTCCAGAGGTCCCAGATGGGCCAGACTGGTCATCCTGATCCAGGCATGCAGAGCTGCTGTCATCACTGTGGGCCTCTTCTGTGGGGGGACTGGATATAGCTGGCACCTCCTGTCTGGTGTCGTTGGGTAGGAGTCCTGTTGGGAGGTAAATGCATTGTTATTGTATCTGTGTGTGCCCTCTTGTGCAATGGGTGTGTTTCCCTGTATTAATGTGCTTGCACTGTTGCCTTGGCCATGTGTGATTGGTGATTATGTGGGTTTGGTGAGTCTCTCTACTGGGCATGCTGTGGTGATGGGTGTTCATGCAGGTCTGTGATGGGTGTCCATGCATTGTTGTTGCATGCAGGGCTTGGTATTGGGATGGGGGGGTTGTGATAGTGGGGTATGTGTGAGGTGGGGAATGATGGGCGTGAGGGTAGGGGTAGGAGTTTGTGATGGCATGCAGGTAGGGTGGGGGATATAGTAGTAAAGATTTGACTTACCATAGTCCAGTCCTCCTGCTACTCCTGCAAGGCCCTCAGGATGCATGATGCCAGTCCTCTGTATAGCAATCTGGTTTCTTGAAACCATGGAATGTACCTTCCCCCGTAAGTCGTTCCACCTCTTCCTCATGTCATCTCCGGTTCTGGGATGCTGTCCCACTGCGTTGACCCTGTCGATGATTCTCCGCCATAGCTCCATCTTCCTTGCATTGAAGGTCTGCTGCACCTGTGATCCGAATAGCTGTGGCTCTACCTGGATGATTTCCTCTACCATGACCCTAAGCTCCTCCTCAGAAAACCTGGGGTGTCTTTGAGGTGCCATGATGTGGTGTGAGTGATGTGTGAGGTGATGTGTGGGGTGATGAGTGATGTGAGGTGCGTGGATGGTGTATGTGTGATGGTGTTCTGTGCCTCTGGATGATGGTGTGGTCTTTGCTTTTCGCTCTCTCTGCTTCTTCAAAAGTGTTCGCTGTAAGAGGTTGTGGGTAATGTGGGGGGGTGTTTTATAGTGTTGTGGGTGTGTGGGTGTGGTGTGTGTATGTGTGTCAGGTGTGTGAATTTTGAATTGTCCAATGTGTTGTGTTTTGTAAGTGTGTGTGTATTTTGAGTGCAGCGGTGTGTACCGCCAGTGGTTTACCGCGGTTGAAAGACCGCCACGTTGATTCGTAGGTCGTGATACTGTGCGTGTATTCCTGTTGGCGTGACGGTGTGGGTTTTGCTATTGCTAGGTTATCACTGACCTTTGGTGTGGCGGACTTGTGTGGGTGTCTGTATAGTGGCGGATTTCTCTGTGTGGGTCATAATACCCATAGCAGATTACCGCCGAGGTCATGGTATTTTGGCGGCAGTCGACATGGCGGTAAGTGGAATTTACCGCCAGGGTTGTAATGAGGGCCTATGTTCAAGCCATATTGATTGGTGCATTAGGGCAAAAATCTGGTACTTTCAGGTAATTTGAAATGGAGAGTACCCACACTATTCAGCAGTGGTGAATTACCTTTATGAGTAGAGGACATCTTCCCAGTAGCAAGCAAGTATTCTGAGTTAGCTCCTTCGCTTTTTACCTACATTTGAAACACTACACTAGAGTGCCTTTGGCTATTCTTTATTTCACTCTTTGGTTTCATTTTAGTCATTCCTGGGCCCACAGCAATGACATATTTATTTGTTTTACTTATATCCATCTGATGATGAATCACTAAATACCCTATGTAAACTCAGTGAGTTTCCCTTGCTCATGTTTTACCTTGTGGTCAGGTTAGGAATGCTTGAAACCACCGACAGACAGTGCTCACAAATTGTAAAGGACTATAGCTTTAACTTTGCTTTATGCATACTGTGCAGAACTTACATTTCATCTTGTTTGTAATTTCTTCTTCTCATGCAAATTGTGTCTGTAGTTCAGTCCAGGATATTTCAATGGGTGGGAATACGTGGGAGCACTGTTGGTTTCAACAATGTGAATGCTAAAAGTGACAGGAGTGGTGGGGTCTTGGCGAGTTAAAAATACCGCACTCTGGATGATATTACTAATTTAATATGTCTCACAGGAGTGGAATGGTTAAAAAGGGGTGTTGGGAGGTGAGTTTATTATGTACCTTACCTCCTAAATGGTCTACATGTTTTGGAGTCTACCCCTAGGCTCCTCATCAGGACCAAGGTGAACTCCCTAGTGTCACTCCTCGTACACCTACCACTAATGAAAGCACTATTACTACATGCTCTGTGGTATGGTTAATATATACAACTAAATTAAATTAAATAATACCCATAGGTATCGTTGTTCTGCTGGACAAACTTTTAGTGTCTACGCCATTCACCTCTTAGATCCTCCAGAAGGGGAGTGTGCTTGCAGTCACACATTCATCAAAGCGACACTCCCTCTTACAGCCTAATTCTCACCTCACCGGGGTCCAGGGCATAGCTTGGTCAGTATGATTGAGAGGAGTGAGCTTCAGATTTCCCAGCAATCACACTGGAACATCTTGTTAAAACACATTATATGAGAAGCAGGACATGAGGGGGAGTTAAGGGGCAGTGGAAAGCGAGACAGGAGTGCAGATTGTTAGAGGTACTTAAAACACAATATTTTTTTAACTAATCAACTTTTTTAAGGCTCTTCAAAACATAGACTAAGGAGTGTGTGTGCTTCTGTCAGTGTTGGCATGCAACAATTCCTGGTGAAATCTGATAGACACTTCACACTATCCGACTGAATGCACTTGTACCCAACTATTTACAACAGAATACATTTTTTTGTAACACCACAAACTCTTCCCCTGGAGCTACACCCCAGCTTTCATGATTAACAGTAAAGTTTAATTTGAAATTAAAAAAACATTCTGCTTTATGTTTTGTTCATCCTGAGCAGGTAGATGACTTCTCTTCTATAATTATTCAGCCACATTATTGCCTTCAAAATGAAGAAGGATTGGCACCGTTATTAAGTGATTTTTTAAAAACCTTGGCTCATATTTAAGAAAAAGTGGTGCATCAGAGCTGTTGCTCCACTTTTTCTGCACCCCACCCTACCGGCACCTAATGACACCATAGTTACACCGTATTCATAATACGGTGCACCATTGAGGTCGTTAGCTCAATAGCGTCAACATGTTTGATGCAACTGTGGTGCTTTGCTACACCAGTGTCAAAAATGTTGACACTAGTGCAGAAAAGTGCAAGGAGGCCTTTAAGTTTCTATGGGAGTGTCATTTAAGGCCTGCTCTGAGCAGGCATTAAAAATGGCGCAAAAAATAGTGCATTAAAATCTGTTCAATTTCAGTGCAGCATTTTTGCGGGCCTCCTAGCCCTTAAAGGCCCCCTTGCATACATTATGCCTGGCACAGGTAAAATGTAGCATAAGAGTTTGCATTTCACCTCTTTGTAAATATGGTGCAGGTAAAAAGCCACTTTAGCACTGGGTAAACAAAAAATGAAGCTATGGCAGCACTAAGGTGGCGCTAGGGGCTCTTAAATATCCTCCCTAGACTTGCATCTAAACAAGTCTCATTGCAGGAGAGTTCCAGATATTCACATTGACTGGTGAAACTTCTACTCAACATGTTTAAAAGGTGGAGCAAAAATGAACAATTCCATCACCTATATTTGTAAAGAACATACTAACTTCTACTGTTTCCTGGAAATGTTGATAAAGGAGAAGAGTTCCTAGGAAATGTGAGATGCACAATCTTTAAAAGACAGCTGCACAGTGTCAGTAAAAACACAGTGAAGAGAATGAAAGACTATTCAACAATTTGGCAAATTTTAAGCTAACAGACTGTCTGGAAAATATAGCATAAATACTGCACTCCTAACTACTGAAACGGTATTAATAAAATATGTCACACTTAATAGTTTTCATTACTCTCCTGTCTTGCCTTTAAAAAAATTCTATTGGCTCAAACTGAACATAAAACCCCGTTCCCCTGCTTATTCCTAAACCGGCAACCAATAAAATACATCCTTAATAGCAACCCAACATTTTTTTTTTATATATATATATATATATATATTTTTTTTTTTCAAAACAAACAGTTGATAAAAACTGCAGCACTGCACTCCAGAAGAAACATTTACTCTTTTCTTTATTTGCAGTCAAAAAAGTCACCAACCATCACCACCGATGCGTTTCGACCTACTGGTCTTGTTCGCAGTATCTCAGTCTCATTTCGATGTCTCTTATTAATAGTATCTTCACTACTGCCCATACTAATGCATTATGGGAAATGTAGTCTATTCAAAAACTAAAATTAAAAACAAAGGATTCCACCCACCACAAATATACAAAAATAAATCACCATGTGTGCAAAAACATCGGAATTCAAAATATTAATCACATCTATCTCTAAATCAATCCAAACTGGGAAACCTTTGGTATAATATGAAATTCTCTCTATAATTGTTATGGTCCTGCTTAAGGGTGTTCATTCATCTTGTCTTACTTTCCACTTATCGCATGTTACCACGTTTCAACATAGATCTTATTGTTAGTATACAAACTTCCCATTAATGTATAACTATATGTACACTAGTTATCACATTCATCGATATTTCTACATAATGACCATTATTATGCATATTATTCCTGTATTATAAAACGTGACGCCAAACGTCTCAGTTTTAACTCTCTGTTTCCTCCTCTCTCATTACTGTCAACACTTGCAATTCCAAAGAATTTCATATCTGTCCAATTAGCTCCATCGTTAGTCATCAACAGTATTTATGTTATATATGAACTTAGGCTTGGAAACGGGCCTAATAGTGCAAAAACATGGAAACAAGGGTAGCTAAAAGGATACAAAGAGCAGAATGCTTATTTGGTGTAGATAAAATAAGTAATGCAACAACTATAAATCCAACAGGAGAAGTACATTTGCAGAAGAATGTAAAGTGGTTGTATGTCAAGCTAGAACGTCTATTGAAAAAGGAGATATCGAAGAGTTGGGAATGCCCCACATTGCAGAAATATATAGAAGTGGGGAGAGTACCCAGGGGCTTGAGGATTTTTACATTGCCTAATCAACCAAATACAAAATCGGAAATGCTTGTGGAATGGGGTGCAAACAGCAGGGAGTGTTCTAAAAATATGATGCGTATTATCATCAAATATGCGAAGAAGGATACTGAGGAGATTTTGAAAAATATACAGGAAGTAGAAGAAAAGATCATGTGTATTAAACAAGGAAGATGAAAGTAACAAATTAAGAGCCATGATGGAAAATAATTTGGAGAAATATGAAAGTGTAAAAGAAGAATGGAAACAGAGAACATTTAGAAGAGATATAATTGACTATGAAACTGGCAGAATTTTAACATTTGCCAAAAGATTTGATTTATTAAAACAACAAAGTAACATTGGAGTTGATAAGACGATCAGTTCCCCGGAGACATCGATAAGTGAATCTGAGGTGGAATTGAGTGAAGGAGAGGGAATGCCAACAACCACTAAGAAAGTAACTTTTTTAGATGAAATGAAACTGATCTATATGGATCAAAGAACACCGAAAGGCAGAGGCAGAGGTCAGACACGAGGAAGAGGGAGAAGATTTGGAACAGAACGGGGAAACGTCGGAAAACAAGGAGGGGACCCAGAAAGAACAAGAGGTTACCCATTGAGAAGCATACAAAAAACTAAAGGAACCATCAGAATCAGAACAGGATGTAAATTTGATTGTCATTCTTTCCAATCATGAACTGACGCAAGAAGACTGAACTCTTCTAAACAGAGGCCTAACGTTCTGTCCTGAAAAACATTATGATTATGTAGAAACCAGAGTAGATCTATATAAATATGTGTGGAAATTAAAATTGGCTAAATTCTTTGCAAAAAGTGCGTCCAAGAAAGCCGTGAGCAATGACAATGGATCAACCAGTTAAAATTTGATTATTCAACAAAAATCTGATATTAAGACTGTGTTTGATTTGATGCATAATCTTAAAGGTCATGAGCTCTCGAATACGCACATTTTAGAGGAACTGCAGATTGATACAGAAGGACACTGTCGCATAGACTTCAAGCAGAAATCCAAATTTCTTCTGGTGCTATCACCAGGGAATAGGATGGATACATTCCATGACCTGGTTATTGATGAACTTGACAAGATGAGAAAGATCAAAAATATCAAAAGTGAGAATGTTACTCTACAGGCACGCCAGGCACATAAGGAACTCATGGAAAATAACAATTTGGAAATAAAACCAGCTGATAAGGGAGAGAACATAGTGATTATGGAGAAGCAACAGTGCATGCAGGAGGCTTATCAACAACTAAATGAGAAAAATCACTATTTGAAATTGGAAAAGAATCCTATAAATGAATTGATCATAGAGCTTAACAAACAATTGGACTTATGGTACGAGGAGGGCCTGATAAACGATGGTGAAAGAGCGTTCTGAAGAAATGAAAACCCCACTCTGCCCACAATATATTTTCTCCCAAAGATACATAAAAGTTTGGAAAACCCCCCAGTACGTTCAATTATCTCTAGTTGTGGAGCACTGTATGAAAATGTTTCGACCTATGTGGATTACTTTTTGGCACCACTAGTACAAAATCTAAGCTCTTACATTAAGGACACGGGTGATTGTTTGAGGATTCTTGCAGGTATTGGATGGGAAGAGGGCTATAAACTAGCCACCATTGATGTGGTATCTCTAAATACATCCATTAACCATGAAATAGGATTGAAAGCAGTGCACTATTTTTTACAACAACGTGACATGAATCAACTGAAACATTCACAAATGTTACTGAAAATGATAGATTTATGCCTGAATAATAATATATTTCTATTCGATCACCAAATGTATCCTTCTCACCTAGCTAAGCTAACCTTACCATGGGTTGGTGGGGAAAACATGTCGCGTGGGGAGAAAATAATGAAGAACTAGCGGAAAAAGCTGTAATCTGGTTAAGATATATAGACGATCTTTTTATCATCTGGAATGGCACAGAAAAAGAATTCATGCAATATTTTGAAAAACTCAATCAAAACGACATGGGTCTACAATTTACGTACAATATGAGTGATAATTGTGTCCAATTTTTGAACGAGATGGTATACGTAGAGAACAACCGAATTGAGATGACCCTATTTCGGAAAGAAACATCCACCAAGAGAATTTTGCATTGAGACAGCTTCCATCCAATACCACTCAAAAGGAGCATACCGTATGGGGAATTCATCAGGATGAAACAGAATTGCTCTGCGGAGCAAGAAATAGAACAAAAGTTTGTTGATACCAGGCATAGGTTTCTTCAGAGAAAGTATAAAAACAAAGACATTAGATCTGGATAATTGAAAGCAAGAACTCGGACAAGAGAGGAAATATTGAACAAACCTACGAAAGCTAAACCACAGGAGGACTCGAACATAAGACTTATAATGACATACAGCAAGGAGAGCCATTTGATCTTGAAAATCTTGAAGAAATATTGGGATGTCATAAGAAAGGACCCGGATGTGGGTAAATTGGTGGGTGACAGACCAATGATAACTTATAAAAAAGTCCTGTCTCTGCAAGATTTGTTGGTCAATAGCCATTTTCAGTTTAAAAAACAACCAAACTGACTTACAGTTCAAACAACTGGCTTTGTTTGTTGTGGTAAATGCAAAGCATGCCGCATAGGAATTAATATGAAGGAGTTTGAGGATTTTGGTTGTAATAAGGTGAGAATCAACAAAAGAATTACGTGCAATTCTAGTTATGTGGTATATATAATTCAATGCATCTGTGGATTACGCTATGTGGGTAGTACAATCTGTCCCCTTAATAAACGCATCCTAGAACATATCAGAGCTGTTCAAAATAAGGATCAAACTTATGCATTGGCCAAACATTTGATGACTCACGATGGAGCTAATTGGACAGATATGAAATTATTTGGAATTGCAAGTGTTGACAGTAATGAGAGAAGAGGAAACAGAGATTTAAAACTGAGACGTTTGGAGTCACGTTTTATAATACAGTTAAGAACTAAGAGTCTGAGGAGTCTCAATGGGGATGAGGAATTACATTATCATCTATAAATTGAGGAGGAATAGTATGCATATTAATGGTCATCATGTAGAAATATCGATAAATGTGATAACTAGTGTACTTATAGTTATACATTAATGGGAAGTTTGTATACTAACAAGATCTATGTTGAAACGTGGTAACATGCGATAAGTGGAAAGTAAGAAAAGATGAATGAACACCCTTAAGCAGGACCATAGCAATTATAGAGAGAATTTCATAATATACCAAAGATTTCCCAGTTTGGATTGATTTAGAGATAGATGTGATTAATATTTTGAATTCCGACTTTTTTTGCACACATGGTGATTTATTTTTGTATATTTGTGGTGGGTGGAATCCTTTGTTTCTAATTTTAGTTTTTGAATAGACTACATTTCCCATAATGCATTAGTATGGGCAGTAGTGAAGATACTATAAATAAGAGACATTGAAATGAGACTGAGATACTGTGAACAAGACCAGTAGGTCGAAACGTGTCGGTGGTGATGGTTAGTGACTTTTTTGACTGCAAATAAAGAAAAGAGTAATTTTTTCTCCTGGAGTGCAGTGCTGCAGTTGTTATCAACTGTTTGATTTGAAATTATTGGGAGGAACGGTCCATTCCTCAAGACTGCACCAGCATGAAACAGCGCTCCATAAGGAGGACCATTTTTTTTCACATATATATATATATATATATATCTACACTCTCTTCCTTCAATCAGAATATATATATATATATATATACTTATTTTTATTTTTTCACTTCAAAAAACAAAGGTTATAGGGATGTTATAGTTAGGTTAACATTTTAAACATACAAAACCATATGTTTATAGGTATAAAATAGCTATCTCAAATAACTACAACTTATGACATAAGGTTACTATAACTCACGCCCTCTCCATGCATAGTTTTTTCAGCAAAAAGTTTACTGCATTATTACATTGATAGTATCAATTATGTGAACAAAGATGTCATGAGTGCCGTAATTTGTGGGGTAATTAGCAGTGCATGGCGAGGGCAGGCGTTATAGTTACCTTACGGCATGAGTTATAGTTACTTGAGATAACTATAACTATAACAGGTGAATTTCTATGGTTTGTACATTTAAGATGTGAACCTTACTAGAACGACCCTGTAACCTTTGGTTTTTATGTGAATTTATAAGTTTTTTTAATTCTATTTCCTAACTATTATGTTCCTGTAACCTTTGTTCTTTTCAATGAATTTCTATGTTTTTTTTTTAACGTAAAGTAATTTTCATTATTATACGGTAATCCAACCACTGCTGTGGCCAGGCCCTGCGGTCAACCCCTATAACAACTAAACCCTGTCCTGTGCAGGACCTTTGGTCGTGTGCAGTGGGGGTTGGCTGCAGTGCCTGGCCTGTGGGCAGTCCCTGCAGCCAACCCTTATACCAACCAAGCCCCGCATGGCACTTCCTCCCCGAGCCGATCTCGGTCCCAGGGACCGTACCCCCGGCACCAGGCCTAAACATTTCATTTTAATTTTTTTGTGGGGTGGGAGGCCGCATGCCCCCAGGCTGATGTCGGCCCCAGGGATCCCATCCCCCAGGGCCTGTGGAGATGCAGGCAGGGAGATAGGGGAACCTCTACTTGCAGCAAGAGAAAGCTGTGTAATAGCTCTCCCTCACTGTTAGTAGAGTGTTTGCTATGGCTTGGCGGCTGCCCAGCCACAGAAAACAGCTTTGCCCCGGGACATAGCAGGAGCTGGCTCTGGGGAGTGGCGGTCCACAGGGCTTTCTTTGCTGCGCGGCCTCCCTCCAACAAACAATGCCCAGGGGAGGTAGTGGTCCTGAGGTAGTGGCTGAGGGGGGGGGGCTGCGCACCCCCTTAAATTCTATTTGCAAAAGTGCCCCAGAGAAGTGGCAGTCCCAACGGCTGCAGGGTGGGGGGGCACGCAGCTCACCCACATTCAGTGTAGGAAGTGCCCCAGGGAACGGTGGTCTCCTGGGCAGTGGTCTCCCCCACACAAACTATGGATTTTGCCCCAGAGAGGTGGTGGTCCCTGGGGTGCGAAGGGCAGCTTGGCTTCCCCCACTCATTTTACTAATCACCCTGGGGAGGTGGTGGTCCCCTGGGTGCAGGGGAGGCTGTTGGGCCTCCCCCACACAAACAATACAATTAGCCCAAGGGAGGTAGAGGTCCCCGGGGCACGAGGGGCTATGCAACCCCCCTGCATTCTTTTTACTCATCGCCCCAGGGAGGTTGCAGCCCCCGGGGCTAATGGAAGCCCTAGGAGGGGGGCCTTATGCATCCCCTCCTTATTAAAGTCCACAAAGCCTCCAGGACCTGGCCCAGCTTGGGGGGCTAGTAAAAAGAAAAGGACAGGAGACCACCCTCTTAAAAAAAATCTCTGAAAAATCAGGATCCATGGATTTTTCAAAGATTTTTTTTAATAATGCTTTTTAATCCTGGCTGGGTCACTGAGGGACCTCAGCACCAGAGCTAAGGGCTCACAGAGACTCTTCCCTGGCTCCTTTTCTTATTTTTTTACTTTTTTTCTGGGACTCATCTGGAGCCGAGTCCCAAGATGGCTGACAACACTTCCTTGTTGAAATGTTGACAGCCAATCACATATGAGCACAGGGATAGTTGGATCCACAAAGGATCCACATCCCTATATATCTATATTTTTTGGCCTTAAATTACTCCACAACTACTGAACAGATTGGCACCAAACCACAAAAAGTGTAATCTGTGGAACAGGATCTAAAAATCTGTTGTAATTTAGTTCAGTGGTTTGGGCTGTAGGCGTGCCGAAAGACCTATGGACAAATGAATGGGATAAAAAAGGATTTTGGGACCCCCTTTTTTCTCAGCTTCCACTTGATGGACCAGTCCGAAACTTTCAAAATAGAAGGTTTTGTGCCTAATAATTGAAATCTTGGTATGTTTACAAAATTAAGTATAAGAACATAGTCTGCATAGGCTTACTGCTTATTATGTTAGCCACCATGGCATCACCAATTTGGATAATTCATTATCATAAAACATGCCCCAGTTGGCTAATACCATATCACAAATACAAACAGTCCCATAGCAAAGGTGAATATACCTCAAACCAATGATTAGGTTGCCATGAAGGCACTGTAGTACAAAAGCAAAATGTTTTCTCCATGGTCTAGTGGCAGCAGCAACAGAAGTCCAGTCGTGTCCAGTTGAAAACAGAAGCGGAAGGGGGAAAAAAGTTAGATTTGTACCATTTCCCCCAATCCGCTACCACAGTTGGCTTAGGGGTAGGAAACATCTAAATCTGCTTGGTGGAATGGTCGTAGGAGTCCCACCGTCAGCCCCAATTATCAAGGCCGCTGCTGAGGCAGCTAGAGATTCTTAGCGGAGTCGCATGGACTCAGACTGTCTTTCGCCTGTGGGCCCACTAACATTTAAATCAGACTGGCAGACCGATGAGGTGGCGGACTGGGTTTCTGATGGAAACCAGCAGTAGGATCATTACTGCGAAGATCTAAATCAGGCCCATAGTCTTTTAGGGGGTAACCCCCCCCTTCCTACTTACCACTCCTTCAACCCTATCCATCTCTATACCTAATATATTCACTTTGGGGAGACAAACTCCCTTTAATCCTACCCATCTCTAAACCTTAAAAAACTCTTAACCCTTATTTTTAACCAATACTCACCAACGTACTGTGATGACTTGTGTTATAAACTAACAGACTTTAATGACGAATCTTGCAACAGTATTCATGTTTTAATTCCATTGTGGCAAAGGAACCAAAATGTAATGAGCGTGCTGTAATAGTAACATGGTAAAACTGAAGAAATGCTAAACAGTAGATTACAGAGAGACAGAACGGTATGGGACTTAAAAGACTCATATGAAAGCATAAAGAAAACCCAGAAAAGCACATGCAGTTAAAAGGAAAGAATAATAAAAACAAGAGGCAGTGAATGTCACACAAATGCTCTTAAATATGCTGCAGCACAACAGTGTTGCAACAATCATGACTTCTTGTTTGGAGGACCTTCTATGATTATCCTGGAGGCACAGAATAAAATATGGCAGAAGATGGAGCAAATCATTAATGCTGTTGGAAAAACACAGCGCTCCACTGTTAAAATTAGAAAGAAGTGGTACGACCTCCGGTTTTGCACAAAGGAGAAGTTTGAGACTCGGTTGACTGAGTGCTGGGCAATAGGAAGTGACCCCTTACTGTCCCCCCACCCTCTGCCCTGGAATCGATGGTGCAGACTACCTTGGAGACAGAGGCTGTTGTGGGTTTAGCAAGGGTTGATACATCTGCTCCTGCAACAGCTCAAAGTAAGTGTATTTTTTAAACATTTCTGTTACCTTCCATTAAACTGTCTTCTACATGCATTCATTATTCATATGTATGGAGTTTTTAGTGAGGAATCATTACACAACTATCATAGTGCATTATCGGACATAATTCACTCACTGGTGTCAGTCTTAGAAATTCATTTAACAGATAAAGAAGTGCTCTTCATTCTTTAAACAGATAAACCTGAGGAAGTCAATGGGGGCACAAATGTGGAGGCAGATGATGACTCACAACTGGTGATGGAAGATTCCATTGAAATAGTCAACCAACAACACCTCTCAGCCACTGTAGGAGTACACTGTTCTCCCTACAGCCACTATCATTGGATGAGGATGATGTCCAGCAGCCTCATAGTCCTATCCTGCAACCAGTTGTGATGCCATGACACCAGCACGTCACAGTACATGCTGGCACTTGGCACCAGGTGGCATGCCATGCCAACCCAGCATTGGTGGCAGAAAGGACAGCTGGAAATACCCAGTTGTTAGGTGTTCTTGAGGGTTCCACGCTGCAAGGTCAGCGTCTGCAACATAAGCAGATAAAAATAGCTCACAAAAACTGCAACACAAGCAGCAGTGCATTTCATTTGGCCCCAGTAGTGTGGCCAATTAATTGGTGGAAAAACAAAAGATGGACACCAAAGAGGACAGCCTCAGCCATGCGCTTGAGAAATTATCTCTAGAACTGACAGAAGTTAATGCTAATCAAAGGTGTCGAGAGAGAAGCACTGCAATGTGAATGGAAAAGTTAATCCGTTACCATGGGAGATTGGTACATGCCACTTAAAAGGCAGGAAGTCAACCTCCAAGTGGAAATAGTCCACTTTTGTGGGGAGGTCTCAAAGGGCTTAAGGAAGATTTCCTCTGCAGTTGAGGCACTACACACTGCCCAAACAAGTGGGATAGCTGCTGAACCTCAAGAACGTGAAGAAATCAGTGAGGTCAGCAGCATCTCTGCTACAGGTGCACAATCACTGTAATGCAGCAGCAGCAATATCCTGCTGCAAAGTATATAGACACAACCCCTTGAGGACGTATGCATAAAAAACTGTTATGGTCACTGTATGGGAAATACCAATAGTGCTTTATGTTTGTGTTTTTGGTTACTTATCCAACATTTGATGTGGCTGTATCTAACCATTTAAATTTTAAAATAAAGTTTGATAAAACAATGTAAAAAACCTGCCAGTAAAGTTTGCTTTACTTTTAACCATCAAACAAGCATGACTTACCTTGAAAATAAATTGTTGGCAGTGTGGTCCGATCGCAGTCTTCCTTCCACTACTCTAATCTCCTCTATAGGCTGCTGAACAGGTGGGCCAAGGTATTCTTCCTCAGAATTCCTCTGAGATGGTAATATGTATGCCTCTCCTGCTGCAATATTATGTAGAAAGGCACACGCTGTCAATATTTTGTCTTGATTCTACTGAAATTTGCCAAGCTGTTGTAAGTTTTTTAAGAGGGGCACTTTCCATCAGGAAGTGTTATGGCTAATAGTTGCCTTCTGGTAGATGGGCTTAGGGATCTTGCATTTCCTGGAAAAACTAACTGATAGCTTATTGGTGTATTGCTTTTATTAAATAAGAAATTTTGTATCATGTTATGTGCTTTTATGACTAAGTCAAATAAAGTTTTTATGACTGACTCTATGCAGTTTCAGGAGCATATTGTAAGGCATTACCACTTTTATGTAGGCACCAGAAATTAATTTTCAGCAAGCCAAATACCCTTTCAATCGTACCGAAGGTTCAACAATGTGCTATGTTGTATTGCCTTTCATTTTGGGTAGTGTGTGAAAGGTATGGTGTTAAAGTTCATGGTGGTAGGGCATACACTTTGTTACCTAAAACAACAAAATTACATCAAATTTTCTTTCAGTTTGCACTTGATAAGCACAAACATTTTTGTGATTATTTTTAGTATCATTACCTAACAAATAACCATAATCAAACCCCCTCTTTCAAGCCATCTGTAGATTCCACTGGGTCTAAACATGAAGGAGTCATGGGTGCTTCCTGGGTATGGTGCCACAATATCAGTTATATTATTTGCATCACTCACCACTTGAATACTGAGAGAATGTGTACTTTTCCATTTTCTAGGTAAATATTCTAGATTAGATGGAGGACAAATAAGATGTGTTCCGCCTATATACTCCATGACAAGGGGATATTTGGTAACCCTGTAAAATGTTAATTTAGTGAATTTAGTGGATTGAATTTCCTGTGCTGTTTTGGGTAAGTAAATGTAGCAGTTGATATAGAGCGCCATGGCATCTAGAAATACAGTATATGTAAACAATGTGAAAGTGCACTACCAGAAACCCCACCTCAAATGAGTTGATGGTTAAAAGCATAAGCCCACAGGCCTTTTTTGCAACTAGTTGCTAATTGGGACAGCCTTGAACATAAGGTTTGCAAGTTGCAATTACAGAGTCTATAAATGTGTTTCACAACATTGGGTCGCAAAAAACAGTTATTACCAAAATGGTCGTATTGCAAAAAAATGCATATAGCTTTTGTACATTGTGAAACCCCACTTTTTCTGCTGCAAAGCAGTTTACGCCCAAATTTTAATAAGCAATTGCTTTGTACATCTGGCCCAAAGTCTCTATAGCATTAGGAATTGTGATTTCCAAATTGCAGTTCAGTAAGAATCGCAATTTCGAAATTGCAAATCCTAATTTTTGTACATCTGGCCCTATGTGTACTTAATCGTGCTTTAAAAGTGAATTGCAGAAATGCATATAGGGGGCGTGGCCAAGGCGTCAAGATGGCGGTCGCACTTTCCTAGTGCTCTGGACCCCTCCATCATCCGCCTTCTGTAAAGCACGCAATCTGATCCCATCAACAAGAAACCGACTTTCCCGACCCTTCTACATGAATGAAGACGGGTGAACTGTGGCAGCCACCCACGGCCAAGATGGCGGAGGGCAGATGAGGCCGCGGTGCGGACCGCTAAAAATCGAGGACACCGCGGCGGCCTGTGATCTTCATGTGCCCCGCCGCAGGGCCCCGTGGCGGGAAGAAGTGGAGTGCCGCACTGGGGCAGTGAGAAGCGGCGTGCGTCCACCGACGAGCTACGATCGGGCGCGGCCGAGGTCAAATTGAGGCCCACGGCCGCTGATCCAAACCCCCCCTTCCCGGGGGAGGGGTGCAGAGAGACTGAGACCGCGCCGGCCCCGGCCCGGATGCGGGAAAAGATGAGCCACGGCTGCACAGGCCGTGGATCCCAGGCCGTGAGCGGGCACCGCGGCATACGGCAAGAGGAGGCCTGGGACGTGGAAAAGCGACGCGCGTCTGCGAGTCCCCCCCCCCCGAGGTGGGTGAAGAGCCTGCCCAGAAAGAATCCAGGAGCGAAGAAGACCTGCAAAAGGTGAGCCGTGGACTGGGGCCGCAGCCCGTGTGCAGGAGTCGGGCGCTGCGAGGGAGAGGGGTCCTCCCCCATGCCTTTCCCCCACCTCCCTCTCCAACAAAAAATACACCCCAACAGCAACGATGAATCCCGGCTGAGGGGGCCGGGTACTGGCCTACTCCTCCTTCGGGGGTGCCGCCCTTCACCAGAGTGAATGTCTGAGTCTGGGAGATCGCCCCGGGAATGCCCGGGGCGTCGGCAGGAGCCAAAGCCCCCCCCCGGGGGACATCGGCTACCCGGAGAAATCAGACTGACTGTTGCAAAACAGTGGTTCCCTGATCCTTGGGACCGCTTGACCGTCCCGCGAGTGGTGAGATGACTCGGATGACCTGGGCCCCTAACAATAATATCCTTGGCCCTATACTTGGATGCGGTGGCCCCACCGGGCAATGATGTAAACTCGGCCACTGAGGCTTCTGTGGTACAAATACTGGGACTGAAACACCATGGGCAAAGATAAAACAGCGCGGCAGACGGAAGCGCAAACGTGCATGGACCAATTCACCACAGGTGCAGCTTGGTCCCGGACGGAGGACCGTGCCCCGGGTGGGGTTGGCGAACCCCAGACAACATTTGGTGACCTGGCGGTGATTCTTCAGGCGATTCAGGCATCCCAGGTAGCCGTGGAATCCAAGATAGGAGAGGTCAGGGTGGATGTGGCCCTGGTCCGGCAAGACCTCTGCAACGCCACGGCCCGAATTACAGAAGCCGAATCCAGAATCTCCACAGTGGAGGATGATATGACCGCCCTCAAGGCTCAGGTTTCCGCACTGACTGCTCGTACATCGGAACTACACCAGAGAGCTGAAGACGCTGAGAACAGGTCTAGGCGTAATAACTTTCAGGTGGTGGGCCTCCCTGAAACCACAACAGATTCACCTTTGGCCAAGTACTTAGAGGACTGGTTCCGCTCCTGGATGCCGGCGGATTGCCTAACACCATGGTTCGCAATCGAACGAGCACACAGGGCCCTACAGTCGAGACCCCCACCAGACTCCCCACCCAGATCAGTGATAATTTGTCTCTTTAACTTTAAAGAGAGAGACGCGATACTGCAAGAGGCGTGCGCTAAGGGGGACCTCTTATGCAATGGGGCGAAGGTCCTCCTTTTCCCTGACTACACACGAGACGTTTAACAACAACGCCGCTCTTTCACTGAGATGAAACAGAAACTGCGAACAATGAACATTCCATACCGTCTTCTGTTTCCGGCAAGACTCCGTGTGGTCCACAGTAACAAGACCTAGTTCTTTGACCAGCCAGCCACGGTGTGGACCTGGTTGACGGAAGAGGTTCCCTTGGGTCTCGACCCCTGCAGGAAACAATGCAGAGCCATCCGAAGGAGCAACAGCCCGATCGACGCCGTCGCACTCGCCCACGGCGACGCAGGGCACGTCGTGGATCCCATTCGGTCTCTCCTTCGGGGACCCATCGGACAGAGCCACGGAGCCCACGTTTGCTGGTAAACTCTGAGGAACCCCTCTCAGAGACCAGAGCCCGCAAAGTGTGGAACAGACCCAATTGGGGTCCCTGGAGGACACGGACCTGTCTCGCAGTCTGGTGCTGTGATATCACCAAAGGAAATCCCCAAGACAGAAACAAACCAATGGGTTGATGGGACCTTGTCAAGTTTAATCAACTAATGTGTTGACCGTGCTTCTGAACTTGATCCGACAGTATGGAGGGGTCCACCACCAACGCTACCCTATCAGTTGACGGTTCAGCTCACCAGTTTTAGAAGTGAGGTGCTGTATATGGGCGACAGATACTTCTGGGGGAAGTATGGGGTGGGGTGGGAGTTGGGGGGCAGGGAAGTTCTGACCTGGTTTTAAAGGCCGATGTTACGGTTCTCATGTTAATGCCATGTTTGGGTTTTTTATTATTTAGCACACAGAGTAGAGAATGTAGGAACTTAACCGACACAGCAAGGGTGTACGATCCGCGACGACAGGGACAAGACAGGGGTTCTCGGGTATCCCCAAACCCAGTAATCAAGAGTTTTAGTAGCCACTATGAAATCCTCCCAAACACCCGCCCACCATGACTCAAACACAGGTCATCTCGTGGAACGTTAATGGCCTCCTAGACAAAATTAAACGTACCACAGTGTTCACCTTCATACACCAATATCGTCTGGAAGTACTCCTTCTGCAGGAGACACATCTCGTGGGAGACAACTGCCCCTTCATGACCCGCAGGCGGTTTGATAGGGTATACCATGCTGGGTTCACACGCGGATCGCAGGGGTGGCCATATTACTACATCGTACATTTCCCATGACTGACATCCGGACGTGGAGAGACCGACATGGACGCTATGTAGCCATCACCGGGGAAGGTCGAGGGTACTACAATTAACATGGTCAGTGTCTATGCCCCTCCTCCAGTGGTTCTTAGAACTCTCGAAGACCTCACCAAATTACTTTTAGACCTACCGACCGGGCTCACTATGGTGGGGGGTGACTTTAATGCAACTCCAGATCCGACCTTGGACGTCGCCGGCCCACTCTCCATACACAGACACGCTACAGCGGCGGAAATTACGGGATGGTTCTCCACGACAGGGCTCTGTGATGCCTGGCGGGTATGGCACCCGAGACGGCGACAATTTACCCACACTTCAGCAGCCCACGGCTCTCAATCCAGAATTGACCTGGTGTTGCTCCCGAGTACAGACTGTACAGCCATTTCTCACATCAAAATATTAGCAAGGGGAATCTCTGACCACGCCCCGCTTCGGTTTGTCGTGGTCCCGCTCGGTCTCAATCCCGTCCCATGTGGCGTTAAACGCCTGGTACCTCCAAGACAAGAGCTACACTGAACAACTGCGGCAGGCACAGCGAGAGTACTTTGAACTGAACAAAGGGTTGGTAACATCTGTGGGCACTCTGTGGGCAGCGAGTAAGGCGGTGCTACGGGGTACGGCTAAAAGCCTGATACGGGGACAAGAGTGCACACAAGCCCAACATATCGAACTGCTGCAGCTCCGAGCGATGGGTCTGGAACATGAGAACACAACCGGCCCCAATGATAAAAAACGACGCAACAACTAACCCTAATCCGGAAGGAGATCCGGGATCAGTCTCTGGAGGCGGCGAAGCACTTGTGGAGGGCCACCACAGCGAGAATTTATGGGTCGGGGGACAAAACGGGGAAAATGCTATATTGGCTGGTGTCTCGCCACCATGCCTCCATGATTGTCCCGGAAATCTATGATGGAGAAGGAAACCTCTTAGCAAAACACCAAGAAATAGCGAACGCCTTCGCCCGATACTACCAAACACTGTATCGAACGTCGGCAATGACCGATCTGGGCCATGCCCGCCGAATTCCCCTCCCAAGACTGCCCACAATAGAGGTGCAGATCTTGGACGAACCTATTAGTGTGGAGGAAATAGGGATAGCTATTTTGGCATTGGGTACCGGGAAAACACCAGGACCCGACGGGTTCCCCTCAGAATACTACAAAGTCTTCAAGGAAGATGTATCACCATATTTGTTAAAACTCTTTGCGGAGGTGGAAGAGGGTGCATCCTTCCCCCGAGAGCTAGATGCCACCACTATTGTAGTGATCCCCAAAACCCAACCCCCCTCGCTGCATTGCGCTGACTATAGGCCGATATCACTGATTAACACCGAAGTAAAAGATTTTGCCGCCATCCTCGCTGCCCGTCTCAAGAGGGTCCTGTCGCAACTGATTCACCCAGATCAGTGTAGATTCATGGCCACTCGCAGTACCAGGCACTGTATCCGTCGACTACACGTGGTGTTGGCTGAACGCCGCCGGCTCCCCTGAGACCTTGCCCTTTTGCTCATAGATTTTGAAAAGGCCTTTGACTCAGTCGACTGGGGGTTTCTCTTCTTGGTGCTTCGACGCGCGGGCTTTGGTCTGAGGTTCTGCCGTCTGGTTCAGGCACTATACGCTAATCCTACAGCCCATGTGCAGGTCAACGAGGCGGTATCCTCAACTTTTGAGGTCCAGCGGGGCACGCGGCAGGGCTGCCCCTTATCTCCCCTTCTGTTTACTCTGGCCATTGAACCCCTGGCCATGATGGTCAGGACAGACTCGAGATATCACGGCTGGAACTGGGGACACTTCCAGGAGGATAGAATAGCGCTCTACGCCGATGATGTCCTATTGTACATGGAACAGCCCAACAAAACAGGCCCGCGTAGCCTCTGTCTTTTACAGCGCTATGAAAATGAATCCTTCCAAATCAATACTGATCCCGCTGGCTAGTTCACGTGACTGCTTTGACTGGCAGGACACAATACCGCTGCGTAGACTCAGCATCAAGTACTTGGGTGTCTGGGTATCCCTTCTACCTGAATTGACGTTGGCTAGGAACCTGTCACCATTGCTGCCGTGCATTTAGACGGACCTACAGAGATGGCAAACCCTGCCGTTAAATGTAATGGGCCGAGTGGCCCTCTACAAGATGATGATCCTGCCAAGGCTCCTATATATCTTCCAAAACGTTCCCCTCCCAATTCCCCGCTCCTGGTTTAGAGCTATTGAGAGCACCACATGGCAGTTCCTCTGGAGGGGCACCAGGCACCGAGTAGCGACTCAGCACTGTCGGAGAGGAACATACGATGGGGGTCTGGGCGCCTCTGACCCATATCTGTACTACCTAGCCGTCCAACTGATAGTGATCCATGACTGCTTCAATGGGGGATAGTGGGACCCAGCCTATCGAATAGAGCTGGAGATCCTGGGTTTCCCGAATATCCTAGGACTGTTGTATGGTAAACCTCTCCCCCGAGGTATGGAAGAGATAACTAGGGCAATCTTCTTGGAGTGGCGCGCAGCGTTAAGGAATGCCGTTATCACCCACCAGACTCCACTGTGGAAAGGGAAGTGGTTAACTGCGACAGCAGCGCTGGAAGGGTTTGCAGACTGGGATCTGCTGGGCATCTTCTTAGTGGGAGACGTATGGAAAGGAGAAGCTATAAAATCATTTCAAGACCTGAAGAAAGACTTCCAATTATCCCAGACACAGTTCTTCAGATATCTCCAGCTTAGACATGCCTTGAGGGTGCACCTGCCAGCTGCTGGCCCCCTGCCAGAATACAACCCACTTGAAGCCAAATTACTTATGGGGAACTTGGGCAGGAAAGGTGTCTCCCAAATTTATAAAATGCTAATTAATAACGCTGCCGGGGACCTGGACTCCATTAGAACCAGATGGGAATCATGGGTTGCGGCCCTGCAAGAGATGGAATGGAGGGAGGCTCTGATGGCACCCATGGAATTGGCGATATTGGCTAGACTCCGTACAGTGCAATTCCACTACTTACACAGAGCATATCTGACACCATCCAGACTATACCAAGCGGGCCTCCGCCCCTCCGCCCAATGTCCACAATGCTCGAGCGAGCCTGACAACTTCTTCCATATGGTTTGGACTTGTTAGGTGATACAAACGTACTGGGGTAAAGTGGTCCGGGAAGTGGGAAGGGCCCTGGGACAGGAGGTACAGGGGTCCGCGAAATTGGTCCTGCTTGGGGAAATGGAGGAGATGGGAGGATCATGGGCAAAACAGGCCCTGGCCGCCACGGCCATGCTGGTCGCCAAAAGAGACATCGCCGCTGCCTGGAACTCCCCCAAAGGCCCATCATTCCAAAAATGGAGCAAAGGTGTTGATTGGTGTGCAAGCCAAGAGAAAGTGGTATATGAATCCAGAGGTTGCCCACGGAAATTTGAGAAAATTTGGGGAAGCTGGTTGGACATGATATCATAGAATGGGGAGGGAACATGAACATGATCATTGTAACGGGACCTACACTGTGGCTCACTTTTGGTCCACACCACTGTCCAGATTTTATCGTCAATGGTGGACTGTCGTTGAAATGTATTGCTTTGTACATGTCCTCTGCTCTGCACTCTACTTTTTTTCTTATTTGGTTTCAGTTTACTTTTACTTTTTCCCTTTTTCCCTCTCCCCCAAACAAAAATTTAATTTGTTTATCAAAAACTAAAAGTGCATTGCAGAAAAATGTTCGGTTAGCAGGAGATTGGTTATATGTCTGTGGATTGCAGTGGCAATGCCAAAGAACTCCCGAGTGGGTGTCTGGGAACAGAATTTCAGGCAGACACAGTAAAAAAATTTGTAAGTGAACTGTTGAAATGATAGATCAAAAACCGGGCTTAAAAATTTAAAAATGAATAATGTCATCCATATAATGCGTTTCTACGTGCCGTATGTATTATTAATACACTTTCGCCCACCGAAAATCCATGTGTTCCCTTTTAATCACTCTAAGTGCTAAAAGGTCATGTTGAGTTTAGTTGAACCGTAATGTATCCGCCATTATAAGCACACGTGTTACAGAGCAGAATGTGCACTCACTTTAACTGTAATTTGATCTTTCATACATAATGTTTGGCTGAGATATTTCATCTGTTTTATGTTTTTAGCCCTGAAGGGCTTTCTACCGCATCAAATGCAATCCTTCGGGATCTTGCAGGCCGCTCGTTCGTTGGTTAAGAGAAATAATTAAGATCCTGTCTGATCCAGACCAGATCTTTGAATGTTCATCATGCAGTGGTGTCAGCCTAACATTTCGCACTTTTTTTGTGAATGGTAATTATATTAATCTGGAATTTAATAGTTTGATTTGACAGACCCTGTAATGCTTTTATAACTCGGGAAGTGGTAGAAAAATAAGGCTTTTCCCAATTTTAACGATTTGAAGGTCATTCTTTTTCATTCCTTCGTATTTTGAGTTTAATTACCTCTGCCATTCTAGTGGGTAATGATTAACTTTTACATGATACAGTCACTACAACTATGAGGTACACAGCAACATGATATGAATGTAACTCGGATTTTAATTATATTTAAATTATTATTAAAGAATGAAAATACAGGAACATCAGTGCAATATACTATTATACACAAAAAACATTTAAAAATGTGGAAGGATGGATTTGAACTCAAACCTATGTAAAAAAATAAACATAACAATAAATGTTTAAATGGGAATAAACTTTACAAGCAAGTTAAAGACATTAGATACGGAAGTTAGAATTGGGTTATGTGCAATAGAAGTTACAAGGAAATAAGCAATGGCACAGGAAGTACGTCTGGCTTGTATTTTGATTCTGATTTAAATATATATTTTTTAAAACCTGCTTTTCCCAACCATGACAGTTTTCATCAGACACAGTTTGTCAAATGTGGAGATTTTGTGCACAACAGAATGTCCTAGGGACACGATTAATGTTCATATAAAGTGGTTCTCACATGTGGCACTTAGTAACTCAACTCAATATGCATCGTATTGAAGGAATGATGGCCTTTAACATAATAGGAGTGTACACAAGGATAGTTGTCTCTCAAAAAGGAAACCTACTCGGAGGTACTTTGAGGATTTGAAGAAATGCTCTTTTGGGAACTAATAGTTTTGAAGATAACAAAACATTTGCTCGGGTCAAGCTGACAGAAGTTTCTGGCGCTTCTATTAAATACAAAGAAGGAAAGAATGCCTCTGTCTTCAGAGATTCCGTTGTGATTCACCTTCTGTCCTAGAATTAAAAAAACAGAAGTATAGATGCTGGAATCCTGAAAGGACCATGCTTGCGTAGGTATAGAAATATTCATCCAAAAACCCTTTTCATTGTGCAGGGGAGTCTTTCGTTATAGCAACAGGGACACAATTGTAAAATAAAACGTACAACTGCAAGTGTTTCACTCCCATGCAGTTTCGTAGGGGCAATCACACTCTGTACTCTGACAATTTGTGTAAAAGGCCATGTATTAGGACATGACTGCAAAAACATATATAACCAATTCAACATTTATAACATCATCAAAACATATTAAACATGACCCCCCTTCTCCATCCCACCACTCTCACGCCATATTGTATCACCCATACTTTTCAATGTACTCACAACATCTCCTTTCATTCCCAATTCTTCCTCACATCATTCCCCAAACATCCTCCTTATCCTGCCCCAGACATCCCACAACACGTCCTTCACCTGTGCTCCTTTCTCCCCCTCCTCCCGAGGGGTGGATCTGCCCACATCAGACTCTCCACCCCTCCAACTACAACCCTACTTCCCTACTCTTGCAACCTGTGCTACAATGGCATCCTATCACCCCCACCTCATCTAACAAAAACAGAACCCTTCAAGTCTTGTAGGGTGGGTGGGTGGCCACACAGAAAAACTGCTCAGCTCTCTGGTGATGTGCAAGAAGAGTCAGGAACAGCCATGCAACCCTTTGCTGACTCTTAAATACTTCTTGCATTTTTACCCCGCCCCTGCACTCAACCCACTTACCCTGTCAGGCCTGCTTCCTCTCCACAAAGATTCCTGGGGAAAGACTAAGCTGTGCCTAGCTTCCTCCAGGACCCTCCATCGTGGGGCAATCACACTCCGTACTCTGCCAATTTCTGTAAAAGGCCATTTATCAGGTCAAGATTGCAAAAACATATATAACCAATTCAACATTTATAACTTCATCATAACATATTAAACATGATCCCCTTCTCCACCCCACCACTCTCACGCCATATTGCATCACCCATATTTTTCACCTTTCTCACAATGCCTTCTTCCATTCAGGTCTCACTCACATCATTCCCCAAACATCCTCCAGCATGTCCTTGTTCTTCTGCCACAGACATCCCACAACACATCCTTAGCCTGTGCTCTATCGTCTACCATTCCAGAGCGGTGGACCTTCGCTCATTTAACTCTCCACCCCCCAACTATTCCCACCCAGTAAAACTCTGGATGGTGTTTTACTGCTCACCTCTGATTACTGCAACACATCACATCAGCATGTATCCTTCCCCACCAAACTCTCATGTTCCACAGTTGTCCAAACAAATCCCTCAGTTCCAAATATATAATAAGCATTGCCTAGGTTCACATCAGCGTGTATCTTTCCTGCGCCAACCTCTCTCATTCCACAGTTGTCCATTCGAATCTCTCAGTTCCAACATATAATAAGCATTACCTAGGTTAGACAACTGAACTCTACCAGAACGAAAAAGCTCACTTTCCTCCTCCATGATGCCTGCATGCGCCACAACCTTAATTTCCCCCACTGTGCAAAAAGCCCTCATTGCCTGGTTGAGCTTTCTGCTGGCTTTGTCAATGGCCGCGTGTTTAACTGCTCCTCTCCATTTCCTCCAAGGCACAAATTCTGCCCAAACCAGGCAAGTCCCTGCCAGTTTTTGTTTCAGTAACTCCAAGTACCATTGCATGTGTTGCAGTAGTGTCAACCCAGATAGCCGTACCAAATCGTTCTCTCCCAGGTGAATAACCATCATGTCAGGACAACCCCATCTTGGCACGATTGTAGCTAAAAATGGCAACAAGTTGCCCACCTCATACCACTCTTCCCCCACCACAGCACCTCATTCCTGTTGCTAGGCATTCCCAGGATGCTCTGTGTATTTAGCTGCTCAGTGAATGAACGAAAGTCCCACCATTCACATCACCATCTTATGTCTCCCTGGGCCACTCACAAATCCTACGGGAAAAAGAGTAGATTAGCTTCCTCGCAGTACAAAAACACATCTTCAAACTCATCGCTAGCGCACCCCTTTTTTCACTTCCACACATATCCCTCACAGGATCTCGACTTCCATCTATCTATTTTGCAATTTTGAGCCAAGCTCCACTCTAGTTGTTCAGCTGCAATTTCTGCCCTACTCTGGAAAGAGTGCATCCCAAAACCTGCAGAATTAAGGCCGAACTTTCTCAAGGCCTTGCACAATATCACCAGCAGCTGAAAAGCCATGTGGTTGTCCCCTCCTTAGTGACAGAATATTGCTTTGTGTCTGTGACTTGTCCATGATTGAAATCTGCACCTTTCACTCATTGGACACACTTCCACTCAACCACCCTCCTGCAGACAAATCTACCAACCCCTACCTAGCTGGCCGATCTTGGATTTGGGCAGACAGTGTCGTGATGGGGCCACTCACCTGAAAAGCAGGATGTCTGCAGGGGCAAAGGTATGCCCCTGACCTCCTAGAACACCTCTTTGCGCCCCCTGGCAGACACCGAAGCCCCGGCAGGTATCCCAAAAGAAAAGGGGAAGCGGAAGAGAAAGAGACAAACACTGCCACGTCTTGCCTCCCGGTCCAGCCAGGCACCCTGTATCTTCGGGGGGCTGGTCATTGTTGATAAAGTGATAGTAGAATTAGTGCACTCAACTTCCTTGAAACGGAATCTCTCTTTCTGATATGGGCACAGGAGAGGTATAAGAACCCCGGGATGCACCAGCACTTTTCTTGGTTAATAATAACTGTTTGCACAGTTACTAACACTGCATTACCAAAAATCCAAACTGAGTGCCAAAATAATAAGTACTGCGACACTAGAACTGGCTTCATAGAGATTCACTGTTGCACACTACAATTAGAACTGTGGTTGCACTTATCATGCAAAAGAAAGACAAATAAGGGCATTCATAATATCACATATAACTTCCCTGCATGCATAGGGTTAAACTAAAAGAAACAAAAACAATCCAAGAAATACAAATTTTCAACAGTTAGGGTGGCACAGTTTGGTTTGGTTTGGTTTCACTGTGTGTGAAAAACCCTTCAAAAAGCAAATTCCCCGAAATTGAAACACAGACATGAATGACACAATTTAAATCCAAGAGCTATGCTATTAGAGAAAGAAAAGTCACGTAAATGCCCTTTTAAAATTGCACTGTCACTTTTTAAAGTACTTGAGCTCAAGCACGATTTCCTGAAGTCCATTTAGGAAAGTAACTACAATAATAATGTAGAATGTTCAGTAATGCATTTGTCTCTTCAAGATAAGCACTCTGCCAAAATACAAGATCTGAAGTACACCAGCTGTTCTAGGGAAGTGCAGCGCTCAAAGAACAAATTCCCTGGAGAATGCTAGTCACTTAGCTGCAGTCTTTTCTGTTGTGCTGGAGGAATGCCTGGTGTCAGCTGGTACAGTACCGAAGAAAAGAATTGCCACAAAAGTTCTGTTTATGAGGAAGACAGCCGGGGCTGGACTGCCAAGTCAGATGCTGAGATCAGGAAGCAAAACAAAGCCAAGCAGGGAGGCACGCTTCACTTTGCTATTTATAGCCAATCAGGAAAGCAGTTGAGTTTCCATGTGTGGATGAAAATGAATGTCACCGCGCCCAATCAGAAGCACATGTCTACACCTACTCACATTAGCAAACAAGCATTGGTAAAACAAGCATTGATAAAATCAATTGTGTAACACAGCACATTATGTTTACTTAGAAATATGAAGGTTTAACCAAGAACAGAGATATGATTTAAACCTAATCCCTGGGGATGCTGACAGATAACGCAGGAGACACGTTGGGGATTCCTGACAGCCAGATGCCCACCTGATTCTGTTCCAAATGCACTTCATCATGCCTCATTCACACCTCACGTCCTAATCCCAGCAACTCAGACACCATAAATGCTCCAAAAAATATCCAAAACATATACAACCTGAACAAGACTAATTCAAATGCATCATAGCAACACTCAGGTAACCATCTGAAAATGTCAGCAACAACTCAAACATAATGGCTTTGCACAGCTGTCTCCCCCAGCACCTCTTTCTTTGCCCCAAACCTTGATCATCTAACCCAAAATATCATCCCTCACCGGGTTGAAACCCTCATATAGCTTGCCGTAAAATGACAAACCTGCCAACTTGCCGGAGCTATAGGCAATAAACCCTAGTCATTCAAAAACAAAACAAAACACATCACCCACCCTTTTCTGTCACTGTAGTCCTGACTCAATATCCTCCCTGCTCTCCCTTCAAATGCCTGAAATTTTCTCCATACAAGCTGATAGCTCCTCCTGGTAGACTCCGCTAAAGACATTTCCACCAGCCTAATCACTCTCATTCCCCCCATTCCCAGATCATTGTAGGAATTGGAGCCCTGGTCTGCTCTGCTCCAGGTGCCAGGCTGTGAAATTGATCCCACAGTGAACAAGACAATAAGTCAGCTATAGCATTGTTCACACCTGAAACATGGTTAGCCATAAAAAGAATATTCAACTGCAAGCATGCCAACATGAAACGACGTAACAACCTATGTACCCTCGGGAGTCTTGCCTTCTGTCTGTTAACCAGTTCAACAACTGTCATGTTGTCCACATGAAAAAGCACCGTCCTGTTTGCCATCTCATCACTCCACATAGCCAATGTCACTAGCAAAGAAAAAAAATCCTTCACCCTTGGTTGCCCTCAGTTTTGTGGGCAACTCTCCGCACACCATCGTCCATCCCAGAATAGGCCAAAACAGTGGATGCTTGCAGCATCAAGAAGAAATTGCACATGTCACACAGTGTTCTCCTCATGAAACATCATAGACACACCAATAAAATCATCTAGATAAGAGCACCACACACTTAGATGCACCCTTAATGCTGTGGAAATCGTTAACCTCTGATGGGCTCATGTGGCACCAGCCATAGCCATTCCTAGTCTTCTGCAAATGGTATGACTTGCCCTCACGCCTCTGCAGGAAAAAAAAAAAGAAAATTATTTATTTTCCTGAGCTCCAGCCTCCTCTCCCCATCAGTTCACCCAGGAAACTCTTAATATCCTGAACATTTCCTCCTGGAAATCTCACAGTCATGTTTACTGTGTCCGGTTTAATGCCCAAAAAGGTCAAAACTTTGCTGGGGCCCTCTACCTTCTCAAGAACCAATGGCGCTCCGAAGTTTGCCATGCCCTCAAAACATCTCAAAGCTCTGTGACATTCTCCTGTCCCTGTTCTCCCCACAAACAGACCATCATATATGTATTGCAACACTTCCAGATGCCCTCTCCAATTAGTAAAAACCTACTGCAAAAAGAAAATGAGAGCCTCAAATAAGGCACATGAAATAGCACACTCCATAGGTAAGACACTGTCAACATAAATGGCACCCTCGAACTTCATCCCCAACAAAGAAATATCATCTGAGTGTATCAGCAACAACGGAAAGGCTGATTTGATGTCCCACTTTGCCAACTCTACCCCAGGTCCACAGCATCTGACCAGCTTGATGGCATCATCTACTGAAGCATACACCACTCTATTGTCCTCCCTGGCAATAAAATCATTCACTGAGTTACCCTCCGGCCAGGACAAATGATGACTCAACTTGTATTCCCCTTCTAGTTTTTCACCACACCCAGTGAAGATATAAACAAGTCAGTCAAAGGTCAATCGTAAAAAGGACCTACAATCCTCTCTTCACTAACCTCTTTCTGTGGCTTGGCCGCCAAACTTCAGGTGCTGCTTTGGCTGATCACAAATTGTCAGCTGAACTTCTGCCACTGGAACCCTGGTAACCCACCCTGAAACCCTACCCGGAAAACCCCACTCCAATCTCACAGCTGTCTCTTTGTCAGGGTACATTGCAAGCCAGGTCTGCAAACCTTCCAATTTAATTGGCATAGGAGCCCTTTGGACCAACAGGACCCTGTTGTCCTCTACTTCCAGTCACCTTCCAATGTTCAAAAGGGGTTAGCCAGTGTGAAACACTGTGTAATGGGATGTTGACCTCCACATTTGGAGCACTCATGATTAAACTTGCAGGGGTGCCTGGAGCGGAAACCCCTTTTAAAATTCCAACAAGTCCCTGAACTCCACCTGTGGCAGTGTTATTTGGCGTGTTACCAACCCCTTGCTTGGCGGGATATGGTTGAAAAGGCTTATTCGTAATGGACAGGCCACTCACCACATGGGTCAAGGCCATTGATTGCGTGAAGACATCTACAGCATCCACAGCTCTGAATCAACATCCCCCCAAGGTTTGTGTCAGGACTCATACTAACCCTAGCGCAAAATTGCTCATCATAGCGGAGCCACGCAAAGCCCCCTAAATGCATTCGAGCCTTCCTTATTATGTCCATATATTTAATTAAGGCAATGGCCTTATCTGGTTATATTTCACAATAAATACTGACGTATATCAAGAAAGCTGAAGTTCAATTCTCCATGGTAATGGGAATCCTGGGCCGCCGTTCCAGCTCCCATTCTTCTTCTTTGGACCCCGATTTTGCCTGTATGTCCCTGTGTAAAAGTTTAAACATGTCAATGTATTCATGATTCCATTTTCTATTCTGTGTCTCATATGATATATGTGACCCTAAGGGCATGGCAAACCCCATGTATGGAAAACTCTTTTTATGCCCTCTCCCATCTTTGTTGTCGTCGGCCACATCCACATTCACCATCTCAGAGTCTGCCTGGACCCCTTCATTGTCCTCCAATTTTTTGTCTTGTTGTTCCTTATTCTGTCCAGTCTTGTCTCCTGTTGCTTTTGCCATCCCACCGACTCTTTCTATCCCCTATCCGCTATCCCCCACACCTATTGATTAACATGTCTTGGCACCATGTCCACTTCCTTCAGAATCCCATACTGACCACCAACCTTCCTTACCTGGGAATAATCCTGGCGTGTCCTTTCTCTGTCTGCTTCTCTCATTGCGAGCCTCATTCAGCTGCCCTGAGGTGTCTCCACCATGCCCACTTGACTTCTGTAAGACACCAACTGCCGAGACTGTTGCACCACCACTCCCAACTCCTTTCAATACCTGTTGCTACACGTCCGCTCCATCATGCACCTAACCATCCTCCCACTTATTGCTCCCCTCATCATAATCCAATTCCACATCATTTGTGCCCACGGTCATATCGGGCATCATGATGTCTGGCGCTCCACCCATCTGTACATCAAGTATAGCCCTGCCTGTGGTTGAAAAGAAAGCAGCTGCTGATTGGCCTTGTTGATCCCCTGATGTAGGGAAGGCCACCAAAGACCTCTCCTAGCTCTTCGGACCAGCATCCAGGGGCCGTCAAGTTCCCCGCTGGTGTCACCATCTGTCTGAAACCTCACCTGCTAACTTTGCTCCACTAACCGCTTGGTTGCACCAACCAGGCAGATCTTCCACTCCTCCAGGCCCATGAGCTGAAATAGCTTTCAGAACCGGCACTGCGTCATAACAGTTGCCCAGCATCCACAATGATCTTGCTTCCCCCACCTGACTACCTGAGACGGCCCTGGCCTCACTGTCCCCTGGCATCTCCTTGATTTTCTTCACCTGTCTCTCCTGGTCTGGCGCTGCCTCCATGGCTGTGCATAGGAGCTCCCAATGTAATTCCACCTCCTTAATCATCCTGTGCTGTTCTTGAATCTTGGCCTCCATGTTGATTCACTGCCACCTAACTGCAGGACCACTCCCCAGCCCAGCCAGCCTGCCCTTGCCCCTCTGCTCATGTACACCATGAAACATCGTAACAGTTCCAGCATCGCCAATAGGCCCAGGCTCATCTCCGTGATCATTCTGCAATACTACCTCACCTGACCCTACTGAAAAACTGGGCTCCTTGCCCAAAGCCCTAGCCTGTTTCCTTATTGTCTGCAAGTCAGGGACCATTTCATGTGCACCTACACTGCCCCCTATTTCTGCCCTACATGACAAATCTAAGGGGCCCTTCGCTGACAGAGGCCTATTGTCCTATAAGGCCCCTGCATTCATTTCCTTCAACCTATTCTGTAACCAGGTATTAGGCCTTGCTCTGTCACATGCCTGCTCTGCCAGCAAACCAGCCACAAAAACAGTGTGCCTTAATGTAGCAGGGAGGCTCTAGTGTGTCCCTGCTGAATTTTTAATTGTCACTCCAGCAACTCGCTGCTTCCTCTCCCTGCCCCTTCCCTTTTTGGCTTAGTTTTGTCCCACAGGGGGGAGCAAGCCGCCACCTCTATGGTAGCTCCCCCAGAGACCACCTGCATCGGCCTACACATTCTGGCCCAGGCCTGGTCAAGAACACCAGGCCTGAGCAGGTTGGCACGCCCACCACCTCTAAAGTACTCAGGGCCTCCCGAACCATGTCAGGTTCACCTGCCCCTGCCATGACACCATGCGTTGCCTAACATGTGGCCTCCCTGGTTCTGCTGCAACGATCCACAACACAGAAAAAAAGCTCTCTGGTGGCATGCAAAAAGGGGCAGAAAGGGCTGTGCCACCCTTTCCTGACTCTTAACTACTCTTTGCATTCCTACCCCTCCTGTCACCCTAAACCCACCTATCCTGTCCAGCCTCCTTCTTCTCTATAAAGTTTCTTCGGGGAAGACTAAGCTGTACCTAGCTTCCACTAGGACCCTCCATTATCAAAGCATGACATATTAATGGTTCAGTTTATCGTATAGTACCAGTGAAATATATCATTGTCACATTGTCATTACCCCTGCACCTGTCCTCTTTGTCCCAGTGCTCACTGCTTGTGGTCACGCTCCTTCTCAAGAAAGTTTTACCCAAGCTCTGAAAGAAGACATGAAGCAGTCTTTCCTCTAATTACATCATCATGACATATAAATACCTCCCTCCATTCCAACCTGGCCTGTGTGTTCCTCTCTCCAACAATCAACACGGTCTGTTTCAATGTATGCATTGATTTTTGAATTACATGCTCATCTCAATCAGATGAAATGGTGGGTGCGGAGCTCTAAGGTACACTCTACCCTCATGTGTTGGGCTAGTGTGGGGAATTACAATGTATCTAGGAGTACACAGTGAAGAAGCTGCAGAGCTGACATTACCGTCCTAGTAGGGTGTGCATTATTATATGCATGCTCTAAAGAAAGGTATGCACATGGTTGCTTTGTAGTCATTTCATGTCCTGCGAGATACTTGATTGCATGGCAACCTATTTAAACAGGAAACTGCTGCACCTAGGACTGGTATGCATATGTTTGTAATCACGGAGGGTTGAAAAATGTTTTAAGAAGTCCCATCATACAGAATCTGCGCCAGAGGTCAAAGAAGGTCTCTTACAAGAGCTGACCTAGAGGCTTTCGTTAAAGAGACTGTGGATTCTGCTTTAAATGAGCCACAGTAAAAAAAACAGTGCTGGACTCCTGATGCTGATGAAAAGCAGAATGGTGGTCTTAATGGCAAACATGGGCAGGAAGCCATTTACAAGAACTCTTACGGCACATAAAAAAGAAATAGGATTTTAAACAGTACCTTCAACAAGATGATGAGTTCTATGCCCTATACATTGCACTTTTTAGTGATTGATTAACCTCTTCATGATGTAAAAAAAAATCCTTTTAAAGGTATGAATTTTGATAAGATTTTTTGTGAAGATATATTCTTTTGAGAAGCTTGATGAGGAGGAAATTCCACAAGTCTAAAGCAAACTCTATCCTGTCCATCATGACATTCTTCTCTTCCCTTTCTTCAGAAGAATCCACATTATCAGAAGTAGTGAAAAGAAAAATAGAAGCATCCTTGAAAAAGATTTTGCTCAGTCTCCAACTTTGCTATGTGGGCCAGTACATATGCTGTCTATGCCATGCAAGTTCTTTTAAATGACTTTCAATCTTTGTATGATTATGTGCAGAAGAGCACTGCCCCTACTGCTTTTTTAAGTATCATGGAGCTTCTGACACCTTTGTTTTCAGATGTATCTTCCAATATGTTGAGATCTGAGACCACTTGAGGAAGGGCAGTGGTGGTAAGGAGGCATACCCTGTGGATGGTGCAATGCAAAGTGAATGCAGGTCAAAGGGCTGTTATCCAGCACCTACCAGTTCTTGGTGCTAGACTTTTAGGCCTGCAGCTGAATGAGATAGTGTACAATTCAGATGAAGAGAAGATAGTTCAACCTTGCAGGTTTTTTTCTGCATAAAGAGTCTTTTGTGCAGAAACATACTCTTCAACCAGGTAATAAGCATAAGCACCCTAATCATGGCTGGGCCCTAAACTGGGGGGTTCACTTTTGAACAAACCCCAGCTGCAGCCCGCTCATCGTTAGGACAAGCAGTCTAAGTCCAGACAATATAACTATGGGGGAAGGTCTAAATTATTTACTCTATCAATGTATACAAACTGTTATAGATGAATGGGTCCTGTCAATAAAAACAGAAGGCTATATTTTTTTAGAACTAGAACAGCATTTGCCAGATTCTTTCCCCTCCATCAAAATAAAGAATTTCAGCATCCCCATCAAAATAGAGGATTTCAAAAGAGAAGCTTTCCTTCAAGGTGTTCAGTCACTGTACAAAAGGGAGCAGTGATTCCTGTATCTTACAGTAAGAGGGGTCAAGGCCTTTATTTCATCTTATTCAAAGCAAAATGACAAGCCTCATCCTGTTGTGGACTTCATATTTTTTTCAACAAATTTGTCATCTACAAACCTTTCAGAACGATCTCCCTGCAGCCTATGAATCCACAATTTCTGACGGAGATTACATGGTGACATTGGACTTGCAAGACGTTTACTTTAATGTGCCAATCCAAGCAGAGAGTCAGTGTTACCTTTGGTTTGCACTGGGAATGGATTACTCCATTTTCAAGCTATTCAATTCTGTTTTTCTTCATCATTAAGGTACTGGCTCCAGTAGTAGTATCCATGCAACTGGAGTAGATGCAAATATTTCCATACTTTGTGATAGACCTGTCAACTCTTAGCGTGGTTTCCTATGTCTTTTTGCTTCAGACCACCTGTTTTTGATCCTGTGTTAAATTTTGTTTTTGCTAGCTCTAGGACTCTGGGGACTTTACCACTGCTGACCAGCCCTAAAATGCAAGTGTTCTCTGTTTAAAATGTATTGGTAATTGGTTTATCCATGATTGGCATATTTGATTTACCAGTAAGTTCCTAGTATAGTGCACCAGGTGTGCCCAGGGCCTGTACATCACACCCTACTAGTGGGCCTGCAGTACTGATTGTACTTCCCACATGAGTAGCCCTATAAACATGTCTCAGACCTGTCACTGCAGTGTCAGTGTATACAGTTTTGAACTGCCAGTTGAACCTGGGTACTTCACCCACTTGCCAGGATAAAATCTTCCCTTTTACTACATGTAAGTCACCTCTAAGGAAGGCCAAAGGCAGCCCCAGGGACAGGGTCCAGTGTATTTAAAAGGTAGGACACATACTGGTGTGTTTTACATGTCCTAATACTGAAATACTGCTAAATTCGTTTTTTACTATTGCAAGGCCTATCTCTCCCATAGGGTAACATGGGGATTGCCTTGAAATATATTTTCAGTGTAAGTTCCCATTGGGAGCAGATAGAGATATGGAGTTTGGGGTCTCTGAGCTCACAATTTTAAAATACATCTTTTGGTGAAGTTGGTTTTTGTGCTGTGAGTTTGAAAATAATACTTTTAGAAAGTGACCATTTTGTTACATAACCATCTTGTCCCTCTGCCTGCCTGTGAAATACACCCCTGGGTCAGCATGACTGTTGGGCTGTTTGTGAATTCACTCTAAACAGTCACACAAAGTGAAATTACGTGTGCCCTGCATTTTCCGAATAGGACTTTGCCTGCCCTCACACAAAGCAGTCTCCAACCCCCTGGAGTAAGTCTGTGGCCAGGGCAAGAAAGGCAGGGTCTTATGCACTACAAAGACCTTCCTTTAAAGTTTGCCTGCTTCAAAGGCAGAAATGGGAATAAATACTGGACCTCTGACTCCACAAAGTTAGTACACTTCTGGACTGACAACATTCTGCCAGGAAGATTAGCTGGATGCTGTAGGAGGGACTGCCACTCTGCCTGTTGCTTTGGTGTGCTGGCCTGCTGCTTGCTGCCTCTGTACTGGGAGTGAAAGGACTGGACCTTGCTTTCTACATCCTGCTTTCCAAGGTTCTCTAAGGGCTTGAACTGAGCTTGCCTCCTGTTAGAAGTCTCAGGGACATCAAAGACTTCATCTGCCAGTGCCTGGGCTCTTCTGCTGAGAGTCCTGACTTGCCAAGTGGTGCCAACTCAAGTCCTTGGGCCCTTAGAAGTGTAAGCTGGTGACCTAAAGGACAGAATCCATGCACTGATGTGCTGCAGCAGCAAAATCGATGCAGCACCTGTCCCACGGCTGAAGAATCAACACTGTACCTGTCTCACGGCTGCAGAATTGGTGTAGTACCTGTATCACTGTGGCTCAGTCAACACAGCGTGCCTGGATTTTCCACTCATCGTCCCCGGGGTGTCAATTTCTCATCAACCCTGCCCTGTAGTAAGAAACCGAGGCTGCGTGTCTGGAAATCAACACATCGCCTTTCCTGTGAATAAAGAATCAACACATCACCTCCCTGCATAGTAAGGAACCAACGCATTGCTTTGCTTTTCAACACCTCACCTCCCCTGCAGCCCGCATCGTCTTTGTTTTTGACACATCCCAGGTACTTTGGGGGTGATTCTGACCGCGGCGGACGGCGGTCGCCACCCGCCAAGCGGTTCCCGCCGAAAGACCGCTCCGCGGTCAAAAGACCGCGGCGGTCATTCTGGCTTTCCCACTGGGCTGGCGGGCGACCGCCGAAAGTCCGCCCGCCAGCCCAGCGGGAAACACCCTTCCCACGAGGAATCCGGCTCAGAATGGAGCCGGCGGAGTGGGAAGGTGCGACGGGTGCAGTTGCACCCGTCGCGAATTTCAGTGTCTGCAAAGCAGACACTGAAATTCTTTGTGGGGCCCTGTTATGGGGGCCCCTGCAGTGCCCATGCCATTGGCATGGGCACTGCAGGGGCCCCCAGGGGCCCCACGACACCCCATACCGCCATCCTGTTCATGGCGGGTGAACCGCCAGGAACAGGATGGCGGTATGGGCTGTCAGAATCCCCATGGCGGTGCAGCAAGCTGCGCCGCCATGGCGGATTCCCATGGGCAGCGGAAAGTCGGCGGTACACCGCCGGCTTTCCGCTTCTGGCCGCGGCTGTACCGCCGCGGTCAGAATGCCCGGCGGAGCACCGCCAGCCTGTTGGCGGTCCTACCGCCAACCTCCGCCATGGCGGTAATTACCGCCAGGGTCAGAATGACCCCCTTTGTGTTAAAAAGATACAATCAATAATTCCTATAGATTAAGAATCATTTCCACTTATAAAAAGTGGTATCTTTACTTGTGTATGTTGGATATGTGTTGTTTTGGTCTTCAATATTGGCATTTTTTTCTAAACTGGTGTGGAGTACTGTTGTGGTGGTGTTTTCATTGTGTTACTGTGTGTGTGTGTGTGTGTGTATGGGTGTGTGTGTGTGTGTGTGTGTGTACACATACTTTACACATTGCCTCTGAGCTAAGCCTCACTGCTTGTGCCAAGCTATCAAGGGGGTGAGCAGGGGTTATCTTAGCTGTATGGCTCCTTTACCCTGACTAGAGTGAGGGTCCCTACTTGGACAGGGTACAAATGACTGCCAAATAGAGACCCCATTTCTAACACTGGTGATCAGCGGTAAGGATACGACTTATATTTGTACTTCATACACAGTGATTGGTGTACATTTCTCCCATATCGCAGACCATTACACCCCAACATACTGGTTTGATTATTCTCTTTTTGCAACTTTTAAGTTTGATTCACAATCATGTTTCAGTCTGTTGGTTTAGTTGGAGCTGCAGGGTTGGTGTTTGAGCAGGACAGGTTGGAGACCTAATTGGTGCCTCAGCTCAAAAAGGTCTGCAAGGAGCTCAAATTTCCGATCAAAGGCCTCACTAAAAGGGAAGAGCTGCAAGAGGTGCTGAGGGACTGGTTGGCAGCAAAGGAGGCTGATGAGCACACAGGGGTGGAGAATGCTTTTGTGGAAGGAGAGGTGCAAAAGCTGCAGGATGATTTGCTGGAGAATCAGGATGTGCCTGGGAGGAGGGCATCTTCCAGGGAAAGCAGCAAGGTTTCCTCAAGAGGTCTGACCCCAGAGGAGCTGGAGGACAGACAGGAGGCTAGGAGGCTTCAAATGGAACTTGAGAAACTCAAGCTGAAGGATGAGATGGAGCTTCAGTTGGAATTAGCCAGGTTCAAAAGAGAGGCAGAGAAAGAGAAAAACTCAGTGGAAAAAGAGAAAATCAACATAGACAAGAAGAAAATGCTTTCTGCTCAAAAGCTGAGCTTGATGGAGCTGGATCTAAAAAGCAGTTCCAGCACAGATGGTGGCAGCAGTAATACAGGGGTGGCAGCAGTCTGAGGGGAAGATGCATATACTCAAGGATGTGGTAAAGGATTTTGTTATAGGGGATGACATAGAACAGTGTATTAGGGGTTATTAGGTGGCACTGAGGATACACAATGTCCCTGAGAGAGATTGGAGGGCAGGCTTGTGGAAGTATTCAGTGGAAGGGAGGGATCCCTTGTTGACTTCAGAAGAAGAGGATCAGGTGAGTTACCTTGCCATAAAGGACGCCCTGAGCAGGAGGTAAGGTCTCACCCTAGAGAGTTACAGGGTAAAGTTTAGTGAGAGTACTAAAATCTGAAGCCAAACTTGGGTGCAGTATGTTGATACTTTTTGAAGAGCACTGGAGGGTTGGGCAAAGGGCAGCAAGGTAACAGACTAGCAGGGGCTGTATAATATGATTGCCTGGGAGCACATGTCTAGTGATTGTTCCAGAGCTGTGCCAGTACTTGATTGACAGCAAACTTACTGACCCCAGGAAACTTGCTAAGGAGGCAGACCACTGGCTCAGCACCAGGGTCCAAAAGAAGTTGTATGTGGGATACTTAGCCAAGGGTGGACAGGGCCCCCACAGAAGAAGAAGGTGGTTGACAAGGATAAAAGTAAGGAGTTCTCAAAAGGTCTCCAGTTCCCAGGGTATGAATTCCCAACTCCCTGTTGAAAAGAAAAGTTGGTTCCCTTCAGGAAAGCCTGCAGGGAAAGAGCCCCTGAAGTCTTTCACCTGTGGCCAGGAAGTGCTTTTCAGAGGGAAAAGTGTGTCTACCGGTTGGCAGACACTAGGGGTGGTGAGTGTAGCGCTTGGGGAGGAGTTGGCCCCAATTAGTGGTGGGAAGCCAGCTGAGTTGACCCTAGTCTCCCTATGTGAGTGTGAGGTGGTCCAGAGAACCCTCATGTCTGACAACAATTAAAAGTACAGGCAGTGGGTGACCATTAATGGGAGGTGGGTAAAGGCTCTGAGAGACACAGAAGCCAGCATGGCAACTGTCTGCTGTCATCTGGTGCCTTGGGAGCAGGTAATCCCTAATGTGGACCATCACATTGTAGCAGTAGACAACAGTGAGCACCAATGCTTGGTAGCTCAGGTTCCCCTTGAATGAGGGGGTTGGTCCCAGGTTCCTTGAGGGTAGCTGTGAGTTCATCCATGCCTGGTGACTGTCTGCATGGGAACAACCTGGAGCATACTGCCTGGAAGAAGGTGGATCTCAGGTCAGACTTGGAGATGTTCGGATTGCCAGAGTCGGCGTGCATGACCACACTATCCATGGCTGCCAGAGAGGGTAAGCACAAGGGCATGGAGCCTGAAACAGTGGCCCAGGTGCCTGCCAGGATGAGGAGGGGCAAGGAGCATGGGAAACCTGCTCCTGAGATTCCCATGTCTGGGAGAAGGCTGCAGCTGAGGGGGACTCCCCGGATCCTACAGGAGCCAAGTGGCCGAAATGGGGGACGTGCCTGAGTCGATCCATTGGCAGGAGGAAGGAGGCCCCACCAGGGAGGAGTTCTGCGCAGTGCCAAAAATGCGCCCTACTCTTGTGGGACTTCAGAAGCAAACCGAAGCCCAGGCAGCTGATGATACCTCTGGTTCTCACCTGATATACTGGGAGAATGATCTCCTGTATAGCAGCCTTAGGTTGCTGAGCCTGGGGCAGCCAGTGTGCTGGTGGTACCTCAGTGTTTCAGAGCCTTCCTACTGGGTCAGGCTCATGATGTGCCACTGGCAGGTTATTTGGGGCAGCTTGTCACCTACTTCATTGTCCCCAAATGAGGAAAAACTCAGATGCGTTCTTCAGGACCTATCAGACCTGCCAGGCAAGTGGCAAATCTGGGAAGAGGTGCAAGGCTCCTCCTCAACCATTTCCTGTTGTGAGCACAACTTTTGATCGAATGAGCATTGACATTGTGAGGCCCCTGGATCCCAGGACAGCCATAGGCAACAGGTTTATCCTGGTCTTGGTGGACCATGCCACCCAGCATCTGGACGCTATCCCTCTGATGATAGTGCCTGTGCCACTGTGGCCATGGAATTTAGGGGATCTTTACCTGTGTGGATTTCCCCAGGGTGGTGGATTCTGGCAGGGGTACCAATTTCATGTTTTTGTACATGTAAGTCATGTGGAAGGCGTGTGGTGTTACCTACAAGTTAACCATGCCTTACCACCCCCAAAAGCAATGGGTTGGGAGAAAGGTTCAAGTGTACCCTACAGGGCATCGTTATGTGTCTCTCAGAACCCCTTGAGGCATAAGTAGGATGTCCTCTTACAATGCCTGTTGTTTGCCTACAGTGAGGTACCGCAGAAGGGCTTCAGCCCTTTTGAAATTCTGTATGGTCATCCTATGAGAGGGCCTCTCAATTTGGTGAAGGAGTGAGCTCCTGAGAAGCCACCCTAGGATGTATTCAGTTACATACTAGCCTTCAGGAACCAGACTGCCTGTTCCGGAAGCTCCCCGAGGAGAATCTGGAAGCTATCCAGGACAATATGAAACGCTGGTACGATCAGAATACCACTCTGGTTGAGTTTCAGCCTGTCCAGAAGGTGTGGGTGATGGCCCCAGTAGAGCCCCGTGTTCTCTAAGACCGTTGATCTCGGCCATTTGATGGTGAAGGAGCTCAAGAGAAATGTTAACTACCTGGTAGACATGCAGATTCCTAGGAAACCTTTGAGGGTCCTGCACGTGAACCGCCTCAAGCCGCACCTCGAGAGGTCTGAGTTGACCATGCCCTTGGTCACAAATGATGGGGTGGAAGTGGAGAGTGATGGATCAGTGGAGGGTGTGAACCTCTCCCCTACTCTGACCCTAGAGCAGCAGAGAGACTGTCGCCAGTTACAGGGACAGTTCACCTCCATGTTGTCACTCACCCCTGGAGTCACTCAATGGTGTACTCAAGACATTGACACTGGGGCCAGCCTACCTGTTAAGTTCAAGTCTTACTGGATGACAGGTGGAGTGAGGAACAGCATCAAAGAGGAAGTCTCTAAGGTGCTGGAGTTTGGGGTAATTGAGCACACCAACAGTCCGTGATCCAGCCCTGTGGTTCTGATCCCAAAGGCTGCTCCACCCAGTGTCACACCTGAATTGAGGTTTGTGTTGACTACCAGGCCCTCAATGCAGTCACTAAGACTGATGGGCACCCCTTCCCTGAGCTGATGAGTTCATCGACTGGTTGGGAGCTGCCAAGTTCCACAGCATGTCTGATCTAATGTCTTTGTACTAGCAGATTGCCTTAAATGAGGGGGCCAAGCAGAGATCAGCATTCTCAACAGTTCCGTGTTATCCGCTTTGGGTTGAAGAACCCCCTGCCACAGTCTAGAGGCTGGTCAACCAGATCCTGACTGAGTTGGAGAACTTCAGTGATGCTTACATGGATGACATTGCAATCTTCATCTCTAGTTCGGAGAACCACTTGTGCCACCTCCAAAAAGTGTTAAGGGCTCTGCAGAGTGCAGGCCTCAGTATCAAGACCAGTAAATCAGTAAATGTCAGGTAGGGCAGGGGTCTGTGGTGTATATTGGAGACCAGGTAAGGAGCCCCCCGGTGGCACCCCTAGAAGCCAAGATTGACACCATTCTGGCTTTGGCACCCCCCCAAGAACCAGACAGAGGTGAGAGCCTTTTTGGGTCTCACCGGGTACTACATGAGACTTGTCAAGGGGTATGGCACTATAGTTGCCCCCTTGACAGAGCTCACTGCCAGGAAGCAGCCATGTCAGGTGAACTGGGCAGGGGCGTGCCAGACCACTTTTGATACCCTGAAGGAGGCTACACAACACTTGTGCTTAAGGTTCCTGACTTCTTCAAAGAGTTTGTGGTGCACACATATGTCTCAGGGCATGGTGTTGGAGCCGTGCACTCACAGCTAAACGAAGAGGGCCTAGATCAACTTGTAGCCTTCATTAATTGGAGGATACTTTCCAGGGATCAGAGGTGGAGCGCAGTAGAAAGGGAAGCTCTTGCTTTGGTCAGGGTGCTGAAGAAGACCCTGCTTGTTGGGGACTAACTTCTGGATTCAGATAGACCACAGGCCCCTCAGATGGATAATGCAGATGAGGAGTGAGAATTCACAACTGTTGAGGTGGTCCATCTCCTTACAAGGAATGGACTTTATGGTGGAACACCGCCCTGGCACAGAACAAGCCAATGCTGGTGGTGTGTCCAGGTTCTTCCGCTTGAGGTTGGGTAGTTCTTCCCACTTTCAGCTGAGGGGTGAAATATGTTAGACCTGTTAGCTCTTGGTGTGGTTCCCCATGTCTTTTTACATATGAAATTATGTTTTTGATCCAGTGCTGAATTTCGTTTTGGTTGTCTTTAGGACTCTGGGCACTTTACCACTGCTGACCAGTGCTAAAATGCAAGTGCCCTCTGTCTAAAATGTATTGGTGATTGGTTTATCACTGATCGGCATATTTGATTTACCAGTAGGTCCCTAGTGTAGTGCACCAGGTGTGCCCAGGGCTTGTAAATCAAATGCTACCAGTGGACCTGCAGCACTGATTGTGCCACCCACACGTGTAGGTCTGTAAACATGTCTCAGACCTGCCACTGCACTGTCTGTATGTGCAGTTTTGAACTGCAAGTTCGAACTGGCAAGCGCACCCACTTGCCAGGCATGCACCTATCCTTTTACTACATGTAAGTCACCCCTAAGGTAGACCCAAGGGAGCCTGAGGGGCAGGGTGCAGTGTATTTAAAAAGTACAACATGTACTGGTGTGTTTTACATGTCCTGATAGTGAAATACTGCTAAATGCACTTTTCACCATTACAAGGCCTATCTCTCCCATCCTATAGGGTAACATGGGCAATGTCTTGAAATATCTTTCAAGTATAATTTCTCATTGAGAACAGATGGAGATGCTGAGTTTGGGGTCTCTGAACTCACAATTTAAAAATAAATATTTTGGTGAAGTTGGTTGAACTGTGAGTTTGAAAATGACACTTTTAGACAGTGCAAAATCATCCATGAAGCATAAACCAATATAAATGATTCAAAATAATATTCTTAAACCAATCATATGAAAATATATACAATTTATTTCTTATCTTTGAATACAAAATGTGTTAAAAGTTACTACCCAAAACACCTAAGAAAATATGGTGTACAAAAGAGGTGCTCGTTCAAGGAGGAGAAAAGAAAGAAAGTTTAAACAAATCTGTCTTATTTATTACATACAAATTATATACATAAGAGCCTGTCAGTTGACCATTCTACAACAAAAGAATTATTTATCACACATTTTATAAGGGTAAAATGTCACTATTGCTCCTTGGTGATCCCAAAAAGCAATACAGGCTCAATCTAAGTAGTCGAGGTTTCGACCCGGCGGAATACACAGGGCCAACTTCCACCTCCACTGAGGGTCTTCATCAGGACATGAACCAAATTAGGGGCAACCTATAAAAAAAATGTTAAAAAAAGGACACAACCTTAATCTCCTGTTCTTCGCGATATTATGTGCTGTATAATAATAATAATAATGGCATCGTACTCACATAAAGGGGGTTATTCCAACTTTGGAGGAGGTGGTAATCCGTCCTAAATGTGACGGATTTACCACCAGCCGTATTACGAGTTCCATAGGATATAATGGACTCGTAATACGGCTGGTGGTATATCCGTCACTTTACAGTCACTTTTGGGACGGATTACCACTTCCTCCAAAGTTGGAATAACCCCCAAAGTCTTTCATGACACAATTAATGACATTTATCAAACTGGTATAATCATTACTTCACTTATGGAATCCAGCATCTCCATGCCTGGAAAACCAAACATCAATCAGTATCATCATCCCAAATTTGATCCAAAACTCAATGAAGTAAACACTATATAAATTAACTCACCTTGGTATTTTACAAGGGGGGACCCCATATAACTTTCCCCTTATTCACTCCCAGGGAATTACCATCCTCAATTTCCAAGACGTTTTCGATTTAGCATCAATCCATAAACCAATTCCTAAGGTCACTCAGCGCTTTAATTCCACAACATATATCTACTAAAAATGAAATACCAAGAGAGCAAATCAATAAATAATCATCATACTTCTATCCGAAACTCAAAAATAAACCATTAGTCAGCTTAGTCATTTCAACATTTCAAAGATGTTTGTCAATTTCACTATTCTACACATACAGAGTGGAATTTCAGTTTCAATAAATTGCCATACCATAAGCAAGCCCTCTCACAAACAACTCACCTTAATATGTAAAAACCGAAAATATCTACAGCCTTCTCCCTGTTTCTTCCCAAGAAAAATCTTTTCAAAAAACAATTTCAAAGTCTCCAATTCATAAACCAAATCATATGGTCGTCTGACATTTAAATCAAAAACCACATGTTTACTCAAATTATCAAAAATGACCTCAACAATGCCCATAATCGAAAGAAAAACATAAAACAAGAAAACGCTAGCTCACCTTCGCACGCCACAGGTGAAAAAACTTTTCTGATCCCCTTCCAATGCAGAGATGAAACAACCCACCTAAGAAAACTCACATAACGTTGGATATGTTACTAAGGTGGGGAACTGACGTAATCAAAGATTTTGTGGGTAACAATAGGGTGACGTGTTACAACATTTTGCACCCATAGTATGGAAATAAAGAAGCTCATCAACCATTACTGGACATTGGTTTCTGATGAAATAGAGCTATGGGGTCTCCCTATGTATGCATTTAAGAGAGGAAAGAACATCAAGGATTTTGTGGTGAGTTCTCTTTTGGATGAACCACCAAAACCTACGTGCTGCAGCTGAAAAATAGATGCAGTATCTGTACTGCGGCTAAAGAATTGATGCAGCGCCTGTTTTGCGGCTCCAGAATCGACACAGCGCCCGTTTCACCACATCTCCATCAACACAGCGTGTCTAGTTTTTCCACGCATCATCCCGGGGCATACATTTCTCATCCACTCCGCACCCCAGTAAGGAACCGATACTGCGTCTCCAGGAAAGAACGCATCGCCTTTCCTGTGAGGAAGGAATCAATGCATCATCTCCCCTGCACAGTAAGGAACCAACACATTGCTTTTCTTTTTGAAACCTCAGCCTCCAATCATCAGACGCCTCAACTGTTGCCTGATCAACTGAGATGTTTATTGGAGCAATCTTCAACAATCAAGCAAGGCCTGTTCCCCTGCCAGAAGCAAGAAAACCCACTCCCAAGATCCTCTCTACTATCCAAAAGGACAACACCGGCCAAGGTCCGGCTAAAGGTTCAAGGCCTTTACGGGGCAACTATGCATTGGTTTCAGGGGTTCAACTTCACTTAAAACCTCTTTTACTGTTTACAGAGGATCAGGATTACAAAGGGTTGATTCCTATGCCTCTGTAAATTGTCAGAACCTGGAATGGTGGTTATTACATGTGAATTTGGACATGGGGGTCCTCTTCCATAGCCTGATCATGTGAAAATTACCATTGTTGCCAGTTTATGGAGATGGGGAGTGACTTGCACATTTTTGAGAGAAATGGCCTTTGGTCTCAGACCAACAAATCTCGCTCTTCCAATTGGAGGGAAATGTCAGTGATATGGAAGTCTCTACAGAGTTTCCAGCTTCAGTAAGATGGCAATACTGTTTTAATGAGGACAGACAACCAGGTGGTGAAGTGTTATATAAATTACCAAGGGGGAACAAACAGTAAATTGCTAGGGGAGGCGCATCAAGGAGAAATATCTTTATTTCTCCTTGTTTTTACTCATCTAAAGAGGAAAACACCACTTCCTGCACAAAAACAATCCTGCATGCAACTCAGGCACCCATTCACCATGGTAAAAGAGTGCTTGGGTTGACGCTAGTTTACCAAACGGCCCTAGTGCAGGGGGAAATGACAGGAATGGACCATATGCCATTGGTACAGCACATTCCTGCCCTTTCCCTTTGGTGCAGGGCAGCGCAGCTACGTGATTTGCTGCACTGCCCTGCAACAAAAACCCATAAATATAGGCCTTGGTGTCCTCAAGCATGGACGATGGATGCAATGTCAATCCCTTGGCCCCAGAGGATGCTATTTGCATTCCATCTATTCCCCTCCTCTCAATGGTTCTACAGAGGATTTGAAGGAAGAAGTGAATGTGATTGTGGTGGCAACATTTTGGCCTTGTTATTCATGGTTCCCTTTATTGATTCAGTTAGCTGTCAGCAACTGTTTTCTATTTCATCTGTATCCTTCACCACTTCAGTTCTCCAATCTAAGTCAGTCCCTTCTTTCTCATCTATGTCTTCATGTGTAGAATATGAAAGGCCAAACTCCTAGTTTGTAGTGTTCAAAGGAAGTTTCCTTACATTGAGGCTTCTAGAAAACCCTCCCTGTTATATGTATGTGAGAAACATTGAGGTCATTTATCAACATGAGATACATAGAGAGATTAGGATCCAGTCATTAGTGATTGCTTCTACATATTTGTTTTTCTGAGGGATGGCTTATTGAGCCACCTATATCCAACCACATTAGGGTCACAGTGGGGAGTAGTTAGAGCTTTTAGGGAGTCTAGAGGTGATGTAGCAAAATTATTATCTTTATGCTTTAGACTTCTGAAATGTTTCAGCCTTTGGAGGCCATCGATTTCCAACCCTGTTGCAAATTGGGATCTTGCAATAGTTCTCAAAGGAGTTCACGAGAAATACTTCAAGCCTTTGGATTCAGCAAGTGTATCTTGGTATTGGCTAAAGTAGTGTTTCCGATATCCATGCCACTGGTTAGGGGTTTGAGTGAAATGGGGGCCCTAGATATTTCTTACCTTTACTTTAGAGTTAGTCTGGACAAAATAGTTCTTCATCTGGACCCAAACTTCACTCCTAAGGTGAATTCAAAGTTTCAAATGCCTGAAACCATTATATTGCCTGTATTTGAGGACTATTCTGGCAGTACTACTGAGTCATCTCTGAATATTAGGAGAGCTTTCATGTTCTTAAGGTTCTGCCATAAAAAAGGGAAGAAAGTTCTACCTCTACTCTCAGTAGATGGGTTTGGCAGGCCATATTGTAAGCCTATTGGCCTCTTGGGGAGCCTAGTCCAAATAGGTCTGGGTGGAACTTCAATTGCGCCAGAGTAATCAGAGTAATTTTAGCATTACTATTTGACATGGGATTTCAGAAAATAACGCAATTATTCCGACTCGCATAATTAAGAGTAATTTGGGATAAAATATCCTACTGCAAAAGTACATTTTTTGAGTATGTTCTGTTGCATTCAGTGCTATTTCTTAGTGCAAAATTCATCAGCTGAAGGTAAGTTTTTTGTTAAGAAAATAGTGCTAAATGCCAGGAATAGGTTGTGGGGAAATTCTACTCCAAGTGCACACTTTGGCCCTCATTATGACATTGGCGGTAAGTGCCGCTAACCACTGCAGTGATGGCCGCCAACATACCGTCATGGAGGCGAACATCTGTTCGTCATATTATGACACACGCACTAAACCGACAGAATACTGCCACAAACACATATCCGCTAGTCCAAAGGTAAGTGGTAAAGTGTCGGTACTACCACCCATACCGTCACACCAACAAAACAACGCCCTCCACATTATGACCCACAAATCACCACAGCGGACATTCAACGGCGGTAAACCATTGGCGGTACATACCGGCGCGGTCAGAATGGCCACCCAAATATATAACAACACAACATTGGCCAAAACTAAAATCACACACCTGACACTGATACACACACTACACCCACCCACAGCACCATAAAACATACACCCACATTATCCACAACCCTTTACGAACACAAAAAATAACCAAGAGTTAGGCACGCAAATCACAGCAACAACTACACACACCACTAACACTCAGTCATCAGTCCCGCACCCCACACCCTACCATACTACTCAACACCCACTGCACAACATACACCACACAACACCCATGTCCCCACAAAGACACCCCGTTTCACAGATGAGGAGTTGCGGGTCATGGTGGAGGAAATAGTCAGGGTACAGTCACAGCTATTTGGAGCACAGGTACAGCAAATTTCCATTGCAAGGAAGATGGACCTCTGGCAGAGAATTCTGGACAGGGTGAACGCCGTGGGACAGCATCCAAGAACAAGGGACGACATCAGGAAGAGGTGGAATGACCTACGGAGGAAGGTATGTTCCATGGCAGCAAGGCACCAGCTCGCTATCCAGAGGACTGGCGGTGGACCTCCATCTCCCCCCACCCCACAGCGGACAGCATGGGAGGAGCAAATCTGCATCTTGATGGACTCACTAGAGTTGTGGGAGCACTGGACACTGGTGAGTCAATATTTCCTACCTATCACCCCCCCATACCTACATGCCATCTCACCCCTTCACCCTGACTCCCATCACTCCACTCCATCCCACACAGTGCACCTACACATTTGATTAACTCCAATGCCAAGCCCTGCATGCCATACCAAGGGATGTACAGCCTTACCAGCCCTGCATGTACACCCACCACCAATGCATGCACAGCATGGAGAACTAACAATACCACAATACATCCACTACACAAACAAAGGTCACAGGGCAACATCAACGATGTAGGGGAAGCTAGGGATGTAGAATATGTCACGGACATGAAGCATAATACATCACTTACATCCCCACAGCTGCCCAAGCCAATCCCAGGGCGAGGAGGTGCCACAACTATCCAGTTCCCCCAACAGAAGATGCACCCAGTGATGACAGGACTTCTGGATCTGGATGAACTTCCTGGCCCATCAGGGAACACTGGTCAGTCGGCCACCCCAGCCCACTCCCAGTCCACCATAGAGCCTCCCCCCACAGTATTCAACACCACAGCAACCACCCAATGTCCCCAACCTCTGACCCCAGGACACATCAATCAGCAGTGTGCCCACCTGTACAGGGACCCAAGTCCACACCTACAGCCAAGACAATCAGGGCCTTGGGGTCAGTGGCAGTGGGCACACTGTTCAGGGGACACAGGCACTGGGGGACAGGGACACTCGGAGAACAGCTGTGTGCCAGGGGAGGACAGGCCCAGGGAACCGACTCTCCATGAGGCACTCACTGATGTCCTAGGGGCTTACAAACATCCCATGGACAAGATGGGGCAGATTCTTAACATCATGCAGGAGAACCAGCAGCTGCAGGAGGTACACCATCAGGAAGGATTTGCAGGCCCTCAACGCCACCATGATCTCCATAGCAGGGGTGCTGGCTGATATGGTCAACATCATGAGGGAATATACGGCATACCAGCGGGCCCCTTCCACTAGCCAGTCAACTGAACAGCCCACCACATCTGCTGCAGCTACAGGGCAGGAGGCCCTGCCACAGGACCCACAGGCCACCAGCACCCCTCCCTCTACAGAAGCTGAACCACCCACAAACATTACCTGCGACCCAGACATCCTCACTGTCCTCAGGGTCCACTGCTGCCACAGGGGCATTTCCAATCTCCTCCTCCTTCAGATAAGGCACATATTGTCTGAGGGCCAGGTTGTGCAACATGCAGCATACTACAACTATCTGGCAGACCTTCTCAGGGGAGTAGCAAAGGGATCCTCCTGTCAGATGGAGGCATCTGAACCTGGCCTTCAGGAGGCCAAAGGTACGTTCTATTATCCGCCTGGTTTGCCCATGTGCATCATTATACCGATTCTCATCCCCTGTCCTGGCATTCCTCACAGGGGTGAGGAGCCTCAACAGGTTTGGGTAGCCAGAGTCACATGCAGGAATTGAGGGACAAACAGTAGCCTTACACAATGGTATGGGGGATGACTCCTGAAGGCATACACTGACATATACTGGTTGGGGACTCAAGCTCACCTACTAGCCACACCCTGTGCCTCTGTAGTTGTGCCATCACATTTGGGATTCTGCTATTCCTCAGGACGAAAATGTCATGCACTGACCTAGGTTACTTGGCAGTGACGTGGGAGATGTACTGGTCCGCCAGACACACCATTTGCACATTAAGTGGAAACTCTTCTGATTCCTGAATACTGTTCATTGTGCCGGGGAGGGGACAAATGCAATATGTGTTCCAACAATCGCCCCAATAATATTAGGAATATGTCCAGCATTCACAGTGGCCAAATCTTCCACTTGGGGGAAAGCTACGTAGCTGCACATGTGTTTGAACAAGGCAGACAAAGCCCTTGCCAGCACTATTGAGAACATTGGCTGTGACATTCCTGCTGCCAAGCCCACTTTCACTTGGAAAGAACCAGTTGCCAGGAAATGGAGCACTGATAGAACTTGCACAAGAGGGGGGATCCCAGTGGGGTGACGAATAGCTGGTATCAGATCAGGCTCCAATTGAGTACACAGCTCTGTGATTGTGGCCCTGTACAGTCTATAGGTGAGTGTTATGTGCCTGTCCTCCACTGTAGCCAAGTCCACAAGGGGTCTGTACACGGTGTCTTGTCTCCTCCTCCTATTCCTCTGCAGTGGTAGTTATCTAAGGGACACAAGAGTGAGAAGGGTGTAACAAACTCAACAATGGAACCACCACCTCAGTGTAACTCAGCATGTATGTAATCGGACAATGTGAATGACAATGTATGTACAATTTACAGTAATGATGCAGTTTCCAATTTCTGATTGTTGTCCACCACCATAAAATGGTGACCACCTGTCCTGTAAGTATGGACAGGTGGAAGTGATGTAACTCCACTGGTGTTGGGCGTCATGGCGGAAGGCCGCCTTGCACTGCTGTGCTATTCCTCATTGGCTAAAATGGGGCTCAAGGAGTACAGTGTCCAGTGGGGATTACCGGCAGCAGTGACGGTGTACACTGCCAGGGACGTGACTGCCATTTTCGGTCTATAAGGGGAAAGGGGCCCTGCCTTCACCTCAGAGGAGTTAGAGCACCTGCCGGATGGGGCCCTACCCCTGTATGAACAGCTGTATGGGCCTCCAGACCAACAGGTGAGTACACCATAGGGACAATGCATGCAACTAGGTTGCATGGAGATGTGTGTGCTGGCAGTGTGTCATTTGGGTGGAGGGTATGTCTGGTGATAGTGTTCATGCAGGGCTCCGGTTGATGTGTGTGCCAATGGAGATAGACATGGTATTTGTGGGCCATATGTGTGACAGGATTATATTGTTAACAGTGTCCTCCTGTCTGTAGTACCTCTGCAGGTCAGCGCCCATCAGAAGGGATTGTGGCGTGCCATCGCCAAGGAGGTGCGGATCCTGGGGGTCTATAGCAGGTGGAGCACCCGCTGCAGGAGAAGGTGGGAGGACCTGAGACTCTGAGCCCGGAGGACCGCGGAGACCCAGCTGGGGATGGCCTCCCAGCGAGGTCAGGGTGCCCTTCGGAACCTGACCCCCCCCGATGGCCCACATACTGGCTGTGGCCTACCCAAAGCTGGATGGGCGCTTGAGGGCAACCCAACAGCCACAAGGTGGTGAGTACAGTGAGCGTGACAACCATTTTTGTTGGCTGGAATGGGATTCTGGTGGTGGGTTTCAGTTAGTTGGTATTCCTTAATGCCAGCTCAGACATTGCTGAGTGGACCTGCTCAAGGTAAATGGGTGTATAGCAAAATCTTGTAACCTAGCTAGGTGGCATTCCATGTCAGCCAGGGCTTAGTGGGTCCCAGGAGGGGTGTAGTTGGTGGTGGTTGGCTCTCATCTTGCTATGGAATGCCACTGCAATGCATAGTGTTCAATCCTGATACCTGTGTGTGATGGTAATGTGTATGCCATCTGTGGTGTTAGTACTGTAATTGACCCAGTGCTCCCTTTCTCTCTACCCCTATTTTCTTCTGTCAACCTATCCATGTGTGCATTAGCATCATCTGGTAGAGGAGCAGGGGCACCAGCGACTTTACCCCACAGGACCCAGGAGGCAGAGTCCACCGACACTGAGGGGACCAGTAGGACGGAGGGCGAGGAGATCACCACAGCAAACCAGGAGGTGACAACACTGTCTCTGATTCCTCCTCCGATGGAAGCTCCCTGGTGGTGGCGGGCACCTCTAGAACCACCCCAGCTACAGGTACAGCCGCCACCCCCGTACCAGCACCACCCTCCCAGTAGCCCCCTACCGAGTTGCCCATGCCCTCTCTCCCTCGAGGGTGGGCATCTCCTTCGCCCCAGGCACCTCAGGCCCTGCCCCAGTCATCCCTGCTGCCCTCAGTTGAGGAGGCTGTTGACCTCCTGAAATCCATCTCTGTAGGGCAGTCAACCATCATGAATGCCATCCAGGGGCTGGCATCCCAGATGCAGCAATGCAATGCCTACCTGGAGGGCATTCACAGTCGGTTGGCAGCCCTACAGAGATCATTTCAGGCTCTGGCCTCCTTTCTCCTGGCAGACAGTGTCCCTGTTCCTACCGTCCCCCCTACAACTACCACTTACCAGTCCCAGTCTCCTTAATCACAACTCATCTCATGTACACATACAGACAAGCATGCACACAAAACATCACACAAGAGTAGCACAGTCAAACACAGGCAGCACACATCAGGCCACACGCACTCACACAAACAATAGACAGTTGCACACACAACAACATTCACTGCCTCCACTGTCTCCCCCTCCTCTTCTTCCTCCACCCTCACAGTCGCATCTGCACTCAGACCTGCATGCACTGCATCAACAGCCACCACCACCATCACACCATCAAGCAGCACACACACCTCACTTGCAGACACCTCCACAACATCCATCCATGTGTCTCCTTTGTCCTCTCCCACCCTGTCTGCCACAAACACAGTCACTCAGACTCCCAACAGCCATTCACCTCACACACGCACACTGTCCATGCACCTGCACCTAAGTCCAGCAGACGTACACCTCCGACAACCACTCACTCAACCTCCACTCCCATCCCTTCTCCCACATCCCACCCCAACGTCCCTAAGAAGCTTTTTCTTGCACATCTTGATCGCTTCCCTGTCCCTCCACCCCCCGTTCTGCCCATAAGAGCAGGGTCTCAATGACCCAGCAGAGCACCTTAGTCAAGCAGCCTGCCACTAATCCCATCAAATCATCAGCTGCTGGCACAAAGGGGCCCCAGAGTGTGATGGCTGCCATTCCTACTGAGAGCATGCCTCTGCCTCAGAAAGAGAGGACTAGGGCTGTAAAAACCAAGGGACAGGAGATAGGGACAGTGGAGGCACCTCCTAGTCCTGGAGGCAGGGACACAAGTGACATGTCAAAGGTCAAGGGGACTCGTCACAAGAGGGGACACATGAATCCCCCTCCACCACCAATGAACGGGAAGGTTCCCACACCACCACCAAAGAAAGGGAAGGTTCCCACTCCACCACCAAAGAAAGGCAAGAGGCCCCCTCCAGCAGCAGAGGGCAGGGAGCCCCCACCTCCAGCAGAGGCAGCCAGGTTTTCACCTCCACCAGCAGTGGACAGGGAGCCCTCACCTCCAGCAGAGGCACAGCAGCCCTCACCTCCGGCAGATTCTGAGGATTTTGGGGCTGGAAAGCTAAAATTGCCAATTAAATAATTGCAATTAATAAATATTACATGGGCAAGATAGTAGAGATTTATGTATTTTTCTTAATACCTTTTGTTTATCCTCAAGCAGTGAAAACTGGGATGAGGAGGACAGGAGAAGGCAAAATTAATGTCTTATTTACCTGTAAATTTCAGAACCCTGAACCATAGTCCTCCTCAGCCCAGTCCTATAGCCTATCCCCTTCCTTTATTTAGGAATGTCCTATCATCCTGATCAGTTTGTGACTAGTAGGCCATTTTGGGTGGAGGATATATATATGCCATGATGATGTAATTAGAAAAAAAATAATTTTTTTTGTAAATTAATGTTCTTTTAGGGTGAGGTTACAACTGTCTTGGGTCATGGCCTACATCAAACAGTGAGAAATGGGATGTAGAGGACTATGACTCAGGGTAATGAAGAATACTGGTAAGTAAGAAGTTTTTCTTCTGTATGCAGTACAACATTTAACAAATGATTTGCTTTGCACTTTTAACAGTTTTAATTTTCTTTACAATTGCTTTACAATTTCAAAGGTTTTGGATCAATGTTTCAATAACTATGGAAGGATAGCCGATTCATTATTCCTAAACTTTGCTTCTCTATTTTTACAAATAGCATGCTCCAGAACCTAGTAAAACCAACATCAATTGAAAAGAGTTTGGACAACATGCTCAAAGTTAGATAGACGTATATGCAGTTTTACAGTTTTCACAAGTTTATGACTCCACAACGCAATTTATTCTCTGCTCTTAAGGTCTGGTTGGTATAAAATAACAAATGGTATATAATGGGCAATAAACTAAGAAACTGCTCATTACATCAATGAAAACAGCAATGAATCACTGGAAGTACACTATGGCCCTCAGTATGACCCTGGCGGTAAATCCCGCTTACCACCACGCTGGTGTCCGCCAACTTACCGCAGCAACGGCGGATATCCGTTCACCATATTATGACACACACACACCAATCCAACAGAATACACCCACATACACAAATCTGCCAGCCGAAAGGGCAGTGATTAAGTGGCGGTGTCAAAATCCACACTGTTGCGCCAACAGAACAACGCCCATCATATTATGACCTACAAATCACCACGGCGGACATTCAACGGCGGTACAAACCGCCGTGCTCACAATGGACACCCACAGACAAAACAACACCACATTGGCCAATTCAAACACACACCTGACAACCATACACACACCACACCCCCCACCACTATAAAACACACACCCACATTACCCACAACCCTTTACGAATACCAATAAGCGCCACCAGACTGACATCAAGACCACTGCCACAACTACATACACACCCCACTTACACCCATATATCCCTCATGCACCCCACCTCACACACCCCAACACATCACCCAACACACCCTCACCAACACACATCACATAACACCCATGGCACCACAAAGGCACCCCTGTTTCACTGAGGAGGAGTTAAGGGTCATGGTGGAGGAAATTGTTAGGGTAGAGCCACAGCTATTTGGAGCACAGGTGCAGCAAATATCAATAGCCAGGAAGATGGAGCTATGGCGGAGAATCATGGACAGGGTCAATGCCGTGGGACAGCACCCCAGAACAAGGGAGGACAACAGGAAGAGGTGGAACGACCTACGGGGGAAGCTATGTTCCATAGCACCAAGACACCAGCTCGCTATCCAGAGGACTGGAGGTGTACACCCACTTCCTCCCCCACAACTCACAGTATGGGAGGAGCAAGTTTTGGTAATACTGCATCCTGATGGCCTGGCCGGAGTCAGAGGAGGACTGGACTCAGGTAAGTCAACTCCCTACTATTATCACCCCTCTACCTGCATGCCTTCAAATACCGTCACCCTGACTCCCATCACTCCAATACATCCCACACACTCTACCATCACATCTCACTAATGCCAAGCCCTGCATGCTGTACCAATGTATGGACACCACTCACAGCCCTGCTTGGACACTCATCACTAAAGCATGCACAGCATAGAGAACTAACAATCCCACCATACACCAACTTACAGAAGCAAAAGCTGGCAAGGCAACACCAACCATAGAGGGGAAGCCAGGGATGTACAAATTGTCATACACGTTAACCATAACTCATCATTTACATCCCCACAGGTACCTCTGCCAATGTTACCGGAGAGGAGGTGCCAGTACTAACCAGTCCCCCAACTGAAGTGGCCCACAGTGATGACAGTAACTCTGGTCTTCAGGATCTGGACGATCTACCTGGCCCATCAGTGACCACTGGACTGCCGGTTACCCAAGCTCAGTCACAGACCACCACAGAGCCTATCCCATCAGGAAACAACACCACAGCACCCACCCAGCGTACCCACCTCTACAGTGACCCCAGCCCACACCTTGCACATAAGACAATCAGGGACCTGGGGTCAGTGGCAGTGGGCACACGATTCAGGGGACAGAGGCACAGGCTAACAGGGACACTGGGAGCACTACTGTGTGCCAGGGGGAGGACAGGACCAGGGAATCAACTATCCAGGAGGCTCTCTATGAGATCCTGGGAGACTATGAACATTCCCAGGACACGATGAGCCAGATCCTAGATAACGTGCAGGAGAACAGGTGGCTGCAGGAGGGACAGTATCAGGGGATCAGGGAGGACTTGCAGGCCATCAACAACACCCTGATCTCCATAGCAGGGGTGCTGGCAGACATGGCCAACATTATGAGGGAGGCAGGGTCACACCAGCGGGCCCCTGGCACTAGCCAGTCAGAAATAGCCACTAGCCAGTCATCTGAACAGCCTTCCACTTCTGCTGCCGCTAGTGGCCAGGAGGCCCCGTCACAGGACCAACAGCCTACCAGCACTCTTCCCCCTGCAGAAGGTGAAACACCCCGCAAACGTTCCCTGAGATCCAGAGAGAAGCCAGAGACACTTGCCAAAACCCCTGCCAGGAAATGAGACTCTCCTGATTGCCTCCCTTGTGTCCCACTCAGTCACCCTGTCCACCTTGAACTGCCTTTGCTCCCCTTCCTATGTCCCCTTGGACAATGCACCTGTGCTATGAACAGACTGGATCAATACCCTGGACTTTCCTCCATCATCACCCCCTCCCATTGCACTTCCTCGTCTACCTATTAACAGTACAAAAAACACTCTTTGATATAAATCGTTTCTGAGTATGTCATGTATTTCAAATATGTATTGATTGAAACATGTACAACTATTGCAAATAAACTGTACATAGAATGGACATAGAATCAATGACCTGTAGCTGGCTGTTGTGATCACACCAGGAGTACTTGTCAGATCACCAACATCTGCAAAATGAATAGCCAGAGGTAACAGTAAGTGGGCATGGAAGTGGGGAATACCAGCATGCCAATGCCACACAGAATACAACCAGTCACTGAAATGTAAACTTGCACTGTCTTACCTGTGTGTTATTGGAAGTACTAACGGATTACAGATGTTCTGTTGTCCACATCCACATTCTCTGCCTCCTCATCCTCATCCTCACTGTCCACAGGGTCCACTGCTGCCACAGGGGCATCTCCAGTCTCCTCCTGCTACAGAAAAGGGACAAGGTGTTTGAGGGCCAGGTTGTGCAACATGCAGCATGCCACCACTATCTGGCAGACTTTCTTGGGTGAGTAGCACAGGGATCCACCTGTCAGATGGAGGCATGGGAACCTGGCCTTCAGGAGGCCAAAAGTCCTTTCAATTATCCTTCTGGTTCACCCATGTGCCTCATTAAAACATTCTTCTGCCCTTGTCCTTGCATTCCTCACAGGAGCAGCAGCCACAATAGGTTTGGGTAACCAGTCACCTGCAAATATTGAGGGACAACATTTAGCCACACACTGTCCTATATGGCCTATACCATAGGCATACACCAACACATACTGGGTGGAACCAGGGCTCACATATTAGCCATACACCGTGCCTCTGTAATTGGGACATCACATTTGGGATGCTGCTATTCCTTAGGACAAAGGCATCATGCACCTACCCAGGATATTTAGCATTGACATGGGAGATGTTCTGGTCCGCCAAGCACCCCATCTGCACATTCATGGAGTGGAAACTCTTACAATTCCTGAACACCTGCTCATACTGGCGTGGGAGGACAAATGCAATATGTGTTCCGTCAATCGCCCCAATAATATTGGGGCTACGTCCCATTGCATAAAACCCGGCCTTCACAGTGGCCAAATCCTCAACCTGGGAGAAAGCAAGGTAGCTGCACATGTGTTTTATCAGGGCAGTCAACATCCTTGTCAGCACTATTGAGAACATTGGCTGTGGCATTCCTGCTGCCAAGCCCACTGTCACTTGGAAAGAATCAGTTGCCAGGAAATGGAGAACTCATAGCACTTGCACAAGAGGGGGGATCCCAGTTGGATGACGGATAACAGATATCAGGTCAGGTTCCAATTGGGCATACAGCTCTGTGATTGTGGCCCTGTCCAGTCTATAGGTGAGGATAATGTGCCTGTCCTTCAGTTTACTCAAGTCCACCCGGGGTCTGTACACAGGGGTATGTCTCCATTTCCTATTTATCCGCAGTGGTAGGTATCTAAGGGACAAAAGAGTGAGGAGGCTGTCACAAACTGAACAATGGAGCCACAACAGTAGTCCGCGATCTGCACACATTTAATAGGACAGTGTGATTTGCCATATATGTGCCTATTTATCCTGTGACGCTGCATAATTCCATAGGCCTGCCCCCCTGAAATGGCGTCTGTCTGTCCTTTGTGGAGGGACAGGTGGAAGTGAGGTAATGCCGCTGACATTGTGCACCATGGTGGGAGGCGGTCGGGAACCGCCGTGCAGTTCCTTATTGGTTAATATTGGGCCCAATGGGGGACAGAGGCCAATGGGGATCTACCCCAGCGGTGATGGTATGCACCTCACGGATGTGACCACCATTTTCTATCTGATTCCTTACTTGTTTCCTGACCTTACATAGGAGAGGACCTGCACTGCATGTGCTGCTGTGACCTGAGTCTGGAACCTACCATGGCCCGTGTGACTGGGGAAAGGGCCCCAGCCTTCACTTCAGAGGAATTGGAGAGACTGGTGGATGGGGTCCTACCCCAGTACGGACTGCTGTATGGGCCTCCAGACAAACAGGTGAGTACACTGTGGGCACGATGCATGTGGTATGAATGTATGGAGGTGTGTGTGAAGGCATCATGTAACGGGGAGGGACGTCCTCTTTGCTGGGTACACATTAAGTGCTGGGCTATGTGTGTACCAATAGTGATGCAAACGGGTATGGTGGGTCATTCGTGTTACAGGCTGGACTGTTTGTCTAATGTTGTTCTGCTGTCTGTATTGCCTTTGCAGGTCAATGCCCATCAAAAGAAGGGTATATGGCGTGCCATCTCCAACGAGGTGCGGACCCTGAGGGTCTATGGCAGACGGAGAACCCACTGTCGCAAACAGTGGGAGGACCTGAGACGCTGGGCATGGAAGACCCCGGAGGCCCAGAAGGGGATGGCCTCCCAACGAGTAAGGGGTGCCCGTCAAACCCTGACCCCCCTGATGACCTGCATACTGGCGGTGGCCTTTCCAGAGCTGGATGGGCGCTTGAGGGCATCACACCAGCCACAATGGGGTGACTGCAGTGACCATCATTGAAGGAAAAGGCTGGACGGGTGGTATCCGGGTGGTGGTTGTGTGTCAGTGGGTGCCCCTAGGCCAGGCCAGACATAGCAGCGTAGGTCCTCTGTTGGCTAAGAGTCTGAAGGGGAAATACTGCCTGTCTAGCATGTTAGCATCCACTGCTGTCAGGGCATCGTGGGTCCTAGGTGTGCTGCAGTTGTGCTGCAGTTGGCTCCTCCTCATGCCTTGGTGGCTAGCAATATCACTGGTAGTGCAATGCATAGTGCGCAGACCTGTCCCCTGTGTGTGAGGGTGCTGTGTACACCAACGGTGGGGTTAGTGCAGTAATTGACCCAGTGTATCTTTTGTCTCTATCCCCCCTTTCTTTTTTTGTCATTCTGTCCTTATGTGCATTAGCATCATCTGGCGGAGGAGCAGAGGTACCGGTGACGGAGGGAGCTGCATCCCACAGGACCCAGGAGGCTGAGTCCACCGACGCTGAGGGCACCAGTGGAACAGAGGGCGAGGGGAGCACCATGGCAGAGACTGGCGAGGACAATACAGACTCTGATACCTCCTCCGATGGGAGCTCCCTGGTGATGGTGGACACCTCTGTGACCACCCCAGCTACAGGTACAGCCGCCACCCCGTACCAGCATTGCCCTCCCAGCAGCCCCACAGCGAGTTGCTCATGCCCACTCACCCAGGAGGGTGGGCATCTCCTTCGCTCCAGGCACCTTAGGCCATGCCCCAGTGAGCCCTGCTGCCCTGAGTGAGGAGGCTATTGACCTCCTGAGATCCATCTCTGTAGGGTAGTCAACCATTGTGAATGCCATCCAGGGGCTGGAAGCCCAGATGCAGCAATCTAATGCATTCCTGGAGGGCATTCACAGTGGAATGGCGGCCCAACAGAGATCGATCCAGGCTCTGGCCTCCTCTCTGATGGCTGCCATTGTCCCTGTTTCTACGGTCCCCCCTCCAACTTCCACTTTGTCCCATTCTCATCAACCCCAATCCATCCCAAGCACACAGCCAGATGAGCATGCACACAAGACAGCACCCAAGAGTGTCACAGGCAAACACAAGCACCACAGTTCATCCCATTGGCACTCACACAAACACCATTCAGTTGCAGACACAACAACATCTACTATTTCTACTGTCTCCCCCTCCTCCGCCTCCCAACCAGTTACGTCCATATTGCCCTCCCAGCAGCCCCACAGCGAGTTGCTCATGCCCACTCACCCGGGAGGGTGGGCATCTCCTTCGCCCCAGGCACCTTAGGCCCTGCCCCAGTGAGCCCTGCTGCCCTGAGTGAGGAGGCTATTGACCTCCTGAGATCCATCTCTGTAGGGTAGTCAACCATTGTGAATGCCATTCAGGGGCTGGAAGCCCAGATGCAGCAATCTAATGCATCCCTGGAGGGCATTCACAGTGGAATGGCGGCCACACAGAGATCGATCCAGGCTCTGGCCTCCTCTCTGATGGCTGCCATTGTCCCTGTTTCTACGGTCCCCCCTCCAACTTCCACTTTGTCCCATTCTCATCAACCCCAACCCATCCCAAGCACACAGCCAGATGAGCATGCACATAAGACAGCACCCAAGAGTGTCACAGGCAAACACAAGCACCACAGTTCATCCCATCGGCACTCACACAAACACCATTCAGTTGCAGACACAACAACATCTACTATTTCTACTGTCTCCCCCTCCTCCGCCTCCCAACCAGTTACGTCCACACTCACCCCTACATGCACTACATCATTATCCACTACCTGCATCATCACCACACCAAGCAGAACACACATCTCACCGCAGACACCTCCACAACATCTATGCACACATCTCCTGTGTCCTTTCCCACCGTGTCTGTCCCCCCCTCCAAAAACACACAAATGCAAGCACTCGTACACCCAACAGCCATCCACCTCACAACAGCATACAACCCATGCACCTGCACCCAAATCCAGCAGATAAACATCTCCAACAACCACTCCCTCATCCTCCACTCCCATTACTTCTTCCTCTTCCCAACCCAATGTCCCTAAAAAGCTTTTGCTTTCCCAATTGACCTCTTCCCTACCCCTCCACCCCCATCCTGCACATATGGCCAGGGTATCAAGGACCCAGCCAAGCACCTCAGCCAAAAAGTCCATGGGCCCAGTTTCAGAAGCACCTACTCGTGGTGGAAAGGATTCCAGGCCACAAATACTGAAGGGGAAGGAGCCTGCACCAGCCAGCAAGAAGGGGAAGGAGCCTGCACCAGCCACCAAGAAGGGGAAGTAGCCTGCACCAGCCAGCAAAAAGGGGAAGGAGCTTGCACCAGCCAGCAAGAAGGGAAAGGAGTCTGCACCAGCCAGCAAGAAGGGGAAGGAGCCTGCAACATGCAGCAAGAAGGGGAAGGAGCCTGCACCAGGCAGCAAGAAGGGGAAGGAGTCTGCACCAGCAGCTGTCACAAAGGCCCCACCACCAGCCGTTGCTTTGCAGCCCTTGCAGGGTGCATTGGCTGAGCAGGAACCTCCCACAACCACCACCACGGTGCAGCCATCAGAGGGTGCAGGGGCTGAGCAGGAGCCTACCACAACCACCAACACAGTGCAGCCATCAGAGGGTGCAGGTGCTGAGCAGGAGCCTCCCAAAACCACCCCCACGGTGCAGCCATCATAGGGTGCAGGTGCTGAGCAGGAGCCTCCCAAAACCACCCCCACGGTGCAGCCATCAGAGGGTGCCGGGGCTGAGCAGGAGCCTCCCTCAACCACCACCACGGTGCAGCCATCAGAGGGTGCAGGGGCTGAGCAGGAGCCTCCCACAACCACCACCACAGTGCAGCTGTCACCGCCGGCAGACGCCTTATGATCCAGCATCTATGGGCTGCTGTGTGGCCTGTCACCACCAGAACCAGTGGGGAAGACACCCACTTGAGAGTCTGTGGCCCTGCACTCTCCAGGACAGAGCAATGGGCATGTTGCCCCCTCCAGAAGCAGTGGGCAAGTCACCCACTTGAGAGACTGTGGGCTTGCACTCCCCAGGACAGAGCAATGGGCATGTTGCCCCCTCCAGAAGCAGTGGGCAACTCACCCACTTGAGAGACTGTGGGCTTGCACTTCCCAGGATCAAGCACAGGGCATGTTGCCCCATCCAGAAGCAGTGGGCAAGTCACCCACTTGAGAGACTGTGACCTTGCACTCCCCATGACAAAGCAATGGGCATGTTGCCCCCACCAGAACCAGTGGGCAAGTCACCCACTTGAGAGACTGTGGCCTTGCACTCCCCAGGACCAAGCAATGGGCATGTTGCCCCCACCAGAACCAGTGGGCAGGTCACCCACTTGAGAGACTGTGGCCTTGCACTCCCCAGGACCAAGCACAGGGCATGTTGCTCCCTCCAGAACCAGTAGGCAAGTCACCCACTTCAGAGACTGTGGCCTTGCACTCCCCAGGGCCAAGCACAGGGCATGTTGCCCCCTCCAGAACCAGTGGTCTTGCTTCCGCATCCGGTTGAAGTGCTTCCCTCCCCCTGAGGTGCCTGCCTATTTGCCAACTGATGCCCCTGCAGTGTTCTCTCTGTATTGGTTCAGGGATCGAGTGTGGCCTTGGACTTTGCCCTGTGGCCATGTGGCCCCTGTGAAATGTGGACTGGGCAGTGTCCTTTTTTTGTAAATTTGTATATATCTGTTGCATTGCCTCATCGACTTAGTGATTTTGTTGTTGATCTTATTTCAATTGCTTTAGTCAATTCCTGTTGTCCTTGCATTATTCAGCCAATTTTCGGAGAAAAAAAAAATTCTTGTTCAGCTGCTTGTGTGTATGATGTGCGGGGTGTGTGTTGTGCATGTGTGTGTCACTGTCATTTTCCATCCCCCCTCCCTTGTGTGGTAGGTGGCTGTACTCACTGTCCTCGTCTACGCCAGCATTGGTGTTGTGGTGGAGCATAGTGTAGAAGATCATCGGGAAAACTTGCAGTTCTGGTTCCATGGTGGTGTCTCCAATAGTGAGTCCTTTGATGTTTGAGCTCTTTCTGCCAGGCGTTTGATGGTGTTGGTACCACCCCGGAAAAGGTGGCGGTTTGCCATGTCATAATATGGTGGGCATAACTTTGTCTTCCGCCTGGTTGTAGGTGGCTACCGCCATGGTGGCTGTTGTTTTCGCCCTGGTGGATGGTGTGGTACATTGGCTGTCTTTTGAAGATATCACCGCCATGGTCATAATTTGGCGGTAGTTACCGCCACCCTGTTGGCAGTACTACTGCCACTTTATCACCAACCACTAGGGTCGTAATGAGGGCCTAAATGTTACACTGCACCAAAATAACTCTTTAATTCATCTGGATAACATAGTTTCTTCCACCTAAAAAATTGAATTCAAATCAACATATGAAACAACTTGTATGACATATATTAGAACACACAACATAGAAAAAGCCAGCGTTTTGGCTATGTGAAGTATGACACTCTTCAAACTTCCAAAATGTTGTTTATGCTGTGGCTGTCAGTCTCTATTTGAAAAAACAGTCCACAAGTGAGGTAGTTCTACACAGGATTGCGTGTGGAGGACATGAATGTCCTCAAATTATTCAATCTGAATCCCAATCCATTGTTCAATTAATTCACACTTTGAAGCAACTTCTCCATGGAAGGTGTTGACCTGTTTCAGCCCCTGTAAAGTATGGCAGGGATGTGGATGCAAAAGCCCTAAGATGAAGCATGGTCACGAACAGTGGGTAAGAGCAATTTTTAATAGCTGAGCTGTGCCTGATGTGTGGTAGAGTCTGCTCTGCTGTGGTAGGGAGATCTAGAGTTGTTTCCTGTCCTGTTTGTGATATTAATGTCAGGTTGTAGCCATAGCGACCTAAAGACACCCTTTAAGCAAATTGTAGACAAAAAAAAGAGGTTCAGGCTTAACACCTAAAAATCAAATTTTATCACCATGACCTGCGTGTAAACTGAGAAAAAAAATAGTGATGGAAGTGAACTACTTAATACATACTGTGTAGTAACCGTGAAGAGGCTAATACCTGTGACACACGCAAGGCACATGCTTTGTGAGGCCAGTGAGTGAACGTGAACCAATGTTACTCTGCATTAGGGAGGAGTTCCATAGGCATTGCAGTGGGTGTTCCCATGCAACATCCATGTATTATGATGCATCTCCAGATTTAAAAGACCTTGTAAACTTGGGGATGCCCCAAACCCTTACGTCTCCCCAGGGGAGGCTCAACATTCTTTCCTCTTCCTATGTGTGCTGCATTTTGCAGCGCATATAGATTGAGGAACGCGCTCCTTCCTGCACGAAAACAATCCTGCATGAAATGCAGGCACCCTGGCACCATGGTGCCATGGTCCCTGCATTGGCGCTAGGCTGTCTGAATGTTGCCAGCGCAGTGAAAAAAGACAGGAATGTGCCATATGCCATAGGTACGGTGCATTACTGTCCTTTACCTATAGTGCAGGGCAGTACAGCAAGGGCACTTGCTGTAATGTGCTGCACCAAAATACCATATTTATGGGCCTAAATTCAGACATATTGGTGTTGCCAATACTTGTTGCGATATCTGCACACTAAACCTTTTGATTTAAAAGCATTAGTTGATGAATAAAGGTTCTAGACCGAAAGGAGAGGGCTTATTCAATCTTTTGCATTGTAAAACCCTTATAAGGATCTTAAAGGCTGTCCATGTTCTCATTAAGGCTGTGGTCACAAAGAACACCATGGTTGAGAAATGTTCACATAAGTATAGGGTGTACTATATTATTTAACAGCAGCAAACACTGTTCCTCTACTATTTTCAACAATAAATCGAATAAAGTACCTGAAACTGTATGTTGTGGAAGTATTGCAAGCCAATTGGGAGTTCCAAGACCACATAAAGGCATAAGGCTGTAGGTCAAGATTCTGACCTCTGAGATTACTTCCAATATCTTTTTTAGTAACTCTTAGGGCTACTTTAATCTATATAATATTCGTGGCTGGCCGTTAGGACTATGCATGTAGAACATGTGTCATGACAGTAGTAAAAACACAGGTCACATGATACCTCCAATTAATAGATAGTGCCAATATTTAACAATGGCCTATTTCCATGTCTACTCTAAGGTGACTCTGGTTATGTCTTCTTTTCCAATCACTAGTACTATAATTCCTCCTAAACTGATTTTATAATGTTAAAGTTGTACACAGTGATTTCATGCAGCTCCTTGATCTCCTCTTTCCCGTGCTACCAAATACCTTTGCATCTTCTGTTTTCTCTGTTACTCCTCCCTGATTCTTACAAACGTTTATCCAATGAAATATGTTGTTCTGAAAGTAATGCCTCTCTCCACATCACTGTGCCCTTAATATCTTTTTTATGTATTTATTTACACCCTCATCCCCCTCAATGCCATTTGTTTGTTGTAGTTCTCCCATTGCTTTTTTAGGTCTGGCAAAAAGACACCTTTAGTTGTTTGCCGGAGTTTGTGCAATTAATATACAAATAATAAATAATGCACTTAGGGAATGGCTTTGTCACCCCCCTTCAGCCATTGTATTTGGAAGAACCATTCACATGTTGTATCAGTCCACACGACGATATACAAGTCAGTCTCCTACAGCCATTGCTTAGTTTACAGTGCCGTTCACCTTCTGGATCAGCCAATAGGACATCCATTAATTGTCGAAAGTGTCAGTTATCATGATTGATGACATTTGTTCTCTCTAGTGTAGAGGTCCACCAGCGGGGGGAGCACAAACTGACAAAGTAGTCCACTTCCAGCCACCACAATTGCACACTATACACCTGCCCACCAGAAAGCTGTTGCATCTGACGTAGAGGATGAGGTTGGAGAAAGCAACTTGACGCACAAACACAGTAAATGCAGTATATAATTTGATGTGGGGCAGAAAGCAACTACTCCATTTCACTACGCTCCGCCATTCAGGACCAGCCACTAGTTTTCGAAACCGCTGCAGTCTGTCTATGAGGAAAGCCACCACCTGTTTTCACTGTACGAGCCTACTTTATGCTAACATTCCTAGACTAGTTTTCTATGCACGCATTAATTAATTCAAAGGCTCCAGTGTAAAGCAGTGGGATCAATAAAGGGAGATGCACCGCATCCCTCTGAAACGCCACCTTTAACAATTTCAATCGAAAGCGTTAGGCTGTAGATGTAGACTGTCAGCTCAGATCTCATCTGTAGCCAGCTGGTTACTGAATTAAAAAGAGCAATACTGTGATTTTTTTAATCGTTGGTCTGAGAATTGGGCTAGGGGTCTCACATCATCTTGACTCAGGCAGTGGTCCCTGCATGGCATGGCAATCATCTGCTCTAGGTGCTCTATCCCAGTTCAGTCAGTGTTGAGGTTGAGCGGAGGATGAGCAGCGAATTCTTCTGCCCTCATATGACTTCAACTTCTTTAAGCCTTGCAGATGTGGGGCCGGGTTTAGCCACACAGGGGAATAGTTAGAGATTCAGGTAAGATAAGTGTCTACCCCACTGCTGATCATTTTCTGAAATTGACAGCATATTTAAGCCACAATCAAATTCTTCCCGAGAAAAAACAAAATCTTCACTTTGGATGGTTCCCCCTGTTTCCTCATAGTCATACATGCACAGTCTGAGCAGGGCTGAGGGCAGCATTTTTGGGTAAAGCTTTGTACAGTGAAGGTCAGCGTGAATCATGACAATTGGGACCTAGGTGAGAAAGCATAAGTCTTCCTCATTCTCAGGACTGTCTTCCACACACATAACGTCTGGATGCTTGTTTTGATATCTGAGTTGTTTTTAGAAGACAGGTGGTGCTTCACACTTTCATCCTCAAGGTAGAGCAACACTGTGGTCACCATGTGTACATCTTTCATTTATCCCTGTTCAATGCCAAAGATCAGCAGTTCGGAGGCCTAGTACCAGTGTCCCGTGCTTCCAAAAAGGAGAATCTATGCATGAATGTGTGACGTTGATGATCAAGCTTTATGCCTTGGGCTCAATTTTGTCCTTTTCTTTGCTCATACTGTCATTGGTAAACTTCATATTTTTGGAAAATATTTTGTTTGTATGCATTAATAAACACCATTATAATGATGTACTTAAAACAATATCTAATGTATGTGGAAGTTCAAATAGGTGTCTATAACTGTCTCGCATTGAACTGTGTCTGCCAATCGAAAAATGTGAACGACACTAATAGATACACTGTACTCAAAAGTCAATGTCGACACGCACAGGAGGATTGCACATTAACAGCATTAACAGGTCTCCTCAGGTCTCTATTATTGCAGTTTCTGTCACCTGGCCTTCGCCCATATAGCCCATCTGTAGCAAAGGACATGCAATCCCCTAGCCACCCACAAGTGAGCACATCTTCAAGAGCATCACCCATGCAGACTTGTGTGTGAGCAAGACTTGCTTCTGCGGGACCAATTCCCAAAGAGTGTGCACTTCCAAAAGTGGCCCATGGATCTAGACAATAATAGGGACAAGGTGAGCAGATCCCTAACCAGGTGCAGCATATGTGATATGGACCCGACAGGAGGAGCTGACTATGTGATTTCTTTCCTTTTAATAACTGCAGCAGTAGCTCCTCCTTGCAGTGGCAACCCAGGTCCACTGAAGTAGACACTGGCAGGGATGCCACACACTAATTCATCCCTTCCTTATCCATCCATGCATACGGTCACCCATTCAAAGTTGCCCACTTCTTGCACCCCGGAGAAATTTGGCATCATTGAAGAGGCCACAGATGTTTGTACAGCCCCTTCTAAAATGTGGATTACATTGGCAGAGCTTTTTCACCAGCGCAATCAAAAGGATGTGTTCCCTCAGTTGCACACGAAAACATTTAGGCCTTGCATCCGCACCATATTACAGACAAGGGCACAATGGCAAAAAAGTCATCAAAAGGTATACTGACTGTGCACCACATATGAGATGGGGTACAGTAGGTGTGCCCATCGAAAGTGTACCTTGCAAGGGTGGAAAGGCCGGCCCTAGGGATCCCCCAAGCACCTCCGTGCAGAGGAACTTACAACTACTTGAATTAGAGGCTGCATTGTTTTTAGTGAGATATGAAGCAGTGGTTTCAAACTATGGCCTTGTCTTTCACCAATGTACTCTCTTCAGCACAGGCACAAACTGTCAGAGTTTGTATCTGCGCTGAGGACAGCACATGCCACATGCCACTGAGGACGGGACATGCCATGACACACCATACTCAAGGGTGTGTCATGGCACAAACGGGGACAGTGCTCTAGAATTGTAGTTTGGGCCCAGGAGATGAACAGAAAAGACAGCTAGACAATATATTTAACATGTCTTATATATAAGTACAAAGCTTTCAGCATGTGAGGGTTCAGTACCTGCCATGTCATCCTGAACCCAGCCGACAAAGAACCACACAGAGATCGCTAAGTGTGCGAGAGCACCGTCTTTTTGTAATCATCCTTCTCAGTCCCTGTACCGGCAGTATGCATTTCCTCGCCATATGCCCAGTGTATATATAACTCTCCCCACTTACCGGAAGTGGTGTCCGGGGACTGGTCCCCTCCTCCCAGTCAGGTCAGTGGGCAGTGTGTGTTTGTGGTACGAGTTCCCACTCTTGCTTCATCCGACAGTACCCAAAATCCATCTCCTCCTTTAAAATCCCGAGAACCATACTTTCACTCTCCGCATTTTTTTGTTGCAACCATGCCTCGGTGGGACTCATGTGCAAGGCTGACTGTCTGCTGTCAGAGTGTCGTTGATATTATTAGTCTGATGCCATGGAGCAATATCCCTTGCTTCAGTACTGACAGCTCCTGTACCTGTTTGAAGGCTAGTATTTCCTCTTTCTTGATCACGTTACCCACTGCACTTAGTGGTCACATGTCTCCAACACTGTTGTTACATTATTGTTTTGATCATTGTAGGAGGCTGGCCTGGCTTGTAGTGGGTACCAGAGGTACTTACACCTTGTGCCAGGTCCAGTTATCCCTTATTAGTGTAGAAGATGTGTTTCTAGCAGCTTAGGCTGATAGAGGTAGCTATGGCAAAGCAGCTTAGGCTGAACTAGGAGACATGTAAAGCTCCTACTGTACCACTGGTGTCATATGAACAATATCATAATAAAACACAATACACAGAAGTACTAAAAATAAAGGTACTTTATTTGTATGACAATATGCCAAAGGTATCTCAGTGAGTACCCTCAGTATGAGGATGAGAAATATACACAAGATATATATACACAAACCAAAATTATGCAGATAGTAGCAAAAGGAAGTAATGCAAGCAATGTAAAGTTACAGTAGATTGCAATAGGAGCACATAGGTGTAGGGGCAACACAAACCATATACTCCAAAAGTGGAATGCGAACCACGAATGGAGCCCAAACCTATGTGAGCTTGTAGAGGGTCACTGGGACTGTAAAAAAACAGTGAGGGTTAGAAACATAGCCCACCCCAAGACCCTGAAAGGTAGGTGTAAAGTGCACCTACTACCCCCAGAGAGCACAGAAGTCGTGATAGGGGGATTCTGCAGGAAGAACAAACACCAGCAATGCAACAACAGTGGATTTCCGGACCTCAGTACCTGTAAGACAAGGGGACCAAGTCCAAGAGTCGCAACAGTGTCGAGAGTGGGCAGAAGCCCAAGAAATGCCAGCTGAGGATGCAAGGAAGCTGCCACCTGTTGGAAGAAGCTTGGTGTTCTGCAAGAACGAAGAGGACTAGGAACTTCCTCTTTGGAGGATGGATGGGAGGATGGATGTCCCACATCGTGAAGAAGCTTGCAGAGGTGTTCCCATGCAGAAAGACCACAAACAAGCCTTGCTAGCTGCAAGGGTCGCGGTTAGGGTTTTTGGATGCTGCTGTGGCCCAGGAGAGACCAGGACGCCGCCACTTGGATGAGGAGACAGAGGGGGGCACCCAGCAAGTCAGGGAGCCCTCACAGAAGCAGGCAGCACCCACAGAAGTACCTGAACAGGCACTTAGAAGAAAAGTGAACCGGAGTCCACCCGAAGTCACAAAAAGGGAGTCCCACGACGCCGGAGGACAACTCAGAAGATTGTGCACTGCAGGTTAGAGTGTCGGGGACCCAGGTTTGGCTGTGCACGAAGGAAATCCTGGAAGAATGCACAGAAGCCGGAGCAGCTGCAAATCACGCGGTACCCAGCAATGCAGTCTAGCATGGGGAGGCAAGGACTTACCTCCACCAAACTTGGACTGAAGAGTCACTGGACTGTGGGAGTCACTTGGACAGAGTTGCTGAGTTCCAGGGACCACACTCGTTGTGCTGAGAGGGGACCCAGAGGACCGGTGATGCAGTCTTTTGTTGCCTGCGGTTGCAGGGGGAAGATTCCGTCGACCCACGGGAGATTTCTTCAGAGCTCCTGGTGCAGAGAGGAGGCAGGCTACCCCCAGAGCATGCACCACCTGGAAACAGTAGAGAAAGCCAGCAGGATGAAGCGATACAAGGTTGCTAGTAGTCGTATTGCTACTTTGTTGCGGTTTTGCAGGCGTCGTGAGCAGTCACCGGTCGATCCTTTGGCAGAAGGTGAAGAGGGAGATGCAGAGGAACTCTGGTGAGCTCTTGCCTTCATTATCTGGTGAGATCCCCAAAGCAGAGACCCTAAATAGCCAGAAAAGGAGGTTTGGCTACCTAGGAAGGAGGATTGGCTACCAAGAGAGGTAAGAGCCTATCAGAAGGAGCCTCTGACATCACCTGCTGGCACTGGCCACTCAGAGCAGTCCAGTGTGTCACAGACACCTCTGTTTCCAAGATGGCAGAGGTCTCGGACACACTGGAGGAGCTCTGGGCACCTCCCCTGGGAGGTGCAGGTCAGGGGAGTGGTCACTCCCCTTTCCTTTGTCCAGTTTCGCGCCAGAGCAGGGCTGGGGGATCCCTGAACCGGTGTAGACTGGCTTATGCAGAGATGGGCACCATCTGTGGCCATCAAAGCATTTCCAGAGGCTGGGGGAGGCTACTCCTCCCCAGCCTTCACACCTATTTCCAAAGGGAGAGGGTGTTACACCCTGTCTCAGAGGAAGTCCTTTGTTCTGCTTTCCTGGGCCAGGGCTGCCTGGACCCCAGAAGGGCAGAAACCTTTCTGAGGTGTTGGCAGCAGCTGCAGTGGAGACCCCGGAAAGGCAGTTTGGCAGTACCCGGGTTCTGTGCTAGAGACCCGGGGGATCATGGAATTGTCCCCCCAATGCCAGAAAGGACATATTACATGGCCATGTTCGGAGTTACCATTGTGACGCTGTACCTAGGTAGTGACCTATGTACAGTGCACGTATGTAATGGTGTCCCCGCACTCACAAAGTCCGGGGAATTTGCCCTGAACGATGTGAGGGCACCTTGGCTAGTGCCAGGGTGCCCACACACTAAGTAACTTTGCACCCAACCTTCACCAAGTGAAGGTTAGACATATAGGTGACTTATAAGTTACTTAAGTCAGTGGTAAATGGCTGTGAAATAACGTGGACGTTATTTCACTCAGGCTGCACTGGCAGGCCTGTGTAAGAATTGTCAGAGCTCTCTATGGGTGGCGAAAGAAATGCTGCAGCCCATAGGGATCTCCTGGAACCCCAATACCCTGGGTACCTCAGTACCATTTACTAGGGAATTATATGGGTGTACCAGTATGCCAATGTGAATTGGTGAAATTGGTCACTAGCCTGTTAGTGACAAATTTGGGAAGCAGAGAGAGCATAACCACTGAGGTTCTGGTTAGCAGAGCCTCAGTGAGACAGTTAGGCATCACACAGGGAACACATACAGGGCACATACTTATGAGCAATGGGGCCCTGCCTGGCAGGGTCCCAGTGACACATAGACTAAAACAACATATATACAGTGAACTATGGGGGGAACATGCCAGGCAAGACAGTACTTTCCTACAATCATTTGTAACGTTGCGTCCGTTGTGGTCTCCTGCGCCAGTTGCTACTTTGTAATCGAGGCAGGTGCATTCTGTCTCAGCACAAAATTGAGGTATTCCTCAGCTATGGATGATGCCTCTAGTGCCTGGGGCAGGGGATGCTGTCACATGTAGTCAGCAGGGTTGTGTTCTCTCCTTGGCTTGGGCACTATTTTGAAGTCATAGTCCATCAGACGTATTCCCCATCTTTCTATGCATAGTGGTATTTTTGCATTGGGGTAGCTGTATATCGGGCCACAGCATCATGACCCACGAATCACTGCGGCGGTCATTCAACTGCGGTAATCTATTGGCGGTACACACTGCCGCGCTCAAAATACACACACACTAACAAAACAACACCACATTGAACAATTCAAAATACACACACCTGATACACATACACACACCACACCCACACACCCACAACACTATAAAACACACACCCAAAATGTCCGCAACCCTTTATGACCCAAAGATTTTGGCAAGTGAGAGAGAGAGACAAGCCTGGAGCACCCATTGAATCTGAGCCACAAAACACCATCACCCATACACCATCCACGCACCTCACAGCACACACCCCAACACATCACCCCACACACCCTCACACATACCACTCACCCTACACCCAAGACACCACAAAGACACCCCAGGTTCTCAGAGGAGGAACTAAGAGTCATGGTGGAGGAAATCATCCAGGTAGAGCCACAGCTATTCGGATCACAGGTGCAGCAAACGTCCATTGCAAGGAAGATGGAGCTATGGGGGAAAGTCATGGACAGGGTCAACGCCGTGGGACAGCACCCCAGAACAAGGGATGACATCAGGAAGAAGGGGGAAGGTGCGTTCCGTGGTTTCAAGACACCAGATAGCTGTACAGAGGACTGGCGGTGGACCCCCACATCCTCCCCCATAACTAACAACATGGGAGGAGCAAGTCTTGGCGATCATGCATCCTGAGGGCCTGGCAGGAGAAGCAGGACTGGACTCTGGTAAGTCAAATCTTAACTACTTTATCCCCCCCTACTTGCATGCCATCACAAACTCCTACCCCTACCCTCACCCCCATCAGTCCACCACCTCACATATACCCCACCATGACAACCCACCCATCCCAATACCTGCATGCAATAACAAAGCATGGACCACCATCACAGACCTGCATGGACACCCATTACCACAGCATGTACACTAGTGATAATCACTTCGCCAAACCAATCACAACTCACACAAGCCAAAGCTGCTTTGCTAATAATAACCATAGAGAAAAACATATCCATGCACAAGATGGCACACGCAGATGCAATAACACTATATTTACATCCCCACAGGACCCCCACTCAATGTCACCAGAGAGGAGGTGCCAGCCACATCCATTCCCCCCCCCAGAAGAGGCCCACAGTGATGACAGCAGCTCTGCACACCTGGATTACAACGACCAACTAGGCCCATCAGGGACCTCTGGACAGTCGGTGACCTAGGCACAGTCCCAACCCACCACAGAGCCTCCCCCTTCAGGAAACACCACCACAGCACCCACCCAGCGGGCCCATCCCTCTGTCCCCAGGACACGTCAATCAGCAGTGTGTCCACCACTACAGGGACCCCAGGCAACCCCACAAACACAGGATGATCAGGGACCTGGCGTCAGTGGCAGTGGGCACACGGTTCAGGGGACAGAGGCACAGGACAACAAGGAAGCTGGGAGGACTGCTGTGCGACAGTGGGAGGACAGGCCCAGGGAACCGACTCCCCACGAGGCACTCACAAACATCCTGGGAGCATACCACCATTCCCAGGAGCCCATGGGCCAGATACTGGCCAAGTTGTAAGAGACCCAGCGGCTGCAGGAGGGACAGTGCCTGGGGATTAAGGAGGACCTGAGGGACATCCACACCACCCTGGTCACCATTGCAGGGGTGCTGGCCGACATGGCCAATACCATGAGGGAGGCAGTGGCACACCAACGGGCCCCTGACACTAGCCACACCGATGAACAGCCCTCCAACTCTGCTGACGCTAGTAGACAGGAGGCCCCGCCACAGGACAAACAGCCCACCAGCACCCCACCCCCTGCAGAAAGAGAACCACCCCACAAACGGTCCCTGCGATCCAGGCAGAAGCCAGAAAACATTGCCAAGCCCCCTGCCAGGAAATGAGACCTTCCTGATTGTCACCCTTCTGCCCCACTCTGTCACCCTGTCCACCTTGAACTGCCATTGCTCCCCTTCTATGCCCCATTGGACAATGCACCTGTGATACAAATAGACTGGACTCTACCCGGACTTTCCTCCATCAGCAACCCAGCCCATTGCTATACCCACTCCACTTATTAGCACCAAAACAACCACCCTTGGAACAAAATCAAATATGGAGTCTGTCAATTGATTGACAAATTTATTAGTTTCACAAACTGTAAACATTGCAATTCAAATGCACTGTAATATTTACATGGGTATGACCTGTAGTGGGCAGCAGTAAACACACCAGGAGCCAGAGTGGGGCACAGAGATCTGAAAATAGAGATGCCAAAGGGTACAGTAAGTGGCCATAGAAATAGGGAATTCAGTCTGCCATGTTCAATGTCAAACACAAAACTGCAATGGAAGGTGAAGTTACAGTGTCTTACTTGTGTGTCACTGGAAGTACTGATGAATTAGTGTAGCTCTGTTGTCCACATCTTCTTCCTCTGCCTCCTCTTTGTCACTGTCCACAGGCTCCACCGCTGCCACACGACCATCCCCAGGCTCATCCTCCTGCAGAAAAGGCACCTGGCATCTCAAGGCCAGGTTGTGCAACATGCAACAATGATCTGGCACACCTTCTTGGGTGAGTAGTATAGGGATCCACCTGTCAGATGGAGGCACCGGAATCTGGCCTTCAGGAGGCCAAAGGGTAGCTCAATTATCCTCCTTGTTCACTCATGTGTCTCATTGTAATGTTCCTCTGCCCTTGTCCTGGCATTCCTCACTGGGTTCAGTAGCCATGAAAGGTTGGGGTAACCAGAGTCACCTGCAAATATTGAGGGATACTTGTAAGCCGCACACTCACCCTTAGGGCCAATCCCACACCCATATACCTACATCAACTGGGTGGGGACCATGGGCTCACCTATTAACCACACCCTGCGCCTCTGGAGTTGAGACATCACATATGGGATGCTGCTATTCCTCAGGATAAAGGCATCATGCACAGAGCCACAATACTTTGCATTGACATGGGAGATGAACTGGTCCACCAAACACACCATCTGCACATTCAGAGAGTGAAAGCTTTTTCTATTTCTGAACACTTGTTCATTTCTCTGGGGGGGGGGGGACAAATGCAATATGTGTACCATCAATGGCACCAATGATGTTGGGGATTTGTCCCAGTGCATAGAAGTCAGACTTCATTGTGGCCAAATCCTCCACCTGGGGGAATTCGATGTAGCTGCGCATGTGTTTCAGCAGGGCATACAACACTCTGGTCAGCACGTTTGAGAACATAGGCTGTGACATCTCTGATGCCATGACCACTGTTGCTTGGAAGGAACCACTTGCCAGGAAATGGAGCACTGTCAGGACCTGCACTAGAGGGGGGATACCTGTGGGGTGGCGGATAGCTGAGATCAGGTCTGGCTCCAATTGTACACACAGTCTTGGGTTGTGGTCCTATCAAGTCTGTAGGTCAGGATAATGTGCCTGTCCTCCATTGTCGCCAGGTCCACCAGGGGTCTGTACATGGGAGGATGTCTCCATCTCCTATTCATCCTCAGTGGTTGAACTCTAGGGTGAAGAACAGTGAGCAGAAGGTCATATACACACATATTCCAACATTAATATGCAATTTGTTCTTTACAGAAACAGTATGTGAAGTTGTAAGTCAGTTGATGTGCCAATGTCTGCTGTGACGTAATTAGGTGCCATGGCCTGTGCACCCCCTGAAATGGTGGCTGCCTGACCTGTGAGGAGGGACAAGTGGAAATAAGGTAATTCCGGTGGCGTTGTGCGCCGTTGCAGTCAGCAGTCGACGACGGCCGCGCAACACGCTTTGGTTGTCATTGGGCCCTATGGGTTCCAGGAGCCAATGGCGATGTACGCCGGTGGTGACGGTAAGCACCACTGCGGACGTGACCGCCATTTCCTATCTGTTCACTCACTTGTTACCTGACCTTCAACAGGAGAGAACCTACAATGCAAGTGCTGCTGTGACCTGTGTCTGGAAGCGACAATGGCTCAAGAGTCTGGGGAAAGGGTCCCTGCCTTCACTTTGAAGGAGTTGGAGAGACTGGTGGATGGGGTCCTACCCCAGTACACTTTACTCTATGGTCCTACAGACAAACAGGTGATTACACTGTGAACATGATGCGTGGGCCATGAATGTATGGATTGCTGTGTGTGTAAGCCTCATGTAGGGGGGGTCTTGAGGGGTCCTGGGCAGAGTGCTGCATGTATGGTGGGCAATGTATGTGCGTGAGGGGATATGTTTGGCCATGAGTATAACAACCCGGACGGTATGACTAATACCTTTTCTGCTGTGTTTTTTTTCTGCAGGTCAGCACCCATCAGAAAAAGGGTATTTGGCATGCCATCGCCAAGGAGGTGCGGACCTTGGGGGTCTTTGACAGGCGGAGCACCCACTGCCGTAAATGTGGGAGGACCTGCGCCCCTGGGCAAGGAAGATGGTGGAGGCCCAGCTGGGGCTGGCCTCCCAACAAAGAAGGAGTACCCGTCATACCCTGACCCCCCTGAAGTTCCACATCCTGGCGGTGGCCTTTCCAGAGTTGGACGGGTGCTTGAAGGCATCAGAGAAGCCACAAGGGGATGAGTACAGATTCAGACTCATAACTTTGCGCGCGTTAAGGTGTTACCTGGGTGGGGGATGTGGGCTGTGGGTGCCCCTAGGCCAGGGCGAACATGGCAGGGTATGTTCAATGATGGGCAAGCTCAGATGCACTCCAAACCAATAATGTTAGTGGACATCTACTACTGGGCAGGGTCCTGTGAGTTTCAGGTGTGCAGCTAATGGCGTTAGGCATTGTACCCCATGGGCTGGTGACCAGGTGACCTTAGTGCATAGGGCTGTTCCCTGTGAGTTGTGTATGCCAACGGTAGTGTTGTTGCTGGCCTTGACCAAGTGTATTCTCTGTCTCTCCCCCCCTTTTTGTTTTTTCACCCTGTCCTTCTGTGCATTAGCATCATCTGGAGGAGGAGCAGAGGCAGCGGCGATGGAGGGAGCTGTATTCCACATGGGCATGGAGGCCAAATCCACCGACGGTGAGGGCACCAGTGAGACGGAGGGCAAAGGTAGCACCAAGATAGAGACAGGAGGGGACACTACCGACAGTGACACCTCCTCCGATGGCAGTTCCCTGGCGGTGGGGGAAACCTCTGTGGCCACCCCAACTACAGGTACATCCGCCACCCCCTGTACCAGCACGGCCCTCCCAGCAGCCCCTCAGCGAGATTCCCATGCCTGCTCACCCAGGAGGGTGGGCATCTCCTTCACCCCAGGCTCCTCAGGCCCTGCCCCAGTCAGCCCTGCTGCCCTCAGTGAGGAGGCTATTGAACTCCTGAGATCCCTCTCTTTTGGGCAGTCAACCATACTGAATGCCATCCAGGGTGTAGCCGGGCATTTGCAACAAACAAATGCATACCTGGAGGGCATTCACTCTGGCGTGGCAGCCCAACAGAGAGCATTCCATGCTCTGGCCAACACACTGATGGCAGCCATTGTCTCAGTCTCCAGCCTCTCCCCTCTACCTTCCTCTACCCAGTCCCAATCCCATCTACCCCAGCCTATCCCAAGCACACCTTCAGACCAGCAATCACCCAAATCAACACACAGAAGTGGCTCGGGCAAACACAGGCACCACACTTCATCTCACAAGCACTCACACAAGCACCATCCACTTGCAGACACACCAACATCCACTGCCTCCACTGTGTCCCCGTCCTCCTCCTCGTCCACCTCCCTCCCAGTTGTGTCTCCACTCCCACCTGCATGCATTACATCCTCATCCACTACCTCCATCACCAGCACGCCTATCACTACACGCCCCTCATTGGCAGTCACCACCCCCACATCCATGCACACGTCCCCTGTGTCCTCTCCCACTGTGTCTGTGACCCCTCCTCCCAAAGTACACAAACGCAAGCACTCAGACACCAAACAGCCATCCACCTCACGACAGCATCCAGCCCACGCACCTGCACCCAAACACAGCAGACTGACACCTCCTACAACCACTCCCTCTTCCTCCACACCCAAACCTTCACACTCTTCCCGCCCCAGTGTCCCTAAGAAGCTTTTCCTCACCAAAATTGACCCTCCCCTTCCCACCCCCCGTCCTTCACCTCGGGCCGGGGTGGCCAGAACCCAGCCCAGCACCTCAGCCACCCAGTCCACGGCCACTGTGGTTTCTGCAGCAACTGCAGGTGTGAGAGGCTCCAAGAAGTCACCCGTCAGCCCAGCCAGTGTACCAGCACCACCTGCCAAGGCCAAGAAAGGTCCGCCACCTAGCAAGGGCAAGAAGGGGACACCAGCCAGCAAGGACAAGAAAAATACACCAGCTGGCAGAAGCAAGGAGGCACCACCATCTGCCAAGGGCAGGAAGGGGCACACAACACCAGCCATGGCACTTCAGCCATCCGAGGCTGCAGGTGACGGCCTGGAGGCTACCACCACCACTGGCAGCACCGCCACCTGCACCGCGGTCAGCACCACCACCTGCACCACATCCAGCACCGCAACATGCATCGGCGCCAGCAGCACCACTGCCAGCAGCAGCACCCACAGTGGGCAGCCATCCGAGGGTGCAGGTGAAGGCCTGGAGGCTACCACCACCACTGGCAACAGCGCCACCTGCACTGCGGCCAGCACCACCACCTGCACCACCGCCAGCAGCACCACTGCCAGCAGTCACAGTGGGCAGCCATCCGAGGCTGCAGGTGAAGGCCTGGAGGCTACCACCACCACTGCCAGCACCGCCACCTGCAGCGCTACTAGCATCCACTGAGCAGCCATCACCGCTGGCGAGCAGTGTGTAGTGGTAACTACATGGGTTGCAGTGCGTCCTGGCCCCTGCAACACCTGTTGGTGTGACACACAGGTGAGAGACTGTGACCTTGCCCCATACAGGATGAACCACACTAGGCACAAGGCCCCCTCCAGAACCAGTGGAAGAAGGCATCCATTCAGCCCTTCTTTGGCAGGATGAAGTACACTGGGCCCAAGGCCCCCTCCAGAACCAGTGGAAGAAGGCATCCACTCAGCCCCTCCTTGGCAAGATGAAGCACACTGGGCACAAGGCCTCCTCCCGAACCAGTGGAAGAAGGCATCCACTCAGCCCCTCCTTGGCAGGATGGAGCATACTGGGCACAAGGCCCCCTCCAGAACCAGTGGAAGAAGGCATCCACTCAGCTCCTCCTTGGCAGGATGAAGCACACTGGGCACAAGGCCCACTCTAGAACCAGTGGAAGAAAACATGCACTAGAGAGACTGTGGCTTTGTACTCCCCAGGACCAAGCAGTGGGCAAACCACCCATTAGAGATACTGTGGCTTTGCACTCCCCAGGACCAAGCAGTGGGAAACCACCCACTTGAGAGACTGTGGACCTGATGACCAAGCAGTGGGCATGGAGCCCACTCCAAGCCAGTGTCGTTGTACCGTCTTCCGCTAAGGTGCCCCACCATTCCCTGTCCCCCTGAGGTGCCTGTGTATTTTCGACCTGATGCTCCTGCAGTGTTCTCTCCATATGGAGGCAGGAGTCAAGTGTGGCCTTGGCCTATGTGTTTTGGCCCAATGGGCCACGGACATTTTGGAGTGGACATTGTCCCTCCTTTTGTATATATTGTACATACTGTTTGTTGCTTTAAGAATATATTTTTCTATATTTATAATATAACACTCAATTTAATCCATTCCTTTTGTCCTTACATTATTCCTGAGGGTTACGGGGTGTATATGTAATGTTGTTGCAACTGTTTGTGTGTATGGTGTTGGGGGTGGTGGTGTTGCGTGTGTGTGTCACTCTCTTTTTCACCCCCCTCCCTTGTGTGCTAGGTGCAGTGCTCACCGTGATCGTCTTCTCCGGCGTTCAAGCTCCTGGTATATGAGAAGGTACACCAGCATTGGGAAAAAGTGCAGCTCGGGCTCCATGGTGTTGTGGTTCTTCCTTGAGTGTCAAGAGGTGAGTCGTTTCCCTTCAGAGTACTGTTTCCGCTGTGCTTTTGATGGCATTGGTACCGCCCCGGAAGAGCTGTCAGATAGGCGTGTTGTAATGCAGTGGGCGGTACATTGTCTTCCGCCTGGCTGTGGGCAGTTACCGCTGCGGTGTTTGTTGCTACCGCCGTGGAGGTCGGTATGTTAAAGGGGCTGTTTGTGTTGGCGGTTTCTGCCGTGGTCATGATTCCAAATTTGTTACTGCCGCTTTATTACCGACCGCCAGGGTTGTAATGAGGGGCATAGTCTGAGTATATTTGCTGACACCACCTACTGGCCCTATGTGTAATGCATTTCTAATTCTCAGAAGAATCCTACATCAACCAGTCTCAAGGTTTTTGTCACATAAGTAGTATCACTGATGTTCACGATCAAAACCAAGTGAAAACAAGATACTATAGGCACCAACAACCAGGCTTTCTAATATTGCTGCTGCAGTGCAACCAGTTGACATGCTGTCTTGTCCATCCTCCACTGCTTCACTGTGGCAGTTTTGGATCACAGGGTTCAAGAACTACCTTGCAGTGATAAAAAACTGACTGCAGAACTGACATGCTCTGATCATGCACTTTGGTGGTGATGAAGATCACAAGATGTTCCAAAAGTCTGACAGACATTGTTTTAGCAAATGACTTTGATGCTGCGCTTGCCGCATTCTACGCAGAATTGAGCTGTGAAGCCAACACAGATTAGCAATGCTTTAACCTATGCCAGACCAACCAAGGCTCGAAAGAGTCAATCAACATTTTCTACACCCACCACCAGGGGTTAGCTAACATGTTTGGCTTTGCAAACACAGAAGAAGAAATTAGAATTCAAAATGTCCAGAGGTGCCAATCAAATGAATTCAGAGGGGACATTTTGAGACAAGACAAAATGCCACTGCTGGGAATGCTTGTACTAGTGAGACACCTGAACTGTATGATGTTCAAGATGCACACAATGTATCTCTGCCATACCAAATCTATCAAAGCCCAACCTCCCAATCCTGTGGCAAAATTCAATTTCAGTGAACAAAACCAGTAGAATCTGCGGACACAGTGGGAAGCCAGCCCATGTCCAGCCAAAGGAAAGAATTTCACAATGTGTGGCAAGCCAATTCATTTTGGGAAAGTTGGCTGGTCTTCCAATGGTGGCAAAGCTCCCAGATGTCTGCAGAACTGACCGCAGAAAAGGGAAGTGAAGCACCTCGAATCAAAATCCGACAGCATACCACATAAAGGGACAGAAAGTGAATAGCAGTTTGAAGAAGAACACATCCACCTCTTCTTCATCATCAGAAATGATGGGAAGTGGAAGCATCACTCACAACCATGCTGCCATCTCAACATTCACGGATCAAAGATCAACTACCTCATCAACACTGATGCAACTGTTTCTGTCATCATGGCCAGATATGACTACGAATCGCCACAACCTCTGTCCACTCTCAAAAGCACAGCTTCCAGCATGTACCCCCCTGGCAGCAGAAAGTTGAAGGACTTACAAGGGATTTTTCACACTAAGATATCATTTGATGCCTGCTCAGTCACTGCTTATTTTTTGGTAACCATCCAGGCAGGACCACCCTAATTGGCTACAGAAACAAAGAAGCCCTGCTCTGCATCACCTTAGCTTTCCAAGTACAGGAAAGCAAGACAGACAGCATGTTGGAGGAGTTTTCTGGTATTTCTGAAGGTAAAGAAAGCTTGAAAAAGGTGTGAGGTTACGGATCTCCCAATCCATGATGCCAGTGGAGCATCACTGAGGAATCTCATTCCATTTGAGGTTGTAAGGTAAAAAAGAACATGGCGATGTAGAAGCTGTTAGAATTAGTCCCTGGATCTCAACTATTGTCATAACAAAGAAGACTAAGCAACCTGAGGAGGTGAGGATATGTGTGGACATAAGGCCACCCAACAAAGCCATCAAAAGGAAGTGGCACATTACCTGGACTGTAGATAATATCATAGCCAAGGTCTAGCTAAGTGATTTTTTTAAGACTGACCTTCATTTGGAAACCACCAACTAAAGCTCCAAAGAGAGCCAAATACATAACCATGTTTTCCACCCATGTTGGCTCCAATGCTATATTTGCCTCAACTTTGGAATCTCCATCTCAGCAGAGGTATTCCAATAGTGTAGCAGGGAAGTGCTGAGCTCCCTAGCATGTTCAACGTAAGCGATCACATTTGACTTCATACAACCACCATAGAAGAAGAACCCAATTGCCATCTAAAAACTCTTATGACTATGATTAAGAATGTCATTTTGCCCTTGCATAGGGACAAAAGTGGGGGTTTTCTAAAAAGAGCATCGACTCCTTTGGGAAGTGATCACAGCAAAATGAGTGGCTGCTTATCCAAAGAAGGTGAAAGACAGCTGCTGCTCCCAAGAATGTCACTGAAATCAGAAGTTCCTTTAGAATGGTCAAGTACTGTGAACATTTCATCCCAAACCTGATCACATTTACCAAGCCACTGAGAAGCCTCCTAAAAGCTGAAAACCCATGGGTATGGAAAGTCGAACACCAAGCATCATTCCGAAACACAAAAAAGCTACCTGTTAGTATGACCATGAGATACTATGACCGAACCTGCTCACAGAGCTCCTCATCGATGTGGGCCTTAAATAAAGGGAAAAGAGACAGAGTGAAAACCACTACCCAACATTGATAAGTGTATCCTCCACCTCTAGGGGTACTCATTCGAATTTGTGTACTGTCCTGGCCAAGGGAATCCAGCGGATTACTTGTGCAGGCACCCACAGAAATGAACACATGAAAAAGAGAGACAAGCTGATGAAATGGAGGAATATGTTCGGTTAGGAGTTAAGGTCTAGGTGCATAACAAGAAAGGAAATAGTGACTGCCTCCAAGGATGACACATGTCAAGACTAATCAGAGAGTTCATGGTTCTGATGGTTGGAGATCAATTATGGCCACCATCCCATACATGACACCCGATGTTTAAACATGGCTAATGCTCTCCACCAGGTACGAGAAAAATTATACCTCATGGATAAAGGTTTATTCCTGCAAGGGAAGAAGTTAATCCTACTCAGAACTCTGGTCCCTGACATTCTTGATCTGGCTTATCATGGACATCAGTGGATCATGAAAAACAAAATTGGAATCTGCCCAAAAGTGTGGTTCCTTGACATTGATTCTCAAATGGAACAAACTGTGATCTTCTCTCTGTCATCCCAAGTGACTGGGTCACATAGTCCTCCTGCCCCAATCATTTCAGAAGACTTGCCCAAGCTTATGGCTCTAGGTTAGCATAGATTTTGCCAGTTTATCTGATGGACAGCATTTACTGGTTGCTGTTGACAACTTTAGCAAATATCTGGTGCTAGAGTTTGTTAAGTCCACCACAGCTAACGTTGTTACACCTCTGGTAGAGAAGAAGTTTGCAAAAACAGCTTTCCTCACAAAATTTGCACCAATAATTGACTACCATTGCAAAGCCATAAATTCAATTGATACCTCAACTCAGTGAATGTCAAACATCAAGATAACACTACAGATGGCCTAAAGCCAAAAGAGACGTCAAAAAATGTATGTACACACTAAACAAGGTAATCCACTCAACAGAACGCGGGGACCATCTGGAGGGGACACTGTACAACTTCCTAAGGGAATATGGTACCACGCTGCACACTTTCACAAGATATTAGCATGCACACCTGTTATTTGGGACACAACTGCTCAATGCCCTCCCAACCCATCTTATGTGAGCCCCACATGCTTTTGATGCAACAGATGTCAAGATGACAAGAAACGAAGCAAACCAACAAGCAAGTTTCAGGTGAAGAGGGAAAAGCAGGCACTTTAAAGTTGGGGGTGTTGTATTGTAGAGGCAAAACCTCATGCAGCAAATTCAACCTCCATTTAATCCCATAACATGGACAGTGACCCAAGTGAGAGGAACCATGCTGTAGGCCCTTCAGGGAAGTACTTTTATAACTTGTAATATGTCAAAGTACTGTGGTGCTCATTCCGAGTTTGGCGGTAACCGAACCACCACACCGATGGCAGTCTTGTGACCAGCAGCAGGGTTGCAGTGCAGACCGCCAAATAACGAGTAAGGCGGTGAACCGAACGCAATACAGACAACTCACCACCAGCACCACCACCACCGATGAGCAGCATCTGCCGGCGGAAGGCAACTTCAGGCAGGCAGCAGCCAATGTCCCGCCCTCCATATTCCGAGTAATCTTTCCGCTGGGATATCCGGTGGGGCCTTACCAACATGAAAAACCTGGCAGAAACAGAAAGTACAAAAGGAAACACCCACCTGCAGGCACAGACACTGTTGCGGCCGCCATGGCAAATGAATTGCTAGTCTTCCCAGAATTTTATCTCGCCATACACCTTCAGGACCACCGATGACGATGAAGACGACAACCATAAGTATACCTAGCAAAGAGGGGAGGGAAATGGCAGTGATACGCTCCCACAGAGAACACACATACCCCCACACACAGTGAAGGCCACACACACACACACACACACAACATACGTCAATGCCAAATACCCAATAAACACACAGAGCCATGCAGATACGTGCCAAACATACAACACAATGCACAACATCACCAACACACCCCAGAACCACACAACGACAACTACCCCACAAACACCTCAACGCTGGCATAGACGGTGTGCGACACCACACATACACACACACCTTGAACTCCATGTAGTATTGACACACAATCAATAGCTGTGAACACACATCCAAACAATCATACAGGGGACACAACATGTGCAACCAACAATCAAGGAAATACACACATGCAGCACTAGACCTACGGATGCACACAACACCCCATACAAACACACGCAAGCAGACACACACACATCACAACATCCCCATGGCCCAAAGCATCTACCAAGCACATGCAACAACACAGACACAATCCACACACAGACCTCACACACCTTTGCACACAGATGTCACACCACCATGTAAAAGGAAACCAGGACAAGCATCTTATTTTGCAAACCACAGCAATGTGGGCAGTTGTATTCAACCAATAAATAAACTATATACAAAATGTGCCAATGGCAAGTCCAATGTCCACTTCAGCAGGATACATTGTCCATTAGTATGTGCCCAACTTGACTCCTGATTGAAAATAGGCCTTCACTTCACAGGGGCAGCATTGGGAAAGGCAGGCACCTCCGGATGTGGGGGTTATGGGGAGGCTTGGATGTGGAATGGGCCCATTTCAGCTTGGGGTTGGGAGGGGTGACCTTGACACTGGGAGGGGTGGATTTTTTGCTGGGTGGAAGAGCAGGGGAATCACCAGAGGTGGTACCCAAGGAATGGGAGGTGGAAAGGCCTGAGGGGGGCAGGGGGGCATGCTGTTTATAAGGAAGACGGGGTGAGAGAGAAGTAGGGAAGAGGTCAAAGGTGGTAAGGAAAACTCTGTTAGGTACACAGGGTAGTCACATGATTGAGGGTTGGGAGTGGAAGTAGCGGGAGTGCTCGTCTGATGTGTCTGTGTGCTGTACGTGGATGCTGGTGTGTGCAGTGCCTGTATGTGTGTGGTGGCTGAATGTTAGGTGGGTGAGTATGTACGTATGCATTTTGTGGGAGGAGGGGCCGAGATGCAGGAAGAGGGAATGGGTGATGTGTGAGTAAATAACGTGGTGGTGTGTGCAAGTGAGATGGATGTGCTGCAGGTGGTAGAGACTGCAGTTGTGGTGAGTGTGGATGTGGTGTGTGGGGTGTGTGACTGTGAGTTTGCTGTTGTGGTGATTGAGGGGATGACAGGAATGACAGCAGGACCAGTGTGTGATGATTCAGTGCTGGCAGGTCTTAGTGGAGATGTAATTGTAAGGGAGAAGGTGGTGGGAGAAGTGTTTGTTGTTGTGTTTGCAGCTGTGTGTTGCGTGTGTGTATGGCTGTGTGAACGTTTGTGATGCCCATGTCTGTCTTTGCACACCTTGTCTGTAGAAGTGGGTGTATGCATGTCTGTAGGTGTGCCCTGGATGGGTGTAGGGAGAGGGCTTGTGGATTGGGAACAGGTAGCTGGAGGGGGGACGGAAGATGAAGGGACACTGGCTGCCGTCAAAGGGGAGGCCAGAGCCTGAAACGATCTCTGTAGGCCAGACAAGGCACTGTGAATGCCTTCCAGGAATGCATTTGTCTGCTGCATCTGGGATGTCAGTCCCTGGATGGCATTCACAATCGTCTGCCCCACAGAGATGGACCTCAGGAGGTCAATAGCCTCCTCATTGAGGGCAGCAGGGCTGACTTGTGCAGGGGCAGAGGTGCCTGCGGCAAAGGAGACGCCCACCCTCCTGGGTGAGCAGGCACAGGCAACTGGGTGGGGGGCAACAGGGAGGGCAGTGCAGACAACAATAGTGTTGGTGTGGTACCAGAACGGTCCGCCACTGCCAGGGAGCTGCCATCGGAGGAGGTATCTCAATCAGATGTGTTGGTAGCTCCAGTCTCCCCGTGGTGCTCCCCTCGGCCTCCATCCCACTGGTCCCCTCAGCTTCACTGATGGCTGCCTTCTGGGTCCTGTGGGCTGCTGCATCCCCACTCGCCGGTGCCCTTCCTTCTTTGCCAGATGATGCTAATGCACACATAAATAGAGGAGAAGAGAAAAAAGGAGGATGGCAGAAACAGAAAGGGAGGAAAATATTAGAACCCACACATCCACTTCACCTACAACAATACGGGTAACAGTCCCTGCCTACGAAACAATAGACCAATTAGCAATTATTCCTAAATAGAGTCATGCAAGCTGAGTCCAAACTCATCTCAACCCTGCAGACCAAACTCCTGCATGAGGACAACTACATTCCCATTAATGCCAAAATGACTACTCCTAGAATCAAGCCTAGGATTATACCCAACCCCATGTCATCCATTACAGGATGATACTAATCTAAGCAGAGAGGGACTCAGGACACTAACTAACTGACAGGAATGTGAGGAGTACATGTGGTACAGAGGATCCATTGATGTAGGAATAGATGCAACTGCAACCTTCACGTAACATGCCTATCATTACTCATATACAGTGCCATCATGACCACTTTGTACTACTACAGTAAACACAGAAATGGAGGATGCAGCCATTGACATAATAGCAGACTTGAGAGACCCATACCTACAGCTGAACATGTGTCACATTACCACCACTTCTTATCCTACCTAGCTCAACATAGCGACCGTCACACACTCCTACTTGATGAATGTGACAACCAGGACTGTACATTCCATAAATCACATCTGTCTATGTTCATTTCAAGTCCAAGGAGGGTGACAGAGCACAACCATGCAGTAGTCACCTGACAGTCAACACTTACCCCTTGTGGCTGCTGTACTGCCTTCAAGCACCCATTTAACTCAGGGTACGCCACTGCCAGTATGCAGGCCATTGGGGGGTCAGGGTCCGACGTGCACCCCTCCCACTTTGGGAGGCCATTCCCAGCTGGACCTCTGCGGTCTTCCGGGCCCAGCGTCGCAGGTCCTCCCACTGCTTCCTGCAGTAGGTGCTCTGCCAGGAATGGACCACCAGGGTCCGCACTTCCTTGGTGATGGCTCGCCACAACCCTTTTTTCTGGTGGACACTGACCTTAATGGGAAACAGTAAGAAAATGGGGGACATGATGTAAATAAAACCAATCCAGCAGTAAGCTTTGGTGACACACAACAAACACTGTTCATGCACACTGGCACTATTACACACATATCAGGTGCATGCTACACACCTGCTCAGTCATGACATGTCAATGTGCACACACATACATCGACAAAAAACACCCAACATGTGGGATAAAGGACTTGGAACTGACCTGTTGTCCTGGAGCTCTGTACAGCCGCCCATACAGGGGTAGGACCCCTTCTACACGTTTCTCCAGCTCCTCTGTTGAGAATGCTGGGGCCCTTTCCCCTGCAGTGCGTGCCATCATTGCTCCAAGAGACAGGACACAGCAGCACACAAAGTGGAGGTCTGTCTATCTTGAAAGCCAGTTGTCAAGTTGTAGGAGGCTGGCCTGGCTTGTAGTGGGTACCAACGGTACTTACACCTTGTGCCAGGTCCAGTTATCCCTTATTAGTGTAGAAGATGTGTTTCTAGCAGCTTAGGCTGATAGAAGGTAGCTATGGCAAAGCAGCTTAGGCTGAACTAGGAGACATGTAAAGCTCCTACTATACCAATGGTGTCATATGCACAATATCATAAGAAAACACAATACACAGTATGAGGATAAGTTATATACACAAGATATATGTACACATACCAAAAGTATGCAGGTTATAGCAAGAAAAGTAATGCAAGCAGTGTAAAGTTACAATAGATTGCAATAGGAGCACAAAGGTATAGGGGCAACACAAACCATATACTCCAAAAGTGGAATGCGAACCACGAATGGACCCCAAACCTATGTGAGCTTGTAGAGGGTCGCTGGGACTGTAAGGAAACAGTGAGGGTTAGAAAAATAGCCCACCCTAAGACCCTGAAAAGTAGGTGTAAAGTGCACCTAAAACCCCCAGAGAGCACAGAAGTCGTGATAGGGGGATTCTGCAGGAAAAACAAACACCAGCAATGCAACAACAGTGGATTTCCAGACCTGAGTATCTGTAAGACAAGGGGACCAAGTCCAATAGTCGCGACAGTGTTGAGAGTGGGCAGGAGCCCAAGATGTGCAAGGAAGCTGCCACCTGTTGGAAGAAGCTTGGAGTTCTGCAAGAAAGAAGAGAGCTAGGAACTTCTCCTTCGGAGGATGGATGTCCCATGTCGCGATGAAGCTTGCAGAGGTGTTCCCACGCAGAAAGACAGCAAACAAGCCTTGCTAGCTGCAAGGGTCACAGTAGAGGTTTTTGGGTGCTGCTGTGGCCCAGGAGGGACCAGGATGTCGCCACTTGGAGGAGGAGACAGAGAGGGCACCCAGCAAGTCAGGTAGCCCTCACAGAAGCAGGCAGCACCCGTAGAAGTACCTGAACAGGCACTTGGAAGAAGAGTGAACCGGAGTCCATGCAATGCAGTCTAGCGTGGGGAGGCAAGGACTTACCTCCACCAAACTTGGACTGAAGCGTCACTGGACTGTGGGAGTCACTTGGACAGAGTTGCTGAGTTCCAGGAACCAGGCTTGTTGGGCTGAGAGGGGACCCGGAGGACCAGTGATGCAGTCTTTTGGTGCCTGCGGTTGCAGGGGGAAGATTCCGTCGACCCACGGGAGATTTCTTCAGAGCAGGTGCAGAGAGGAGGCAGGCTACCCCCAGAGCATGCACTACCTGTAAACAGTCGAGAAAGCAGGCAGGATGAAGCGATACAAGGTTGCTAGTAGTCGTCTTGCTACTTTGTTGCGGATTTGCAGGCATCCTGAGCAGTCAGTGGTCGATCCTTTGGTAGAAGGTGAAGAGGGAGATGCATAGGAACTCTGAGGAGCTCTTGCATTCGTTATCTGGTGAGATCCCCAAAGCAGAGACCCTAAATAGCCAGAAAAGGAGGTTTAGCTACCTAGGAAGGAGGATTGGCTACCAAGCGAGGTAAGAGCCTATCAGAAGGAGCCTCTGACGTCACCTGCTGGCACTGGCCACTCAGAGCAGTCCAGTGTGCCACAGACACCTCTGTTTTTACTTTTGTCCCCACCCTTGTCAGAAGACTTACCATCCTTCTTCTTGCCATCCTTGTTACCCCATGTATGGACTTTCCTGTTCACTCTTGTTCTGACCCATTTGTCTGCCTTCTTTCCCAATTCTTGGGGAGAGGTCAGATCTGAGTCCACTAGATATTGGTGTAACAAGTCAGACACACAATTATTCAGAATATGCTCTCTCAGAATAAGATTATACAGGCTTTCATAGTCAGAAACTTTACTGCCAAGTAACCACCCCTCCAAGGCCTTCACTGAACAGTCAACAAAGTCTATCCAGTCTTGTGAGGACTCTTCCGGTGTCTCTGAACTTAATCCTGTATTGTTCAGTGGTTAAGCCAAATCCATCAAAGAGTGCATCCTTCAAAACTGCAAAATTGTTAGCATCACTTTTTCTAACAGTAAGGAGCCTATCCCTACCCTTTCCATTGAAAGATAGCCACAATATAGCAGCCCACTGCCTTTGGGGGACCCCTTGTACCATACAGGCCCTCTCAAGTGCAGCAAACCACTTGTTGATGTCATCCCCCTCCTTGTAAGGGGGGACTATCTTGTGCAGATTCCTGGAATCATGCTCTCTAGCAGGATTACTATCAGGAATACTGCTGCTGCCACCATGGGGTCCTAACCCCAGTCTCTGTCTCTCCTTCTGGGAACCTCCATTACTACCAACATTACTAGGTGTCCTGCTAGGGGGAAGATCTGGTACAGAACCCTCCCCACCTCCCTCAAGGAGATCCCCTGAGTCAGAATGGGAACCTTCTATTGACCTCCCATTTGAAGTGCCTGCTTGGGACTCATCATTCACAATAAGCATGTTAAATAGAAACTCTTTTGTAGGGTGTCAGAGTCACCAGATCCTCGGGGTCTGTGCACGTTCCCAACACATCCACCACTGAACAGCTCCAAGACTCTGATAGATAAATCACAGAGGCTGAGAGAGTTCAAGAGGGGAAGAGGGGATTAGGAAGGGAACAGCTGGGAAGGAGGCCTGTAGTAAGAAAAAGGTTAGAACAGACAATATGAAAATTATGGGCCTGATTTTAAGCTTGGCGGGCGGCGGGAGCCGCCCGCCAAGCGGGAACCGCCAGAAGACCGTTCCGCGGTCAAAAGACCGCGGCGGTCATTCTGGGTTTCCCACTGGGCTGGCGGGCGACCACCAAAAGTCCGCCCGCCAGCCCAGTGGGAAACACCCTTCCCACGAGGAAGCCGGCTCCGAATGGAGCCGGCGGAGTGGGAAGGTGCGACGGGTGCAGTTGCACCTGTCGCGAATTTCAGTGTCTGCAAAGCAGACACTGAAATTCTTTGTGGGGCCCTCTTACGTGCACTGCAGGGGCCCCCAGGGGCCCCACGACACCCCATACCGCCATCCTGTTCCTGGCGGGCGACCCACCAGGAACAGGATGGCGGTATGGGGTGTCAGAATCCCCATGGTGGCGCAGCAAGCTGCGCCGCCATGGCGGATTCCCATGGGCAGCGGAAAGTCGGCGGTACACCGCCGCCTTTCCGCTTCTGGCCGCGGCTGTACCGCCGCGGTCAGAATGCCCGGTGGAGCACCGCCAGCCTGTTGGCGGTGCTACCGCCAACCCCCGCCCTGGCGGTATTTACCGCCAGGGTCAGAATGACCCCCTATATCTCCTGAAATCAATACTAGACTATGAATCTAAGCCTAGTCATTCTGAAAACATGAACAATCTAAGAATTAAGTTTAAAATGACTAAGTTTCAAGATGGCCAGATACCTGTAAGGGAATCAAGATTAATTAAATTAAAACTTTCTTATTCAAGTACTTTCCTTTACATGAGAATCAGAAGAACATTCTGACTAAATTTTAAACCAGTCATATAAATCCTGTTTTGAGAATGCATACTAGGACCATACAATATTGCATCTAGAAACTCTGGCCTTCTGTGTACTCTTAAAATGTTTCAACACAAATTGCACATATTGCAGATATATATATATATATATATATATATATATATATATATAGTAAACACCATAAAAGGATTGTGCACCATGAATAAGACAATATGGATTCAGGAAACAAATCACATAACTTGTCAACTCGAATATTACATAATAAATATGTTAGAATAGTGGCATACAATAAACAACATGAATTAAACTCGAGGAGAGAATCGCGCGTCTTGACGATTCGAGTGTCACTATGTAAAATACCAAGAAATGGTAGCACGTAATGAATATCAAAGTCAAATCAATCATTAAACGAATCGCGCGTCTTGCTGATTCGTAAAACACGATGTAAATGCCAAGAAATAACAGCTCACAATGAATAACAAGATCAAAGTACAATGAAACGAATTGCGCTTCTTTTGCCGATTCTTAAGCCACCATGTAAATGTCAAGAAATGGTAGCGCGCAATGAACAACAAAGTTAAATCCTCATGAAACGAATTGTGTGTCTTGCCAATTCGTAAGACATCATGTAAATACCAAGAAATAGTACCGCGCAATGGACAACAATGTTTAAACACCATAAAACGAATTGCGCGTCCTGCCAATTCGTAAGCCACCATGCAAATGTCAAGAAATGGTAGCACGCAATTAATAACAAAGTCAAACCTTTATGAAACAAATCACGCGTCTTGTCTATTTGTAAACTACCATATAAATGTCAAGAAATGGTAGCGCGCAAGTAATCTGTTACTCATTAAAGAATTAAACCAAGAATATGAAAATTCTCGATAACGGTGTCATGACAGTCCAACCACCGTCTTACCGCCTGGAACAATGATCACCAATGACGGATGAAGGGCAGATGACTGGAAGATCCAAATAGGCCACCGGGACAGGAGCTCAGGAAGGAGCTGCTGCTCTGCACCGGGACCTCTGAATAGTGAGCACTGGGAGTTGGGCTGGCTCTCTTTTATAGAGTCTTGGCCCAGCCAAGAACCACGCCCAGGCATGTTGCAGGATAAATCTCTGGAAGGCCCTGGAAGGAGGCCACACCCTAACACACTCTGGAAACCTGCAGCAATACATTTCAAAAGAACAGTATTTGTAAGCATATTAAAAATAAGTTTTCAGGATTGAACTCTGCAATGCAAAAGGTTAAACCACAACATATCAGCACAATGCATAAATTACGTTGTTTTGAGAGTGCTGGGTTTTTGCATTTTTGTCGCCAATAGAGCGCGTACTGCTCTGGTGTTGACAATGGTTCTTTCCTATCACTAAACCTCTATCTAAGCAGAGACTCCTTAGGCTCTTGTAATTTAAATTGTCATAAGTAGTATTGACCATTTTAAGAGTAGAATCTTCAACAGACATGATAGTAAAAGGTTTAAAAATAGTGAAAAGGAAGAAAAAGTTTCAGAACTTTTTAAAGAACAGAGAAAAAAACTTTTTCTAACTTTTAGAAAACTTTTAGGAGTTTTAGAATACTTTTCAGCACTTTGTAAAACGTTTGAGAGAAGAAAAGCAAAACCTTTTGGTTAGGTGTATATACACTGAACTTGTTTTGTATATTATTCTCTCATGAAAAGTACACAATGACAAAGTGGTAAGTAGTTACAAGTACTTATCCCACCACTGCACAACCAATGTAGGAGGCTGGCCTGCCTTGTAGTGGGTACCAACGGTACTTACATCTTGTGCCAGGTCCAGTTATCCCTTATTAGTGTAGAAGAGGTGTTTCTACCAGCTTAGGCTGATAGAAGGTAGCTATGGCAAAGCAGCTTAGGCTGAACTAGGAGACATGTAAAGCTCCTACTATACCACTGGTGTCATATGCACAATATCATAAGAAAACACAATACACAGAAGTACTAAAAATAAAGGTACTTTATTTTTATGACAATATGCCAAAAGTATCTCAGTGAGTACCCTCAGTATGAGGATAAGTTATATACACAAGATATATGCACACAAACCAAAATTATGCAGGTTATAGCAAGAAAAGTAATGCAAGCAGTGTAAAGTTACAGTAGATTGCAATAGGAGCACATAGGTATAGGGGCAACACAAACCATACACTCCAAAAGTGGAATGCGAACCACGAATGGACCCCAAACCTATGTGAGCTTGTAGAGGGTCGCTGGGACTGTAAGGAAATAGTGAGGGTTAGAAAAATAGCCCACCACAAGACCCTGAAAAGTAGGTTTAAAGTGCACCTACTACCCCCAGAGAGCACAGAAGTCGTGATGGGGTATTCTGCAGGAAGAACAAACACCAGCAATGCAACAACAGTGGATTTCCGGACCTGAGTATCTGTAAGACAAGGGGACCAAGTCCAATAGTTGTGACAGTGTCAAGAGTGGGCAGGAGCCCAGGAAATGCCAGCTGAGGGTGCAAGGAAGCTGTCACCTGTTGAAAGAAGCTTGGAGGTCTGCAAGAAAGAAGTGAGCTACGAACTTCTCCTTTGAAGGATGGATGTCCCACGTCGCGATGAAGCTTGCAGAGGTATTCCCATGCAGAAAGACCGCAAACAAGCCTTGCTAGCTGCAAGGGTTTTGGTAGAGGTTTTTGGGTGCTGCTGTAGCCCAGGAGGGACCAGGATGTCGCCACTTGGAGGAGGAGACAGAGGGGGCGCCCAGCAAGTCAGGGAGCCCTCACAACAGCAGGCATCACCCGCAGAAGTACCTGAACAGGCACTTGGAAGAAGAGTGAACCAGAGTCCACGCGAAGTCACAAAAGGGATTCCCACGATGCCGGAGGACAACTCAGAAGGTTGTGCACTGCATGTTAGAGTGTCGGGACACAGGCTGGCTGTGCACAAAGGAAATCCTGGAAGAGTGCACAGGAGCCGGAGCAGCTGCAAATCACGTGGTACCCAGCAATGCAGTCTAGCGTGGGGAGGCAAGGACTTACCTCCACCAAACGTGGACTGAAGAGTCACTGGACTGTGGGAGTCACTTGGACAGAGTTGCTGAGTTCCAGGGACCACACTCGTCGGGCTGAGAGGGGACCCAGAGGACCAGTGATGCAGTCTTTTGGTGCCTGCAGTTGCAGGGGGAAGATTCCGTCAACCCACAGGAGATTTCTTCAGCGCTCCTGGTGCAGAGAGGAGGCAGGCTACCCCCAGAGCATGCAACACCGGGAAACAGTCAAGAAAGCCGGCAGGATGAAGTGATCCAAGGTTGCTAGTAGTCGTCTTGCTACTTTGTTGCGGTTTTGCAGGCATCCTGAGCAGTCAGCGGTCAATCCTTTGGTAGAAGGTGAAGAGGGAGATGCAGAGGAACTCTGATGAGCTCTTGCATTCATTATCTGGTGAGATCCCCAAAGCAGAGACCCTAAATAGCCAGAAAAGGAGGTTTGGCTACCTAGGAAGGAGGATTGGCTACCAAGCGAGGTAAGAGCCTACCAGAAGGAGCCTCTGACGTCACCTGCTGGCACTGGCCACTCAGAGCAGTCCAGTGTGCCACAGACACCTCTGTTTCCAAGATGGCAGAGGTCTGGGACACACTGGAGGAGCTCTGGGCACCTCCCCTGGGAGGTGCAGGTCATGGGAGTGGTCACTCCCCTTTCCTTTGTCCAGTTTCGCGCCAGAGCAGGGCTGGGGGATCCCTGAACCGGTGTAGACTGGCTTATGCAGAGATGGGCACCATCTGTGCCCATCAAAGCATTTCCAGAGGCTGGGGGTGGCTACTCCTCCCCAGCCTTCACACCTATTTCCAAAGGGAGAGGGTGTTACACCCTCTCTCAGAGGAAGTCCTATGTTCTGCCTTCCTGGGCCAGGGCTGCCTGGACCCCAGGAGGGCAGAAACCTGTCTGAGGGGTTGGCAGCAGCTGCAGTGGAGACCCCGGAAATGCAGTTTGGCAGTACCCGGGTAGTATGCTACAGACCTGGGGGATCATGTTACATGGCCATGTTCGGAGTTACCATTGTGACGCTGTACATAGGTAGTGACCTATGTACAGTACCCCTCACTCACAAAGTCTGGGGAATTTGCCCTGAAGGATGTGGGGGCACCTTGGCTAGTGCCAGGGTGCCCACACACTAAGTAACTTTGCACCCTACCTTCACCAGGTGAAGGTTAGACAAATAGGTGACTTATAAGTTACTTAAGTGCAGTGGTAAATGGCTGTGAAATAACGTGGACGTTATTTCACGCAGGCTGCAGTGGCAGGCCTGTGTAAGAATTGTCTGAGCTCCCTATGGGTGGCAAAAGAAATGCTGCAGCCCATAGGGATCTCCTGGAACCCCAATACCCTGTGTACCTCAGTACCATATACTAGGGAATTATATGGGTGTACCAGTATGCCAATGTGAATTGGTAAATTTAGTCACTAGCGTGTTAGTGACAAATTTGGAAAGCAGAGAGAGCATAACCACTGAAGTTCTGGTTAGCAGAGCCTCAGTGAGACAGTTAGGCATCACACAGGAAACACATACAGGGCACATACTTATGAGCACTGGGGCCCTGCCTGGCAGGGTCCCAGTGACACATAGACTAAAACAACATATATACAGTGAAATATGGGGGTAACATGCCAGGCAAGATGGTACTTTCCTACAAAAGTGAGCTGGCCCACACAAAATGGCGGTTACGACCACATCGGTTATAACCGTCACCACCGGCGGTGATCGTTATTGGTCCCAGTCTCCCATTGGCATCAATGTTAACCAATGAGGAGTTGCACAGTGGTTCAAACCACACTTTGCCATTACGACTTCCGCCGGCGTAACAAGGTCACTTCCAGCAGTCCAATGCTTGCCGGACACGCGGATGCCATTTTAATCTGTGACATTACTGTCCTGAGTTTACACAGCGTAACTACCTGCATGTCATCACAAATACATACTTAAGTTCTGACATGGTGAATATAGACACATGTAGTGCGAGTCTTGGGACGTTTCCACACTTGACACAATAATTGTCAGCATATATGATCAGTATAGTGGGACACATGGAAGGTGTAGGTGTACATGTCCTGAATACGTCCATCCCCACAGGAATTATGTGCCATTGTCTGGTTAGGTACAGAGGGTGGAGTAATGTGTATTCCCACACCATGACAGGCAACTTGCATGACTATTACCCAATGACTGTTGTGTGTCATACTGAATAGTCTACATTGTGAGAGATTCCCAGATTGCTGTTTGTGTCCCCGCACAGATTTGGTCATAATTGAGTGATGAGGAATACACCAATTTACTGGCCACTCGTTGATCTTGAAACAATGGAAGAGCGCCACATCATCATGACCTATCGACTAAACTGTTTGTGCATCAAGAAACTGGTCGCCCAGTTGAAGCCAGACCTCCTGCCGGGTTTGAGGAATACCCATGCCATCCCTCCAACAGTCCAGGTGCATTTCGTGGCAAGTGGCTCTTTTCAGGCCCAGTGGGACTGGCTGCAAGGTTTTCGCAGCCCACGTTCTGTAATGTGTTGCAGGATGTCCTGGATGCCCTACTCAAGCATGTGCACATGTCATTAGGTTCCCACTACCTCCAGATTTTCCCACTCTAAAAGCAGCCTTCTACAACATCTCAAATGTCCCACATTGATGGGACTCATATTGCCCTGGTACCTCAGAGGATCAATGAACAGGTCTACAGGAAAAGTACATATTCACTCAATGTACAGGTGGTGTGTCTTGCCGACCAATACATTACACATGTGAACGCTAAATTCCCTGGATCAGTACATGATTCCTTCATTCTGAGGAACAGCAGTGTCCCTGCAATGATGTCACATCTACAGGGAGAAAGGGCCTGGCTCATAGGTATGTGTACTGCTCTCCATGTCAGGCATTTATACCCCTCATGACACAGTCAGCACTCCGCCTAGCAATGTTATCTATGGCTATGTTTCCTTTTCCACTCAGGTGACTCCAGATACCCCAACTTGCCCTGGCTCCCGACACCTGTGAGACATCCAACTACATTAGGGGAGAACAGGTACAATGAGGCACATGGCTGGACGAGGCGTGTGATTGAATGGACTTTCAGTCTCTTGAAAGCTAGATTTTGTTGTCTTCATGTGTCTGGTGGTGCCCTACAGTACAATCCAAGGAAAGTCTGCAAGATCATTGTTGCATGCTGCATGCTCCATAATCTGGCCCTCAGAAGGCACATCCCACTGTTGGATGAGGGGGACATTAATGCTAGAGCAGTGTTTGTGGCCAGTGACTCAGATGCTGAGGAGGGGCTGACGAGGATGAGGCACATGACAAAAGGACTGACATGATTTCTCACTACTTTCCTTAATGTACAGGTATGTCTGCATTACATATCATCTGCACATGGGAGATGTATTGCTGAAGCCAATCTGTAGCCAGTATTTGCATGCATAAAGGTATGCGTGGGGACTAGAGCCTTACATATTGGTTGATGATCTTGGAGGGTAGGTGACTCACCATAAGAGGTAGTGGAAATGCACAACTGCTAAGTACATTTGTGGAATGCTGGTGCCATTGCGGTACAGCCTTCTAGTTGTACTAAAGGTTTAGCGTCCTCAGGCTACCTGTTTGGGGATATGTTAGGGGGACTTATCAGTCTTGTCGTGCTGCGTAAGCTTGTCATGCATTGTCATCTGCTGTGTGGCAAGTACCTGTTCCTGACTACTCAGGAAGTTGTACAATTGAGGATGTTACCTATGTTTCATCTTTTCTGTCCAACACGTGTGTGAATGCCAATGCAGACCCTTAGATATGGAGTAACATAACTGCTGGGACACTCATCCTGTGTTTGTGTTCAACTGATATTGATGTATGACTGTGGATTACATTCCTTACAACATTGTACCTCATTCCATTTATTTATCCCTCCTCAGGTGACATCTCTGTTTGCAGTCTGCTTGCTGATTTGCCTGTTGGCATAGTTGAGAGTGGATGTTAAAACAATATGGATGTACTTACACACATGCTGGAGTATCCCACTACATCACTAACTTTGACATTATTGTTGTGTAGACATGTGTATTCATTTGTTGTTCTGTAACAAATTTAGCAATACAAACAATAAAGAGACATGCACCATGACTTGTGATAATAGGTGTTTATTTAGTGTAGAATTTCACAGCCCAGAGGAGTGGGGTAGTACTCTGGGTGATGATCAGAGTGGGTGGTCCAGCTGTTAGGTTCAGAGGTCTTGTGTCCATCTGCCTCAGAATGATGTGACCTTGGTATTGGACAGCCAATGGGGTGTAACAGTGGCACACAAGGGTGACATTTCAGAAGAGGGATCACTTTCTAGTGGGGGGATTGGTCTTGGCCTGAGGTCCTGCAGGATGTCTGGATGGGCGACCTCTTTTACAGGGGGGTTGGGTTCCTCAGCTGCAGGGGTAAGGGTGCTGGTGGCCTGTGGGTCCTCCTGCTGTGCCTCCATTCCAGTAGCAGGTGCTGATGTGGAGGGCAGTGGTGTTGACTGACTACTGGATGGGGCCTGTTGTTGGGTGGAGAATGTCCGCAGGATGCAGTTGAGTTCCTTGAACTCCCCTAATATGGAGGCCATGGTGGCATTTTGTGCCTGCCACTGCTGCCTGGCCTCCTGGTTGTATTCTTCCTGGAGCCTTTGTGTTTCCTGCAAGGTGGTGAGTATCTGGCCCAACTGGTCCTGGGTTTTCTGGTAGACTCCCAGGGCTCTGGAGACGGCCTCCTGGCCAGTTGTGTCCTGTACCTGCTTTGTCCCTTGTCCCACGATTGGCCACCCACTGGTCCTTGCCCCCTGTGCCTGTGCCCCTGTTGCAGTGTGCCCCCTCCGACTGAAACCAGGACCGTCATTGTCTTGGGTTTGCACCCTTGACTCCTGCCCCTGTCCTGTGGGGCACACTGATGATTGATGTGACCTTAGGACACAAGTATGGGAAGGTGGGTTCTGCTGTGCACTGGCTGCCACAGGGAAGGTGGTTTTAGTTGTGGGCAGGGTGAGGCTGGTGGTGGTGGACTGACCACTCATGCCTGATGGGTCAGGTTTGTTGTCCGAATCCAGACTTGGAGGTGAATCCTACCCTATTGGTGCTGCATCCAGGCCTGGGCTTCCTGTTACTGGTCTCCTCTGCTGTGTGTCAGTACTTGGGACACCTGTGAGATGAGAGGTATTGTGTCAGATGATGGTATTGTAGCAGTGACACAAATGGTTGTATGTTGTCATTTACTGTATTTGTAGGACAGTAATGGCATTGACAGTTTCCAGTCCATGGCTTGTGTTCCCATCAGTGGAAGGTTGCAATGGCCCTATTTTGGAGTACAGTTTAAGTTTGTCTTGCTACTGTCATTGCCATGTACTGATGTGCATTCCTACCACATATTGGTGATGGGGAGTGACATGGTTTTACATGCAATTGCAGAAATGTAATATGGACGTAGCAGTCAGGAAAGAGTAGGGAGTGTTGCTTGTGGTAGTTGTGGTACTTACTGCTGTGTGAGGCATACATGCACTAGGTTGGGCTGTGAGGGAAAGGCGTCAGTGGGGAGCTGTAGCATGCAAGGGTGGGTGTAGGGTCAATAGTGGGTCTGTCCACATTCGGGTAGTTTCAGGGGGTGAGAAAGTGGTGGGGATACATGCTGTGCACAGGGACATGGTGGCCAGTGAGTACAGCAGACTTACCAGTGTCCAGTCCAGTAACAATTCCCGTCAGTCCTTCCGGATGTAGAATGGCCAGAGCCATCTCCTCTCACAGTGCCATTTCTGGGGGAGTTGGTGGGGATCCTCCACCAGTCCTCATGACGGTACCTGGAAGCCATGGCCCGTACCTTCCCCCTAAGGTCATTCCACCTCTTCCTAATGTCCTCCTTTGTGCGTGGATGGTTACCCACTGCATTCACCCTGTTGACTATCTTCTGCCATAAGTCGTTCTTCCAGGCTATGGATGTCTGCTGGACGAGTGCTCCAAACAGTCACGGCTCCACTTTGACTATTTCTTCGACCATAAGCCTGAGCTCCTCTTCTGTGAATCTGTTTTTTTTTTGGTGCCATGGTGGTTGTGTTGTAGGTGGGGGTGTATGCTGTGGAGGGATTCTGGGTGTGCTGTTTGTAGTTGTGAATATGTAATGGTATGTGTGTGTGCTCTGTGGTGTTTGTGTGCAGTGGTGTGTTGTGTGATACGTGCTTAGTATGATAGTGCCTGTAGTATCTATGTGCAGTGCCTCCTTTCAGTGTGCTCTTCTCTCGCTCTTTTAGGGTTTCTAGTTGTAAAGGGTTCGGGGTATGTGTGGGGGTCTGTTTTGTAATGATGTGGAAAAGAGTGTGTATGTGTTTCAGGTGTTGCTATTGGTGTTATCCCATCTGATGCAGTGTTAATGCGGTGGTGGCTATTTTTTTTCCTGCGGCGGTTTGAACCATTGAGTTCCGCGATACTGATTTGTGACTTGGAATTTGGCAGCCGGTATTTTCTCAGCGCGGTGGTGGTAGTGGTGCAGCTGCCTCTTTCATACTGTCGTTTGGGCCGATGGTGTTGTTTTTTGAGTCTCTTTTTGGTGGTGTTGTGTGGGTCACTTGTAATGCGGCGGTCTTCACTCTGCCATCGCTGGTGGTGTATCGGCTGCCGTTTGCACAGCGGTCTTCGGTAATGACCACCAAACTCGGAATGAGCACCTGAGTCATCATTGGCCTAACCACCACACGACTGGGAAAGGTCCAACTACCACTGCAGGAGGATGTTATACCTGAGTATCCCCACAATCGAGTGAGCAGTGACTCCTAGCAATCTTGGACGTAAGCCAGACGAGGCAGCCGCCCCTATGTGTTGAGGTCTGACCCTGCCTCAAGTTTTTATTGATTAAGACCCCCGACAAGGATCAACAATATAACATAGAATTTACCACAATCATGCTATAATCAAGTGTACACTTATATTAAATATTTAAAACAATTTCAAAAAGGATTTTGAAAATGTTAATACATTATAACACACAAATTCACTTGGAGGAAACCTTATAAAATGTTACAATTCATCTGTGTTTGTTATGCTAAATTTAATATAGAACAGAGTTATATATTGATGACGTGCTACTGAGACAGCAGGACAAATGTTCCGTGGATGACTTAGATCTTGAATCTCTCCCTGACACATATCACACATTCCTGTGGAGTTATACCAACAGCTAATATAGGTATTGAGTGGTAGCACCCCTAATCTAAGTAGCAGTATCTATCACCATGATCTAGATTGAAAGATAAATACTTTTGCAAGTATGTGCCACCTCGGACAACCCACAGAGATTTATATCATTTTAACTTCATGTAATGAATGCTGACACTTAATTCATGCAGGGGGTCCAAGAGGATAAGTATTCCACCGTACATTCCAGTTTACTCAAAACTAATTTTGCATTTGGCTTAAAAGTGTTAACTTTTTTAAGGTTGTAAGGGTTTCTTGCATTAAAATATCTTTAACTGACGTGACTTGATTGTTCTGTCTCAAAGATACCTAGGCCCATATCTATACTTTTTTAGCACCACATTTGTGTCATTTTTTGACACAAAAGAGGCGCAAACTTGCAAAATACAATTGTATTTTGTAAGTTTGCGCCGTTTTTGTGTCAAAAAGTGGCACAAACGCGGCGTCTAAAAATAAATATGGGCCCTAATCTTTGTAGTCTTACAGCATAGTTCATGATTGGAGACTAGCCAGTTGTAGGACTACTGGGTTTTCCAACGTTTGGTTGTTTCAGTGCTATACTGCTTGTTACAGAGCTGCTGTTTGTTTAGTTTTAAAGTTTTGGAGGAATGTTTTGTACAAAGAATCATGTTGATGCATGACAAGGTGACCTCTGCACGTTCCTCCACAGTGGTCTCAGCCTGTGGTGCATGAACAAAGGGTATAAATAAAGTCGGGTCTGAGACGCAGAGACCAGTCCCATGAGGCCCTAGAGAAACCACCAACCTGTGAGTGTCTGTGCAAGCCATCACCGTGCACGGGAAAATGCAACAGCCCAATATCTTTAGGGGCATACACAGCAAATAATCACACAGCGCAGTGCAGCAATTCACCCTGCTGCACTGCACTGCGTGATAGGGAAAGGGCAGAAATGTGCAGAACTTAACATTGTACGGTGCATTCGTTTTTTTCCTGTGTTTGTGCACAATGTGCTGCCTAGCACCAATGCAGGCCCCCTTGTACCATGGTGAAAAGGTTCCTACATTGCAGACAGGATTGTTTTTGTGCAGGAAAGGCACAACTATCCTCAGAGGCATTTTCCTCTTTCTATGTGTGCTGCAGATTTCAGCACACATAGAAAGAGGAAGTAAAAAGGAGAAACAAAGATATTTCTCCTCATTACGCCTAACCTGGAGAGGGGTAGCATTTTCACACATTCCCAGGTCTACCATTAATGGTAAATCTGGGAATGCACCAAAATCGATGAGTGGGAGTACCCAAGCTCACCCATTGAGGGCCATATTTATACTCCGTTTGCGCCGAAATTGCGTCGTTTTTTTTGACGCAATTTCGACGCAAAACTAACGCCAACTAACGCCATATTTATACTATGGCGTTAGAGGCGAATAGCGCCAAAGTTCCCGGAATGTGCGTCATTTTTTAGCGTGAACCCCTTCCTTGCGTTAATGATATGCAAGGGAGGCGTTCCCGTCTAAAAAATGACTCCCAGGCCTTTACGTGGTATTTATACTCCCGGGCAAAAGAGACGCCCGGGAGTTGGCGTGGCTAAAAACGGCGCATTTGCGCCACTTTTTAACGCCTGCTCAGGGCAGGCGTTAAGGGGCCTGTGGGCTCAAAATGAGCCCACAGGTGCCCTCCCATGCCCCCAGGGACCCCCCCTGCCACCCTTGCCCACCCCAGGAGGACCCCCAAGGATGGAGGGACCCACCCCAGGGACATTCAGGTAAGTTCACGTAAGTATAATTTTTTATTTTTTATATTTTTTTTTTGTGGCATAGGGGGGCCTGATTTGTGCCCCCCTACATGCCACTATGCCCAATGACCATGCCCAGGGGACAGAAGTCCCCTGGGCATGGCCATTGGGCAAGGGGGCATGACTCCTATCTTTACAATGATAGGAGTCATGTTGATGGGGGATGGGCGTCGTTAAAAAATGGCGCAAGTCGGGTTAAGACGATTTTTTCGACGTAACCTGACTTGCCCCATTTTAAGACGCCCATGCGCCATTTTCCCCCTACGCCGGCGCTGTCTGGTCTACGTGGTTTTTTCCCACGCAAACCAGGCAGCGCCGGTCTGATTGCGCCGTCTAACGCCATTCCATAAATACGGCGCCCGCTTGGCGCTTCAGAATGGCGTTAGACGGCGCAAAACTTTTTGACGCTAAACTGCGTTAGCGCAGTTTAGCGTCAAAAAGTATAAATATGGGCCTGAATGCCTTGCCAGGGCAAAGTAACGCAACGCAGTCATTTTGCGGGGTTGCGTTACTCTAAATTTATCAAGTCAGGCAAGGTGGTCTTGCACGGCTTGATAAATCTAAGTTAAGAGTTGCGTCGCTCTTGCACCTCCCTGTGTGACGCAAGAGTGCACACGTGACACAGCTCTATGATGAATATGCCCCAAATGTTAAAAAGTGCGTAAAATTATATTCTCTGTAAATATGGCAATGTAAATCATAGATTTAAAAAAACAATTAAATTGTATAGCGAAATGAAATTGTATAGTTTAAACTATTGTAAGAGGGTTTGACATCTGAATTGTAATGAGACCCAGCAATCACTGCTCTTACTGAATTGTCTGCCAAATCTGTCTTTAATTGATTTTGGAATTAAAACACACACACTATGACTTATTTAGGGAAAACAATGATTCCTAGGTCACAGAATAGTTTAGTTTTGAATGAAACTTGTAAAACAAACCAAAACAAAAGGATAGAGTATTATGGGCCATATGTACCAATGGACACAGAATGGGTAAAGCCATTTGTTACATCTGGCCCTATGCTCCTTAGCAGCAGCTGACACGAAAATATATCTTAGATTAAATGTTTGAAGCAACGGTGTCTGCTAACCGTGAAGTAAATGCTCCTTTGGCGCCATCTATTGGCAATAATGTAAAGTGAGCTTAACTCCAGCTCTTTATGATCACTTTATCAGCAAACGAATGCGTTTTTTTTTATTTCAAAGATGGCAATTAATTACTGCATGCGGTTTGTTTGAGAAAGCTGAAATAAATATCAGACAGGTCTATTGGGCTACAGGCCATCACTGCTCAACAAAATACAACAATCACAGAGAAGCACGATGTCTATAGAATGCAGCAAAATGGTCCTCGTTTGGTACATTTCGGTAAGCACCTTAGGACAGCACAAAATGCCTTTTTCCTAATTTACTTTAGCTGCAAATTACCCTAAAAGTAACGCAAAGCAGCACGATGCACTGCTTTGCATTACTTAGCTCTAAGGGCGTCGAGTGTTTCTAGGAATAGTATTTTGTACCCGAAAGGCACCCTTGCAGTACAAAACCTTTTCTAGACTCTCGAACACACCCTTGCACTATGGCGCAAAAGTGTGTGCGTGGTGCACAGCAGCTAAAATCTGAGCTGGCAATAGAGAAAGGGGAGGAGAGTGCCATATCTTTTTAAATATGGTACTCTCCTGCTCCCTTCTTTGTCACATACAGCAAAATGTTTCGCTGCTGCTCTGGGTGAGAATTTTGTATATCTGCCCCAGGGGTTGTTATTCCTTGATTAGGAGTATGACCCCTAGCAGAGGGTCACATGCAAACGATATATGTTTCTGCACATAAAACAAGCATTGGCGTAGACAAAAAGTCTGGCTTGAATTTGAGTCCTGGCTAAAACAGTACATAAAATATTGCTGCAGTGAAAAAAATTAAATAAAAACCATTGGTTTCCGTATATGTGCATCTCTGGGATACATAACTTAATATGTGATTTCAACATGGCAATGTGCTAATATATAGGGTAAAATTAAGCAATTGCATTCATATTATTAATGAACTCTAGGACGTAGAACGTGTATTACAAAATCGGTTTCATCGACTCTCAAGCCGATAAGGCCATTGGGAGACCAAGAAAAATGTTGTGATGCTCAGATAATTATATTAGGTGTCTTTTTTGTTTGCACTGCTATCATCTTACTAGCTTCTTCGGAGTGTAATGGAAAATAACCAGGAGCACTGTAAAAATATGGACACACTGAAAGGAGTTATGCTGCAGTGTTGTCTGAATTATGAAGCAAGAAAAGTCAAATTATGAGATATATTACCTGACTAGTGGGACATTATGCAGATTCTGCGACATGAATATCTCTCTATTATCATGTTAATACCCAGTGGTATTTATATACAATTGTTTCCAATTACTTAATAACTTCACCCTGCCTGGAAACACAGGCACCGCATTTTATTAGTAATCTCACACCTATCTCCCAGAAAGAGCTACAGTGAGCCGAACGTATACCTATATTTGGTCATTTCATGTACAATAAGTTGTGTCTCGTTCATTCTGCTCATTCCAGCTGTGTATTAACAACAGTCTCTTGGAGCTCAGTGTACATATAATTCATTATTTGTCCATGCTGAGGGCTTCTAGAAGGAATCCTTTCCTACACGAAACTGTCCGATGTAGCAGTGATGTACTGTAAATATTTATTATGCAAGTGTCACATTTCAGAGTTCAAACATCAAATTTAAACAGATGCGAAATAGGGCATTCATAGTCCCGTATTAACATAGCTGCTGATTTGAGAACATCGTAGTACTAATATGAATTGTTTCAAATATGAAACCAAATATTTGTACATGAAATAATCATTGTTTTAATTCGTGTTCATATATATGTCAATATCAAAAGTTTTTTTATTCTAAATTGTGAACAAAAGCAATCCAATCTATGAGGAGTAGATTAGAGATACTAGTGTTGAAATTCGTACCACTTAAATAATTGCATGCAGGAATCAACAGGTAGACCTGTTAACTTTAAAACACTACAACTCATTCCCTAAGCAGTTTTTAAAATACTTTTTGTTTTGATTGAGCTAGAATCAATACTTTTGTTAAAATTATCGGTATGCATCACGTGAGAATTATCAAATAAAGCAGATTAAAAATTATACAGAAACCACACTGGTGTGGAGCTAAATGTTTTTTAGTTACCATGAGTATAACCAACAAACAGCAGAGTTATCCCTAGCATTTCACACATCACTGGGGGGGCTTCGGAGGTGGTGGTGGGGGGTGCTTAGATTTAAAATGTGTAACCAGTTATGGAGGTCACCTCTTCAGATGACTAAAGATACATTAGAAGTAGCCCGGAAGCAGGCACCACAATGTAAATTTTTTTAAACCGCCAGTTCTATCTATGAAGATCATTTTAAAATCTGTATACAGTAGAAGGAGGGATGAAAAGACAAACATCATATTTCAATCAATATATAAACAAAGAAGAGAAAACAGTATTTTTTAAGTCTCCTTTAGGCAAGGGTGGCTTTCATGGACCTCTAATTCACCAAAATGCCAGGGGTAGCCGAATTGGGATCACGGCCTGTAACCTTCAATGTCACTCACACAAACGTGCTTACACATTATCCACTATTGGTGTAATAAAACATGAGAAAAAACAGATTGGAGCCCCAACCAATGTCCATAAGGATGGACTCCTGTGCTCCTCTGAGGCCAGGGGTTAGAAAGGGAATGCCAGAGGTCGCAAGAAGCAAGCCAGGGGTCACAGCTGCAACCTCTGGTGACCCCTATATTACACTCGTTGTGCCACCCACATTAGTAGCCCTGTAATCATGTCTCAGACCTGCCACTGCAGTGTCTGTGTGTGCAGTTTTAAACTTCAAATTCGACTTGGCAAGTGTACCCACTTGCCAGGCCTAACCCTTCCCCTAAGGTAGGCCCTAGGTAGCCCAATGGGCAGGGTGCAGTGTATGTTTAAGGTAAGACATATACTAATGTGTTTTATATGTCTTGACAGTGAAATACTGCCAAATTCGGTTTTCACTGTTGTTGGGCAGCCCCCATGTTAACCTATCTCTCTCATAGGTTAACATGGGGGCTGCCTTTAAACATGATTACATCGTAGATTCCCTTTGGGAGTGGATAGACATGGAGTTTGGGGTCTCTGAACTCACCAATCAAAAATACATCTTTTAGTGAAGTTGGTTTTGAGATTGTGGCCCTCATCACAACACTGGCAGTAAAAGCCACTTACCGCCGTGCAGAAGACCGCAAACACACCACCGCGGCCGCGAACTCGGCCACAGCTATTATGACCTACAGCACGGAATCCGCAAAAATTGAGACACCCACACAAGTCCACCACACCAAAGGTCAGTGATAAACTGGCGAAAACAAAACCTCCACCGTCACGCCAACTGAAATACGCCCACACTATCACGACACACTAACCCACGCAGCGGTCTTTCAACCGCGGTATTCCATTGGCGGTACACTCCGCCGCGCTCAAAATTCACACACTTGTACAAAAACACTACCACATTGGACAATTCGAAACACACACACCTGATACACATACACACACCACCCAATACAATATAAAACACACACCCACATCACCCACAAACCCCTACGACCAAAAATCCAGAACGAAGGCCAGAGAGAGACACCACAAGCAACTACCAAGCATCCACAGGCACACAATACCATCACCCACAGAACTTCCACGCACCTCACACAACACACCACTAAATATCACCCCACCTATCACTACACACACCACCCCACACATCACCCACACCACCCCATGGCACGGCAAAGACACCCCAGGTTCTCTGAGGAGGAGCTCAGGGTCATGGTGGAGGAAATCGTTCAGGTAGAGCCACAGCTATTCGTATCACAGGTGCAGCACACCTACATAGCTAGGAAGATGGAGCTATGGCGCAGAATTGTGGACAGGGTCAAAGCAGTGGGACAGCACCCAATAAATCGGGATGACATCAGGAAGAAGTGGAATGACCTACGGGGGAAGGTGCGTTCCGTGGTCTCAAGACACCACCTTGCGGTTCAGCAGACTGGCGGCGGACCCCCGCCTCCTCCCCCACAACTAACATCATGGGAGGACCAGGTCTTGGCGATTCTGCATCCTGAGGGCCTCGCAGGAGTAGATGGAGGAATGGACTCTGGTAAGTCAAATCTTAACTATTACATCCCCCACCCTACCTGCATGCCATCACATACCCCCACCCTCACCCTCACCCCACCACTCCTACTCCTCACAAATGTTCCACTACCACAACCCACACATCCCAACACCAAGCCCTGCATGCAACAACAAAGCATGAACATCCATCACCAAAGCATGCCCACTGCACATACCCATACACCCCCCTAAACCATCATCACACAAGGTCCTACACAGGAATGCAAGCACTGGGTACACGGACACCTACCCATTCCACACCATGGCACACACAGATGTAATAAACATCCTTTTATACCCCTGCAGGACCCCTACCCAACGTCACCGGACAGGAGGGTCCACACATGTCCACACCACCAACAGAAGAGGCCTACAGTGATGACAGCAGCGCTGTCCAACTGGATCTAGATGACCAGCCCGGCCCATCGGGGACCTCTGGACAGTCGGTTCCCCTGACACAGTCACAGGCCACCACAGAGCTTCCCCCTCTGGAAACACCAGCACAGCACCCACCAAGCGGGCCCATATTTCTGTCCCCAGGACACGTCAAGCAGCAGTGTGTCCACCACTACAGGGAACCCAGGCTAACCCACCACCCCAACAACAACAGGGACCTGGGGACAGTGGTAGTGGGCACACGGTCCAGGGGACGGAGGCCCAGGAACACAGGGGAACTGGGAGGGCTGCTGTGCGACAGGCGGAGGACAGGCCCAGGGAACCCACTCTCCACGAGGCCCTCTCCTCCATCATGGGAGCCTACCACCACTCCCAGGAGACGATGGCAACGGTACTGTCCAACTTTCAGGAGACCCAGTGCCTGCAGGAGGAACAGTATTTGGGCTTCAGGGAGGAACTCAGAGCCATCAATTCCACCCTGGGCACCATCGTAGGGGTGCTGAAGGAAGTACTCAACACCAGGAGGGACACTGTGGCACAACAAGGGGCCCCTGACACTAGCATGGACGATGAACTGCCCACCACCTCCGCCGGCGCTAGTGGACAGGAGGCACGGCCACAGGACCACCACACCATCACCCCACCCCCTGTAGAGGGAGAACCACCCCGCAAACGGTCCCTGAGATCCAGGACAAAGACAGAGAACGATGCCAAGACCCCTCCAAGAAATGAGACACCCTGAATGTCATCCTTTTGTCCCACTTTGTCACCCTGTCCATCCTTAAACTGCCCCAGCTCCACTTCCTATGCCCATTTGGGCAATGCACCTGTGAGACTAATAGACTGGACTCTGCCATGGACATTCCTCTACCACCACCCCTCAACATTTTACAACCCCCTCCATGTTGAGCACTTAAATAAACAACCTTGAAGCACAAACCAATCTGGAGTCAGTCTGTGATTTCGGAATAGTGTATTAGCAATTACTGTGGCAAAATGCTCTTTCAATTGTAGTGTCAACATACCTATGTCACACAGCTCTAGTCCATGAGGAATCAAAGCAGATGTCACACAGTGGGACCCACATCTGTGAAATCGTAAGGGAAAGTGACAACTCAGTGACCATACACTGGGTGAAAACGACAGCCAGTAGAGAGGTAGTAGTGTTAAAGTACATGTAGTAGGCAGGTTTGTATTCTTACCTGTGTCTCACTGGAAATATTGCAGGATCACCGAGTTACTGTTGTCCATGTCCTCTTCTTCTGCTTCCTCGTCTTCACTGTCCACATGCTCCACAGCTGCAACAACACCGCCATCTGGACCATCCTCCTGCAGAAAAGGCACCTGTCGTCGCAAAGCTAAGTTGTGAAGCATACAGCAGGCTACGATGATCTGGCACACCTTCTTTGGTGAGTAGAATAGGGATCCACCTGAACCTGGCCTTCAGGATGCCGAAGGTCCGCTCAATTATCCGCCGTGTTCGCCCCTGGGCCTCATTGTAGCGTTTATCTGCCCTTGTCCTGGGATTCCTCACTGGGGTCAGTAGCCATGACAGGTTGGGGTAACCAGAGTCACCTGCAAATGGCGAGGGACAACTGTTAGACACACACTAACCTGGAGTGATATCCCCAGACCCAGACAACCATTCCCACTGACTTCCTTCCAGGTGCTCACCTAATAGCCACACATGGTGCCTCTGGAGTTCACCCATCACATAAGGGATGCTGCTATTCTGCAGGATGTAAGCGTCATGACTGAACCAGGGAACTTGGCATTCACATGGGAGATGTACTGGTCTGCCAAACACACCATCTGCACATTCATGGAATGATAACTCTTCCGGTTTCTGTACATCTGTTCACTCCTGCGGGGGGGACCAAAGCCACATGTATCCCATCAATGGCACCTATGATGTTGGGGATATGTCCCAGGGCATAGAAGTCTCCTTTCACTGTAGGCAAATCCTCCACCTGAGGGAAAACGATGTAGCTCCGCATGTGTTTCAGCAGGGCAGACAACACTCTGGACAACACGTTGGAAAACATAGGCTGGGACATCCCTGATGCTATGGCCACTGTTGTTTGAAATGACCCACTTGCAAGGAAATAGAGTACTGACAGCACTTGCACTTGAGGGGGGATTCCTGTGGGATGGCGGATAGCTGACATCAGGTCTGGCTCCAACTGGGCACACAGTTCCTAGATTGTGGCACGGTCAAGCCTGTAGGTGATGATCACATGTCTTTCCTCCATTGTCGACAGGTCCACCAGCGGTCTATACACTGGAGGATGCCGCCATCTCCTCACATGTCCCAGCGGACATGTGCCTATGAAGAACAACAGCGAGCACAGAGTCAAACAACTCAGAGGTACGTAAACACAGCTTACACAGAACACAAATCATAATCCGATATTTGGCCTGTATGTGTGTTGAGGTTAGGCCTAGGTATGTGTGACGCAGTTAAAAATTAAGCCATGTGGGCCCCTGAAATGGCGGCTGCCTGACCTGTAAAGTGGGACAATGGGATGTGAGGTAACTGCGCTGGCGTTGTACACCGTCGTGATAGGCGGTCGAAGACCGCGGCGCAATGCTGAATTGGTTAACATTGGACCCTATGGGTCCCAGGAGCCAATGACGATGTACGCCGGCGGTGACGGAACGCACCGCCGCGGACGTGACCCCCATTTTCTATCTGTTCAATCACTCAATACCTCATCTTCGACAGGAGAGGACCTGCACTGCAAGTGCTGCTGTGACCTCGGTCTGGAAGAGACAATGGCTCATGCGACTGGGGAAAGGGTCCCTGCCTTCACATCGGAGAAGTTGGAGAAACTCGTGGATGGGGTCCTCCCCCAGTATACGCTACTCTACGGTCCTCCAGACAAACAGGTAAATACACTGGGAGCATGCTGTATGGGCTATGCCTATGTGGAGTGGGGTGGATAAAAGATGGGGGGGGAGATTGAGGCGTGCATGAAACGACGGTGAGTGCATGTGCATCATGGCAAGGGTAGGGATGGGGGCCAATGACTGTGACGGTGCATTTGGTAATAACTTTTCTTTTCCCCTTGTACAATTCATGTAGGTCAGCGCCCACCAGAAAAAAGATATTTGGCGTGCCATCGCCAAGGACGTCCGGACCCTGGGGGTCTCCCACAGACGGAGCACCCACTGCCGTAAAAGATGGGAGGACATTCGCCGCTAGAGCAAGAATCGCGGAGGCCCAGCTGGGGATGGCCTCCCAACATGGGAGGGGTGCCAGTCGCACCATGACCCCCCTGATGTTCAGGATCCTGTCGGTGGCGTACCTGGAGTTGGATGGGCGCTTGGGGGCATAGCAGCAGCCACAAGGGGGTGAATACACTCTCATTCTGCTGATTTTGCGTGCAGTGGAGGTGTCTGGGTGGGGAGGTGGGCTGTGTGTTTCCCTAGGCCAGGGCGAGAATAGGAGGCAAGGTCCCCTTGTGCTGGCAGAGCCTGTGGCACCACACCCCACCTGTGTACAGTGCCAAGTACACCTAGTCAGGGTCCTGTGAAATCGATGTGCGCAGATGTCGTACATAGCCTTGTAGGCCATGTCCCAGGGATTGAACAGTGGAGGCCAAGTGCGTGGCGTAGTGCAGGGGGCTTCCTTGTCTGTCGTGTCCGCCAACGGTAGCGGTAATGCATGCACTCAACATATCTTTCTTCTGTCGTCCCCCCCCTTTTTGTGGTCTCCCTGTTCTTGTGTGCATTAGCATCATCAGGCGGAGAAGCAGTGGCAACGGAGCAGGAGGGAGCTGCATCTCACATGGCCCTGGAGGGGGAGACTACGGAGTCGGAGTACACCAGTGGGACGGAGCTGACACCAGTGACATATACTCTTCCTCTGATGGGAGCTCCCTTGTGGTGGCGGCAACATCTGTGCCCCCGCATCTATAGGTACAGCCGCCACCCCCCCTACCAGCACCGCCCTCCCAGCAGCACCTCAGCCTTTGCTCCGTGCCTGCTCACCCAGGAGGGTGGGCATCACCTTCGCCCCAGGCACCTCAGGCCCTGCCCCAGTCACCCCTGCTGCCCTCAGTGAGGAGGCCATTGACCTCCTCAGGTCCCTCACTGTTGGGCAGTCTAGCATTTTGAATGCCATCCAGGGTGTAGAAAGGCAGTTGCAACAAACAAATGCCTTCCTGGAGGGTATTCTTTCTGGTCAGACGGCCTTTCAGCGAGCTTTTCAGACTCTGGCCTCAGCACTGATGGCAGCCATTGTCCCTGTGTATTGCCTCCCCCCTCCAACTTCCTCCACCAAGACCCAATCCCCTGTACCTCAGCCTATCCCAAACACACCTTCAGACCAGCATGCACACATGTCAACACACAAGGGAAGCTCAGGCAAACATAAGCACCACACATCCCACAGTCACTCACGCAAGCATCACACACATGCAGACACACCAACATCCACTTCCTCCACTGTCTCCCCCCCTCCTCGTCTCCCTCCTCCCTCCCAGTCTCGTCTCCACTCACACCTGCATGCACTACATCTACAGCCACTACTGCCATCACCAGCACACATGCCACTACACCCCGCTCACGTGCAGTCACCACCCCCACTGCCATTCACACTTCCACTGTGTCCTCTCCCAGTGTGTCTGTGACACCACCTCCCAAGATACACAAACGCAGGCACACACCCACCCAACAGGCATCCACCTCACGACAGCCTCCAGCGCATGCACCTTCACCCAAAGTCACCAAACGAACACCTCCTACAACCAAAACCTCTTCCTCCACTCCCAAACCCCCTCCAGCTACCCGTCCCAGTGTTTCCCAAAAACTTTTCCTGTCCAACCTTGACCGCTTTCCCACACCTCCCCCACCCCGTCCGCCTCCTAGGGCCCGACTCTCCAGGTCCCAACCTAGCACCTCAGCCACAACATGGACCAGTGGTGCCTGTAGTCACTGGAATCTGGAGTGCACCGGCCACCAGGGCAGCCAGTGTGGCACGGAGCCACAGCACGGACAGTCCCCCAACCTGCGAAGCATATAAAGTTGGCCAGTGCCCGGCGGGAGAGGGGGAAGACTCCAGCCACCAAAGCCGCTCCCAGAGGTACAGGTGGGAGTGTGGAGTCAGCTGGGACACCTTCCAAGGTGGGGAAGGGCCACAAGAAAGTCAGCAGGTCTGGGAAGAGCAGCACGGCGGAGAAGACCGCCATCATCCCCGCTGCCCAGGAGCCCACCGCCAGCACCTGCCCTGCTGCCCAAGAGTCTACTGCCAGAACCTGCCCTGCTGCCCAGGAGGCCACGCCAGCACCTGCCCTGCTGCCCAAAAGCCCACCGCCAGCGCCTGCCCTGCTGCCCAAGAGGCCACCGCCAGCACCTGCCCTGCTGCCCAAGAGGCCAGCACCAGCCCCGCTGGGCCAGACAGGACCGCCAGCACCAGCCCGCTGGGCCAGAGAGGACCGCCAGCACCAGACCCGCTGGGCCAGAGAGGACCGCCAGCACCAGCCCCGCTGGGCCAGACAGGACCGCCAGCAACTGAGTCACTGCAAAGGACACTGCCACCACAAGCACCGCTGAACAGGGCACCACCGCCACAAGCACCGGTGGCCCATGAGCGCCAAGGGCACTGAAGCTACTGAGTCTGTCACGAGCAGGATGAAGCACTCTGGGCACCATGCCCCCTCCAGAACCAGTGGAGAGATGCATCCACTACTTCAGTCCTTAGCAGGATGAAGCACTCTGGGCACCATGCCCCCTCCAGAACCAGTGGAGACTGTCATCCACTTGAGAGACTGTGGCTTTGCACTCCCCAGGATGGAACAGTGGGCAACCCACCCACTGCAGAGACTTGTGAGACTGTGGCTTTGCACTCCCCAGGATGGAACAGTGGGCAACCCACCCACTGTAGAGACTTGTGAGACTGTGGCTTTGCACTCCCCAGGATGGAACAGTGGGCAACCCACCCACTGTAGAGACCTGTGAGACTGTGGATTTGCACTCCCAAGGATGGAACAGTGGGCATGTGGCCCTCTCGTGGATTTTGCGTTGTGCACTCAACCGGCTGAGGTGCCCCCCTTTCCCTCCCCCTGAGGTGCCTGCTTTCTTGCTATCTGATGCCCCTGCAGTGTTCTCTCTCCGTCATGGTCGGGGATCTTGTGTGGGCCTCGTCCATACTGTGTGGGCCCAGTGTTCCACGGACTTCATTGGAGCACAACCTGGACTACTAAGCTTGGTGTATATTTTGTTTATAGTGTATATATATATTATTGCGTACTTGATTTTAATATATTACAATGGTTACACTCATTTTCTTTTGTCTTTGCATTCTTCCGGGGCTCTTGGGGGTGTAACTATAATGTATCATGCTGTATTAGTGTGTGTGTTGTCGTAGTGAGGGTGGGGGTGGGGGTGTTGCATGTTGCGTGTGTGTGTCCCTGTTTTTTCCCTCCCATCTCCCCTGTGTCGTAGGTGCAGTACTCACCGTTGTCTTCGCCGCCGGTGTTCGTGCTCCTGGTAGAGGAGCAAGACGATAAGGGCTGGCAGGATCTGCAGCTCTGGTTCCATGGCATCCGGATTCCTCATGGGGTATGTAGAGGTGAGCGTTTTCCCTTCGAAGTCCTGTTTCCGCCCTGTTTTTGTCTGCGGTGAATCCGCCCCGGAAAAGGTAGCGGATTGGTAGGTTGTGATACTGTGGGCGGTACTTTGTCCTCCGCCTGTCTGTTGGCGGTGACCGCCAAGCTGTTTGTTTGTACCACCGTGGCGCTCGGAGTGCTAAAGTGGCTGTCTTTGTTGGCGGTTTGCGCCACGGTCGTTATTAATTTTTTTTTACTGCCGGCCTGTTGGCGGTCTTACCGCCGCTTTAACACCGTCCGCCAGGGTTGTAATGACCACCTGTGTGTTTGAAAATGGCACTTTTAGAAATAAAGCATTTTCTTTCTTCAACCATTCTGTAACTCTGCTTGTTTGTGGATTCCCTGTCTGGGTCAGTTTGACAGTTGGGTTATTTGCACCTCTCTCTAGACAGTGACACACAGGAAGCTGGGGTGTAGCCTGCATATCCTGATGAGCCATCTGTGTTAGGAGGGAGGAGAGGAGTGAAAGGGCTGTGCCTGCTCTCACACAATGCAGTCTCCAACCCCCTTGTGTGTGTCTGGGGCCTGGCCTGGGCACGGCAGGATTTCACAAACAAGAGAGACTTTCCATTGCAGTAGGCCTACTTCAAAGGCCAAAATGGGTATAAGGAGAGCACCCAAACCCCTGAAAAATTAGATCACTTCTGAACATCAAGAGGAACCTTCTGCTTGGAGAAGAGCTGAGGAGAAAAGCTGCCCTGCCTGTGACTGTGCTTTGTGGAGCTATCCTGCAGTTGCTACTTCAGCCTGTGCAAGGGGACAAAGATTGGACTTTGTTGAGCATTCCTGCTTGTGAAGAAATCTCCAAGGGCTTGTCCTGAGCTTGCCTCCTGTTGTGGAATTCTCAGGGCCATCAAAGGCTTCTCCTGCCAGCACCTGGACTCTCTGCTGAGACTCCTGCCCTGCCAAGTGGTGCCCTATCCAGTTCCTGGGGGCTTGGAAGGTGAAGCTGGCAGACTAAGACTGAAAATCCACACACAGACCACAGTGCGGGAAAAATTTCGACACACCTTCCGAGACACGGCTGAAATCGACACTCCACCTGCATCGCGGCTGGAAAATCGATGCATGCAGCTGGAGAAACAACGCGCAACACCCGCTGATGGAGGCTGATAATGTCGCAACCCACACAGCGTGGTTTTCGTGATACCGTGCGACCGGATTTTTGACGCAACATCGCTGGGCATGGAAAAAGGGCGCACCGCTCTTTTCCAGAGAGAAGAAACGATGCACGCTGCCATGAACGGAGGAGGAGAAATGATGCACGGTCTCGCTTGCAGGTGAGGAATCGATGCATCGCTAGCTCTTTCTGACGCACACTCACCCATTCGTGTTATTTTGATGCTACCCAGGTACTTATCAACACTAACAGTGTTTTTACTGTTTTCTCAAGGATTTAAAACTCTTTTGCTTTACAATTAATAACTTGACTTGTGTGTGTTGGTCTTGTTTTGTTTAGATAAATATTTCCTATTTTTCTAAACCTGTGTTGTGTCATTTTGTAGTGTTTTCACTGAGTTACTGTGTGTTGATACAAATACTTTACACCTAGACTCTGAAGTTAAGCCTGCCTGCTTGTGCCAAGTTACCACGGGGGTGAGCAGGGATTAACTGAGGGCGAGTCTCCTTTACCCTGACTAGAGTCAGGGTCCTTCCTTGGACGGGGGGTAGCCTGACTGTCAACCAAAGACCCCCTTTCTAACAAGATGGTTGTGAGGTTAGGTGAAAAATAACTGTTCATAGTTTTAGTCAAAATATCCATTCACTTTTGAAACAATGGAACAATATTCTTCCAATTTCATATGCTGCCACACTTTGTTTCTTTTAGTCAAACATTTTATTTTGAATTAAAACGTACATGTTAGTTTTTATATGAATCTTGAAGTGGAATAAAAGAAAAGTGGTCATATATTATACTTATGGGCAGACAAACATTTTCTGAGTGCTCTGTTGATGATGGAGATGTTCTTACTAATTGCCACTTTATAGTAAATATCTGCATGATCAACAATTCCAGGCTGTGAAGATATCACATGTGTTACCACAGAGATGTGTGCCATTTCCCAACCTCAAGGAAGTAGGTGTCCCAACTTTACTCTCTGTCACTTCTTTCCTTCATGGCGGCTCACTAACCCTGTCAGTACAGTGTGCAGTGTTTCGATGTGCATGAGTTTTCAGTTTAAGCAAGGTTATGTATTGAAATGTTGCAGTTGTAAAATACAGAAAATCAAATTTGCCCAGGTAAAAACCCATTTAGTTTCTTTGCTTTTAGGACCCTCTGATTGTATACCTGTATATCCGCCATAGATAGCCTGGCATCAGACGTTGCATCCTCTGTATAAAATGACCATTCTTATGCATCTCAAGTACAGTCCTTCTATAGTGGAACTGGATCTACCTGAATTGGTGCATTGTCTGGCACAGTGATAGAGGGAATATAACTAAATTATTTAGGGTAACAGTAGTAGTGATGTAACTTAGAGTAAAAAAACACCAGAATTGTGCAAAATGTGATACTAATATGGCACTTGCCACAATGTTAGGTAGTCATATGAATATTGATATTTGATACAGACCGCAAAAATCTGGCCTTCCATTTTAGGCGTGTGATGTCCTAATACAAAATGGCCCAGTAAATTATCATAAATGTAATTTTAGTCTTCCAGCACATAATTATAATTTGTTATAGCTAAATAATAAAAAAAATGCTGCAATGTAATTGACTCATAGTACACTATGATAAGTATATAGATATATGGTAGATATACATGATGTTCCCCATAACTTGTTCACCCTCCCCTTACCTTTTGAACTGCTAAAGATAGACATTTTTAAACAAAAATCTGGTTCATCAAAAAATGTCTATTTTATGTTGTAATTGTAATTGTATTTATATAGCGCTTACTACTCCTGACGAGGCATCAAATTTATTTTCAGCGGGTAGCACGCTACTCCGGAACCCAAAACAATTAGTAGTGTATTAGTATAGGGAAATATGAGTACAATATTAGTATTAGTATGAGTTGATTTTAGCAGAGGATATGTGAGTTTGTTATTAGGTTTGAATAGATCAATGGAGGGATAGAGGAGGGAAGAATCCAGAAGTGTTAATTGTGAGTTTATAGTAATAAGATGTGTAAAGAAGAGATGGAGGAGCCTGTAGAAAGGGGTTAGAGAGATCATAATAGTAGAAGGGGTTTTGGATAAGTCAAAGGTAAGATAAGTGAGGGAGAATTTAGTAGCGCTGTTTGGGAGATCATAGTTGTAAACTGAGGTTCGAGGTGAGCCAGAAGCGGTAGAGGAGGAAACATCTTAGGCAGGATGATTTTGGAGATCATAGTGGTAGAATGGGTTAGGATGAGTCAGAGAGTTGGGATGGAGGATAGATTGATAGAGGTATTGGGTGATGGGGTGACAGAGTAAAGCTTATGAGAAATACTTTTTTTTGTAATTATTTTTTCCTACTCTTGTTCAGCAGGACTAAAAAAATAATTTAATAGATATGTAATTGCATAGTAAGGGAATATATGTGTAGGGAATATATTAATCAATATAATATTTTCAGATTTAAAGTTCTGTTGTATAAACAGACTTTCAAGATTGACAATATTTGAGGCTAATTTATGTGTGTACTTTTCTAACATTTAATCTTTTTCTCAATTCTCAATAGCAAAATGCTTGTTGATAAAGTAGTTAAGATAACATTTGCTCATTGTGATAGCTAAAAGGAAAGCAGGTATTCATAAGCATCTCATCTAACAACCAATCTAGGAACTGTGCAATGACCTATGAACATGTTAAGCATAGAATAATATACATATATATCTGTATACATACACATTTACACATACATTGTGTAAATACTTGTATATACATATATGCACACACACACACACACACACACACACACACATATATATATATATATATATATACATTTAACCGTAAGTAAATATACATTTGTTAAACAGGCTTAAAGAGTATTTACATATTTTATTATTATGAAAAAGTAAGTATACATGCATCCTAAAGAAATACACATATCAAGATATAGACACAAAATCAGATTATAAATGTTTACCAATACAGGCATATGTAGTTCATTGCTGTTTGGCTGGAGTTGTCTTCTCAAGACAAGATAGTTATCAGTGGATCTCATATTTGGGTGTAATGAATCCCATAGTCTGGCCGCTTGAACAGAGAAGGATGTACCACCTATAGTCTTTTTCTTGTATGGTGGTGTTTTAAGGTGGGTTGCCAATCTTGAGCAGAAGTTTCTTTGTTGAATATATTTGGTGATTTTATTCCTGACGAAAAGTGGTCCTGTTCCATGTATTGCTTTATGGGTGATACAAAGCAGCTTGAAGGTGGATCTTCTGGCACTCTGTAACCAATGTAGTACCTTCAAGGCAGGGGAGATGTGGGCCTGTGGCTTTGCATATAATAGTAGTATTGTAGCTGAGTTCAGAATGCGTTGTAGTTTTTTTCCTAGTAATTCAAGATGATCCATGGCATAGGCCATTGCCATAATCTAGTTTAGATAGTATAAGAGTGATAGTAGCCTGGACCTTGTGTGGAAATCCGAGGTGGGGGGAAATTAGTGGAAGAGTTTTCAAGGTGATGAAGCTTGATCATGCTAATTTGTCCACTTGGGAATTCATTGTTAACTTGGAGTGCATGGTAATTCCAAGGTTTTTAACTTCCTTAGATACTCGAGGAGTGGGTCCCAGATTGTCAGTCCAGGCGCACAGTGGATCATAATATTTCCAGTCGCCACATGTGAGTATTTACGTTTTGGACACATTCAGTTTGAGATGGCTCAAAGTCATCCACTGATCATCGACTCTGAGGCAACTGAAGATTTGTGAGTTTCCAATGTATTTGGAGCATTCCAATTTAAGGAATATTTGTGTGTCATCTGCATAGTTGCAGCATGTAGGTTGAAATTAATTAATCAAATCTGGTAATGATATCATGTAGATGATGAAAAGCATAGGTGAGATGATTGATCCTTGATGGACTCCTGATTTTGTGAAGAAGGGTTTGGATGAGAAAGGTGGAGAATAGATGACATTTGTTCTGTTTTGAAGGCAGGGTGTGATATAGTCAAGAGCAGTTCCTTCTAGCCGGCATTGTGGATTCTTTGAATTAGGGTATCATGGTCAACAGTGTCAAAGGCAGCTGAGAGGTCCAAGAGAAGTAGTGCAGCAACTCCATTGCGGTCAACTGTGTTTTTAAGATCATCCCAGATTAAGATGAGTGCAGATTCAGTGCCTCTTCCTGGGTAGAATTTAGTTTGGTAGTCAGAAAGTATGAAGTCATCTTCAATGAACTGTGAATGTGGGTGAATATTGGTCTTTCTATCAGTTTGCCCAGGAAAGATCCATTTGTAATCGGTCTGTAGTTGTTGGGGCCCTGTGGGTCCAGGTTTGTTTTCTTTAATAATAGGCATATGTATGCTTTTTTAAGGTCTTTAGGAAAGGTTCCCATAGTTAAAGAATTATTGATGATTCTTCTTACAGGTGTGGTAGCAGAAGTAGACAAAAGAATGTTCTTGAATATGTTTGCTGGGCAAGGGTCAGAAGGGCTGCCGGAAGTCCTGCTTGCTTTGACCAAATCCATAAATTCACTTTGTAATATTTGTTTGAAGGAGTGCAGATGCTGGGTTGGCTTACTCTTGGAGGGGATTTTAGAAAACAGGTTGGTGCTGGTGGTTTTCCTTTGTTTTAAATAGGAGTCCAATGTGTCTGCCTTAGTTGTGTAATGATTTGTTAGTTTGCTTGTGAATTTGTGAGTAATAAGATGAGTTCTTTCCATGCATTTAGGTTTTGGAAAGCGTTCAGAATTTTATCAAATTCATTATTAGCAGATTTAGCATTTTGAATTCTGTCTGAGTAGTACATTTGTTTAGCTTTTTTGATTGATGATTTGTATATTCTGTTACGTTTGTGTAGGTGATGTTTGTCTTGAATAATGTCTGTTTTGAGCCAGGTTCGTTGCAGTGTTCTGATTAATTGTTTTATCTTTTTTAGTTCTATATTTCTCCAAGGTGTTGGTTTTCTTTAGTCCTGTTTTGTTTTTTGAGTGGTATTAAGATATGAAAAGCTTCCTGTAGACACTCATAAAGTTTTGGAACATAATTTATTGTGTCTAGATCTGTGTTGGCTATTAGTTGTGTTTCCAAGTCTTCAAAATTGAGCTTGTTCCATGGTTGCTCGATGTATGTATGTATGTAAGGTGGTCTTGGGTGTGTTGGTTTGTGGTGTTTTATGTTGGAAAGTTACTAAATGGTGGTCTGAGCATGTGACTGGCGTGATGCTTCGAAAGATAACTATTTCAGTGTTCGCAAAAATGATATCTAGGATATGTCCAGTGATGTATGTGGGATTGTGTAGAATCTGAAGTAGGTTCAATGTGACTAGGCTAGTGGTGATAGCCTTTGGATGGGGCATATTGAGTTTGTCAAACCAAATGTTTAGATCCCCAAGAATTCATAGGTTTGAGTATAATGTAATAAGGTTTGAAAGCGTCTGGGAATGTTGAGTTGTTAGGTGGAGGTCTGTGAAGGAGGAGAAAGTTGCAGGAGGAAGTTGGAGTAGGGTGGCATCTGGTGAGGAGGGCTTCACAACCTTATATGGAAATGTTGTCTGTTTTTTTTGTGAGATTTATTGCCTGTTTGAATATAATAGCTAGTCCACATCCTCTCTTGCCTATACAGTTTTGTGTGATGGTTTGATGGTCTGGAGGAAGGGCTTTGTGCAACACTGGGGCCATGTCATCTCCCAACCCAGGATTCTGTTATGAATAGTAAGTCAGGTTGTGTGTCTGTGAGCAGGTCGTAGATGTGGTGCTTGTTTTTTTAGAGTGACCGAGCATTTATGAGCTGGCAGTTTAGAAAAAGTGTGTTAGTGGCAGTGTTGTTTTGTTTAGGAGAAGGGTAAGCAGTATAATTTGAGCTTGAAGCAGGTGTGTTGTTAGTTGTGATAACTGTGTGAGGGTCACAATAGTTTAAGAAGAGTGTATGAGGTGTGTAGGAGGGTATGGGCAAGAGTTATGAGTGTTTGTGTTAGATTTGATTGATGGAAGTGGTCATATGTGTGGTGGAGTGGAGGTTATGGATTGCATGGCTGTGTGTAATTGGTAAAAAGATGAGGAGGGTGTTGGTGGATGTAGTGATGGAAGACTGAGTATAGGTGTTGTCATAATAAAAAGGGGTCTGGAAGGAGCAAATAGAGGATAGTGCTGATTTGTTGTATGAACAGGGAGTTTGTGTCTGGATGGATGAAAGTTATGTAGAATGTGGCTTTGTGCTGTGTGGGCAATGTGTGGATGTGTTAGTGGTAATGGACAGAGTTGTGTTTGGTGTGAGAATTAAGGTGTATTAATGTAGTTGTGGTGGATATGTGTATAGGTGTGGTATGCTGGATTTGTCTTGTTGTTGAGACATTGATATCTGTATGAAGTTTGTGGTGAATGAGTTGGATGCCTTTGCTGATATTGTGTTTGGATGTTGGAGGATGTGGAGGGATTAAGGTAGTTGCTGAAAAATGGAAAATTGGGCAACATTTCTGGCCGTAGGCTTGAAGAGGCCAAAACAGGCAATTGCGCTTGTCCTCTCCGCCCTTAGCCATGACGCCTGGGCTGATATGCCCTGAGCCCTAGGCTTAAATAGCCCTATTGGCCAAAGGAACCATAGCTCTAGCCCTAGCCAATCATAATCCTAACCCTAAACCCAAGAGCCAATAGGAGACCTGGCCCTAATAACCAATCACAACCGTAATCCAGACAGCCAATCACAACAGGAACCCTAAAAACTTTAGACCAATAGAAACACTAGCTCTAGTACGAAGCACAGCCCTAGCCCTGACAGCCAATAACAACAGGAACCATAAAACCTTGGACCAGTAGGAACCTTAGCCGCAGCACCAAGCACAGCCCTAGCCCTGACAGCCAATCACAACAGGAACCATAAAACCTTTGTCCAATAGGAACCCTAGCCCTAGCACCAATCAGAACACAAACAGTATCCCTTAAGCCAATAGAAATATCAATGACATATGCAACGATTACAATAACATATGCAACAACCAATACAAACTTATATAAGGGACAAATTACCTTAAGCCCAAGCCCCTGTGGAAGGGAGGAGAGAGGTGCTCCTCTATTCAGGATCTCCTTAGATACAGACAGGCAGAATCCACACTTCCAAGCTAGCAGAGTCTACTTTCCAGGTAAAGGACAGATCGTAAGCCACTGAAATACTGCTTGTCACGCACTCAAATATATGTCTTTTTCAAGGCAAAAACAAGTGGTGCATACACTTTCCAAACACATTTTACGTGACAGAGCTGATTAATCCAGCTACTCAATACATTTTAGTTTCCACAGAGGTGTATGTAGCCCTTTGAGAAAAAAAAGAGTGGGAGATGGGCTTGAGGCAGTCTTTGTGGAAAACTAGGAGGGAAATTTTAAACAGTCACAGGTAAATAAACAGCAGTTTAAAAGGGCCAAATTTGTTGAAACACAGAGAGCCTAATATAAACAGGCACAGTAGGAGAAATAAAAATGTTAACAAATAACAAGAATACACAGATTAAGCAAACTCTTACCAGTCTCCTAAGGCTCTCGCTCACTGGGCTGTATTAGGGTGCAGGCAAAGCTGGGCTGTTGTTACTATTTTAGGGGCGCTTTGGCCCCATGTATAGGGTGTACCAAAAGTCTATTGCAAAGTTTTAAATGATACCCTGCATATTTTTGCTATATTTATTGTTATATAAAAAAACGGGTCTTGTAACATTTAAAAATTAAAACATTTTTATTGAAAAAAAAAAGTTATATATTATATTGTTATTGTTTTTTATTGCTATTTTAGTCAACAGTGTTTTTAAAAGTTACAGTTTGGTCGGTCATCTAAAACATGTCCTCCTGATTGCATTGTCCATCACAAACACAAAGACTAGTACGTGGAAGAGACAATTATTTGCATTTACATGCATGGGTACACAATGCTTTACATCCACACTTAACATGTTCCTTGAAATATTTTGAAGCATCGGCAAAAGTGACCACAGATCACAGGCTCCTATCCAGAATCTTCCATCTGCCATCCCCACTGAGCTGGATCAGGTATATCAGGATACACATTCCACCACTGAGACCATACAAAACTAGCTTGGGAAATAGCTCTCTTGCTGTGCTGTAAAAAAATCAGCCTCACTTGGTGGCTTATTTTATAGAGAGCGATTAAGTTTGGTCACCATCATTCTTTGACACTAGTTAATGTTCTTATTGTATAATCTAATTACAAATTGCTGAAGCTGACTGTAACTGTTATTTGAAATATCTGGTGGGCAATGCGAGAGCTCAATAAATGTTTCTGTGACAGCCTGAAAATGTGGCTACATTTCCCAACCTGTTTTCTTGCCACAACCTTCAAATCCAGATACAGTATCACAACCTGTAAACACATGGAAAAATAAAATAGCCCCACAAACACTTTTGCCAAGTGTATTAATATACTCATGGATTGGCAGCAGACTTTGATGTTTCCCAATACCAAAATCAATCCACAAATTTGCAAGATTTAAGCTGCTAACTACATGAAGACAATAACTGCTACATCAGAATCAACAGTACATATAGTTAGAGACTTCTGGCCACATTCACTAGCATGTCTTGAATGAAATAGTATTCTGGTATCAGCTTCTTCTTGATAACATGATCTGAGTTCAGATACATTCAGAGTTTCAGGAATAATCACCACATTATCATACTTTGTCAGTACTACAATTTTAACCTTTGATATCTCAAGACTCAAAAAGTTAGAAGCCAAGAATTGGAACAAATCATTTTTTTATCTTCATTTTGTAGAAAACTCACCCAGTTTTTTGGTATCTTTGTTGAACCTTTTACACAATAGTGTGGACCAAAACCTCACTTATTTCTTTCTTCCTTTTTCAGAGACCCCTCTAGGTAACGGTCAAATACTATGGCCCATATTTATACTTTTTAATGCAAACCAGCACCGGTGCTGGTTTGTGTAAAAAATGTTACCGCTAGCTAATGCCATTCCTACGCGCCATGCGGGCGCCTTATTTAAGGAATGACGTTAGCCGGCGCTGCGGACTGGTCTGAGTAAATGAAAATGACTCAAACCAGGCAGTGCGGGTGTATGGGAAAATGGGGGTTGTGTGTCAAAAAATGGTGCAAGTCAGGTTTGAGGCAAAAATCATACCTCAAACCGGACTTGTGCCATTTCTTGACGCACAACCCCCATTGAAATGACTGCTGTCTTAGCAAAGACAGGAGTCTGTCCCCTGGGCATGGTCATTGGGCACAGTGGCACGTAGGTGGGGCAAATTAGGCCCCCATGCCACTTAAAAAAAATTAAAACAAATGCTTACCTCAACTTACCTGTACTTACCTGGGATGGGTCCCCCCATCCATGGATGTCCTCCAGGGGTGGGCGAGGGTGGGTGGCAGGGGGTGTCCCTGGAGGCAGGGAAGGGCACCTTTGGACTCCTTCCATGGTCAGAGACCATGGAAGTGAGCCCACAGGTCCCTTAACGCCTGCCCTCACCCAAGCATTAAAAAATGGCGCTGTGCGCAGTTTTTTAAGGCCTGCCCCCTCCTGTGCATCAAAATGACACAGGAGTATAAATAAGACGCACAGGCCTTAAAGTGATTTTTTTGGGCGGGAACGCCTACCTTGCATGTCATTAATGCAAGGCAGTTTCCCGCTTCCAAAAATGACGCTCACAGAGGAATTTTTACATCCACAGGGTCGGGCGTCAAAGTTTAAATATGGGGGACGGTTTGCGCTGAACGTGCGTCAAAATGTTTGACGCACATTTGGCGCAAACACAGTATAAATATGCCCCTGTGTCTACTCATTTCGATTTGATAAGTATGTTCACTACATAAGGCTGGAATATATAAAGGTGCTGGAGTCTTTAAAATTGGGTACATTGTCAGGTTTTAAGAAATTGATTATTGCCGATCCATCCATAATAACACAACTTGTAGTGTCTGGAATGTTATTCATTGTATCTACAGCACCATTAAGCTTTTCCAAACAAGAGATGATGTCAGACTTTGTCCCTTTTCTTAGCAATCCTCCCTCAGAAAGTGATGGCGGATAATCAAGATTTTACTTTAAATCTCCTTCTCTGTCTTGGCAAGTGGTATACAGTCTAGTAAAAAGTGAGCAGTTGCTTTTCAAGATGGATACTTTGTGGTTCACTGATTTTGGGACTACCTTATGAAATAAATATAGCTTGTTTCTAGGAATGGGTTCAAAAATACATTTTTCCCAGCGTACCAGGTGTTCTTGAACAAACGTTCCATATTGAGTTCGCCCCACATTGTCAGCAATGTACACAGATTTATTTGCATTATCACTCATGATTAAGTTGGATGCAATATTCATAAGATTTTTGCCAATACCACAGGCATAAGGATTTCTGTTATCATGTGAAAACACTTGTGTATGTTCCTTAACATCATTCACAAATTGAGTGTTGCAAGAGACATTGGGGGTCATTCTGACCTCGGCGGTCGGTGTTAAAGCGGCGGCCAACCCGCCAACAGGCAGGCGGTAAAAAAAATGGAATTCTGATCCTGGCGGGAACCGCCAACACAGCCCGCCACTTTAACACTCCGACCGCCACGGTGGGGCAAACAAACAGCGCGGCGGTCACCGCCAACAGACAGGCAGCAGACAATGTACCGCCCACCCTATCACGACCCACCAATCCGCCACCTTTTCCGGGGCGGGAGCCCCGCCGATAAAAACACGGCGGAAACCGACCACGAACGGGAAAACGCTCACCTCTATACACTCCACGAGGAATCTGGACAGCATGGAACCCGAATTAAACATCCTACCAGCGATTGTCTACCTGCTCCTCTACCAGGAGCACGAACGCCGCCGCAGGAGACAACGTGGAGTACTGCACCTACGACACAGGGGAGGGGGGAGGAGAAAAGATTACGGGCACACACATACGCGACACCCCCCCCCCCAAATCCCCACACACCAATGCAGAGCAACAAGTCAGATTTACACCCCCCAACCCCCCCGGAATAATTCAAAGACAAAATAAAATGATCATTAAAATAGAAGTATATTAAAGCATATTTGAACTTAAGTGAAATATGAGATTTTTAAAACAAATAAATCACAACATGAACAATGTACACATAGTCCAAAAGTCCGGCACATATTGGCTACATGCCATTGTTCGTGGGCCAATGTGCATAAACACATGGAGAGAACACTGCTGGGGCATCAGATAATAAAACCACAGGCACCTCAGGGGGAAGGGAAGGGGGGGCACCTCAGCCACATGAGTCCACGACGCCAGATCCACGAGGGGCCTCCATGCCCACTGTACCATCCTGGGGAGTGCAAAGCCACAGTCTCTCAAGTCTCTACAGTGGGTGGATTGCCCACTGTACCATCCTGGGGAGTGCAAAGCCACAGTCTCTCAAGTCTCTACAGTGGGTGGATTGCCCACTGTACCATCCTGGGGAGTGCAAAGCCACAGTGGCACAAGTGTTTTCATTGGGTGGATTGCCCACTGTACCATCCTGGGGAGTGCAAAGCCACAGTCCATCTGGTGGATTACAGACTCCACTGGTTATGGAGGAGGCATGGTGGCCAGAGTGCTTCGTGAAGCCCTGCCCGAGACAGATCCGGCCCTTCCAATGGGCCAGCGGTGCTTGAGATGAAGGGCCCAGCGGAGCGGTGCTTTAGATGAAGGGCCCAGCGGAGCGGTGCTTGAGATGAAGGGCCCAGCGGAGCGGTGCTTGACAGGAAGGGCCCAGCGGAGCGGTGCAGAGACGGCGGGGCCCAGCGGAGCGGTGCTTGAGATGAAGGGCCCAGCGGAGCGGTGCTTGACAGGAAGGGCCCAGCGGAGCGGTGCTTGAGATGAATGGTGATGGTGCAAGGCTGGTGTCCTTGGGGGCAGCCGTCTCAGGCCTGTGGCGCCGGCCCTTGCCTTTTTTGCTTCTTTTCCCAGGGGGTGGGCTGGCTGTCCCCTTGCTGCTGGCCGATGTTCCTGCCCTAGGAGCTGGTGGACTCCAATAGCCCTGAACGATGGTCCTAGTAGGTGCAGGGCTTGTGGTGGCTGAGGTGCTGGTTGGAGTCTTACGAGATGGAGGGGGTGGGTCAGTTGTTGGAAAGAGGTCAAGGTTGGAAAGGAAAATCAATTTAGAAAGACAGGGACGGGTAGTTGTAGTGGGTATGGGAGTGGAGGAAGAGGATGTGGTTGTAGGAGAGTCAAGTGTGCTGTCTTTGGGTGCAGGTGCTTGTGACGGAGGCTGTCGTGAGGTGGATGGCTGTTGGGTGGGTGGCTGCCTGCGTTTGTGTAGTTTGGAAGAGGGGGTGACAGACACACTGGGAGAGGACACGGGACGTGTAAATGGTAGTGGGGGTGGTGACTGCACGTGTGCGGACTGTTCTGGTGGGTGTGGTGGTGATGGACGTACTGGCTGATGGTGGTGTGCATGCAGGTGTGAGTGGAGACGTCACAGGGAGGGAGGAGGAAGGAGGGAGGCGAGGAGGAGGGGGACACAGTGGAGGCAGTGGGTGTTGCTGTGTCTGCATGTGGATGTTGCTTGGGTGAATGCTTGTGTGATCTGTGGTGCTTATGTCTGGATGAGCTGCCCTTTGGTGTTGAGGTGTGTGCAGGCTGGTCTGTAGGTGTGTCTGGGATAGGCAGAGGAACAGGGGAGTGGTACTGGGTTGAGGAAGTTGGAGGGGGGAGGCTAGACACAGGGACAATTGCTGCCGTCAGTGCTGAGGCCAGAGCGTTGAACGATCGCTGATGGGCAGCCTGACCCGAATGAATGCCCTCCAGGTATGCATTGCTCCGATGCACCTCCCTTTCTACCCCCTGGATGGCATTCAAAAGGGTAGACTGCCCAACAATGAGCGTCTGGAGGAGGTCAATGATCTCCGCACTGAGGGCAGCAGGGGTAACTGGGGCAGGACCTGAGGTGCCAGGGGCGAAGGAGATGGCCGGCTTCCTGGCCGAGCGGGCACGGGGCAAAAGCTGAGGGGCTGCTGGGAGGGCGGAGCTGGTGCGCTGGGTGGCGGCTGTACCTGTTGTTGCGGTGGGCATGGATGTTGCCGCCACCACAAGGGAGCTCCCTTCCGAGGACGTGTCGGTGTCGCTGACGTCTCCACGGGTCCCCGTTGTGGAGCCCCCCTCGCCCTCCGTCTCACTGGTTAAGTCCGAGTCTGTTGCAGGGCCCTCCGGGGCCATGTGAGATGCAGCTCCCTCGTGCGCCGATGCCACTTCTCCTCCGCCTGATGATGCTAATGCACACATGAACAGGAAAACCAAAAAAAGGGGGGGGGAGAAAGAAAGACATGGTGAGTGCATGCATTGGCGGCACCGTTGGTGGAGAGGACAGACACAGAAGCCCCCTGCACTACGCCGCGCACTCGGGGTACACTACTCAATTCTAGTGACTTGGCCTACAAGTCTATGGACGACAAATGCACACATAGGTGAGCCCGGGCCATGGATAGCTATACTTAGCACCCTACAGAGGTGGGGGGCGGGGGCACAGGGCCATGTCTAACGGAGGGGCCTAGCCTACAGAAACCACCCTGGCCTAGAGATAGCCACAGCCCTCCTCCCCCACCCAGACGCCTCCACTGTGCGCTAATATAGCGGAATGTGCTGATACTCACCCCCTTGTGTCTGCTGTGATGTCCTCACGCGCCCATCCAAATCGGGGTAGGCCACCGCCAGGATCCGGGACATCAGGGGGGTCAATTGACGACTGGCACCCCTCCTACGTTGGGAGGCCATCCCCAGCAGAGCCTCGGCGGTCTTTCTGCTCCCGCGGCGGATGTCCTCCCACCTCTTGCGGCAGTGGGTGCCCCGTCTGTTTTGGACCCCCAGGGCCCAGACGTCCTTGGCGATGGCACGCCAAATGTCGATCTTCTGATGGGCGCTGACCTATGTGACATGTACAGGGTTGAAAAATAAATATCATCACTTTTCTGCATGGTCGATGTGCGCGGCACCCCCTCCCCAACCTTGCCATGTGGCACATGCTCTCATCTGTCGTGCGTTGCACTCCTCATTCGCTCCCCTCCCCACCATCTTACATCCACCCCACTCAACACAGGCATAGCCCATACTACGTGCTCCCAGTGTACTTACCTGTTGGTCTGGAGGACCGTAGAGTAGCGCATACTGGGGGAGGACCCCATCAACAAGTTTATCCAATTCCTCAGATGTGAAGGCAGGGGCCCTTTCCCCAGTCGCAGCAGCCATTGTCTCTTCCAGACCGAGTTCACAGCAGCACTTGCAGTATAGGTCCTCTCCTGTGGATGATCAGGTCTCGAGTGATTAAGCAAGTAGAAAATGGCTGTCACGCCCGTGGCGGTGCGTACCGCGACCGCCGGCGCACATCGTCATTGGCTGCTGAGACCCATAGGGTTCAATGTTAACCAATGCTGCATTGCGCCGCGGTCTTCGACCGCCTACTGCCACGGTGTGCCACGCCAGCGCATTGACCTCACATCCCATTGTCACACTTCACAGGTCAGGCAGCCGCCATTTCAAGGGCCCACATGGCTGAATTTCTACGGCGTCACACAGGCCTAGGCCTTGCATTGCCACTCATACAAGCCATTCAATGCATTGCGAATCGTGTTCTGTGCAAGCTGTGGTTACGTACCTGTGGGTTGCTTGACTCTGTGCTCCATGTTGTCCTTCCTAGGCACCGTCTTCTGGGACTTGCGAGGAGATGGAGGAATCCTCCCGTGTACAGACCGCTGGTGGACCTGTCGACAATGGAAGAAAGACATGTCATACTTACATACAGACTTGACCGAGCCACTATACAGGAACTGTGTGCCCAGCTGGAGCCAGACCTGATGTCCCCCATTCGCCAACCCACAGGGATTCCCCCTCTGGTGCAGGTTCTGTCACTCCATTTTTTGGCAAGTGGATCATTCCAAACAACAGTGGCCATATCATCAGGGATGTCTCAGCCTATGTTTTCTAAGGTTTTGTCCAGAGTGTTGTCTGCCCTGATGAAATACATGCGGAGCTACATTGTTTTCCCTGAGGTGGCCGATTTGGCTACAGTGAAGGGTGATTTCTATGCCCTTGGACATATCCCCAACATCATTGGTGCCATTGATGGGACCCATGTGGCCTTGGTTCCCCCCAGTGGAAGTGAGCAGGTGTACAGGAACAGAAAAAGTTATCATTCTATGAATGTCCAGGTGGTCTGTTTGGCTGACCAGTACATCTCCCATGTAAATGCCAAGTTCCCTGGGTCAGTGCATGACGCGTACATCATGCGAAATAGCAGCATCCCTTATGTGATGGAACAGCTACAGAGACACCGTGTGTGGCTAATAGGTGACTCTGGTTACCCCAACCTGTCGTGGCTACTTACCCCAGTGAGGAATCCCAGGACAAGGGCAGAGGAACGCTACAATGAGGCCCATGGGCGAACTAGGAGGATTATAGAAAGAACCTTCGGCCTCATGAAGGCCAGGTTTAGGTGCCTGCATATGACAGGGGGATCCCTAATGTACTCACCAAAGAAGGTGTGCCATATCATCGTGGCCTGCTGTATGCTTCACAACCTGGCTTTGCGACGCCAGGTGCCTTTCCTGCAGGAGGATGGTCCAGATGGTGGTGTTGTAGCAGCTGTGGAGCCTGTGGAGAGTGAAGAGGAGGAGGACGACGGGGACGACACAGACAACAGGGACACAGTGATACAACAGTATTTTCAGTAGCACACAGGTACGAATCAACCACGCCATTTTACATTTACTTAAAGTCTCCTGCCTCTCTACTGTCTGAGTCCCCCCCCAGTTCCTGTTAACTGAGTTGAGACTTTCCCTTCCGTTTTCAGAGCTGTGGGCCCCACTGCTTGACCTCTGCTTTGTTTGCCCATGGACTACAGCTGTGTGACAGTGGTATGTTGTCATCACAATGTAACTGCACATTTTGGCACCGTTATGTCTAATACATTTGTTCAAAATACAAGCAGACTCCAGATTTTTTTAGTGCAAGAAGTGATTTAATTCAAGTGCTAAATTTAAGGAACATGATTGTAAAACGGGGATGGGTGATGGTGGAGTAATGTCCATGGCAGAGTCCAGTTCTCAGTCACACAGGTGCATTGTCCATATGCCTGTGGAAGGATGGAGCAGGGGCAGTTCAAGGTTGGACAGGCTGACAATGTGGGACAGTGGGATGACATCAGGGGGTATCGTTTGCTGGCGGGGGTCTTGCAATCCTACTCTGTCTTCTTGTGAGATCCCAGGTTCCGCTTGCGGGGTGGTTCTTCTTCTGCAGGAGGTGGGGTTCTGGTGGCCTGTCGTTGTGTGGGGGCCTCCTGTCCACTAGCGCCGGCGGAGGTGGTAGGCTGTTCCTGGTCCAGGCTAGTGACAGGGGCCCTTTGTGGTGCCACATGGTCCCGCAATGTGGTGACTATCTGGGTTAGGGCCACGACGATGGTCCCCATTGCGGAACCAATGTTCCTCAGTTCCTCTCTGAACCCCATGTACTGTTGCTCCTGCATGACCTGGATCTCCTGGAACCTGGCCAGTACCGTAGCAATCGTCTCCTGGGAGTGGTGGTATGCTCCCATGATGGAGGAGAGGGCCTCTTGGAGAGTCGGTTCCCTGGGCCTTTCCCCCCCCTGTCGCACAGCAGCCCTCCCAGTTCCCCTGTTTCCATGGGCCTCTGTCCCCTGGACGGTGTGCCCACTACCACTGCCCCCAGGTCCCTGTTGTTGTTGGGGTGGTGGGTCAACCTGGGTGCCCTGTAGTGGTGGACACACCGCTGATTGACGTGTCCTGGAGACAGAGGCATGGGCCCGCTGGGTGGGAGCTGTGCTGGTTTTCCCAGAGGGGGTTAGGTCTGGTGTAGCCTGTGGCTGTCTGTGGGGAACCGACTGTCCCGAGGTCCCCGATCGGCCGGGCTGGTCATCAGGGTCCAGGGAGACAGAGCTGCTGTCATCACTGGGGGCCTCTTCTGGGGGTGGGATGGACATCTCTGGACCCTCCGTGGTGGTGTGGTGGCGTTCGGGTCCTGCAGGGGTATAAGAGTATGGTTATTGCTTCTGTGTGTGGCATTTCGTGTAATGGGTGGGTGGCCGTGTCCCCCAGTGCTGGCATTCCCTTGTGGGGGCTTTTGTGACGGTGACTTGTGGGGGTGATGGGTGTGTGCAGTGGGCATGCTTTGGGGACGCACGCAGGGCTAGGTTTTGGGATGGGTGGGATGTGATGGTGAGCCATTTGCAAGGAGTTGGTGTGATGGGGGTGGGGGTGAGGGTGGGGGTATGATTTGGCATGCAGGTGGGGTGGGGGGAATGGAGTAGTGAAGATTTGACTTACCAGAGTCCATTCCTCCGCCTACTCCTGCGAGGCCCTCAGGATGCAGGATGTGCAAGACTTCCTCCTCCCATGCTGTAAATTCTGGGGGAGTAGGTGGGGGTCCGCCGCCAGTCTTCTGCACCGCAATGTTGTGCCTTGATACCATGGAACGCACCTTCCCCCGTAGGTCGTTCCACCACTTCCTGATGTCGTCCCGATTGCGTGGATGCTGTCCCACAGCGTTGACCCTGTCCACTATTCTTTGCCAAAGCTCCATCTTCCTGGCAATGGTGGTGTGCTGCACCTGTGCCCCGAAGAGCTGGGGCTCTACACAAACTATTTCCTCCACCATGACCCTGAGTTCTGCGTCAGTGAACCTGGGGTGTCTTTGGGGTGCCATGGGGTGGTGTGGATGAGGTGAGGGGTGGTGTATGTGTTGTAGAGTGTGGTGAGTGTGGTGGTGTATGGTGTTTTGTGCGTGGAAATTGTGTGGGTGATGTTGTGATTTGCCTCTGTGTGATGGTGTACTCTATGCTGTGCTCTCTCTCTCTGTCGTTCACTCGCAATTGTGGTCGTAGGGGTTTGTGGGTGATGTGGGTGTGTGTTTTATATTTAATTGGGTGTGTGGGAGTGGTGTGTGTATGTGTCTCAGGTGTGTGTATTTTGAATTATCCAATGTGGTAGTGTTTTGTAAAGGTGTGTGTATTTTGACTGCGGCGGTGTGTACCGCCAATGGAATACCGCGGTTAAAAGACCGCTGCGGGGATTTGTGGGTCGGAATGGTATGGGCGTATTTCTGTTGGCGTGACGGTGGAGGTTTGGTCATCGCCAGTTTCCCGCTGACCTTTGGTGTGGCGGACTTTTGTGGATGTCGGGTTTTTGGCGGTTTGCCAGTTGCGGGTCAGAATGACCGTAGCGGTTTACTGCGGCGGTGTTATGGCGGCCTTCTGGCCGGCGGTAAGCGACTTTTACCGCCGAGGTCAGAATGACCCCCATTGTCTTCATGGTGAACAAAGTTATTTTTGTTTTCACTGAATCCCATTTCTTCTTCGAATTGTCCCAGTAAGTTGGCAATTACAGGTCCAAACCCATCCATTTCATCAATGCACTAGAATTATCAAGAATACCAACTGCCCGCCCTGTGATTTTATATCCTTGTTATACTGCTCATGCATCTGATCATGAGATATGCAAGAACAAGGTCTACCACTTTTACAAGCAACAAAATATCTATTTGAAAATTCTTCATAACCATTTGGAATTCTTGTTTTCAGCTACACAAGTATTTTAATGAACACTGGCATCCACCTGGCATAGTGGGTGTTACAATAAACTTTTCAAAATTTGCTGATCGAATGGTATCAAGAAATCAGAATAGCAGTAATTTGAATTGAAGTGTAATATACCAATATTTGAAATTAACAGACAGACTCTGCAACTCTTCATGTAATCCATTTTTTCATGGATATTTGCCCTGCAGTAGATACATCAGAAGCCTTCTTCAAATGTATATACAGTGATGCAACACTAAATTTGTGTATGTAGCAGGATCGTTTTACATGAGACCCTCTTAGACATTGTCCAACTTTACCCTCAGTGGTAACATTGGCATCAACTAGATTATTGGCCCAGTCACTACCATCAAGCCAATCTCCTAAAACTGCAAAGAATGGCATTTTAATGTGCAATGTTCCCATCATGACCACCATTTTGTCTTTCCCATACAATTCTGGAAGTAACCACTGTAATTGTTTAGCTGTTACATAGACTACTAGATCACATATCACCACAGGAGTCTGATTAGGATTAGTTGTGTCCAGTGTACACTTTAGTAAATCAAAGCAGTGACGTGCAACAGAAGGAGAATTTATTGACTTATTTAATAAAGGTAGCAATACAGTATGCTTTTTGTGACAGATCCACTTCTGTTGGGAGTGGAAAGCAGCTCAACTGTTATGGCTTATATTGGTTACATTATGGAGATCAAGAGTTTGAATCATCTGCAGCCGTTCGCCAAACATATGGTTCATTATGAATAGGGGGAGGTAGGAAGGCATTGTTAGTACTTACAGGTACATTTGGCAGTTTTTTTTGTCATTTTACATGGTAACTGCAAATACCACTCTGGTAGGGATAAAGTACATTTCTTAGTCCACTCATGTTCTTCAATTTTTTATAAGGATGATATACCATGTCCATCTGATTGTCTCTGTATCAGAGATATGGTTGTTCTATGGATAACTGAGTGGATGAAGATGACAAGGGATTGTGATCAATATTGTATATTGCAGCACAAGTGAAAGTGGAGAGCTGAAGGCATGTTGGACACACAACCCTGTCATTAAATAATTGCTTACATTGTTTGTTAGTATTGTTGCTGACACTTCTCAAACATGCTCATATGACACACATACACCCAATTTGTGCAGTTTGTCAACTAATTCCCTTTTTTGAGTTTTAGCATTCACCATTAATCCAATATAAAGAGGTAGTGGAGTTTCATTATCTTTTTTGTGGTGGATGTTTCCTTTAGGATTTGCCTTTTTACACTCACTGGTATGATACCGAACAAGCTGTGAGACTGACAAAGCTGCACTCCTCTTATTATTTACTATACTGTCATTTGAAATGTTACAACCTCCCATAATCATTTGTATTTGATTTAGCATAGTGGTCCCTACTGACTTTTCTTGGACGTTTTGCTGAAACTGTCCACTAAATTCGTCTATTTCAAGTTGAAACATTTCTTTTTGAATAATAGCTGCTGCATTGTCCTGGTAGACACCATCCTGAAGAGCATTTTCTTTACAGATACTGAATATATTTTCCCCTATATCAATTTTGCTTTTTAGAAGAATATTTCTATCTTTTTGTTCAGCTGTAAGTTCTGGTATGAAAGCAAGACTGTTTTCTTTTAATCATGTGCTGTGTACATATTTGTCTGCATTTTCGACACCTATTTCTGTCATACGATGAGTGATTTGATGTTAAATAAAGTAAGTACAGGTGATACTTCAGAATTTTTAAGTGTATCTTCGAGATGACAATTTCACCTAATAACCATGCCATAGATTAATGTCAATTTGTTGCCTTTGCCTTTTTCTTTGTTCTGTATTTGCTAAAGCCGGTTATGAAAACTAACAAGACACTTTTTGTGGTACTTTGCTTCAGTCCCAACCATATCACCACCACTTAACTTGGCGAGTACTTTTGAGTTACTTAATGCAACTGCAGCATCTCAAACTCGATTACTCAATTCAACTGTACGCACATTTATAAGCTCTGCCCCTAACTCTTCGTCACGGAAGAAACATGTATCTTTTAATTTACCAACTATAAATGAAGCATGCGTACACCTTGAAGTACTCTGTTGAAAACAATCTTGAACTAGTTTAGGCTTTTTTGATAATCTTGCAAGTTTGTGTTTGTCAAATTTGTTTCTACATGCTTCATGGAATTTTCCACTGTTTTCAATTAACAGTTGTTCAACTAAATCATGATTTTAAAAAATGTTGTCTTGATGTTTGATGGAAGTCCTTTTATTTAGCCAAAAGCTAGCAGATCGTCAAGCCAACCTTTGTACCCTATTCCTTTATCAGAACGTTTACTATTAGCTGGACTAAAATGTCTGGTAAATCTTGTTGACACAATACATACAGTTCCCAATCAATCTAAGTTCCAACATTTTGTGTACTAGATCTAAACTCTTCATTGATATTTACAAATTCACATTTTCTTGTGGTAGACCTTTTTGCTCACTGACAGCAGGTGACCTTTTCACAATTTCAGAAACCTGCAACAAATAAATATATAATTGTTAGTTTACAAGGGCAGTACAACATACATTTTTATTTACATCATAAGGTATTAACCTACTGGATTCAGTAAAACAAAATTATAATACTTCATCAGGGATCAACCAAAATGCAGAATGTGTACCACTTTTGGCATTCCCGACCACCAAAACGTGTGGAATGATGTAATGGATGCCTAACATTAAATTTATAATTGCTATACAAATAATACCGGCTGCCATTTTCTTTTATGACTTTATACGGGCAAAGTAACCATATGATTTTTGGGGTCAATATCATCACTATTTTTTTACCTTAATATTAAGCCCTGTGCAAAGTTTCATGTTGGTATCACATTTTGCAGAATTCTAAAGTCAAGCAGCCTCACTATAGTAGTTTGGAAGACTTTGCAAGTTACAGATATGTTGAGTTCTGGAACTGAGATGTACAATGCATTTATGTACATATGTACATGGTATTTGTGTACCACAACCCAGGACAAAACATAGTGGGTGCTATACAGTGTCAAAGATAAACATACAATTGCCAAGTGCTCAGAGATGAAGCAGAGTTCTAAGAGCAGAAGTTGACCATTGCTGTGGAACGCAATACTTCATTCTTTAAAGAAGTGTATCTTTAGATCTTTCCTAAATTGGAGCAAGGCTGGGTGGTCCTGAAGGGTATAGGGATGTTGTTCAAGATCCTGGGGCCATAAATAAAGAATGCATGCTGCCTTATTTTATTTTATCAGTGAGATGGTGTCCTGGCTGTGGTTGTGCCAAGAACCACCAAAGATGGCAAGCTTGATATAATACAGCTGGCTGATGGTGCAAGTCAATGGAGTGCCATCATTATGCAGGTGATGTGATCATATTCTTTCAGGCACTAGGTGAGACATGTTGAGGCACGTAGGATGCCCTAAAGGTGAGGCAATATGGAGTCCAGGAGGGAGCACAGAGAGTTGCCACCATCACTTTCTGGAAGGAATGGCTTCACTTTCTTTAGTGGAAAGAGCTGGTACTAGCCTGTTTTTGTTTTCTTGGCAACATGTTTCTTAAGGGTGACATTGGTGTCCAAGGTAAATCCAAATGATTTGCCTCTGAGTGAAAGCTGGGGCTTCTATTTGTCCAGGACCATGCCATTCAGTCAGGTTTGGAGTAGCTGTTGCTTGTTGTTCTCAACAAATAAGAGGAATTCAGTTTTAGGAGTTGATTTTCAGGTAGGTGCTGGACATCCAGGTCTGGGTGAGGTGCACGTAGAGTTTGAAACATAGGGTATTTAAAGCCAAGAAAACTTTCAAGTTTAATTGTGTGTCAATGACATATTGGTGAATTTTAATGCTGTTACTTGCGAGTAGAGCCCTATAGAGGTCCATGTAAAAGACTGGGAAAAGTTGTAACTGCAGGATATCACAGGTGATATGGATCTTCCGGTACCCAGAGGTGCTCATTTGAACAATCAGTTGTCAACTGGATAAGTCATAGGAAAATCAGTGAAAGATGTTGCCAGTGAATCCTATTCAAGAAATCAAGCAGTGGTTGAGGATGTGGTAGTCAATGGTGTTGAAGGCTGTAGCAAGGGCAGCAATAACAGGATTCAGACATTGTCTCTGTGGTCAGGAAGGCATTGTCTATGATTTGTAAGGTAACAACTTTAGACAACAGCATGAACTGTAGCCAGATCAGTAGCCCTGAAGGAGTTAGGTAGCATTCATGTGATCTTGGAGTTGAACATAGACTGCTTTTTTGATGATCTTGTCAACAAAGCGTGGCTGAATGATGGGCCAATAATTGGGAATGTCATTAGAGTTTAGTGTGGTGTCCTTAGAAGTGGGAGGATTTGGCCTGTCTTGAGATTCTGGGAAGATGCCTTAAGTGAGGGAGCCATTGACAATGGTGATTACAGGTATGAGTGCTTCTACGGAGAGGGCTTTGTTGAAGGACAAGCATTATTAGCCCAGATTTACCACAGCTGTGTGTCATCAAAACATGATGCAAAGTGATGCAGTGGCACAAAGTGATGCAGAGTGGCATGCTAATATTTACTTCACAGCATAAAAGGTATTTTACTCTAGAAAGTTACCCTTTTCAGAGCGGAAAAATGACTTTGCAGTGCTTTGCATCAAGGGAGCATTGCATGAGTGGATCAGCGCAGACACCCTTAACACCCTTAGGCATTGACATTAACTCATCTAGTAAAATAGTAAGACTGGGCTTTGTATCAAAAAGCAAAACCTCCTTAAAGCAGGCATTAACAATGAGAACAGTGTTATTTTCTCCATAAAACAAGCTTTGCATGAGTGCTAATGTAGACAGCGCACATCCACTCCATGGAATACGTCTGAGTTTGTTTGTGCAGACAAATCTGTACTGGAAGGGTATGCTTCCTGTACAAATATTATTCTAGACAGCTTGAAATCACCCCTACAACATGGTGTGAGGCTGTGTATCACTCAGAGCAAGTTCATTATAGTGTCAGTGCAGGGACAAAATCAGGAGCAAGCAGATCTTTAAAATAAGGCTGTAAGTCGCTTGACTATTTTCTGTGATTTTTTAAACTCGTTTACTGTTTTACATTTTTATTTTTTAACTAAAGTATCAATTTCAACTCCTGCACCAATTTTTCTCCCCGACCACCTTAGGTCCGTGTTTAGTGGTCTTGGGTGGTTACTGGCTGTAATCAGCACTGGTGGGATCGGTTATCCTGATTTCGCTACGTGTCATACTGTTTCTAGCCCCCCTCCTTACCTGTAATTTATATGGTTTGCATCTTGCCCCTGTAGTCGCTCCTTGTGTAAGGAGCTTAGGGGGTCATTTCAACCCTGGAGGTACAGGACCGCCAAGGCTGAAATGACGGAAGCACCGCCAACAGGCTGGCGGTGCTTCCAGGGTCATTACGACACCGCCGGCAGCGCTGCCCAGGTGATTACGAGTCCCCCTACCACCAGCCTTTTCCTGGCAGTTCAGGCTGGCAGTACGGGGAGTCGCGGGGCCCCTGGGGGCCCCTGCACTGCCCATGCCAATGGCTATTTTCAGTGATTTTTTTAAAACTCGTTTACTGTTTAAATTTTTAATTTTTTAACTAAAGTATCTATTTCAACTCCTGCACCAATTTTCCACCCCATCCCCATAGGTCTGTGTTTAGTGGTCTTAGGTGGTTACTGGCTGTGGGGTCGGTTATCCTGATTTCACTACGTGTCACACTGTTTTTAGCCCCCCTCCTTACCTGTCATTTATATGGTGTGCATCTTACCCCTGTAGTCGCTTCTTGTGTAAGGAGCTTAGCATTTATGAGGACAACATCTTTGTTTGGCTCTTGGGTCTTTCGGCTCCTTCCAGAACCGCCATATTGGTTAGCGCTCTAGTTGGTCCCCTTGCTTGTCAGGCCCTATAAAAGAAGCGCGATGCAGCGGATGCGCCGCTAGCAGGCCGAAGGCGTGCCTAAGGCAAGCCAGTCTGTGCCCATCTGCGCCCGCATGGGTCTAGGGGCCAGAATTTCTGGTCCAATTTCATGTGAGACAGTAAGCTCTTCTATTAATTTCCTGCGCTCTCTTAGACCCATCCGTGAAGAAACATGCCTATATTATTCTGACCTTACAAATCCTTTATGGTCATGTAGGAATTGTCACTGGTCCCTTCTTTCTGACTCCGGAACAGTGCTACGGGGCCAGGATAAACCAACTAACCTTCTCCTCCTGACTAACTGTCAGTCATTGGCAGCACATAAACTCAATATTCGTCTTCTCCTGAGTGAACTCTCACCAAGAACCCTGTTCCTGACAGAGACTTGGCTTCATGAGGCATCATCTCCAGCTGTAGTCCTGGCATTACCCCAGGGCTACCTGATAGATAGGTTGGATAGAAGCGCCGCTGGGGGGGGGGGTGGAATCGGCATCTTTAATAGGGATTTTGTAAAACTTACTTCCCAACCTTTATCGCTTCCTGGATGTGAGAGCATGTCTTTTTTTCTCATTCTTAATCCCCACTATACATTTTCAGGGGCTCTAATCTATCGGCCTCCAGGACCCTCCAATGTTTTTGTAAAGTCCCTTTATGACTAGATTTCAGATCTAATCTGTAAAAAAAAACTAACTTTACTTTACTCTGTGACTTTAATATTCATGTTGAAGACACTGACAATCCTGCGGCCAGATCCCTTCTCTGTGATCTGGCTGCATTGGAATTGGTCCAGCTAGTCAGGGGTCCCATACATGGTGAAGGCCACACTATTGATTTGGTCTTTAGCTATAATGCCGGTTTAACCTCCATGACCCCTTTCCCTCTGGTCTGGGCCGATCATTTTCTAATAACACTTAACCTCATGATCCCTACCATTTGTGGACCCCGTGCCACCATAACGCAACCTTACCGTCCGTGGCAGAAACTTAAGGCAATCGAGTGGACCAACACCCTCAAAAAGTTGAAACCATCCTTTGCTGACCACCCTACTGGGTTCGCAGAGACATTTAATGGTTGGATTACTAAAACTCTGGATATAGTACTCCCATACTCGACTAAAGCAAGGTGCCGCTGTAACAAAAGCCTTCCTTGATTTACTCCTCACTTCCATTCACTAAAGAAAGAATGTAAGCGGCTAGAGGTGAGATGCAGAAAATCTTATGATGCCCAGCTAAAGGTGGAATATAGAAATGCAATTAGACATTTCCACTTTGAAATTAAGTTAGCTCAGGCCACCGATTATACGTCAAAAATTTAAATGGCCTCTAATTCCCCTAAGGAGATCTTTCAAATACTCAGAGGTGTCACAGCCTAATACCCATAGTGAGCTCCTGGATGCCTCCTAAGAGCATAGTAACAATCTAGCACTTTTCTTCCAACAAAAGATAGCAAATATATATTTGGCTCTTCCTGGAATTTAAACCATCTCTCTAATCCCACAGGTCAGCGCATATCACAAAACATTTCCCTTTCACACTTCCTTCCCCTTACAGAATTACTGGTCTCCAATTCATTAGCCACACTGAAATCAGGTTCCCCCCTTGATCCAGCCCCTCCCTATGTACTTGCTCTGGGGTCCTCTGTTATAGCTCCAGCACTCACTGATCTCTTCAACTCCTCCCTTAATGAGAGTTTTGTCCCAGCACACTAGAAACATGCCATAGTTAAGCCTCTACTGAAAAAGCGCCATCTTGACGTAGCCCTCCTGAACAATTATAGGCCTATCTCCTTGCTGCCAGCAGTGTCACAAATAATAGAAAAGCACGTGAACACCTAGTTTTCAGACTTCCTTGAAGAGAATAACCTTCTCCATCCCACCCAGATGGGTTTCAGGCCTCAACATAGCACTGAGTCAGCACTGTTAGCAGTCACAGAGGAGGTCAGAAGGTGTCGACCAAGGCGGTGCAACAGCTGTCATTCTTCTTGATCTTAGCGCCGCATTGGACACAGTTGATCATGGCACATTATTTTCTAGAATGGTGGAGCTTGGAATTACAAGCAGTGCCTTGAGATGGCTCTCCTCCTTTACAGAGGGAAGGACCTTCCAGGTACTAGTTCGGTCTATTCTGTGGGGTACCTCAGGGTTCCTCCTTTAGCCCCCCGTTGTTCAATATATATATGTCTCCATTGGCGGAGATCATGAAACAATACGATCTCTCAATAGTATCGTATGCAGATAACACTCAGCTGGTATTTTTACATTCTCCGCTAATTGCAGCACTAAATGCTCAGCTCTTACACCATGCCTACAGGCAGTGACCAGTTGGACGTCAGAATGCAAGCTTAAGTTAAATGAAGATAAAACCGAAATAATGATATTAGGGCATTGTTCTCCTTTCGGTCTGCATACTTCTACCTTCGACCCTATAAGGAATTTGGCTCCCTCTAAAGAGAATTTTAAGAGTCTAGGAGTCTGGCTGGACCCGCGACTTACGATGGACCATCATGTAAAAAGGATTTCTGCAAGCTGTTTGTCTGCTCAGGTTTCTGTGGAAAGTCCTCAGAATCTTGCCATTTGCTGCTAAAAAACGAATTGTTTAGGCCCTTATTATCTCCCGGCTTGACTACGGTAATGCCTTATATCTCGGCTCGCCAAAGTATGTAAGCAGAAAACTCCAGGTGGTTCAGAATGCCGCTGCCTGAATTCTGCTAGACATATGTCGGTAAAAGAGACCATCTCCTCTCTTCACTGGCTTCCAGTGGCACAGCACATAAAGTTCAAAGCTCTGTGCTATATTCACAGGTCCTTACACAATAGAGGCCCCACTCTACTAAGGTCATTAGTCTCTTTCTATATGCCTTCCAGACAGCTTAGATCCTCATCAGTTGCATTAGCTAGACTTCCAGTTGTAAAAAAAGCTAGATGGGGTGGTACCTCCATGGCCTACTTGGGAAGTAAATTATGGAATTCTCTTCCCTTCATCCTTCGGCTGACCAGACATGAGTTTTCCTTTCGGCAACTGCTTAAAACTTGGCTATTCAGAGCATAAGTTTCAGACTGAGTTTTGAAGGCCTGCATTCAGCACTGGGAGACCCTCGGGTAGCCATGGCCTTATAAATCCCCATAACATAACATAACATCTCATATGACCCTGTGCTGTTTTTCTCATTCAGCTCAATTCAGTGCATTATGTTTGACTGATACACTGTGTTGCATAAAACAAAGTATTATATCCTCCTTATGAAGAAGGTGTGATGGAGGTCTATGGCAAATAAGAGATAGGGCTTTGAAGGATGGCTATGTGGAAAGTTGATTCAGTGCTTGATTGTCTTGAAGAGCATGCTGCTTCTGTTGGCAGCTTCATTGATGGTGTTGGTATAGTCTTGGCTTTGTCTGAATGTTCTTCAGAGGGACATCACTAGAATAAGTCCATTAGTGCTTCTGTTTCAATCCCATTTTCTTTCTTGCAGGTGGAGACCTTGGTCTCGGTTTTGGAGTACCAGGGTGCTGGAGGTTTTGAACTGCACTTGCATGGTTTTGTTGAAGTGTGGGTCATTACACTGTCTTTCAGAAATGTGCTGAAATAGTTTAAAAGATTATTGAGGCCAGGTGTAGATTTGGAAAGGTGAGAAGTGGGTTCAAGCATTAGGTTATCACTGGAGAGGTTTTTGATGGAACTGAAGTTTTGTTGTTCTCTTTTGAGCTAACCTCATTATGTTGGCAGGACACTGAGCAGATAGACAGTGTGGTAATCATTCCAGTCCAGGCATATTAGGGGTTTCCAGTGTATGGTTGGTGATGTCAAGAAGACAAAGTTGAAGATGAGACCTCTGGAGCACGCTGCTTATGCAAAGTGTTAAGTGTATCAATGAGATTCAGAAGGGTGTCCCTCATCTTTTTTGTGCTTGCATTGTCTGGAAGTTGAAGTCACTGAGGAGAGTGGTAAGGTATGTTTGATGGATGAAGTGGTGAGGAGGTCCGAGAATTCTTTAATTATGTCCTTGCTCTGTCCTCAACACCTATCAATGAGGTGGAAAGTGAAAAGTGGAATGTGAGGAGTTCCATGGAGTTGAGAGTTGCTTGCTTGCCTTGGGTAAAGGCCCATGAGTACACATGGATTACAAGGAGACTTCCTCCTTTTTTGTGTTTGTGGTCAGCAGGCTGCATTCTGTAGTCTGTTGTAACAAGAATGTCTAGGATGTGCAAGAATTTGAGCATGAACCATGTTTCTATGTTGAACAGTGTGTTAAGTTTGTGATAGGTGACGAGAGTGGTGATGACTGGACTATGGAGCAGCACAGAGAATATGGTAATGAGCATGAGTTGTAATGTGTGTTTCGGAATTTGAGGGTGTATGGTGGTTTTGGGATATCTATCAGACTACTTCTATGTATTTTGATAATGCAGTGTGAGTGTGTGTTTGGTCCTGATCTGTGTGTCATTTAGGGATGAGTAGTGTAGGATGCTGATCTTGGCACATGATGAGACCTAGTACATGCTTGCTATGGTGTAATGGAGCAGAGTGTGGCCCTAGGAACTTCCTAGCCCTAACCGGCCCAAACAGGTATCTCCCTTCTCTATGTCTATCTTAAGCCTGGGATGCCTAGGAGGTGGGATGTCATGATGAGCTGACATAAGTAAGGAGGGAGCAACACAATTCAAAGTAGAGGGATGCCCCTTCCTGAAGAGGTGGATACTGTGAAATGAGACCCCTTAGCTTGCTTCTTTTAAATATGTTTCTGGTGGGAAATCAGTGCTGTAATTTACTGAAGAGGTGAATGCTCCAAAGTGCATTGATGTCACTTTGTATAGCGGTGGATGCTGGGAAATTAGTTCTGCTTCACTGGATTCTTCTTTTAAAGATATTTTATACAGATAAGCAATGATGTAGTTTCCTTGGAAAGGGAATACTGGGAAGTGCAGTGATGTCACTTCTTCTAGAGATGAATGCTGGGAAATAAACCCTTCCCACAGTCCGGGAAATATTTCTTCATGATTTAGAGTGACACACTGAAACTAACAGCTATTTTATTTGCAGACCCATTTCTCCTTAAACAGTAATGTGGTGTTGAACTATTTTCTTTCGTCTGACCATAGTAATTAGTTTGATGTTCAGAGCTGTTATTGAGTTCCAATGAGTTTATAGGACTGTGCATTATATCAAAAAAAGTTTCACAATCTAGATACTTAGACTACTTATATCAACAGTACATGTTGGCTTATAGGGTAGCTCACAGTACCAAATCTAAACCGCTGTCCTTTCAGGGTAATAGATGTTATTGGTAACCTCAGGCATGACTACTCTGATTCCCAAGGAATTTGTGGAAATAGATCTAAATCTTTCATTCTTTACTTTTGCATGCCCAAGGTATCAACTGGAAAATATAAAAAGAAAATGCATTGTCAAATATTTATTAAAGAGATCTTACTCTTGTAATAAACACACGAGCTGCAATTACTAAGCAGATGAGACAGTGTAGTAAGCATTATTAGAACGGGGCTAAAAACAAACAATTTAATCATGTTAATTGTTACTAATGTTAATCCTATTTGTCACTAATACATATACACTAAAGTGAGCATAGTGGGAGTAACCTCTACCGGACCTGTTTGCATGGTCTAACCCCCATAACTTGGTATTATGTGGCAGAGAGCCGGTCTCAGTGCCTCCACAAATGCACCTATCTAAGTGTGTAGGCTATCTTCCCTCTCAGAATGAAGGTTGGAGTCAGCAGGGCTGCATCTCAGTCACAGTGCACAGCAGTTCCGTGATAACCTCAGCATGAAGTGCTGCTCTCACCTAGTTCAGCATTGATGCTGTCTATATATGAAACTCTGTCCTTATCGTACTGTGGCAGAGGTGCACAACAACTTCCTTAGTTTGTCTAAAGTGAAAGAATTATCACCCTTGAGCACAGAAAAATAAAACAAGGGCATTGCATTTTGTTTGTATGACCCTAAAACTAAATGTGAAGACTACAGGGTGACAATGCCTAACAAGAACAAATGTATGTTTCTTGTGTTAAAGAAAAATATATAAAAGTCGCCACTAGAACTCAATGTCAATTTAAAAAGGAAATCCAAAATGGAGACTAAGCGCAGGACCTACAACATAGCACACATCAAACCTTACCTATTACACTCAGATGAAAGGCTGGATCACATTAGTTTACTTAATTTAGAAGCTATGAGAAATGATAGATGGTACTGTTTTCACAGTGAGATAACTTTCTGTGAATATTTAACTGTTCTGGGCTGAAGAAGAAACTAATTGGCCCAAATAAGAACCCTCTATGACCATGCTGGAGAATGGGATGGAAGAGAGGGTAGGGCTGTTAGAGAATATATTACTTGACTCTGTCAAGAACTTGTGAATATATATTTATCAGGTATCCTTTCACTGTACATTATTTCTGTTCAGCATATTTTTTTCCGTTCAGCATAATAGCGTTATTCATAACAATGATATCTTGAGGTGTACAGAAAGTATGAAATTGGTATCAAACTGGATGCAAATGATGTATTTATTTCAATACAAATATTGTATTTGTTTCATTTCATTGAACAGCTACATAAAATAAAAAATGGCCTAAAGAATAAAATGTCTCAGACAAGCCTTTGCTTTTGAAATTCAATTCTTGAACACAAAACCAGGAAAATATTGAGGGTGAAACAAGAGCTACTTGCAAGTCTATGTTTCTCATATATGCACCTAGTGATTTCTACTGGAATAATATCCTTTCCTTTCATCAGAATACAAGAACACACCAAAGGTATGTGCAATAGTATTTCTTCAGGTCCAAAGTTATTAGCAATTAATAAAATGTTCTTCTAATGGAATAGGAATGTTTTAGCAAACAATCTGACCTGTAACACTTATATCTGTTTCAGAGCCTTTCACTTAAGGACAATGAGGCACAGGGGGGTCAATTTGTTTGCGTGGCCCAGAGGTATTTCCAGAACTGTTGTTGGAATTTTTCTGTTGGTATACTAGCAAGCTGGACATAATTTTATAGCTCTGGTGGTCACTTTGCTTTCTGTGGTGAGAAACGAGGGAGGGTTTAGGCTTAAGGCAGGGAACTGTTGGAGAAATGAGAGCAGGGTGGGGCTTGATGGAGAGACCATATTTCAGTAAGGACACCCTCTGGCATTATTGTGTTTCCCACATATCTGCTATGAAATTTGTCTAACCTGAGAGCAAATATCATTTGTGCCATCACACTATAGGGAAGCCAAGAGTATGGGGTTTATGGGTTATAAATGCTGTCAGATATGGTGAATGTCATCTATCAATGGAGTATGATGTTTCCTTACCTACTGTTAATCTCTTTCCTCTGAGGTATAGTCTTAAAGAGGCTAAGGTTAGAAGAAACCTCATTTGCACTGGTGGCGAACAAGCCACTAAAACATCCAAACATTTGACATGTTTCCTATTGGAAAGAACTAGACGGTTTGTAACTCCATATTGGCCACATAGAAGAGTTAGGTTTGATGGAATCATTTAGAGTGGGGTGGAGGTGGAATATATGCAATACACCAATAGATGTCTCATTTTTCCCATTCTCACTTCTCAACATCATTTAGAGATGTGACTAACACCAAGTTTTTAAAGTTGCTGGCCTTTGTTAGCAACATACCTGCCATAGTACCACAGGCATTACAGCACCAGAAAGCCTGCAATATTTAGAGTGGACCTTCAGATGCTCTTGTTGATGTTTGAGACCACCATGACAGGCAACATGGCATATTCTACCAGGCTGGCAAGGTGTATACCATCAACTTGTAGCTGATCATCCACGTTCTCATTAGTGATGCCGTAGGAGGTCATCAACTCTATTTTGTTTTACTCACACGCACACTTGTGCACACTTGTGCACATGCCACCATCATAATAGATGCCTTTGACATTGCTTATGCCCTTGGCAAAATCTATTGCTTACATGATTCTTAACATCAACTAATATTCAGAGCTGTTTTTGTCTAACAATGCAATATTCTCATTAGACACAGGTTAATAAATAGGTCCCAGAATGCAGGGTTAGGAAGTAGAGGTGAAGCAGATGGAACCCTATAACCTGATCCAAAAGATCTAATGCCAGATGTCAGAAAAGTGCCCTAGGTCACACTTGCAATAGTATAGGATCCCCGACAAAGTGTTTGCATCACTGTCACCCCTGCTAACCAGTACTAAAGTGCCTGTGCTCTCTCCCTAAAACATGGTATTATTGGCTTAGACATGATTGGTACAATGGATTTACTTGGAAGTCCCTAGTAAATGGTACTACATGTACCCAGGGCCTGTAATGAAATGCTATCAGTGGTACTGCAGCACTCATTGTGCCACCCACTAAAGTAGCTTTTCAAAACGTCTAAGGCCTTCCACTGCAGCCTTTAGTGAAGTTTTAAACTGCCATTTTGACATGGCAAAGTAAAACTTTTGCCAGGCCTAAACCTTACTTTTTGAAACATATGTCACGCCTAAGGTAGGCGTGTTAGAAATTGGATCTCTAGTTGGCAGAATTATGCACCAAGTAGGGACCACAATCCTAGTCAGGGTAGGTCACAAAACAACCTAAATTATCCTATGCTCACCCTCCAGTAGCTTTGCACAGAACAGGCAGGCTTCGCTTAGAAAGCAATGTGTAAACTATTTGTGCAATCATTTATACAGTAACACAGTGACAACACCACAAAATGCACTAAACACAACCAGGTTAGGAAAATAGATTATATTTATTTGAAAAAATAAGACCAAAACAACAAAAATCCAATATGCACAAGTCAAGATATCACTTTTTAAAGGTTTAGATGAGTCTCAATACTTAAGAATCAGTGGTTGTATCCTTTTAACAAACAATACCTGGGATGCGTTAAACATAATGACCCTGAGGTCTACAGAGGAAGAGATGCATTGGAATGTAAAGCAATGGTTGTTTTTCCTGGCACAGTGAAGGTGATGCATTTTTTCCTTTTCATGCAGCAAGGTGATGCATTGGTTTCCAGAAGCGCAACCTTGGTTCATCACTGCGAATAGGGGATATTTTGATACCCAGGGATGATGCATGTGAGATAGACGCTGCGTCGATACGACAGGCACTACGTAAATTTTCGAACGCTGTGGATTTTCTTCTCTTTGGTGAAGTCTTTGATGGCCCTGAGACTTCAGAACAGGAGGCAAACTCAGTCCAAGCATTTGTGGGGGAAGGCAGAGTCCGGGGCCAGCAAGCAACAGGGCAACAAGCATTAGAGCAGCCCTTCCAGAGAAGCAGTCAAGAAGGGCCCTTTGGGCAGCAAGGCAGTCCCTTTCACAGAGTCCACTTGTAGGTCCAAAGGTGTCTAATTTGGTGGGGTCACAGACCTGACATATACCAAAAAGTACTATTGAAGTGGGAAATACTTCAAAGGGTGGTTTTGAAGTGCAGAGGTTCCCCTTTCAACCCAGCCCTATCTGCCAGGAGCCCTGTGGGGTTATCTGTCCTTTGTGTGAGGGCAGACCATTGGCCTTTGAAGTGTGAGAGTCCCTCCACCCTTCCTGCCCAGGAAGTCCCATCAGTATGCAGATGAATACATATGCAGCTGAGTTTCCTGTGTGTAAGGCTGTCTGGGTGGAATGCACAAGGTGAGCTGTCAACCAGCACAGACCAGACGTGGAATGGAGACAGGCTGTAAGGCACAGAGAGCAGTAAGTGTGGAGATATGCCTACTTTCTAAAAGTGGCATTTCTAAAATAGTGATGTAGAATCCAACTTCACCCGTAAATAGGATTTCTCACTACCATTCCAACCATACCAATCATGAAAAGGCTATTCCTCTCAGATCAGAAATTACTACTTAAAAACATGTAAGGGAATTTCTAATGCTGGCCTATGGGAGGAGCAGGCTTCACAGTAGTGAAAAATGACTTTGGGAGTAAAACCTATAAGTACATGTCCTACCTGTTACTTACATAGCATCCTGCACTATGGGTTACCTGGGGACTACCTTAGGGGTGGCTTATATGTAAACAAAAGGGAATTTGAGACTTGGCAAGTCATTTTAAATGCCAAATAAAAGTGGAAGTGGAACTGCACACAAAGGCTTTGCAATAGCAGGCCTGAGACATGGTTGAGGGGCTACTTATTGGGTGGCCCAATCAGTGCTGCAGGTCCACTAGTAGCATTTCATTTACAGGCCTTGGTCACATCTACTGCGCTTTACTAGGGACAGATAGGTAACTTAAATATACCAATTGGGTATGAGCCAATGTCATCATGTTTAGGGGAGAGAGCATAGGCTCTTTAGTACTGGTCAGCAGTGGTAAAATGCACAGAGTTCTAAAACCAGCAAAAATGAGTTCAGAAAAATAGAGGGAGGCAAGCAAAAAAGTTGAGGGAGGACCAACCTAATGCTGGCGGGTCTAACAAGGCCCTAAAGGGGCATAGGGCAAGTTGCATTGTATTTGACATGAAGGATAGGTGTGCTTAAATTTTACATGTTCTGGTAGTGAAACTTTCTAAAGTTGTTTTTCACTGCTGTAAGGAATATCTCTCCAATAGACTAGTACTGGGGTACATTTTTAAAATTATGAAGTGATAACATTGGATTGGGAGCAGATAGCACTGCTGCTTGTGACCTTCCCCAGAGGACTGCTCTGCTACTTGATGACTGCCTTGACCCCTGGAGGACTGCCCTGCTCCTGGAGGACTCCCCTGCTCTCTGAGAAGGAAGATTGAACATGTTTTCTTCATCCCAGGCTAACCAGAGTGACTTCATAGGTCACCGGCCGACCTCTTGTCTGAGCAACACAGACACAACAAGATCCAGAGACCTCCCTGTAACAGCCAAGCTGACCTGCTGCACTAGACATGCCTTAACTTGCAAGTGCACCTGCCTGAGTCCTGATAGCCTCTGCTGGAGTTAGTTTCTGATCTCCAGTAGGTGCCTCCCCAGGTCCAGGACCCTCAGCTGGCATTAGTTAAGCCCCTCCAGTGAAGAAAGGTCAAATTCTGACCTGAAGTTTTGGGCCCCTATGTGCTGAGACACTGCCGCTCACACTGGCTACCAACGTGAAGCTCTGGTGAACCTGATTCTAAGAGCCACCGTGACCGTAAGCGACAATCGACAAACAGAGATCCGCACTTTGCTCTACGGCAACGACAGCCCGCTGTGACTACCATCAGCACGCTCTAGCAATGACCATCCACAACTCCCGGCCAGCTTAATGCAGTATAGCAACAATCACCTTCACCACCCGGACTACTCATTGCACTACAGTGACGGCCATCTACAACTCTCTTTCTGCCTCCTCCCCATTAACTCGTCACGCAGGACTTTGAAAAGGTAACTTTTTCAGTGGGACTAATCAGGTCCCTGTATCAGGCCCGCACTCCAACATGGTCAGCCTGAACTTGTGACTATCACCCGGTCCAGCTTGACCAGATGATTGTGTTAATGCATTACATCTTTCACAGGATTCAATGCTTGACAAGGCCAATAGATCTTTGTACCCAGCATTAGAGAATGTGGAAACAAACATAGATTTACAACAAATTCAGTTTTGGCAACAGTATGACCAATGTGGCCACAAAAGGAAAACTCCAGTCCATAATAAAGTCCAAGGATTTTTATTTACAAGCTTAGACTGAATGTCATGTAGACAATGTGCAAAACAAAGATATAAAGATATGTAATCATCAAGAATTGACCAAGGAGAGAAACAGATTTAGACGAACTAACATTAATATAACTAAACACTTGACAAAAACAATGCAAAAGATCAGAAGAATCAACTGAAGGACATAAGACAAATTCTGTTCAGATCTTATGAGCATTTAGGCAATTTAAAATTATCAAAGTTTAGCTAGCTGGGGCAAAGGAAACCCCTAATGATTAGCCAATTAGGTTCTCAAGTGTGCTGGGCAAAACGTGTGCAAAATAATGAATCGCAAAAAGAATTTAGAAACACCTAGGACAAAAAGGAGAAAAAGGAGAAAATGGAAAAATTAAAAAGGGAAGGTGTCAGCATTTCAGAAACTTGGTCAAGAGTCTTCCTTGGGTTAAGAGAAAAATCTTCAAGTGTCAGCAGGGCACTTCAAGGGGAGCAAGGGCAAAGAGGATTATACCTCTCAGAGTCCAAAGGGTCCAGCAAAGGAGAATGCTCAAAGGGGGAACGCAGATTCTTCTGACTAAGGTCCAGATGGGAAGCAGCATATTAAAGTTCATAGGGCAAAATAATTTGTCAGTCTATCATTCCACGTGATTTTGAAGATGTAGCATCCAATAGAAATTGATCATGCTATATGAGCTGCAACATTGGCAAGAATTCTCAGAATTGTATTAGAACGGGGTCCATCTCTACTCTTCCATTGGAATTGTAACACGTATATATGTTACCAATCAAAAGTCCTGGATGTTCCATACACAAGGACAACTTCCCAAGCTCACTATGTGCAGGACAATAGACATCTATTATCAAACTAGCATTCTCATAAGAAGGGAACTTAAAAGAAAGCTTCATGTTAGCAAAATAACTAAACAATTTCTGAAACATGAATACAGCTAATGCAAATTAATTAAAACAGCACATTAAATCATGCAAAGGAAACACATTTTAAAACTTAAATTATAAGTTCAATGTTAATAAGCGTCTTTTAGAGTTCATGTTACGGTAACTTTCAAATGAAATAACTCTGTTAATACATTTCTGTGAATATGGAGCAGAACTACATTTTCTCTAACTTTATATACAAATGTAAAGCATTTCTCATGGGAAATCTAATATTGTTTTAATTCAGACTGTTAGAATTCACTCTACAAAATAACATAATGGCAAAGGAATTCATTTAGCATGACATTTAATCATTATACCACATAGGTTTTGCTAGTTATCTAGAGTGCATGCACGTTAATATGGCTTCTCAGTCCATCACTTTACAACCAATCTATTCATACTTTGATTAACCTAATGCATAGACTGTCACACATAGCTGATCACTGTGACATGAGGAACAATACTCAAATTTCTGCTACAACAATTGTGAGTGGCGCTTTGTGCTTTTAGGTACTATGTTGTCTTAAGACTTTAAAACTGCACATTTCTGGTTCTAGTGATTGGGATTTTGTTGCACTGGTATCATAAAATGTATTACAATTTACTCTAGTTTTCAAAATTGGTGTGAGATTTTCTTGTGTGGTGTTTTCATTTTATTACTGTTTGTATGCTGCATAAATACTTTACACTTTGCCTCCAAACCTCTAAGTTACACCTGACTGTTTTGTGCCAAGCTACCAGAGGGTTAGCACATGTTAATTTAGTGAGTTTTGTGGTTCATCCTGACCAGGATTGTATTTGTTTCTTTAATGGGTCTTTCACCCTTCTCAACCAATAAACTGATATCTTACAGTTCTGATTTATTAGTAGTCAGTTAATAGAAAAGTAAAGAGCGTACCAGGGTTCTGATTTCTATTTAACCTCCCTAGTGAACCCGACTACTAGCTACATGACATGATTTTAGAATAACAGAATCACCATGTTTTAAATCAATTATCCTGGGCATTATATGTAGACAAAATAGACTTTGCTTTCCAAAAATACTGTAAATAAATAGGCTTTTGCAACTAATGATTATATTATGCGAATACTCAACTGCACAACATTCACACATTAAAGCGCACAATGTTCATCTTTATGGGAAAACAAATTACAGTTAATTTCAATTGTTTTCTACAATCTTGCTTTAGTTGTGGTAGTCTTTTAACAAGGAATAAAACAGTCTTGTGAACATAAAGCAGTTATTTGTTCAAGAGAAGATTAATATATATGTAATTCTCCTTGCTTGTGCCAAAATACTGCTCATATATACATCTGGGCCATTTACTACCTCAGTCTTGAAAAATTACTGAAAGTGGCATTTAGTGTACTTATATTTCATAATGGAGCTTAAAGTCTCCCTTTTTAAAGGAACCATAAGAAAAAAGGAAGAAATGAAGGGAACAGTTACATACATGCACAAAACACTTCTGCAAATAATAGCCCAAGATGAGCAGAATGAGACAGCCATTAACATTGCTGAAAATAAATATTCTACAGTACATAACAGCTGACAGCAACACAAGCCTCATTTTCCCCTCCAGACTTAAATCCTGATTTAGATATTAGTGGATGAGTTTATCCATTACAATGGTGATTGATATCCCGCCCGCCAATATCTAAGTCCCATTAGATCGTATGGGATTTAGATATTGTTGGGCAGGGTATCCGTCACTGTTGTGGTGGACTAACCTATCCGCCAATATCTAAATCAGGCTCACACTGTTCAAGGTATAACAAAAGAGGGGAAGGATAGGGAATCTTTAACATGGTCTTGCATATATCCTTCCCAGGAGACAATCTGTAAGTAGCTCTGGTGTGCTGTTTTGCTTGACCACCTATGTCAGAATCGACTGGTGGAAGCAGTGTCACCATTTCATAATGGAGATTCATCTATATAGAATGCAATATCCCTCACTCACGTAGGTGGCATGCTGTCTAGCTCCACGCTGCATGGGCGCTGCATTACCCAGTGGGCTCCCAAGAGTGAAGTATTTTCTGTCCCTGGCCTGGTATTTGCCAAAGCTCAGGTCACTGCCTATAAGAAATTGGGTTATTGCTTGAATGGGGTGTGACCCCTGTTCAAACAACAGCCACAATGCTTCTCAGGATAAACCACAAAAGTGACTAAATTTGCATGTGCTTAACTCTCTGGTATTTTTACACACAAGGCTAAACTTAGAGGCAATGTATAAAGTATTTATGCAGCATTCAAACAAGTAATAAAGTGAAAACACAACACAAGAAGAATTCCACGCCAATTTAGAAAAATAGGTAAATCTTTAATAAACTTTTTGATACCAAAAGAAAGGTCAATCAGTAAAAGCCAAGCTGTGAATTTTAACATCTGGATGTAAAATCCAGCACCTAAAAGCTCAAAGCGCCAACCATAGACATCTAGTCGTGTGGGACCGTGTCAAAGTAAAAATATATGGCCGATGGAGCACAAGTCATATACAATAACTGGATTGTGCTCTGTCTGCACTTACCTTTGGATTTAGATTTTTTTTGACAAAAAGTCTTTGAGAAAGTATAAGTTCAGACAAGAAAGGCTGAAGGTGGTGTCCCAGTAGGAGGAGGTGTCACCATTGGGGAGTCTCTGGATTAAGTCACAGTGAAGATTTCTTCATTCAGACTTAGGGCCTGATTTAGATCTTGGCAGTAACAGTCCTGCTGTCAGTTTTATGACTGAAAACCTGTCCGTCGCCTTGACATTCTGCCCACCCACCTGATTTAGATGTTGGTGGTCCCATGGCTGATAACCCACCGCAGTCCTGCCAACTTCACCAGAACTTCCCAACTGAATTGATGGCGCCATAGGAGAAAGCGGCTGACTGCGGGACTTCAGCCACCCTTCCCACCCAGCCGATTTGGATGTGCCTTCCCGCCAAACCAACTGTGGCAGTGCTACCTCCACACTTGAGTTGGCAGATTGTGGGGGCTGAGGAGGTGAAAACCTTCCTTTTTTTGCAATTCCACTCTTGTTTTCCACTGGACAGGGCTGGAAAAGACCTTCCTTCACTGCTGCCCTTTGACCACAGAGAAAACACAACCCCGTCGTTGTCAGACTCCCATGTAGGGAATCCACATTGCTAGTCTGTGTGCTGTGGTCACTGCATATGAGCTCAGGACCACTGCAGTCATATACATGTTACAGGAATTTTTTTAAATTACTGTGATGTGCATATGGCGGGAGCACAATTGTGTCAGAAGTGGCTGGGGACACACTGGTACAAGGCACATATTGCATACACACACACATGCAATTCAGGTGTTAGTATTCATTACTAAATTAATGTGGCACCACAGTGACATAACATTCACACTAGTCACCTATGCCTATGATTGCACATGGCAAGTGGACCTGTACCTGTTATGTTGTGCTTCCAGTTGTGTATGTGAGTAAATACATGTATGTGTGTGTGCGACTGGATTCACTGGTTGAGGTTGAATGAGCTGGAGTGGGTGATGTGGTTGTGTCAGATTGTGTGCCACTTGCATATGGGTCTGATGTTGTGTTTGTTTGGTTGTGTGTTGTGTGTAACATTCAGGTGAGTGTTGTTGTTTGACGGTTGTTGTTGTGATGTGTGTAGTTGTGCTTTTGTGTGAGTATGTAGATGAGGATGTAGTTGTGTTGGTTGGCATGGTTGTGTTGTGTGTGGGTGTAGTGTCAATAGTGTGTGTATGTTGTGTCATGGATGTACGGCAATGTGTGTTTTCTGCATGCATGTGTTGTGTTGTGGTGTGGTTGAATGGCACTTGTTAATAGTGTGTACGTGTTGTGTTGCATAGTATGTAGTGTAGGTTGACACATATGGTTGAGCTGTAGTGTGTGTGTGAGAAACTTACCTCTTTTCCATAGCCACTGCCATCGTACGTTGTCCATTGGGTCCCGCTCCGGCCTCCCTCTCTCAGAAATCCGCTGCCAGTACACCACTCCCAGTACTGTAACATCTAAATATGGTTGTCGGGAACCTACCAGTCTGACGGCTCAGAAGAGCACTCCGTCGTGGCGGTCAGCTGCTCAGCCACAATACAGCTAAACATGGAAGTCAGAACACCATCTACTTGACGGCACACGCTGGTCCGTCGCCACTATGGATTGGCGGTAATACCACCAAGATCTAAGTCAGACCCTGAGTCTCTTTTTTGTAAGTCGAAAATCTCCAGCAGAATGAGGCTGGAGGCTTAGCCGACCAGAGTTCCATGAAGCCGGATACCCTTTTGGTGACGGACTGCGGAACAGATTTGCTTCTGTGGAGAAGAACATAGGGGGAGATCTTGGGAAGTCAGACCAACTGGCGATGCATCTTGGGTGAATGTAGACGAGCAGGTTGGTCCCTGTCTCTCACTTCTCAGAGACGTTTTTAGCAAAAAAAGAGTCCCAAGTTTTGTTTTTTGGCTCTCAGGACACCTTTTGCACCCCCACCATTGGTCCAAGACTGAAAAGGCACCACTTGGGGTTAGGACTCACTCAGGCTAAGTCCAGGTGCGGGTTCAATATGGTTGGATCCTTTTCTGTCCATAAGGCTCCAATCAGGAAGCCAGCCAACTGACCCTTAGTGTCATGCTAGTAGTTCTGCGTTCAAGCTGTGCAAAGGGGTCAAGCAGCAAGGTAGGATTTCAAGGGTTCAAGGCAGACTTCAAACAACAAAGCAGTGTTTCCAGTTTCAGCAAAACAGCCTTGTGGAGTACACAGCAGGTCACAGCAGCAGTCCTCTAAGAGTCCTTCTGCAGGTTCAAAAAGTGAACTGAAGGGTGGATCTGAGAGTCTTATTTTTATATCTGGTGCCTTCTTTATAGTAGGAGATGTTTCCAGAGAGTTCACTTTGAAGTGCTTGAAGTTTTCTGCTTCCCATGGCCTGCTTCTTGGCTGTCTGCATGAACGGCATTTATGTGACGGCAGAGCATAGTCTATTTATATGCAAATGGAATGTGCCCTGCTCCGCCCCCTATCCTGCAGATTTATGGCCCCCCAGGCACACCTAAACCCTCTATTGTGTGGCTGACTGGAATCCAACTGCTAACTGCACCCAGTCATGTGACCCAGGACAAGGCTGCAAGCACCAAATGGTTAGGGTAGGGAAATATTAACTTTCTAATTATGGCATTTTGAAAATGGTACCTTAAAATCTGACTTTACCATTAACGAGGATTTTTAACTACAATATTCCAGACACCAAGCATGAAATGATTACCTGTTCCCAATTAAATGGTAATACATATTAAATGTAATAAGGCAACCCAATGTTATCCTATGGGAGAGGTAGCTTTCACAGTAGTGAAAAACAAATTTAGGTGTTCTTCTCTACCATGACATGTAAACCTTACAAGTACAAAGCCAATATTTTAATTACAATACATCCTGGCCTATGGGCTACCTAAAGCCTACCATATGAGTGACTTGTGTGACTTGGCAAAGGGGTAATATTGCCAAGTCAAATTGGAAGTTTAAAACTCAATTGAGACTGCAAAGGCAGAACTGGGACAAGTTTAAAGATGGTACTTAAGTGGGTGGCAATATAATTGCAGCAAGTCCCCTAGTACCGTTTAATCCATAGGCCCTGAGTATGTGGTATGCCACTCTACAGGTAACGTATAAGTAAATTAAATATGCCAGTCAGGTGTAAGCCATATTTACCATGTTTAATGGAGAGAGCACAAGCACTTTAGCACTGGTTGGCAGTGGTGAAGTGTACAGAGTCCAAGAGCCAACACAAATGAATTTCAGAAAAACGTGGAGAGCAAAGTCAAAAAGTTTGGGGAAAGACCACTTTAAGGCTGACAGATCTAACATTGCCCTTTTAGAGTGGGTTTATAAGTGAAAGTATATTGGGTAATGCTGAAGTTAATATTGTCTATGACCCCTCCCTTGACACTGTTATATTCTTGTTGAGTGTCTGTGCCAAGATTAAAAACAACAGCGAACCAACCAGGGATAGTAATGGACCCTTGATATCACAGTACGTTCGCCTTGTTTCATGCCCTAGTCACCCTGGATGGTCATAGGCACTTCTTCAGGACCAGAAATAACTCTAATCTACTAAGTTGGGTCTTTAGACAAAAAAATAAACAATATCCCACATTCATTTAAATTTGATAAAGTGATGACAAAATAATTCATGCACCATGACCTGTTAAAAGAAGAAAGGAAACACAAAACAATATGTATAAACATGTATTTCAATTATATTACCATGTCTCAAAGTAAAGATGAGTTTCACTAATGTGACACACCATTCGCATGCAGCAGACATGAGCACATCAAATCGTGGAGTATTTACTGAAAGAGGTGTTTAGCTAAGTGGTTTCTAAAAAGCTTTTGTATCACAATCACTATTTGGAAATTGCTATTTGCAGTGTACAAACAGTTTTCATTCCAAATTTGCAAATAGTTTCCATTTACATTCACTATTTCGAGATTTCTGAATAGGGTAATAGGTAATCACAAAATACTGAATCATAACTAGGAACTCACAAATCAAATAGGAAAAGTCACATTTTGGTTGCAGAATGATGTCCTCACAATGGTAATCAATAAAGACAACTCAGAGGAAGGCAATGAGTAATAGGAAATGCTGTGTGGAGGCAGAAAGACATTTTGGGGTAAAAAGAAGGGGCTCCATGTTGCGTGAAGAAAGTGACAGAGATCTTGCTGGCAGGAAATGCAAAATTAAGTTTTCTGAGAAGGAGTTGGAGGTCCTAACTGAGCAGTGTGTGTCCCATAATGAGGAACTGTTTGAGAAGAGTTCCTTCAGTGTAGCAGAATCCCCAAAACAAAAATATGGAATTACACCCTGGTCAAGGTAAACTCCATTGGTGTTGTGCAGAGAACATCCCTGAAATACGCAAAAGAACCAAAAAAAAGATTGCAACTCACTTGGTATAGGCACATGGGACAGGTGGAGGACCATCTCAGCAGTCACACCAACACCCATGGAAACTCTCATTGAGGGAACAATTCAGCCTCAGATTGATGTTTCCAATGTTGATACATCAAATACACCATCTACTAATCAAGCTACCATTTCAATTATGCATGTCAGTTCTCTAGTTTAAAAAGCATGTTTAATTATTAAGTTATGCTTACGGTTTGTAAAGCAATCCATTGTTAACATTCTAAATAAATCACTAATACATTATGGGAGTTGTAGTGAAACTACAATATCTACCTAACTATGTGCACCAACACATGCACATTGTTTGCCATTTGGAACATGTCACAGTTAAATCAGTTAGAAAAGAGAGAAGTAGATTGAACAAACTTTATTTAAAAAAACCATTAACAGTACTGTATAGTAAACTACATCAATTTCTTTTTCACTGATTTGTCACAACCAACGTAGCTGGCTAGTGAGCAACATGTCATTGTAGAAGATCCTTGTGGTATTGAGGAATCCACAGAATTACATGCCATAAACACACATAAAGTGCCATCAAGAAAAAGAGCCACACCTTTATCGTTCCATATTTTGAAAATGTGACAGATGAACCAACCACAGGCAGGGGGCAGCCCAACATCTCAGAGAAGCAGACAAATATGTTTCAGGGTGTTGCAGTGTTGTCGTAATGCCAGTGCTTCTTGTAGTATTGATGTTCTTCGCATGGATGAGACATCTCAGTTGTTGGAGGGGTGGAAGATTAGAGGCCTATACGCTTTCTGTGCATTGCAAGTAAGCAAGAAATCTCAGTGTAAAGAAACAAATGAAGCGTACAATGTCACAATTGATTGATGGGCAAATAAATTACAGGAAATTAGACTCAGTGGGCAAACTCGCTACTGCAATGCAGCAACACCATAGAATACAACGGCCCAGTCCCATGCTATCCATGCACCCTGTAAATATACAAACACAGATGGGTCACTGCTGTACAGATATGGCATGTTTATTAGTGCAAGTAACACATGTTTTGAAAATTATGCAAACCAATAGTATATCTGGACTGACAATTTTAGGGATAGGTGAGAGTGAAGAGGCATCATGCCTTATTAGACTCTCAGTCCCTGATGTCTTCACCCTTAGGCACACATGCCGACATACATCTTCTTCAGAGGCAGGTAATGCTGATCAAAGCAGTACAAGCAGATCAAGAAGAAAGCATTGAAGTCTTTGTCTTATTTCTGATATGCTACTTGATTATGAGTATTATGTACTACTAAAAATTAATACATAGTATAGGACTACACAGTGTCAATATACATTGTTTTCCATGCAGAATGTGTGACTAATATGATTCTGTATTTAAAGGATCTTTTTCTTTTCAAAAGTATCACAAATGTATTATTTGATACATAAACCCTTCTTTCTTTTTATTTTCATGAAAAATAATTGGTTGTAATCTCTGTATAATGAGCTCTACCCGTAGCACCAGTTGATCCATCCTGTTGGGGTTGTACATGTAGTATTCCTTTCTCAGGGTCAGAATCCAATTCTATTTCCACATTGTGAAGAATTCTTCTCATGGCAAATGTTTTCAGTATTGCACAGGTAGCCATGATTTTACAACATATGTCTGGACGACACTGGAGGGCTCCACCACTCTTGAGCAGACTCTTAAAGTATGATTTATTACTCCAAATATCCTCTCCATAATTGAGTATGTGGCTGTGTGAGTACAGTTGTACCGCTACTCACTCCTTGTACTTGGGTTCTAATATGGAGGTAAGATCCAAGGTCTTAATGCATATGCACTGTCTCTGACAAAGGCAAGGATGATTACATTATTATGGGTTATTGCTATGTTCGGTAATGTGTTAGACAGGCATCACCAAAATGAACCCCAAGACAGCCTATTATATATCCCAATGTAGAGAAACGTATAGGAATCATGAGTGCTGTCTGGAAATTTGGCTACGTGGTCTGTAATTATACAAGAGGTATCACACACAATCCGTATATTGAGGGAGTGACTATGTTTGCAGTTTCTATACACAAGTTCGTTTGCAGATGGTGGACAGATGCAATATAGCAATATGTGAACCATCAAAACATCCAATGACATTAGGAAAATGTGCCATATGATAAAATAAAAACTTGCTGTAAGTCCAGTTGAGATGACAGAAAATGTATACAATCAATAATAGTGTACAACATAATATCAAGAAACCTGTGGAAAAAAGACGTGACAATGCACTTCGGGACACTCCCCCTGCTACTTCTTTTACTCCTTGATAACTTCCAGGTGCTAAAAGGTGTAGGCAACACAGTACCTGCACATGAGGTAGAATAGCTTTGCTTCTGTCTGTAGGGGTCTGTACCGGTGAATGTAAATCAGTAAATAAATCCAAAATGACCCGACTATTGAGCCTGTATTTCTGAAATATCTCCTTATCACTTTGATCAACCATGGTTACCCTAAACCTAAAAATCCTGTCCTTCTCTTCATATATGGCAAACATTTCCGTCCACCTCGTCAGAACATACAAAGCCAAATTTGTGAAAGGGCCTAATACATTTTGGGCCAATGTATATAGATTGTGTTTGTTAACACCGGATTTGATTTGGGGGTAATTTAATTTCCTAAAACTGCATTTTGGAACTAGTTGCAATTAAGGAATGCTTCATACATACAAATTGTGATTCACTATTTGAAAATCCCTATTTGCAAATCCTTATTTGTAAATAACAAAAACAGCAATTTCCAAAAGGAAGGAATCTCAATTTAGACCAGCCAAAATGCCTTTTGTACATACCAAAAGGGGCTTTTACAATTGCAAATGGCCCAAAATAGAGATTCAGACAATTTGTGAATGCAAAAACCCTAGTACTTCTGGCCTTAAGTCACTGGTACGTAGTAGTTTTTCAGATTGCTGAGAGCGCAACTAGCATTCTAGCATTTTGGGAGCAGTGTCCAGGGGATCTTGTCATTGACTCTTGCTAAATTAGTAAGATGTCTGAGCACAAAACTCGGTTCCTTCCATAGGAATCTCTTTTGGAAATCTGAGCTATCCTGTAGTCTTCTTAAAATCATCCAGGTCATGTCATTCGGCACGAGTTTTCAATCCAAGTAATGATTAGTCAATTTTGTTGCTGTGAGTTGACATCTGATTTTGCTCCAATTCTCACTGATGCTTACTTTTATATGAAATATAACTGGGGCTTCATATTCGTTCTCACATACAGTTGGTTGAGGGCCCGCAGCTCAGACTTTTCCCTAAGGGGGCCCATATACAGAACAAAGTGGTTCATGATAATTTTCAATATTTTTAAAATGTGCATTATCTAAGCATGTTTATTTGAGGAACCTGCTCTTGCTGTAAGATTTGTGAGATATAATTTTTATTATCTTTGTCAAAACACCCAATGTAATAGACTAGGGTTCTTTCTGGTCCTTAAGAAATGCCTATGAGCCTGCTGGGCGACTAGTGCATGAAACTTGTTGACCTTACTGGGAAACCAAGGGCTCATTTTGCTTGGTTTATTCACTGTTGGATTTGATCTTGGCACAGATACTCAACAGTAATAAAACAGTGTCAAGGGAGGGGCGATAGAAAATTTTAATTTCACCTTTACCCAATGTACCTTCCTTTCTCAACCTTCTCAAGAGCCTCATTCTTTGGAGCCTGCTGGGTAGTGCAGCAGCCACGCAGTGGGGAGTTAACCCAATGATGAAGCATGCCACCTATATGGGTAAGGGCTATTGCACCCTATATAGAGGCCTCTCCATGATGAAAGGATGACACTGCTTCCACCAGTTGATTCAGACTAGGGTGGTCAATCAGAACACCACACCAGAACTACTTACATAGTTTTCTATGTACACATTTAATCACCCCAAACAGGAAGATTGGAAGATCTTCTAGTTAATGATTACCCTGATACCTTAAATTTGTTTTAGAATAATTCTGGAGTTTAATATTGAGGTTAGCATTGCCCCTAGAACAATGCCCACGTGGTTAACATTAAGTAAGTACAGGTTTAACTCTGTTGAACAATAATGAAAGGCAATTTTAAGATTTTAAATAGATCACCATGTAAATTAATAAAATGAAAGATTAGAAGATCTAACAGGCAGACCAGACATATCTAAAGCTCTAATTAAAGGGTGACATTCAGTAATGGGTAATAGAACTTTCTTTTAGGATTAAGCTCTTTGGTCATCTCACCAATATGTTTGGTGTGACTTTGATGTTTTATTTGCGTCACACCCTATTTTGTCTTCGGCCAAACTCAGAGTGACACTATTACACCTCAAACTTTCTCCTGGGAAAGAAAAGATATGTTAGGATAGATGTTGCAGGAGTAGGAGATGAGATGGATTATTATGTTCCGGTAAAATGTCCTCAATTTTGAATTTAACATGTGTGATTCATGCTCACAAAAGCACTGAAAATTTGTCTTGGTTCATTAAATTCTGAAACAATTCTGGCACTTTGCTGCCTGACTTCATTCCAGCAAATTTTCTGTACCACTCCAGACAACATCATCATTAGCCAAATTAATATTTTCCACTACAAATCTATCTACGTGCTAATGGTAGGCTGCAATGTTTTCATTTTAAGACATACTTGCCTGAATTGAACTAACAAGCTTCACTTTGGAACATAATTGTACATGTTTTTCTAAATTGTGTATTGATACACAATAACCTTTTAGCTTACCTCAACTGTATTCTTTAGATGAAACAGCAAGGTTTCAAGATTGATTGCTTAGATAGGTCTTTAGTTTTAAAGGACCAGTTGAAAAAAACATTTTTAAATTCTAAAAGGGATTCACAACATTTCTGAAAATCAGTAGATCCATACTTTAGAAAATAATGTGGGACCAGATGTACTAAAATAAAAGCTACTTTAGAGCAGTCTCATAAAAAACTTAATAAGAAACAAAAAAGAGACAATGTGAAGTTAAGTACTGCAGTACAATTGTCTTGCCAAACAGAAGCATGACTGACAAAGAAAAAACATATAAGAAACAGACCTGTTGGAAGAGTAGTTACCAAGGCCACTGACTATTTGTCTACAGAGACTGCAAATGTGCTTGTGGCCACGGAGAAGCCACTTAGACAGTGCATAACAATAAATCTGAATTTTACTGAGGAAAAAAACAAAAGTCATTAAAAAAAAGAAATATAGGGCTATATTTATCAAAGATTTGTGTCACTCTTGCACCACTCAAGGTGGTGCAAGAGCGACATAATTCTAATGGCAAATTTATCAAGCCTTGCAAGGGCACCTTGATAAATCTAGAGAACCTTGCATACAATTTAAAGAGTCACTTTTTATGTGAGCATACACATAACTACACAAGTGTTTAAGTCCTTTTTCAGTTAGGTCGGATTTCTACACCGTCCAGAGGGGAAGAAGATTAAGGTATGCAAAAATGTAGGTCCTGAAAAAATGCCACTTGATCGTCTCATAACATACTAAGGGCCCGATTATGAATTCAGCGGTTGAACTCCAATACAGCAGTTGGTAAGTGGATGTCAAGCCGGCAGCCTTGCCATCGTCATATTAATATGTTTCTTCCAGACTGACCGGTGGAACGTATTATGATGCAGGGAGCCAAGGCCAATGCCGTCGCACACAGCATCCTCGGAATGCGCACTGTCTGCCATAGCATTTCGAGGGTGCTGACAGGGGGACCCTGCACTGCCCACTAAATGGTCACGGGCAGTGCAGGGGTCCCCCTGTGGCCCTTGCCCTGCCTTTACACCAGCCTTTTCATAACAGGGACCCCGCCACGAAAAGGCTGGCAGAAAGGAAAGTCGTGATCATCTCTTTCACTGCCGCCAACCCATCGGGATCCCTGATCCCAGTGGAGGTGGTGGACTCCTGGCGGTGCGACCACCAGGATCATAATCTAGCAGTCGGACCACCAGAATTGCAGTAGCCAGACCATCACTATCAGTTTGGCAGTCCTAGGACCACCAAGCTCGTAATGAGACCCTAAGGCATGAAACATGTCAATTAGTAGCTAAGAACTATATGCACTCACTTGATCTTACACCAGACAGTATACCTTTGCATTTGAGAGATGAGAATCACTGTGCCTAGCAGCCTCTCACATTCTTTTTAACTCAACATAAACTTGGATCCATACTAAATAGATAGCCCCCCCATGACCATAGTTTATTTTAATCTACAGCTTTTTCCAATCTTCTCGCTCACTGACTGGAAACACTCTCACCTCTCTAGTCTTTCATTGCCAATGAAAAGATCTATGGTAAAGTTCCCTCTCGTGGGGCCCATTGGGTATTGCAGTGCTAGCCCAATGAGGAGCAAGCCCAGTGATGAAGCATGCCATCTTCGGGTGGGTGAGGGCACTTGCTCCTAAGAGCAGACACTCCCAGTGACTACACACAGGCCTCATCGAGAGTCTGCTGAAGTCAGTGCAGAACAGTATTTTTACTGTACTAGATAAGCGGATAGTGTATTCTGGACTGGAATTCTCCCCGCCTTCCCAGGTATAGATGACAATGCACAAGTACTCCTGAAGTCCTTCCCTAAAAAATAATATTACTTAATATAACACATATGGAAACTATATTTTTCAAAGTATTGTCTAGGCCACATTCGGATAACAGAAAGGACATGTGTTATAGAACACATTGTGGCACTAGTTTAGCCAACATCTGTCCTGTAACATAAGTAAATATTATATTACTAATTGTATGTAGTTATTTACTTGAAAATTGGTTTCCCCCCTGGTAGCTTCCTAGTCCAGCCTTTACTTGGAATACCACTACAATTGCCGTAGGTGAGTGACTGAGTTGCCTCCTCTTCATCATCTGAGCCCTAATACATGGACAGACCCCTAAGCTGACAATGCGTGGCCTGTACCATGCTTTGCTATGACTTGGGAGCTGGTCACAGAGGTATAAAATGGCGTTAGATATGTGCAGGCCACTGAAACATCAGAGTGCAATATACTTGTTCTACAATTGCTTGTGTGGAACAGTGGGCTTTTTTCTATGCCATTCCTCTTGAATTCTTGTGTGTGGAAATAGAGTCAATGTTTAGGAGTATAAACTCTAGGAACAGTTATCTGTTGCAACTGTGATATCAATAGCCAACACTTTAGAACAGGTTTATGAATGGTAATGCTTTTGATGAAGAGATCGATGTACTACCTCTCAAAATGTCAATTAGTGGGATGGGTGGGGTCACCAAACAATCTGAATAATAATCATTTAGGAAGGTCCAATTTGCCAACCTCTGCGACTGGCTATGACTCCAGGAAACTCCTGTCCCTGTATTTGCATATGCAAGTATGAGTCATTTTTTTTAAAACAGTCCTTGTCCAGAAAGAATTTTCCATCCAAGCCTGCATCGTCTTCAAGGACAGCTGCAGCATGAAGAAGACCCTAATAAACTAACATTCCAGCATACCTGGCTGAGAAACTAACCATTTCAGGTAGACAATACAAAACAAGGATCTAAGATGTGTCCAGACTCTAAACAAAGATTTGTAGGAAATTAAAAAACAGAAGCCAAGCCCTTTCAGTCGCTGCACCCAGGATCTGAAACAACATACACAATGACGTAATGGCTGCTCCTGACACCTAGAAATTAAGAAACAAACTGAAGGCAGCACCAATGAAGTTACTAGTACTCCACTGAATTAGCATATAGTTTGGTTTGTGGATTGGGGCCTGGGTAGCCTTGGGTAATCAGTACCATTGACACATTGTTGAGGGGAAGAAAAACACATTACTTTCATTACAGATAACATCTTAGTATCTTAGTATGTGGTAATGATTTTCAGTAAGCACTGCAGGGTGTGCTAATGTTTTTAGCTTTATGTAAATCTTGATATTATTTTTATATATATATATATATATATATATTTGTCCATTTTGGTTATTGTTTTTTGTTGATTGTTTTTGTTAGTTTGCTCGTTGTATATTGTATATGTATGTATGTTTTTAATATGTGCAAGTTTAACAACAAATGTCATTTATATATTTAATATGTTTGTTTTTTAAATGTAGTACATTGGGTATGGGTGTCCCTTGTCTGTATGTTTTTTTATTAGATTAAGTTGATTGGTTATTGTTTAGATGTTTCTTTTCTTATTGAGCACATATGATATGCATGTGGTTCTCTAATGTATTGAGGACATTATTTCTATTATATTAAAGCCCTGAAGAAGTCCTTAGTTGAGGACAAAACGCGGTGGCTGATGTTTTTTATGAAATTGTTGCAAGAAAAGCAGAATAAAATGAAGATAACAATGAGACCACATTGAGTAACTGGACTTTCTTTGATATATTCAAAAGTGGTGCACTATCGAAATATTCATTACCTATAGTTTCCTTTTGGGATAGCTCCTTGGCGGCAGGTGCTGTGATTAGTGCACATATGGAACTATAACAATTTGTTTTATGTTTTTTTCATGTTGCATACTCTAATAGGTGATAGGGGTTAGGTGCAGTTGTTATTTCAACCCGCTGCCAAATTCATTATTAGTGTCCTAATTGATATAATTCAATCAATCAATCAATTGGGATTTATAGAGTGCACTGCTCACCGGTAAGGGTCTCAAGAACGCTGTGGGCGGGTTGGTCCTTTGTCCTTCACTCAAAGAGCCAGGTCTTAAGGTCCTTCCTGAATTGAGGTACCAATGGTGACTGCCTGAGATGAAGAGGCAAGGTGTTCCAGCTCTTTGCCGTGAGGTAGGCGAAGGATCTTACTCCAGCCAGGGTCTTCCGTATTCGGGGTACAGAGGCTAGTGTCTGTTGAGCAGAGCGGAGAGGTCTGGTGGGGAGTAGAAGGTGATATGGTGGTTGAGGTAGGTGGGTCCTAGGTCATGGAGAGACTTGTAGACATGGATGAGGAGTTTGAAGTTGATCCTTTTCTTGACTGGGAGCCAATGGAGGTCTCTTAGGTGTCTGGGGATGTGTTCGCGGTGGAGGACGTACAGGATAAGTCTGGCGGAGGTGTTTTGGATGTTCTGTTGTTTCTTCAGGTTCTTCTGGGTGGTGCCAGCGTAGAGGGTATTGTCATAGTTGAGTCTGTTGGTGACTAAGACGTGGGTTATGGTCTTGTAGCAGTCGTTTGAATCCATTTGAAGATCTTCCATGAAGTCTGAGTGTGTGGAAGCAAGAGGATGCAACAGAGTTGACTTTGTGGGTCACGGCGAGCGATGAATCCAGGATGAAGCCGAGGTTGGTGCGTGGTTTGTTGATGTGGGGGGGTGCCAAGTGTAGCAGGCTACCAGGAGTCATCTCAGTCTAATGTGGAGGGTCCTAGGATGAGGATCTCGGTCTTGTCATAGTTGAGCTTGAGGCAGCTCTCCTTCATCCAGGCGGCAACGGCTTCCATATCTTTGTGGAAATTCTTCTTGGCAGTTGTAGGGTTTTCAGTCAGTGAGATGATCAGCTGGGAGTCGTCGGCATAGGAGACAATGTTCAGTCCGTGGTTCCTGACGATGGAATTGGATTGCAGAAGGCCTTCCACATCCATGGGTCCCAGTGGCACTGTACCTAAAGAACAGGCTGGCGGTGCATCCAGGCCCATTCTGACTGCGGCGGTAAAGCCGCGGTCAGAAAAGGGAAACCGGCGGTTTCCTGCCGGTTTTCCCCTGGCCTGCAGAATCCCCCATGGCGGCGCTGCAGGCAGTGCCGCCATGGGGATTCTGACCCCCTTCCCGCCAGCCTGGTTCTGGCGGTTTCGACCGCCAGAACCAGGCTGGCGGGAACGGGTGTCGTGGGGCCCCTGGGGGCCCCTGCAGTGCCCATGCCAATGGCATGGGCACTGCAGGGGCCCCCTAACAGGGCCCCACATTGATTTCCAGTGTCTGCATAGCAGACACTGGAAATCGCGACGGGTGCAACTGCACCCGTCGCACAAAAGCAACTCCGCCGGCTCCATTCGGAGCCGGCTTCATCGTTGCTGTGGGTTTCCCGCTGGGCGGGCGGGCGGCCTTTTGGCGGTCGCCCACCCGCCCAGCGGGAAAGCCAGAATGACCGCCGCGGTCTTTTGACGGTACGGTCTTCTGGCGGTTCCCGCTTGGCGGGCGGCGACCGCCACCCGCCAAACTAGGAATCACCACCTCTGTCTCTCTAATCATATGTCTTCTATCAAGTCCTGCATTTCTATCTGTTTTTGCGCTACATCACCCCACTTTCTACAACAATACTTGTCAAAATGCCAAAACCAGCATCACAAAAAAACTTTGAAATGTCCACCCTGTGATACCTAGACTGGAATGGTAGCATCCTGGACCTTAAAGATGTAGCAATAGCAATCCCTAGGGGTACCTTGAGAAAGGCTGCTCTTGCTCTGTGAGCCTTCAGAGTTCTTGGCTTAGGTCATGCATCCGGCAGAGTAGTGGCTACATGCAGTCAGGTTCTTACTGAAAGATTAGCAATAGTCCGGTCACACTATAATCCTTTTCTTGAAAACACTGTCTGCTACTCCCCACCCCCTCACATGTTTTTCTTGTGTTATCATCATTTTAAAAACATATGACTTTAACATACATTGTTGCCATAGTGAAACAAACATTGTGCTTCAGTTAAGGGTGCTTACATAGACACTGTGATTGCATATAGATTAGGGACTGACAGCAAATGTTTTGCACTTGCTCTAAATGTAAAGTACATTTTCTGGTGTGTATGGCGTAGAGGCTTTTAACTGTTAATCACTGGGATATATTCCGTAAATGGTTGCTTGTGACGGCTAAATACTGTTGTGCCATTGATATTTGTTGATTTGCATTTCAATGATCCTTTAGATCTCAAGGTATTCGGTTTGTTTGTCCACTCAAATTGCCATTTGGCTTTCTAGCTGATAAATCTGAAGGATGTTCTCTGTCACCAATATTTTTTCGCTATTTTTCATCAAATGTAGATTATGGTCAGGGCTACTGGAATTATGCAATTCTGCTGCAGATTTTACTGCATATATATGGAGTTCCTGCATTTGCCAGATAATGCATTATCTGCTGCATAATATGCAGATTTAAAAACATTATTTCTAGCTTTAAACGGATCGAAAGTTACAAAAATGTAGTGAACCATGTTGCAGCACAAAGGTTGACTGGTCATCTTTTAGTTACTTATTACTGAATTTAGATGTTAAACTGGTACTAATAAAGTGACACCTTTGGCCAGGCAGTGTTTACTTGTTGAAAAATAACAAAATTATAAAGTAATACTATAAAAAATCTGCTGCATTGGGTCGCGTAATTTGAGTTTTCTTTTAGTCAACCCTACTCAGAAAGAGGAACCTCTGCTCTGCTTCCGGGAAGTGCTGTCTGAAAATCATGCACGAACGTGGGAACTTCCTTCCAAGTGGAAGAGTGAAGCAAAAATAGGCTTTCCACCACACTCTCGATCATCATGGACACCGTCTCTAGTCCTGAACCTTTTACCCACAAATCATTGTTTTTGCGTGTGTTTGTGTAATGTGGTGAATGAAAGCAAAATTAGTGCATTACGTTGTCACATGAAAAGCCAAGACCGGAAAAACTGCCCATAATGACTTGGAGGAAGACGGTCTTCCTATTCTGAAGAAAGATGAAACATCTGGACCTATGACCCTTTCAAACCAACCAAGCCTGCTCAATAAATTGCTGGGAAAAAACATTTAGTATGTACCCACCTGACCTAGACGCAACGCCAGAGTTTCTCTGTAGCTGCTCTGCTCTTTCTTACCTATCCCACAGTTGTTACGTTCTTCAAATGTAGCTGGTTACCCATATTTTTGCTGAAAACTTTGAAATATGCCTCTGTCCCCTTTTATGTAGAGTGCTCGAAAGCTTTTATGAGGAGCAGACTTGTAAAAAAATGTTACATAGGCTGATCAGACCTATATCTCGACAACCTAGTAAACTGTTATATAATTGGGATCAAATATTCGTTTATCAATGAAAATTACACTTCCCAACATCCAGTTCAGTGCAAAATGAGTACTTTTGCGTATGAGCGAAATATTATAATTTTGTTTTATCAGAACAACCAAAATGCAGATTTAATTTAACATCCAAGGAAAATACAGAAGTTTGAATGACAGAAACAAATGCAACGCAAACGCCATGTGAAAATTCTCAAATTGATATATAGTTTTGAATCCAACTAACAGGTCAAATGCAATTAACAAGTCAAATGCTCCCTGAGTGGAAATTAAATAAACCAATTCGAAGCAATGAGCAGAATAAAAGACATAGAAATCTGTTAATAAAGGATTTGGTCACCCACAATGCAGTGGTATAATAACACCCACAATTTGCAGCTGCGTTCTTGAACTATACCATCGACATCCACAATGCACAATACTTGGACCTACGTTTCCCAATTGGAATTCAGACGTTTTCTTTATAAAGGTGACGTATTGATGTCAAACCAAGCTCCCTGGCCCCAGAATGCTCTCTTTTGAGTGACAGAGCCGCATTACAAAACAAAGAATTCCTTAATTTATTCATTCAGAGCAATCAGGGGCCATTGGGCTGCGTAACACATTTAGGGGCATATTTAAAAAAAAGTGGTGCTGCCCATAGTGCAGCACCACTTTTCTTGCGCCCCTCAGAGCACCCTAACGCCACCATGTGTTCACCATATATAAAATACAGCACATCATGGGCGTAGTTGGGGGACTAGCATCAGAATTTTTGATGCTAGTCCAGCGCGTTGCAGGATTAGTGTCAAAAATTCTTACACTATTCCTGCAAAGCACCTAGAGGCCCATTGTAAGCAATGGAAGCCTCCTTTTAATGCCTGCTCTGAGCAGGCATTAAAAGTGCCAAAGAAAATGCCTGGCGCAGGCATAATGTAACACAAAGAGTTACAAAGTGGCGCAATAAAAGCATTGCACCACTTTGTAAATATCACGCTGTTTTTTTGGCCTTCTAACGCCACATTAGCTTCAAAAAATGATGCTAATGTGGCGTTCGAATGGCGCTAGGGGCTCTTAAATATGCCCCCAAGTTGTTTACCACTGATGTACTTGCCACTACCTTACTATTGGATTACGAACGGAATTAACGTTTTCTCTTTATTATTCTACTCCTTAATAACTGGATGGCCAATTAGTCAGTGTTTAGATGAAAGTAAAATACTTCAGTACCGCAAACACAATTCCACACATAAAAAAGACACAAAGAAAACCGCAATCTCAAGTTCATTCCTATCTACACATCCGACTCAAGGGTTGCTATAGCACCTAGGCACTAGGCTCTATATTTTCCTTTATTGTTTGATTCAATGGGCAGTTTAAAGTCTTAGAGTGTTTGCGATCAATTCTTAACTTTGTACGTACAGAACCAAGGCTCACCTCACACGCACAGGTACCAAGTTTAAGCTTAATTGACCAATCTCTTCAATAAGGACAGTTCACAAAGAATGCTCCTTAGTTCAGGCTCCAGCACTTAGAAGTGTAATGTACACCGCAAGTCCTTCAAGTGAAGCAGTTTGGTACTCATAAGTCAAGTTACTACTCTTAAAAAATACTTATTTTGGTTGACCAGTTACTATTTATCATATTTTTCAAATTATCATAGTTTTAAAAGCTTTAGATGCACCTACATGAAACATCTCAGCCCAAATTGTGATTCCCATAACACACTCCTAAAGGACTAAACAGCAAACAAGGCTTGCAAACCCAAATGGTCACCTTAGGAATTAAGGAGGCACAGTCCAGTGCTATGAGGTCTAACGCTCGTGTTTTGGGAATTCCTTGATGGATTTTCACATGGCCAACACTTCTGATCTAACTCAGTCTTACCAGCTACCTCTCCAACGTCCCCATGGCAGGTGATGGCTCAGAGGCAATCGTCAAGGCTGCAGGAGGCAACCAAAGGCACTCACATATACCTGCAGCAGAAAGGAATCAGAGACTAATGGGGTCATTCTGACCCTGGCGGTCATTGATAAAGCGGCGCCCAACCCGCAAACAGGCCGGCGGTCCAAAAAATGGAATTCTAACCCTGGCGGGAACCGCCAGCACAGGCCGCCACTTTAACACTCCGACCGCCACGGCAGGACCGACAAACAGCGCGGCGGTCACCACCAACAGGCAGGCGGCAGACAATGTACCGCCCACCCTATCACAACTCACCAATCCGCCACCTTTTCCGGGGCGGGAGCCCCGCCGATAAAAACACGGCGGAAACAGACTACGAACGGGAAAACGCTCACCTAGACACACTCCACGAGGAAGGAGGACAGCATGGAGCCCGAATTACACATCCTACCAGCTATTGTCTACCTCCTCATCTACCAGGAGTACGAACGCCGGCGCAGACGACAACGGTGAGTACTGCACCTACGACACAGGCGAGGGGGGAGGAGGAAAGCTTACAGGCACACACATGCGCCATACACCCACCCCCCCACCACAAATACCTACACCCCAATGCCGAGCAACAAGTCAGAGTGACACCACACAAACCCCCCGGAATAATGCAAAGACACAATTTAAATGATCTATAAAATATATGTATAAATAACTCCATTGAAGGAATGGCAAATATGCCATATAAAAGATACAAAAATAAGGAATGAACATAGGCAACAATATATCCATAGGCAAAAAGTCCGGCACATTCCGTGAAAGTTCCATAGTCCGTGGGCCAATGTGCACAAACACATGGGCAAAGCCCACACAGGAGACCAGATACCATTGGAGAGAACACTGCAGGGGCATCAGACGATAAAACTACAGGCACCTCAGGGGGAAAGGAAGGGGGGGCACCTCAGCCACATGAGTCTACGACGCCAGATCCACGAGGGGCCTCCATGCCCACTGTCCCATCCTGGGGAGTGCAAAGCCACAGTCTCACAAGTCCCTACAGTGGGAGGCTTGCCCACTGGACCATCCTGGGGAGTGCAAAGCCACAGTCCATCTGATGGATTACCGACTCCACAGTTATTGGAGGAGGCATGGTGCCCAGAGTGCTTCCTGAAGCCCTGCTCGACACAGAACCGGCACTGTCAATGGGCCAGCGGTGCTTGAGATGAAGGGCCCAGCGGAGCGGTGCCTGAGATGAAGTGCCCAGCGGAGCGGTGCATTGAGATGAAGGGCCCAGCGGAGCGGTGTTTGAGACGGCGGGGCCCAGCGGAGCAGTGCTTGACAGGAAGGGCCCAGCAGAGCAGTGTTTGAGAGGAAGGGCCCAGCTGAGCGGTGCTTGAGATGAAGGGCCCAGCGGTGCGGTTCTTGACAGGAAGGGCCCAGCGGTGCGGTTCTTGACAGGAAGGGCCCAGCGGAGCGGTTTTTGAGATGAAGGGCCCAGCGAAGCAGTGCTTGAGATGAAGGGCCCAGCGGAGCGGTGTTTGAGATGGCGGGGCCCAGCGGAGCGGTGCTTGACAGGAAGGGCCCAGCGGAGCGGTGCTTGAGATGAAGGGCCCAGCGGAGCGGTGTTTGAGACGGCGGGGCCCAGCGGAGCGATGCTTGACAGGAAGGGCCCAGCGGAGCGGTGTTTGAGATGAAGGGCCCAGCGGAGCGGTGCTTGAGATAAAGGGCCCAGCGGAGCGGTGTTTGAGACGGCGGGGCCCAGCGGAGCGGTGCTTGACAGGAAGGGCCCAGCGGAGCAGTGCTTGATACGGCGGTGCCCTGTTCAGCGGTGCTTGACAGGAAGGGCCCAGCGGAGCGGTGCTTGACAGGAAGGGCCCAGCAGAGCGGTGTTTGAGAGGAAGGGCCCAGCGGAGCGGTGCTTGAGATGAAGGGCCCAGCGGTGCGGTTCTTGACAGGAAGGGCCCAGCGGAGCGGTGTTTGAGATGAAGGGCCCAGCGGAGCGGTGCTTGAGATGAAGGGCCCAGCGGTGCGGTTCTTGTCCCGGCGGGGCCCTGTTCAGCGGTGCTCCTCCCTGTGGGCCCGTTCAGCGGTTCTTGTCCCGGCGGGGCCCTGTTCAGCGGTGCTCCTCCCGGCGGGGCCCGTTCAGCGGTTCTTGTCCCGGCGGGGCCCTGTTCAGCGGTGCTCCTCCCGGCGGGGCCCTGTTCAGCGGTGCTCCTCCCGGCGGGCCCGTTTAGCGGTTCTTGTCCCGGCGGGGCCCTGTTCAGCGGTGCTCCTCCCGGCGGGGCCCTGTTCAGCGGTGCTCCTCCCGGCGGGGCCCGTTCAGCGGTTCTTGTCCTGGCGGGGCCCTGTTCAGCAGTGCTCCTCCTGGCGGGGCCCGTTCAGCGGTTCTTGTCCCGGAGGGGCCCTGTTCAGCGGTGCTCCTCCCGGCGGGCCCCTGTTCAGCGGTGCTCCTCCCGGCGGGCCCCTGTTCAGCGGTGCTCCTCCCGGCGGGGCCCGTTCAGGGGTTCTTGTCCCGGCGGGGCCCTGTTCAGCGGTGCTCCTCACGGCGGGGCCCGTTCAGCGGTTCTTGTCCCGGCGGGGCCCTGTTCAGCGGTGCTCCTCCCGGTGGGCCCCTGTTCAGCGGTGCTCCTCCCGGCGCGGCCTGTTCAGCGGTGCTCCTCCCGGCGGGGCCCTGTTCAGCGGTGCTCCTCCCGGCGGGGCCCTGTTCAGCGGTGCTCCTCCCGGCAGGCCCCTGTTCAGCGGTGCTCCTCCCGGCGGGGCCCTGTTCAGCGGTGCTCCTCCCGGCGGGGCCCGTTCAGCGGTGCTCCTCCCGGCGGGGCCCTGTTCAGCGGTGCTTGTCCTGTGTGTCTAGGGAGCCAGACCTGGCCAAGACTTCCCGCTCATTCACCATCCGAACTTGCGGTCGCGGGGCACTCATGTGATGGAGTCCTGGGCCCGTGGGTGTCGTCCGTCACACCCGGAATGGGGCTGGTGGGGCCCTCCTGGGCAGCTCGCCTGCTGCCTGACTTCTCCGCCCTGCTGCCCTTGCCCTCCTTTGCTGGAGCTCTGTGGGCCTTGCCTCCCTTGGATGATGTGGCAGGTGATGGGGCAAGGCAACTGTCCTTGGTGGCAGCCGTCTCAGGCTTGTCGCGCCGGGCCTTTTTCTTTTTTGTCCTCTTCCCGGGGGGGGGGGCTGGCTGTCCCCTTGCTACTGGCCGATGTCCCTGCCCTAGGATCTGGTGGACTCCAATAGCCCTGCACTATGGTGATACTAGATGCAGGGCTGGTGGTGGCTGAGGTGCTTTTTTTAGTCTTACCAGATGGAGGGGGTGAGTCAGTGATTGGAACGAGCTCAAGGTTGGAAAGGAAAAGGACTTTGGAAGGACAGGGACGGGTAGGTGTAGTGGGTTTGGGAGTGGAGGAAGAGGATGTGGTTGTAGGAGAGTCAGGTGTGCTGTCTTTGGGTGCAGGTGCTTGTGACGGAGGCTGTCTTGAGGTGGATGGCTGTTGGGTGGGTGGCTGCCTGCGTTTGTGTGCTTTGGAAGAGGGGGTGACAGACACACTGGGAGAGGACACAGGGGACGTGTAAATGGCAGTGGGGGTGGTGACTGTACGTGTGCGGACTGTAATGGAGGGTGTACTGGTGATGGAAGTACTGGCTGATGGTGGTGTGCATGCAGGTGTGAGTGGAGACGTCACAGGGAGGGAGGAGGGAGATGAGGAGGTGGGGGACACAGAGGTGGTAGTGTCTGTTGGCATGTCTGCATCTGGATGTTGCTTGGGTGAATGCTTGTGGGATCTGTGGTGCTTATGTCTGGATGAGCTGCCCTTGGGTGTAGAGGTGTGTGCAGGCTGGTCTGATGGTGTGGATGGGATAGGCAGAGGAACAGGAGACTGGGACTGGGTGGAGGGAGTCAGAAGAGGGAGGCTGGAGACAGGGACAATGGCTGCCGTCAGTGCTGAGGCCAGAGCGTTGAACGATCGCTGATGGGCAGCCTGACCCGAATGAATGCCCTCCAGGTATGCATTGCTCAGATGCACCTCCCTTTCTACACCCTGGATGGCATTCAAAAGGGTAGACTGCCCAACAGTGAGTGTCCTGAGGAGGTCAATGACCTCCTCACTGAGGGCAGCAGGGGTAACTGGGGCAGGGCCTGAGGTGCCTGGGGCAAAGGAGATGCCCGCCTTCCTGGGCGAGCGGGGACGTAGCGAAGGCTGAGGGGCTGCTGGGAGGGTGGTGCACCGCTAGGGAGCTCCCTTCCGAGGACGTGTCGGTGTCGCTGATGTCTCCACGGGTCCCCGTTGTGGAGCCCCCCTCGCCCTCCGTCTCACTGGTGTACTCGGAGTCTGTTGTATGGCCCTCCGGGGCCATGTGAGATGCAGCCCCCTTGTGCGCCGATGCCCCTTCTCCTCCGCCTGATGATGCTAATGCACACATGAACAGGAAGACAAAGAAAATGGGGGGGGGGAGAAATGAAGACAGGTTGAGTGCATGCATTGGCAACACCATTGTCGGAGAGGACAGACACAGAAGCCCCCTGAACTAGGCCGCGCAATGGGGGTACACTACTCAGTTATTGTGACTAGGCCTACGGGTCTATGGACGACAAATGCACACATGGGTGAGGCCGCACCATGGATAGCTGTACTTGGCACCCTACAGAGGTGGGGGGCGGGGGCACAGGGCCGTGTCTAACGGAGGGGCCTAGCCTACAGAATGCGCCCTGGCCTAGAGATAGCCACAGCCCTCCTCCCCCACCCAGACACCTTCACTGCGCGCAAAGATAGCAGAATGTGCTGATACTCACCCCCTTGTGTCTGCTGTGATGTCCTCACGCGCCCATCCAAATCGGGGTAGGCCACCGCCAGGATCCGGGACATCAGGGGGGTCAATTGCCGGCTGGCACCCCTCCTACGTTGGGAGGCCATCCCCAGCAGAGACTCGGCGGTCTTTCTGGTCCCGCGGTGGATGTCCTCCCACCTCTTTCGGCAGTGGGTGCCCCGTCTGTTGTGGACCCCCTGGGCCCGGACGTCCTTGGCGATGGCACGCCAAATGTCGATCTTCTGATGGGCGCTGACCTATGTGACATGTACAGGGTGGTAAAGGAAATCGCATCAGTTTTCTGCCTGGTCAATGTGAGTGGCCCCCCCCCTCCCCAACCTTGCCATGTGGCACATGCTCTCATCTTTCGTGCGTTGCACTCCTCATTCGCTCCCCTCCCCACCATCTTACATACACCCCACTCAACACAGACATAGCCCATTCAACGTGCACCCTGTGTACTAACCTGTTGGTCTGGAGGACCGTAGAGTAGCGCATACTGGGGGAGGACCCCATCAACAAGTTTCTCCAATTCTTCGGCAGTGAAGGCAGGGGCCCTTTCCCCAGTCGCAGCAGCCATTGTATCTCCCAGACCGAGGTCACAGCAGCACTTGCAGTATAGGTCCTCTCCTGTGGATGATCAGGTCTCGAGTGATTAATCAGATAGAAAATGGCGGTCAAGCTCGCGGCGGTGCATACCGCGGCGGTGCGTACCGCGACCGCCGGCGAACATCGTCATTGGCTCCTGAGACCCATAGGGTTCAATGTTAACCAATGCTGCTTTGCGCCGCGGTCTTCGACCGCCTACCGCCACGGTGTGCCACGCCAGCGCAGTGACCTCACATCCCACTGTCACACTTCACAGGTCAGGCAGCCGCCATTTCAAGGGCCCACATGGCATGATTTCTACTGCGTCACACAGGCCTAGGCCTTGCATTGCCACTCATACAAGCCGTTCCATGCATAGCGATTCGTGTACTGTGCAAGCTGTGTGAACGAACCTGTGGGTTGCTTGACTCTGTGCTCCATGTTGTCCTTCCTAGGCACCGTCCGCTGGGACTTGCGAGGAGAAGGATGAATCCTCCCGTGTACCGACCGCTGGTGGACCTGTCGACAATGGAAGAACGACATATCATACTTACATACCGGCTTGACAGAGCAACTATACATGAACTATGTGCCCAGCTGGAGCCAGACCTGATGTCCCCCATCCGCCAACCCACAGGGATTCCCCCTCTAGTGCAGGTTCTGTCAGTACTCCATTTTTTGGCAAGTGGGTCTTTTCAGACAACAGTGGCCATATCATCTGGGATGTCTCAGCCTATGTTTTCTAAGGTTTTATCCAGAGTGTTGTCTGCCCTGATGAAATTCATGCGGAGCTACATTATTTTCCCTGAGGTGGTCGAATTGGCTACAGTGAAGGGTGACTTCAATGCCCTTGGACATATCCCCAACATCATTGGGGCCATTGATGGGACCCATGTGGCTTTGGTTCCCCCCAAAGACAGTGAGCAGGTGTACCGAAACAGAAAAAGTTATCATTCGATGAATGTCCAGGTGGTCTGTTTGGCTGACCAGTACATCTCCCATGTAAATGCCAAGTTCCCTGGGTCAGTGCATGACGCCTATGTCATGCGAAATAGCAGCATCCCTTATGTGATGGAACAGCTACAGAGACACCGTGTGTGGCTAATTGGTGACTCTGGTTACCCCAACCTGTTGTGGCTACTGACCCCAGTGAGGAATCCCCGGACCAGGGCAGAGGAACGGTACAATGAGGCCCATGGGCGATCTAGGAGGATCATAGAAAGGACCTTCGGGGTCCTGAAGGCCAGGTTTAGGTGCCTACATATGACAGGGGGATCCCTCATGTACTCACCAAAGAAGGTGTGCCAGATCATCGTGGCCTGCTGTATGCTTCACAATCTTGCATTGCGACGCCAGGTGCCTTTTCTGCAGGAGGATGGTCCAGATGGTGGTGTTGTTGCAGCTGTGGAGCCTGTGGAGAGTGAAGAGGAGGAAGACGACGGGGACGACACGGACAACAGGGATACAGTCATACAACAATACTTTCAGTAGCACACAGGTAAGAACCAGCCACCCAAATTTACATTTACTTGAGGCCTCATGCGTATCCACTGTCTGTGTTTCCCCCCAGTTCCGGTTAACTGATTTGTGACTTTCCCTTCCCTTTTCAGAGCTGTATGACCCACTGCCTGACTTCAGCTTTGTTTGCCCAAGGACTAAAGCTTATTGAAATTGGTATGTTGTCATCACAAAGTAACTGGACATTATTGAACCGTTATGTGTAATACATTTGTTAAGAATACAAGCAGACTCCTGTTTATTTAAGTGGAATAAGTGATTTATTTTAAGTGCTACATATAGGTAAATGATTGGGAAGCGGGGATGGGTGTGGGTGGAGTAATGTCCATGGCAGAGTCCAGTTCTCAGTCGCACAGGTGCATTGTCCATATGCCTGTGGAAGGATGGAGCAGGGGCAGTTCAAGGTTGGACAGGGTGACAATGTGGGACAGTGGGATGACATCAGGGGGTATCTTAGGCTGGCGGGGGTCTTGCAATCCTACTCTGTCTTCTTGTGAGATCTCAGGTTCCGCTTGCGGGGTGGTTCTTCTTCTGCAGGAGGTGGGGTTCTGGTGGCCTGTCGTTGTGTGGGGACCTCCTGTCCACTAGCGCCGGCGGAGGTGGTAGGCTGTTCCTGGCCTGGGCTAGTGACAGGGGCCCTTTGGGGTGCCACATGGTCCCGCAATGTGGTGACGATCTGGGTAAGGGCCAGGACGATGGTCCTCAGTTCCTCACCCCCATGTACCGTTCCTCCTGCAGTTCCTGGATCTCCTGGAACCGGGCCAGTACCGTCACCATCGTCTCCTGGGAGCAGTGGTATGCTCCCATGATGGAGGAGAGGGCCTCTTGGAGAGTCGGTTCCCTGGGCCTGTCCCCCCCCTGTCGCACAGCAGCCCTCCCAGTTCCCCTGTGTTCCTGGGCCTCTGTCCCCTGGCCGGTGTGTCCACTACCACTGCCCCCAGGTCCCTGTTGTTGTTGGGGTGGTGGGTCAACCTGGGTGCCCTGTAGTGGTGGACACACCGCTGATTTACGTGTCCTGGAGACAGAGGCATGGGCCCGCTGGGTGGGAGCTGTGCTGGTGTTCCCAGAGGGGGTTGGGTCTGGTGTAGCCTGTGGCTGTCTGTGGGGAACCGACTGTCCAGAGGTCCCCGATGGGCCGGGCTGGTCGTCTGGCTCCAGGGAGACAGAGCTGCTGTCATCGCTGGGGGCCTCTTCATGGGGTGGGATGGACATCTCTGGACCCTCCGTGGCGGTGTGGTGGCGTTCGGGTCCTGCAGGGGTATAAAGGTATGGTTATTGCTTCTGTGTGTGCCATTTCGTGTGATGGGTGGGTGTCCGTGTACCCATGTGCAGGCATTTCCTTGTGGGGGGCTTTTGTGAGGGTGGCTTGTGGGGGTGATGTGTGTGTGCAGTGGGCATGCTTTGGTGATGGGTGTCCATGCTTTGGGGTCACATGCAGGGCTTGGTGTTGGGATGGGTGGGTTGTGATGGTGAGGCTAGGGGTTGGTGTGATGAGGGAGGGGGTGAGGGTGGCGGTATGATTTGGCATGCAGGTGGGGTGGGGGTGGGAAGCAGTAGTGAAGATTTGCCTTACCAGAGTCCATTCCTCCGCCTACTCCTGCGAGGCCCTCAGGATGCAGGATGTGCAAGACTTCCTCCTCCCACGCGGTAAATTCTGGGGGAGTAGGTGGGGGTCCACCGCCAGTCTTCTGCACCGCTATGTTGTGCCTTGATACCATAGAACGCACCTTCCCTCGTAGGTCGTTCCATCTCTTCCTGATGTCCTCCCGATTGCGTGGATGCTGTCCCACCGCGTTAACCCTGTCCACTATCCTTTGCCATAACTCCATCTTCCTGGCAATTATGGTGTGCTGCACCTGTGCCCCGAAGAGCTGGGGCTCTACACGGACTATTTCCTCCACCATGACCCTGAGTTCGGCGTCACTGAACCTGGGGTGTCTTTGGGGTGCCATGGGGTGGTGTGGTTGAGGTGTGGGGTGGCGTTTGTGGTGATGAGTGTGGTGCGTGTGGTGGTGTGTGGTGCGTGGATTCTGTGTGGGTGATGGGGTTGTGTGCCTCTGTGTTGTGGGATTCTCTATTCTGTGCTCTGTCTCTAGCCTTCGTCAATGATTTCGGGTCGTAGGGGCTTGTGGGTGATGTGGGTGTGTGTTTTATATTCTGTTGGGTGTGTGGGAGTGGTGTTAGTATGTGTATCAGGTGTGTGTATTTCGAACTGACCAATGTGGCTGAGTTTTCTATGGGTGTGTGTATTTTGACCGCGGCGGGGTGTACCGCCAATGGAATACCGCGCTTGAAAGACCGCCGCGTGGATTTGTGGGTCGGAATGGTATGGGCGTATTTCTGTTGGCGTGACGGTGGAGGTTTGGTCAGCGCCATTTTTTCGCTGACCTTTGGTGTGGTGGATTTTTGAGGATGTCGGGTTTTCGGCGGTTTGCCAGTTGCGGGTCAGAATGACCGTGGCGGTTTACCGCGACCGCGGCGGTGTTATGGCGGCCTTCTGGCCGGCGGTAAGCGCCTTTTACCGCTGAGGTCAGAATGACCCCCTAAGTGGTCTCAATAATAGCTAATGCACTTAGCGACACTTCCATAGCACACTAGACGATGCGGACAGATGATGGTGGGTTCAAACTCCTGCATACCACCTGGCCAACCATATGTCCTTGAGCTGAATAGAACTCACACCAGCATCTTCCAGGAAACTCATGCAGCCAGGGTGAAGAAATAGACTTACAGTCAGGCTTCCCTCTATATGGCCCAATTCAGAATTTTAATCTACTTCCACAGTGGTGAGGCTTTTCCCCTCTCAGGGCATTCCAGCAGCACTTCCAGCAATATTACTGTCATTCGTAGTCTTGCTGGGGGATAGTAGTAAGGCAGGGTTTAGCCCTAAATCTCTGTTCTTCTCAACTGTAATGGTGTACATCCCTGGTCGAGTTGCATTTCTGCAACTCACAAACTGGTCCAAGGGAGCGTATTCATGATGTGCGCTGACCAATTAATTCTCCTGCAATACTAAATTCTGGGGAAGGGGTGCTCTTCCAATTAAAGATTGCAAAGCTACTGCATGATCAGATCACGCCAGAGCAATGGGAAATAGTCTGTCCTGGGCTGCTTCTACATGGTCTGGGTGAGGCGAGTATTCAGTCCCAGACAAATGGTCACATCTGTCACAGATGCAGATCAGGAAGGAAGAGTGGAAGGAGCTGGAAGTCTACTGGTAGGACATTGCAGAAAACTTCAAAGGAAGAATCCTGACAAACTTTCCCATCTGAGCACCGTAGTTTTACAGAAGGAACTGGGAAGAAGAGAAAATTAAAGGAAGGATTCCCATGTCAGATGAGACCTTGAAAGCTTTGCACAAAAGCCTTCCTCCATTTTAGATCGCCACCCACAATAGGTTCCACCATGGCCTTCAACAAATGCAAATATAGAGAATTCCCACTCAACTGTGACACAAACGTTTCCCTCCTCTTCTATATATGACCAACATATTGAGAATTGTAAAGAACCTGGCTGAGGGAGACCTTTAACCAATTACAGCTCAAGGCGCATGGAAGGGGTGGGACGATGGGGGAGGAATACAAATTAAATTTAAAAAAAAAACCACCTTGCTCGCTGCCGCCGTACTGCTCCATCCGCTTCTTTTCAGCAGGCACAGTCTCCCAGCTTGTCCTGTGGCTGGCTGGGAGTGTCCAATCAGGGTGCTCCCAGGCAGACTGGGAGCCTGTGCATGCTCTCTCCAGCTTGGCAACACAGTGCTGGTTGGAGAGAGCCCACTGCACATGTGTGTTTGGCGAGCCTGAGACAGCCAACCAAACATACATGGGCAATGAGGGGGAGTGCTGTGCAAAACCCCGAGTGCACGTCACAGACTGTGGCCCCACCCCTTTTACCAAGAAAACGAAATAAACATGGTTTATTATCGTTTTTTGGTAAAAGGTTTGCAGCTGCTACTGCTGCCCAATTGGAGGAGTCACCCCTGCCTTCAACCAAGAGAGGTAAAAAAGGAATCTTCTATGTGTGTACACAGAGAAAAAGCTTGACCCTCCTCTATTTATGATGCCTGCACCACATTCCCACAAAGCAGTAATCCCTCTCTTGTAAAACATGTGCACTTTGGTTGCCCTCTTGACCTACGAGAACTGCTTTGGGTTCTCAGTCCACTAAACAGGGGGAACCTTCAGAGAGCGTGTATGCAAGCTGGGCTCTCTGGTGGGAAAATGGAAAACCCCTGAGACTGCACATAGATAAAACACAGGCATGACAGCACATTGATCCAGAACCACAGAGGGGGACATTCCACCCTCCCAATTACTTAATCTGATGTGGTTGATCCTTTCCGAATCTATTATCTACTAATGCCACATTTCGTTGCAATGGCAAAATCCACTGTGCTAACAGATGACATTTTTTTTTTCAAAATTCACCCTTCCTCCTACCAGTAAAACATTGGAGTCATAAATGTAAGATGGCTCAGTGGGTTTGTGCAAGAAATGTATCTTGCTATCAGTTCTGTAAAAAAGGTTACTTGGAAAATTTCTAGCTCATAATGAAGGGCCAGATGTATGAAACTTTTTTGCACTCGCAAACGGTGCGAATCGCTAAAATCGTCCGTTTGCGAGTGCAAAAACGTGGTCTGCGATGCATGAAAGGCATTCAGAGACCAAAAATAAGAAATTGCAAAAATTGCGATTTTTAGCATTGTAACCTGGTTTGGCGCAAATTGCAAGTCGCAAAATCCAAGTCGCAAATAGAAGAATCAAAAAATCGCAAATTGCGTTTTTTCGCAGAATGGTATTTTGCACATGCAAAATACCACCAAGTGAAACCAGGTGGTAACCAGGTGCAACCTATATAAAGAAGCCCAGAATGCCTCAGACTCTTTTCCACAATGGCTGCACTCTAAGTCATGGCAAGGAGGATAAGGATCTTGGCGGGTTTGAGGAGAGGGAAGAGGAGACAGGAGTGCATTTTCAGAGTGCGCATTACACTTTTTAACCTGACAGAGGAGGAAATATATGAGAGGTATAGGTTGAACTCAGCCATGATACTTGATCTGATAGCTGAGCTACAACCCATACTGCAGAGCAGAACACTAAGGACTCACAGCATACCCACACATGTACAGGTATTATGCTTCCTCCACCTACTTGCCTCAGGGAGCTATCAAGGGGTCATAGCAGCAGCTGGAGGGGTCTCACAGAGTACCCTCTCTAGATTTTTCAATGCATTTATCAACGCCATGCTGAGCAAACTACACCAGTACATCTGATTCCCCCACACCCCACAGGAAATACAGCAGACAAAAATAGATTTTTACCAGAAAGCACAGTTCCCCCAAGTCCTAGGTGCCATAGATAGGACACATGTTGCAATCTGTCCACCATCAGCCACAGAGTATGTGTACCACAACCGGAAATACCAACATTCAATGAATATACAGGTGATGTGCAATGCTTCCTACATCATAACTGATGGCTAGGTACCCAGGGAGCACACATGATTCGTACATCTTTCGCCATAGTGGCATACACACAAGACTGCTAGCTGGGGAGTTTGGAGAAGGATATCTACTAGGTATTGTCCCTCTATACAATGGCGCATTGATGGTGTGCTGATGTCAGATGGCTCAGTTACTCATCATACCCTCTGTCCCTTCCAGAAGACAGTGCCTACGCAGTGTGCACCTACATGATGACGCCCTACCTCAATCCTGCAACACCTGCTGAACGGAGATACAATGCAGCACACAGGGCAACCCGCAACGTGGTGGAGCGCACATTTTGACTGCTGAAGAGTCGCTTCCGGTGCCTCCACAAAAGTGGAGGGGCACTACAGTACAGTCCAGGGACCACATGTAGAATAGTGGCTACTTGTGCAATCTTGCACAATATAGCTACCACCAGGGGCATACCTGTAGAAATATGTGAATCTGAATCTGATGAGGATGATGATCCCATACCACCCCTACAGCCAGAAGACAGGAGCAGTGCAGCAGAGGGAAGGCAAAGGCATGCTGACATCACACACAACCATTTCAGATGTAAGTATGAATGACACAAATGCACTGACAACTGTACCTGTAGTGAAATAGTTTTATTACCTTAATGTCAGGTAATGTTCGTTCTACGAATAGCAAAAAAAATGAAGTGAAAAACTAGAGACTAAAGAGGTCCTGAGTAATGCACTATTACGTCATAGTGGACACATTACCCCTCTGGCAGCTACAGTTATTTTTTGCGGCCACGCACACCACTCGGGTGCCCAGTTACCTCACTGGCACCTCTATTGTCCGCCTCAGTGGCAGTGCTGTGCCTGGCAGTGCTGTGCCTGGCACTGCGCCGTCTGGTGTCCAATGCTGGTACAGCTACACTGTTGTGTCCTCTGTATCCCCCAGTGGAAGCTCACTAGGTGTGGCTGACCTCTGTCCCATTATGTTATCGATCACATTAGTGATTTGTACCAGTCCGTTAGCCACATCACTGCTGCTGTGTGCTGCTGCCACTTGTGCAGCCACTGCACGACGTGCAATCAGTGACGTTGCATTTGCCACCCTGTTCACAGAGCGACAGAGCCCCCAAACATGTTCATAAATCTGCAGTGGCTCACCCTCTCATGGCGCAGCTCCTGGCATAGTTCACGCACAGCACAAGTAAGCTCTCTGGTGTCCTGTGATGCCTGAACCTAAAATTATGCTCAATTTGCCTTGATCTATCCACCCTAGATCATTCACCCCTTTTGCTGCCAGATACAACGTAATATTCGCTCTCCTTTCCTTAAACAAAATCTCTGTCTAAACAAACCCCATTACCTCAATAGTTGCCCCTTCAAAACTCTCAGCCATAATGTCAGGTTCATTTAGGTAATTAATATCCCAAAGTCCCTCAAACATTCTTTCAAAACAATCGTGCACAACAATTGTCCATGGCGATCCCGAGTCTGCCTTAAGATCTATTTTTTTCCCCGCAATAGTCACCTCACACATAGGACATTTCAAACCACTCACATTGATGTCATGACCACTCTTAAGCACAACACCGTGCCACTTTGTTCAACACATCTCACAACACTTTCCCGTCCATCCTCCTCGCACTTCCTTATGCCTACATGCGCTACTTTCCCTCTTTACATATTGTAACTTTTTTTTAAATCCCTTCATACCCTAGCAAAATGCCCCACTCTACCACATTTTTTACATTCTTTACCAACAGCGGGACACTGAGACAATGATGCTAAGTGATTTAAACTTCCACAATGAAAACATGCACATTTATCCAACCTGTCACACCTTTCCTTTTTCCCTACAACACTGTTACTAGCACCTGAATTACTGTTGGGATTAGCTCTCACGGCACCCACCACATCCATTTCCACATTACAAATTTTATCAGACTCTTGAATTGCTTTCATCCATTTGTCCGATTGCTCTAAAGCTTTGGCGGTTGCAATAACATCTTGTAGCTTAGGATCCCCCATGACCCACAAATGTTCCTGGATCTTCCTACTTTTCACATGCACAATTATTTGGTCTCTGATCATTTCATCAGTTATTTCTCCAAAATTACAATGTACAGATAAACCACGTAGTGGCGTTAGGAAATCATCAAAAGTCTCTTCTGGATGCTGAACCCTTGTGTAAAACTTGAATCTGTTTAACGCTATGCTTGGCGTAGGCTTGAATCTATTTTCCAATCTCATAAGTGCTTCCTTAAACACATCTACTTCTCTATCGCCCTGCCCTTGGATAACAACAGGTGGTAAAGTTCTGAAAACCATTTGTCGCTCAGAGCCTAAACAATGTAGCAGAATGGTTATTTTTTTCTTCCGTTGGACATGTTATCTTCATCCATTGCCTTCATATATGTCAAGAATTCTTCTTTCCATCTAGACCAGGGCATAGGCGGATCACCCTTTGTTTGTAAGAATTTAGCAGGTGATTGAAATTGCATTTTGGCAATTTAAAATTGTAATTTAGAGGATAAAGTTTATTTACTATGTATTTCTTTGTCCTTGACTTTATTTACACCTTCTTATTCCTGATGAACATCATTCAAATTGCCTGCTGCGTGAGTCTGTCTTTGATTTCTTTAGTTCCACAGTCCTCTTTCTATGCCGATTGCATATAGCCTCCAGACACCTGTGCAGCATACAGACTGAAAATATCCAACTGGAAAGAGACTTCGCCAAGTAATTTTGAAACGCAAGCACCGCTTCTGAACTTCAAAGATTCCATACAACACATGCAGCGCGAAGAGTCTTTCAAAGTCTCTTCAGATGGTGAGTACTGTGAAGCCGCAGCGCATAACAATGCGTAGCGCGAGGGGCCGACACCATTAAAAGAACACTGCCGAGCGGGACGCGCGCTGAGTATCACAAAGTACAGACAATCAGGTTTCTTTGGCTTGGTTTCACGGCTTTGTGTTTCTATGGAGACGCGTCTCAGGTCCGGATAGGAAACACAAAAGCATTTCCAAACACTTGTCGCCACTGTAACAAAGTCGAACACAGCAGTGGTGCAGTAAACACGTATTTATTCACAATCAGTTCTTATGTCTTTCCTCTTCCTCGGTCCCCAACGTCTCAATCTTCAACACCGAATCTCCCCACATTCTGCAGCTCCAATATTCCATTTCAACATTCCACTAAATACTAACATAGCAATTGTACAACTGAGTTATAACACAATGGCAGCCCCGACAAAAGGTCTTGCCTGTCTTGGGACATTTGATTTAATCATGAAATAACTTCAGGTTTTAAATCAATCTCTGTATTAATTTATGCATATCTTAACAAAATCATTTTATATCAATGGCGTATTGCATTCAAGTGATACCAACTAATCAATTATAATTGTCAAATTGCTAATCAGTAGCATCTTGAGATAAATGTGCTTTCACGTGGTTCCTATTTGTATCCAGTGATCCTTTTCCTAATGTGAATTGAGAAAAGGATCAAAAGTAAACCTTTTGTCCTCGTTTGGTTATGTGTTATCAGCTAACTGTTAAAGCTCAAACAAAAGGCTCTTGGAAACTCAAGGTTTGCTTAAATAATCAAGGGCTTGTCAAACTTGACTGAGTAAACTATGCACACTTGAAATGTTTGGCCATATAAACTATTACCATCCATTATCATCAATACAGCCAATGCCTTACTACATTTGTTACCTAAAACCAAACTTTAACATATGATATAGCTAGTCTTGATAAGATTTCTTTATTGTTTTTGTGTACCTCGCAAATCTGCTAATCCACACGTTCTGTGCAATATTGTGAGACCACACATGATGCACTCAGATACTGCAAAGCACCAGCGCCAAGGAGCTTGAGATGACCCCCTGCACAAATAAAGAAAATGCTGCTGTTGTCTCTGAACCTGAATCCCTGCTAATCTCTATATCACCATTTCCCCTACTCTCCACGAGCTTGCACTACTAAAATCAAAATATGAAAAACAGCTATAAAATCTGCAAACATAGAGATCTGGATGAGTTGAAACAAACCTGCCAGCACCTTGAATGCCAGTCTTATAAATCAAATACAGATAAGGACCAAACTAGCATAAAATAGGCTACTAGAAAGCTGCTAAGGTAGACAACTTCATTGTGAGATGCTTTCACAAAGCATCAAACCCTATAAGGAAGATTTCTAACATCTACCAAGAGATGGCTACTCCGACTGCCCTCAAAAGCTCGTACGTAACTTATCCACACAGTAAATTTTCCATTGATTTTTTTAATTAAAGATCGCCAACATCCAGAAGTAGATTTACTCAAAACCCCAAGTTAATTCTCCTACTAATGAGAATCTGTCTCAATCCACTCTCTTTGCTTTCCACCTTGTTACCTATCAGGAGTTGACATGCCTGGCCCAACAAAGTGTCTAACCAGCTAGTGGAGCCTTGCACTACTGGAAACATAAAGCAATTGCTCCCATTACTTGAAATTGACCACACAACTGTGATTAATGCTTGGTCCCTTGACCTCATTTGTCTTTGTGGTCACAGAACTACTCAGTGACTTGGGATATCCTTATAATGTATGGAAGGAAAATTTTATCTCATATATACTGAACTAGATGGGAATGGGAGGCAGAAAATACATTATTATAATTAGGAACTAGGGCACTGCAGGAGGTTTAGAAAATGTAAGCAATGCAGTCCGTGTACTGGGTTGAAATAAGTGTTTTTGTACCCCCTTACTAATCCACAAGAACATTGCTAAACGCCAAAGAATGTGTCATGGATTCCTTGTTGGATAATGTACATGCAGATACATTGACCCACCAAAATCAATACAATGGTAAAAGACATCAATTTGCACTTTTTCCGCCCCCCAGGACCCACCCAATCCGTCATAAAAATACGATTGGGAGGAACAAACAGTGCTTTAGTACTGGCTCACCTTGCATACTGTAATATTGTTTATACTGTGCTCCCAAAGAGGATCATTAACAGATTGTAAAGATTTCAAAAGTAAGTGTCTGGATTATGTGTGAAACTCCTTAATTGTGAAAACATAAAACCAGCTTTAAAAGCATTTCATTGACTTCCAGTGAATGGAAGGATAACGTTCTAAGTCCTCTGCGCTCTCCACAAAGCATACTGGGGTAATGGATCCTGCTACCTAAAAACAGCACAGCACTATTCTCCTCACAGGACCCTACGTCAGCAACAGCATGCCTCACTAACAAATGCATTTTCAACAAGCGGAAAAATTAGGAAGTCCTTGGGAGTACAGCTCAGATTGTGGAATGCACTAACCCAATACCTCAGAGTGGAGTCAAATTACATGCATTTCAGAAAAGACCTGAGTACCAAACTGCTTTTGATCAGCTACAACTGAAGTCATGCACTTGTGGGCAGCGATCAAAGAATATCAAACAAGGGTTTTCCTCTCACTGACAGAACTTTTATTTTCTAAACAGCAAGATATCCAAACTGTTTTCACATTTACAGTGCCATAAAGTAACTACAAGGCAACATACAGCGCTATAAAACTGTGCAGTAATTATGTAACTTGCTGAAATGATTCCTTCTTGGAAATGAAGAGGTCTTCTTACGTAAATTCCACAGCAAGTTTATTAGGTAACTGTCTTCACGACCGGTACAGTAGCCTGTCGGTAACTGACTCTATCTGCATTCCTTTCCCAACAGTCCCTCCTAGTTACCTCGTGCATTCAATTCCATGCACCAGCACCCACTAACTTAAAGACCCAATACATCTCTTCCCCTTAAAACAACAGTAAAACAATTAGATCTTCTCACAAACTAAATATTCTCATATAGTTATGAACAAAAGAAAAACTAAACACATTTTACAATCCCGCAAACACTGGGTGTAATTATCTCCTTTGAAGATTTAACATATTAAATTTTTTTTTACACCTTGACATATGCAGAATTTATTCCACATAACATTGCAGAATTTATTCCACACAATATATTTCATAATCATGTAACCATACTGGTGTTTTTCTCTCCCTAGCAGATTTGACATTTTTGCAATCCAACACACGCAGATCCAATCTCTTACCATCGGAATCATCATGCAGATCCAATCCCTTACCATCCAAATCATCATGCAGATCCGATCTCTTACCATCCAAATCATTATTCTGTATGGCCACCCTGTCCTTGTTCCACCATTTACCACCATCCAATTTGACTACTCTTTCCTTAACACACACAACTTTCCTAGGATTTATAAACTTAGAACTACCTTTCCTAAATATTCCCAGTAATCTGATTCTTACCCAATCACCTACCTTCACTTTTATACACCTAGCTTTCCCTTCACTCATATACTCGCTCTGTGCATTCTCTCGCTTTTCATCCACCATTAACTGTTTATCCCTAGACACGTCCCAACCACCCATCCATGGGTGGACCAATTTATTTCCAGCCTCTCTTCCCTTAAGTAGGGCAAATGGAGACAGGCCCGTAACCTTACTTGGAGCTGTACACAAAGCCCACAATAAATCTTTCAACTCTTTTCTCCAATCCAATCCATTTACCAATGACAATTGCAAATTATCCTTGATCACTCTGTTACACCTTTCTACTAAACCATTACTTCTAAGATGATACAAAGAAGTTGTCACATGCCTGACACCCCACATGTTCATGAATTCCTTGAATTCCTCCTTTTGTAGGCTGGACACCATTATCTGATACAATTTCAGATGGAACTCCTTCTCTCATAAATAAATCCCATAAAAATGTTGTCACATCCCTTGTACTGACTGTTCTCACAAACTTAACCAATGTGAATAATAATCCATTAAAACAATTCCATACCTAGTATTCTCCTTTAGAATATTCATTGGTCCAATAATATGCAATCATAATTTTACCCAAGGCATATTAGGTATTTGAACAGCCTCAACAGGATTCGGAACAGTCACTTGGGTTTCTATCAGTTAAGGCACACGCTACACATCCTCTCACACAGTGCTCCACATCTCTATCTACACCTGGCCACCAAAAGGTTTCCCTACCTCGTCTTTTCATAGCATTCATACCTACATGCCCTTCATGAGACAGATCCAAGACTTTCCTGCGCATGCTCTGAGGTGCTACCAATAGATTGAGCCTCCTCAAAACACCATCAACACAACTCAATTCATTAAACATTTCTTAAAATCCCTGCAAAGACTCACTCGTTTTACCTTTAGGCCATCCTACATTTAACAAGAAAATTACCTCCTGCAACACTTCATCTTGATTTAACGCCTCCTTCCACTCCTTTTCCTTTATACATTCCCTTTCATCCATCATGTTACACGCTACAACCTCAGAATCATCCTCTACTGAATCCTCCTCCCTACATTTCACTGGTAACCGCGATAAACAATCTGCAAAAATGTTCTTCACAGCTGGAATATATTCCACATTGAATTGAAATTCCTCTAACATATAGTACCATTTGGCAATCCTGGGAGTTGCCTTACTTGTGCCTTTTGTGGAAAATAGATTGATCAAAGGCTTATGATCCATGCATAATGTGAATTCCGTACCCCATAGGTATTTCTTAAAATAATTCAAACCCCACCAACACGCTAACACCTCGCATTCTATGACAGAATACTTAGCCTCTGCTCCACGTAAAGCTCTCGAAGCAAATGCCACAATCTCCTCCTTACCCTTCCTAGCTTGCATTAACGCAGCTCCCAATCCAAATTGACTAGCATCCGTCTTTACTATACTCCAATCTTGTGTATCAAATTTTTTAATCGGAATAGTTTCAACAATTTTTTCAAACAGCAAACTATTTATCAAAGTCACTTGTCCTCTCGAACGTTTTTCCCAGCAATCCACACATGCCTTTTGTTAGCTCCGCGGATTTAGGTATAAATCTAGCATAAAATTCTAACATGCCAAAAAACTATCTTAATTGATCTTTATCTATAGGAACCAGGAATTCTTTAATCACCTTCACCAGACTCTCCTCAAGTTCCACACCTTTGTTAGACAGTTTGTATCCCAAATACTCCATACTCTCCACACCAAATGTGCCCTTATTGGCTTTCAGAGTAACCTCTTTAGCCTTCAAAATGCTCAACACAATTGCCAATGTTTCATCATGCTCCTTCACATCCTTCCTATAAATTAAAATGTTATCTTGGAAACATATAACTATATCAACATCCTTGAAAATAGCTTCCTTTACTCGTTGGAATACTGAGGAGGCTGAAGCCAGACCAAACGGCATTCTTTTAAATCTACAAGCCCCATTGGGCGTGACAAAAGAGGTCAAATGCTGAGATTCCTTATGTAATACAATTTGATGGTAAACCGATGACAGATCCAAAGTGGTAAAAATCTTAGCCCCCTTCAAAGTGGTTAACATCTCCGTAATATTAGGCAAAGGGTACCTATCAACCGATATTCATTCATTGAGATGCCTCAACTCAATACACATTCTCAAAATTCCATTCTGTTTCCTGGCAAGAACAACAGGAAACAACCACTCAGAACTTTCAATAGGTTCAATTATGTCCTGCCTACATACATTTTCCAACTCTTTTTTAATTCCTCTCTCATAGCCATTGGATTATGTCTGCATTTGTGTGCCACAGGTTGTGCTCCAGATTTGAACCGAATCTGATGGCTAAAATCTTTAATCTTACCCAAAGTGTCACTAAACACTTCAGTAAAATCATCCTTTCATACATCTGCTTTTACAGACATCTCCCTCAATGTCCTTATGCAACATTACTTGTTCAGGACTATTAGGATCAAGCATAATGCCCAAATTCCTTTGTTCCAACCACCCCAACAAATTAGAACCATCCTCCACCACGTATACAATGGCTTCAGCACTATTACCTATAAATTCTAGTTTGGCACTAAAGTCATCAATCACATCTATAGGTTTTCCACCATACGCCATCGGCTTCACCTTTGATTTTCTTAACTGTACTTTATGCAATTTCTTGCATTCCTCTTTATTGATAAACGTAAACCAGGACCCGGAACCTGCCATCATGTTAACACACACACCATTCACATTCATTGAACAAAATGTGTTTTTTATGCCTGACTCAGAAACAGCAGCCACAAGTTCCCCATCAACCAAAATCTTTTTTTGTTCCTAGTGTTCAACCACAAATACAATTCCTTCTTCATCCGAGTCACTTTGAACCCCTTCATCAATATGATTTTCAACAACATTAACTGATTTTTTTCTCTGATTATCCCATTTCATTTTACTAACTTTTATGAAATGACCACTCCAACGGTTTCCTCATCTCCAACTTGTTTTCATTTAAAGGTGCACTCCTCATTTCCTTGTTTTTTGCTTTATTATGTGACACTGCATTTACTTCTTGTTCCACGAACTTCGTTGTTGATTCAATGCTACTTGCAATTTCTATTGCTTTTTACAAGGTAAGATTTTCAACAGTCAACAACTTTTCCTGTACCTTCACAGTCACTACTAGACTTTTCTCTGATTACTTCATCTTCAAAATGTTTAAAGTCACTAGTAAATGCTAACATTCTTAAATCACTCACAAAATTCTCAAATGTGTGTCTTTCCATAATAATGTTTTTTTTCTTCCTAAAACACACATCCAGCGCTTTTATGGCTCATGCATAGTCATCAACCTCATCATCATCACCTAAAGCAGGCATGCAAGGTAAATGCTTTAATATTTTCATACCTTCCATACCTAACAAATGCCTCAGTAATGCAACTTTTCTCTTGTACATAAACATTTCACCTTCTAAAGCATCTAAATAAGCTTCAAAACCCTCCTTCCATTGTTCCCACTGTACTTGAGGTAAGCCAGGATATGCTAAAAAGAAAACAGCTGGCATGACTGATTGCTGCATGGTCTTAAACAATTGTCAAATGTAAGAATGAAATGCCAGTTGCAGGTTGTTAATAGGTTTCCAATTTCCTTTGCAAACTCCAATACAGACGTATTGAAAAGGTGTGCGCATCACTGTTATTCCTTACGACACACGGACATCCAATCTTCAATATCAGTAAAATACACAATTACGAAAAAAAAGTGTGCGCATCACTGAGGCGCACTGTAAAACTATTGAATTCAAGATGAAAACATGTGCTCCACAACACTGGCCCAGTTATAACAAAAGACACACTGTAAAACTATTGAATTCAAGATGAAAACATGTGCTCAACGACACTGGCACAGTTATAATGAAAGGTGTGCGCATCACCGAAGAGCACCGTAAAATTGTTAAATGCACATGTAATCATTGCTATGTACACAGCAACAGCAAACAAGTTGCTAGGATACCGCCTGAAGACTTGGTGCTTGACGTAGAATGAACAAAGATGTGGAACGCATCGTTGATGACACGCACGTTCCCAACGTCTACCCAATCTGGAAATACCAAAATTCCCCCACACTATTAGCAAATACGTCACACCAGCACTGCGCTCCTTCTCCTCTGCAGTCCTCCGACGCTCCGTCTGCGCTCCTTCTTCACCAACGCTCCTTTCCTCCAAAGAACCGCCGTACAGGAGCAAGCAACGGGAATAAATGACATGAAAATCTGCTACCTCACCGGTCGTACAGATTCCTTTCCCCCTCGTCGCCACTGAAACAATGCCTTCTTGGAAATTAAGAGGTCTTGTTACGTAAATTCCACAGCAAGTTTATTAGGTAAAGGTCTTCACGACCGGCACAGTGGCCTGTCTGTAACCGACTCTATCTGCGTTCCTTTCCCCATATTCCATTACCTCACAGTCCCTCCGAGTTACTTTGCGCATTCAATTTCATGCACCGGCACCCACTAACTTAAAGACCCAACACTTGTTTTATTTCTTTAATTTTTATGTTGAAGGAATTCAATCATGCTGAATTCAAACTAGGCTTTCGCCATTGTTCAATTTGTTTTATCTAAAGAAAACCCAGTTAATTCCCTGATGGTAGATACTGCTCTCACCTGCTACACAGGAGGTATATGTAATTAAATTCAAACTTCTCAAGAACCTTTTTAAAGCGCCTAACCAATGTAAATCCATGAACAGAACATTGGGTGCTTCACTAAGAAAAAAATTAATGGCTCAGGATGCCAAATCTGATATTAATACTCCATGCCATCAAGAGTTCCTTCTTATATATCAGAAATTGTGGGATTTGTTCCAAGGTACATTGTCTAACTTGTAGTGTTCCACACCACAGCATTTCTGCCTTAAAAAAAGTCATGAGATTTCATAAAGGGGTATAAAAAGGCTGTTCTGCAATGAAAATGGTCTGCTGAGCTTAGATCTTCAAGATTCAGTGCAGTTCCCTACTACCTAACTTGTAACAATGTATTTTGTATTAATATATGTATATATGTATGTATGTATGTACGTACGTATATATGTATGTATGTGGTATTTCTGTAGTGTGAATCTAGTCACAAGGCAGTAGAGAGCTTCACATGGTGAAAGACAAGCAATCATTCAACAAGTAATATGAGAGGAAGCTGGGTTGTGGACTGTTAATGCATTATGATATAGTGTTCTTTAAAGAGGCGAGTCTTCAGCACTTTCCTAAGTTGGAGCAGGGCTGTGGCAGTCCTTGTAGCTATGGAGATGTTGTTCCAGATCCTCGGTGCAAAAGGCCGGCTGTCTTGTATTTTCTTTTTTACACTTCTTAGTCTGCTGTCTCTGACTGTTGGTGTCCTGGCTGTTGGTGTGCCCAGAACCATCAGGTATAATGTGCTTGTCTGCAAGATAAGTAGGGGTGCTGGCCGTGACTACTTTATAAATAATACAGCCGGCTTTGGTGATGTGGGCCAGCAACGGAAGCCAATGAAGTTCCATCAGGATGGGGATGATGTGATCATATTACTTTGGGCCCTGGATGAGATGTGCTGTGGTATGTAGGGTGCTCCTAATGAGCTCCAAAGTGGTGTCGGGGAGGCCAAGGATTAGGGCATTATCACCAGCCAGATGCAAGAGTAAAAGAGCTTAAACAGCAGTTCTGAGGTTGGTTTGACTTTCTGTAGTAGAGAGAGCTGGTAATAGTTATGTTTGTTTTTTTAGCAATGTGTGCTTTGAGGATGAGGTTGGTATCCAGGATGAAATCTATTGACTTAGCATTTGGCAAATGTTTGGGTTCAAAGCCATTAATGTGCCATTGATGTGTTTGTACTGTATCTGCTTTATAGTTCTTGGCAAATAACAGGAATTAATTCTGTCTTGGTTTGGTTGAGCTTCAGGTAGGCACTGGGCATTCAGGTCTGGCGGATGTGTAACCAGTGTGTGAGGTGCTGGATGTATGAAGTAGTGAAGACTTACAGGTAGAGTTGTGTGTCATCTGCATTTTGGTGACTTGATTCAGTTGTCTGTGAGAAAAGCATCAAACTGTTCCTTGTAAAGGCTGAAGATGACAGGAGACAGTATGGGACCCTGATGGACTCCACAGGTGATAGGGATTTCTAGTCATCAGGAGGTTCCTATCTGAATAAACTAGTTTTGATTGCAAAAGTAGGAGGAGGACCAGTGAAGGACATTGCCTGTGGATCCCATGCAAGAGTCCAGAGTCCATATGAGTGTGGGATATTGAACTGTGTCGGAGGCAGCTGAGAGATTCAGCACTATCAGGAAGCAGGGGTAATCTTTATCTGTGGTCAAGAGGGCATCATTTACAATGTTAAGCTAGCGGTCTCCATGCTGCAGCTTGTTCTGAAGCCTAACTGGTAGTTGTACTAATGGTTGGCCTTGATGTGCTTTTGGAGTTGAACATGTGGAGACTGTCTCATGTGCTGCACTCAGTGGCCAACTCTGATGTCCCGGCTGCTGTTGTGGCACTAGACATTGAAAATACCTTTGCTACACTCAGCTGAAATTCTTTCTGGGTGTTGCTTGAGAGAATGGAACTAGGACCAATGTTCTTGGCCTGGGTGAAGTTGTTGTACACTCAGGCAGTGGCACAAGTTCTGACTAGGAGCGTGGTTTCTGAGTATTTCCCCATTGAATAGCGCATGAGGCAGGGAAGCCCTCTGTCGCCACTCCTTTTTGCCTTGGAAATGGAGTCACTGGCGATCCAGTTGCACTGCGATATGCCCTGTTGGAGCTTAGAAGTGGGGGGGGTCATACCCTATGCAGCTTCCTTGTATGCAGATGACGCCTTGCTATATGTGGCCCACCTGGGAAGGTTTGTGCGAGTCATGTTGACCTCTTTAGCACCCTTATTTTACCATTAGGCCTGTAACCTGTGTCTTTCATATTGGTGTGCATTTCATTGATTTAATATTTTAGCACAGACAGTTTTTAGCTCATTGTTTGTATATTTTCATCAGCAGCTTATTTCCAAGAATTATTAGAGTTATTCGCCCTGCACATTTTACCTGTCATTTGTACAATGTGATTTCTGTGTCCTGTTCAAGGCTTTCATGTATGCTACATGATATACTAACTTGTATTGAAAGTCCAGGAGATCAAGAGTCAGCTCCGATTTCTAGATACAAGGTTATGTCAGGCCTGTTCTTAGAACTCTATATGGGTTATTATATAAGCAACACATAGGCCTAAGAGGAGCAGAGGGCATTCCAGTCATGGCCATCCAGACAACAGGCAGAACCTTGTCATCCTACTCATGTATGGGGTTGGGGTTACTCCCTCTGATAAAGACAGGCAGAAGGGGTTACCTCAGGTATAGGCAGGAATCTCTAGGCTTTCTAGAATCATACAAAATGGTTGAGTTGTTCATCTTCTTTATACTGATGACCACCATACTATGTTTCATCTGCCTTGTTATCACAGCTCCTACTTTTTATACTAGGATGCAATTACTTCGATAAGTGCGTTGAAATCCATTTTGTATCTCGTGTTCTGCCTTGGCATGTGTGGATCACTGAGTAACTGAACAAAAGGGCTATGATGTTTTTCCACAACTTCCCTGAGGAGTCAGAGTGTCAGGCTTAGCTTTCCACAAATCACCTTTTCCTTTCTAGGGTTGGGTGAGGCACTGCGGGCTAGCCAGGAGTTAGGCCAACAGCTTCCAAAGAGGTGTGGGCCTGACTCAGTCGCCTACAGTCGGTGGCTCTGCTGCCTTAAACATGCAGTCTTATTACCATAATCGGAACTGCATAACAATCATGTCTGAATTTGGACTGACCTTGGGCCTGTGAGTTGGTTCACCTGGACCACACCACTCTCCTCAAGAAGGGACTCTGATGGGAGTGCAGTCACTTCTGATACCTGGGCATCCAGGTAGCTCACACACCGGAGGCCAACTATTACCTTAACATGGGTAGAGTACTCAGAACTATGAAGTCGTAAGTTTGTTTCTGGAACCACCTACCTTTTTCCATCCTGGGCAAGGTGGCCTTGAGTCCGATGGTACTGCTGCCATGCTGCCTCTACATCCTGCAGAATTCAATTTGTCAGATGCCAAAATCCACCTTCACAAAATTAATCAGCCTCCTAGTATCCCTGGTGTGGGAGGGCAAGAGGAGTAGGGTGAAGCTGGGCATTCTGAAATTAGACACTGAGCTTGAGGGCCTAGGCCTCCTGAACCTAAAGTTTTACTATGCACTGTACTATTACAATACACTCTGCAGTGGTGTGCTGAGGGCCCAAATGGAGAAAAGACAGTACTAGCAGAGTGGGGCGCAGATGCAGACCCCTCTGGGTACCTGATGCAAGGGGCTAAAGCCCTGGACAGATGCCCTTTTATTGTTAGACAGGTAGCAGAGGTTTAGGAACAGATGGTTACATTAATGCCCAGGGCCCCCTACGCCAGGTTGTTACCCCTTAAATGGCTGTCCTGCTTTCAGCAGATCCAATCTGTGATGGATCCAACACAGTGGTCTGAGGGGAGCTGTTCCACAGCTGGGTCCCTGTACCTTAATGAAGCCTTTCTCACATTCGCAGAGGGGCAGGATCTTTTCCAGCTACAGCCGGGCCATTTTCCACAATATGCCACGATATCTTACAAGGCACGTAAGGTCTGGGTCGGTTTTCCTATGGAACCAGCAGAGTCACAGATGGTGTGGCTACTACTGGACCCGGGATCCTCCAAAGGCATGATATCCCACTTATACAAAGCCCTGAAGGCCAACCGGAGGACAGATACGTCTAGTGTCTGAAACTGAAGGGCTGAGGATCTACCAAGCTCCTAACAGTGGAGGAGTGGTGGTGAACCTATGCACAAGTCCATGAGGAGGTCAGCAACGTGCACTTCAAACTCACCCAATTTCACTACCTGCACCCCACCTGTTTGACACCCCAGCGATTACAGAGGTTCAATGTGACATGGCCGGTGGCTTGCCCCAGATGCAGAGAAGAGCCAGCGGCATTGTTACACATGACATAGGGGTGCTGCAGGCTCTTGCATTACTGAAAAGTGGTATTGGGGATGCTACGTGAGACTACTCATGTCCAGTTGGAGGCCTTGACTAAACACTGTCTAGTGGGTGTACATACGACACTCAAGTGGGAAGTTAAGATGGGTCATAAATTTGCCCTCCCAGGAGTAATACTGGCTAAGCAGCGCACCACTATTCACTGACATGTACCAGTCCAACGGTGTTACATCGGCGGTTAGCAGATATGCATTAATGGGGAGTGGCCAAGGAACAGCGGCTCCATCTTGTGTGCCCAGGTGAGTATGCTGAGCGAGATTCTGAAAATTTTTATGATATGATGGAACATCTGGGGGGCTGAAGAGTCTCGGTCCTCAGGTACCTCTCGTGACAGCTCACAGAATGTGGCCTTGACAGTTCCGCCCACAATGATTTGAGGCCGCCCTCCATGGGGTCTTGAGGAAAGAGGGCTTACAAATGGTCATGTGTCGTCTGATTGAGATACAGACACCACAACTGCAGCCTATGTGTGTGCCTCAATGGCTTGGCTCTCTCCCCTCCCCCTTAGATGCACCATCATCCTCTGCCCTCTTTCCCTCCCTGTTGTGGTGGGAGAGACATGGGACTGTTGATGTGAGTGTGCTCTGCCACTGCTGTTGTTGTTGGTTTCCTACACTTGTTTTCTTGCTGTTGATTGGACGGGGCTTAGTTTGTCTTTACTATATTGTTTCTCAGGAACGTTGACCTAGACCAGCTGAATGCTAGGCAAATGCTGCTTGGAGAATGTGTCACTATGCATCTGACAAATCGGTTCTAATGCGCACTCCTTACTTACCTTACTAGTTTTTTATATTATGTATGTTGGACCGTCTGTCGAATACATGATATCTTATTGCTTGTATCCGTGACCTTCATGATACACTGTCCGAATTGTTTTACGTTATCTTCAATAAAGACATTAAAAAAAAAAAAGGATATCTGGGAGAGATGGATCTTCGAAGGCTGACTATTGCAGGGTTCTATGGAAAGACGTAGGTGTAAGAGATGAAGAAGGCTTGGTGTCTTTGATGTCCAGTCAGATCTGTATTTTTTCACAGAAGAGTTTGATGGTATTGAAGATTTCTGTGAAGTGAGTTTGATGGTATTGAACTTTTCTGTGATAGGTGGGGCAGTCCGGGGATTGATACACTGCTTCATTGTCTTGTGTCGCGTTCTGCTTCTGCTGGTGACTTCATTTATTTACTTTGTCTGATGTGATAAGCTGTGGGCATGTGGCACAGAGGGACTTCACTCTCAAGAGGTCCTCAGAAGTTCTGTTTCTCTTCCATTTACTTCCCTGTCTGCGGTTGATTTGTGTATTGCAAACAAGGTCTTCGAAGTACCAGAATAATGAAGGCTTTGGCTTGCACTTTTGTCCTGGAACTGTGAGCTGGGTACTGATCAGTGCATTGCAAATCATCCAGTTTGGATGCATTCTGAAAGTCTTCAGCACGGAGATGTTGGATAAAGGAGCAACATTTACAGGTGGGCTAACAGAGTCACCATGCGGCAATGACATGTATCTGTGCATGTGCTGGGGCACTTGTGTGCCCACTCATGGGTGGAAATCTTGCAGCAGATATTCAGGGTTCAGGCAGTCAGTCTTTGTAGGTTCCTCACACTTGCTGTCGAAAACATCAATTAGTATGAGTGCTATACAATGCAATAAAATAAAGAAATCAATCGGAATCCCAACATAAGTTGAACTGTTAATGAATAATGTGCTGTGCATGGTCTGTTTTTCTTAAGTAAACTGTACAAGTTATGTTGCATTACTGTAGCTAGGCACTTTATTTTTAATCTAACCTTGTCTTACAAGCTGCTATCTACTCACTCCAGATAAGTACATTTCTATATAAGCACATTCAATTGTGATTATCTGCAAGCCTTGTCTTCCAGATAGGTTATCACACTTATTTCTGTACTGGCTACTTTTCTATGATATCACATTGCAAACCAAATTTAGACTTATACTTGTATGTGACTACTTTCACTACATGTATATTTCAGTCTCTTTAGAATCGAAGATCCATAGGGTAGTGCTCACGTGCAACCTGCACCTCATTTTAGCATTCTAGCACCTTGTACACATCTTGGTGCACAAGACCCACGCAATAAGTCTCATGGTAAGTGTGATTCATGGATACAATATGCTGCTTGACAAAGCATGCTACATTCTGTTGGGTGATTGGGGGATCACGCAAGGTAGCACCACGTATAACATGGGGACCACAGGCTACCAAGTCATGGCTACAAGGTTATTGGGCTGCTGGCTACCAAGTTATGGCACTACTAACAGTTACAGGAAGCTGATTATGGTTGTGAGGTACATGTCTTTTTACTTGAATTCCAATGGGGACATTGCCTACTGTCCCTCCTTGGTAATTCAGTGTTGTAGATCATAAACTCCAACCTGCTGCTGCTTAAGGACCCAGGAGGTGGACCGTATAGCAAGAGTGGACTCATCCAATTTAGGTGACAGTCCAGGTTCCACAGCTTTACTTAAACAGAATGAAATACACACCCTACTAGAGCAGTGACCCTGCAGCTGCTGCCCAGCCTGACAAATTAATTTATAATAAGCATTACTCCTGGAGCTGGTATATTACCATGATATTTGTGTCCGAGACCTAGTCACTGTGCAGTCGATGACTCCGAGGCCTGTGAGGCTGCACCTGAAATTGCTAGACATCTGCTTCTCCCTGTTATGTCAATGGCTGCATGAGTCTCATATCGCTGCATGCTGCATTTGCTGCAAGACTACTTCTCTTTGAGCTGTTGTTGGCACTGTGGCCTGTACACCTGTTTTGCTCTTTTGCCACATACCTACTTGTGGTGTCAATGAGTCTGTGAGCCATCTGTCCCAACATCATGCATTTGCTGCACAACTTTATTTCAAAAGTTATTGAGAATCCTGCAAAGCTTGCATGTCTAAACCTTATACTATTACAAAATGTTTCCTCCAAGCAATTTCAGGATTCTCTTTGCTTGAACCCTGAATATATGCTGCAGGATTTCCTCATAATGAGTGAGCACCACAGTGCCCCAGAACATGCATCGATGCATGTTGCTGCGGAACACTGATTTCCTCACCTCACCTAAATCTTCCATTGCTTTACCAAAGCACCCCATGCCCCAGACTTTGAAACGCCTTCCAACCTGGATGGGTCGAGATGCACTGCCCTGTTTTCAGCTCCTACGTAGCAATGCAGAAACTATCAGTAGAAAGTGAAACCAGGAATCAAACCTTGCAGAAATAACCCTCAGAGCAGGCTTTTGAGCTTAGCTAGTGATGAGTTATCCCTACTACACAAATGACAGCTGTGTTTAGATCTTAGGCAAAAAGGAACTACAGAACAGATACTTTTTCAGTAGAATAATGTATGCTATAACAGCCTCAATGTTCTTGAGCCTCCTTCCTTGTCGGTTGTAAGTCCCATATTTTTACTTAAAGAATATCTCTGCTTGGACAATATATCATTGAGTGTTATATGTGTATTGCCAGAACTTGAGTTTAACCCTATACAATCTTCCAAGTCTGAGTTCTGGCTGGCTAGGTTTGCTATCCCCTGAATGCCAACGCATGAAAAGGAAGTACTTATAATTTCAATGAGCTGGTAGTAGTATCTGCTATTTGTATTTCTAGGGACTATGGAAGCCGTTTGACAGCCTCCCTCTTGATTCACACACTTTGGTTGGTACTTGAGTAACAGACCTCTTCCCCATCTGGAATCTCACACACTGAGAACTCCAGTCAAATCTCTTGGTTTTATTTTGGAGGAGCATCTTACTCCCGAATTCCATGTAGACAACCCAGTAAAATATTCTTGCAATCTCCCCACATTCTTAAGAAACTAAAGCTGTTGCTCCCACCTGAACATATATAAACAATGATGTAAAACATGGTGATTTCACACATCACTGATGGGAATGCCTATTTGGGGAGCCCAAATGTACCCCACTAAAAGCAGCTCTTCTCTCCGCTGTAAGACCTAGCCCCTCTTCATATCCTTCTACTGGCTCTTGTTGGAAGGAAGACATCTTTTAAATTGTGTTTGCATCCCACAGAGCTATCACTCTACAGACCCCTGCACATCTCTCCAACTAACTCTGGAAATGCCTCAAACAAAAATGATTTTTTTTTTGTATATATACAATCTTAGTAATTATTTTATTTACAGTGTTCTAATGTCTCCTTTTTACTCATTTCCAACAATACATGTATATTTAAATTTCTTCTGGCATATTTGTTGTATATCTGTTTAATTTACTATTTTATATTAATTTAATGTTTTACAACATCATTTTGACCTGGAGACAAAAACAAATAAAGAAAAAGACTATTTGACAATGTAATTTTTCAAACGTAATTTTTTAGATGTGATTTGTTACCATTACCAATGGCCTAAACATTAATAACCTTATTCTATGGTAAGTATTCATTTGTATATGGATATGAGACACGCAAGGACATTTCCTCTCCTCTTAAAAGTGGATACATATATGTGCTGAGTCTCACATTTTGTGTAGGACCAGGAGTTGTGGTGATTGAGGATTAGGGGGCTGGCCCTCAAGACTCGTGCACTATTAATATACACTAATCATTGATGTAATTGAATGAAAAGGTGCGGCAGCAATCGCCGTGGTCCCTTAGCTGTATTTATAAAAATGAAACAAATATCTAAATCAAGCATTCATCTTCAATCCATGCAGAATAAGAAATGATCTTAAAAATCATCTCTCTCGGTCTGCCTCAACATAGCAGAAGTGCATGTCTCTTTAATCTGTCTGGGTAATATTATGTTAATTATTTTATAATGTTCATTGTACAGCATTCCGTTGCACTCACTTCAAGTTTGCACCTTAGAAATATATGTACATATGCAACTAATTAATAGAACCCTTATTGCACAACACTGGTATAAAATATCTTCTTCCATAGATCCTCTCACTTTTTTGGCAAACAAATGAAATAAAATAAAATTTGAGTTAGAAAGAAAGCTTAGTTTTGTTTGTGAGGCAGAATATGGGACAAATGCAGAGGGACGGATTGAGAAAAGTTTTGTGTCAGATTTGTGTTACTTTTTTAATGAAGATCTGACGCAAAATCTTTTTGGGCATTTACAAACCAACGCAAATTGGTATTTGCATTTGAATTGGTTTGTAAGAAAATGCAAATCAGTGTAAAGCATTGATTAGTATTAGTCTGTGATAAGGGGGAGTTCCATGGGTGGTACACAGGCATTCCTCTGCTACCACTCATGGTTTTTGACACAAAACCCTTACTTACTAACAATAGTAGAGAGGGTTTTGCACACAAATTAATGCCACTTGCAGGCATTAAAAGGAGAAATGCAAAATAGGAAAAGTTTTAAAAGTTGTCTAGGCTTGGTATTTTGGAATCCTTCCAGTACAAACCCTACACTAGACTCACATACACACCCTTGCACTATGGCACAAACGTGTGTGCTTGGAGCCCGTCAGCAAAATTCTGCACCGGTCCTAGAGAGAAGGGAGGAGAGCTATTTCTATAGCTGTGGCGCTCTCTCAGTGTCATGCAGCGCACCACAGCACTTTTGGCTGCTGCGCTGCGTGCCACTTTAATAAATCTGGGCCCTTACCTGCTTCAAATGCTCCATGATTAATTTCTGTAACAAATAATATATGTTTAGGGGGCTGGCCCTGGCGCTGCTGAATGGTGAATTGTGCTGAATGGTGGAGTTCCTGAATACCAAGGCTCTCAAGTCTTGATTCCACGTCATGCCACTTTTTGATATTTTATTAAAGGTTTAGTTACTCAAAATTATTGTCATGCAAACTAATTTCACAATTCAACATTTTCAAATAAAACATCATATTGTACTATAATAGTTAGCTTGTAATCAATATATAAAATTTCCATATAATTGCTATATTTGTGAATGTAAAATACATTTCAAAACACCCACAAATAATCAGATGCATTTCTTATATAACGATATAGCACCAAGCTTAATACCTACTAAAAAACTATCCCTAAGCAATCTACATATTTTGTTTCAACATTACCATGCTCGTGAATTTATTGAGTCATACATGAGTATTGACACTGATTTCAAAGTTTCACTTATAGTGTTAAAAATGAGAAAACTGTCAATTTTATAACTGGGGCCTTATTACAAATGGGGCACACTGTCCCTGTTTTCACGGATGCATACCATAAAATTGGTGAGCTGCGAGCACACAGGCCTGGTACCCTACTGCTGATAATGCGCTATTCTCAGGGCAGCCATGAACTCACAGTTTCCCTGTAGGGCAGCTCCATAGTGAAATGTGGAGTGACTGCTTGAGGCAGCTGCTCTGTCTTCCACAATGCAGGCTACATCTGCCTGTATTTCGAAGGGAAACAAGAGATCCCCCCCAGATAAGTGAATTGAATAACTACACCCACCTGCAGGGGGATGTCTGTGGGGTCTATTGGACCTTCTTTATCTACTCCAGAAGGATGACCTCTGGGGGCACACTGAATGTGCTCCAAGTTTTTGTGGCATACAGTCTGCCTCCTGATGGTTTCTTTGCTTCTGCTCTGTGTCCATAAATGGCACGAGCACAGAGACAAAGTAGTTCCCACATCTGCATTTAGTCACACCCCCACACAAATCAGGAACCCATGTTAGATCGGTCAGCCTTAGGGTTCTCTTCCCTCAGATCTTTTGCCTTTGATCTCCGGCCTTGGGGCTGTGTGCACTTTACCACTGCTAACAAGTGATTGTGCTCACTCCCTTATACATGGTAAAACTGACTTACACCCAAAAGGCATATTTAATTTACTTACAAGTCCCTTGTAGAATGGTATACCATATACCCAGGGCTGTAAATTAAATACTACTAGTGGGCCTGCAGCACTTATTTTGCCACCCACTTATGTAGCCCCGTAAAACATGTCCCAGGCCTGCCATTGCAGCCTGAATGCAGTTTTAGGTGGCCAATTTGACTTGGCAATACAACCCCCCTGCTAATCCTTAAACCCCCCTTTAATGCATATACGTCAACCGTAAGGTAGGCCTTAGGTAGTCCATAGGCCAGGGTGCATTGTAATTTAAACGTTGACATTTACTTTTAAGTTTCCATGACCTGGTATTGAAAAACTTCCAAATTCATTTTTCACTAATGTGAAGCCTACATCTCCCATAGGATAACATTAGATTGTCTTATTACATTTGATAAGTGCTGACTTTTGATTGCAACAGGTAACATTTCATATTTGGTATATGAGAATTTGTAGCTAAAAATCATCTTTACTGATAAAGTCAGATTTTAAGTTACTGTTTTGAAAATGCCACTTTTAGAAAGTTGTTGTTTTCCTGCCTTAGCTATTTGGTGCTTGCAGTCTGTCCAAGGTACATGACTGGGTGTAGTTGGAATAGTTTATTCATCCCACACAGCCACACAATGGAGGGATTAGATGTGCCTGGACAGGCCATCAGTGGGCAAGATAGGGCGCGTAGCTGGGCATAGCCCCACTTGTAACAGAAAGGGCTGTGCTCTGCCATCATACAAAGGACTTGTCCCCCCGTGCATTGCACATGCAGCCAGCTTGGAGGCAAGGCTGGGGAGGCAGGAAACTTCAAGCACTTCAAAGGTAATTCTCTAGAAGCTTCTCTTTCTTCAAAGAAGTTACCAGGTATAAAAAAGGACCCTCAGACCCACTTTTCAATTCACTTTCTGGACTCTCAGAAGACTGTCTGCTCCTGTGGCCTGCTGACTATTCCACAAGACTGCTGTGCTGCACTTGGAAGGAATACTTTGCTTCCTGGAGACTGCCTTGTACCCTTAGAGGCCTGCTGTGCTGATTGAGCCGTGTTTGACCACTTGAACTGAAGACTACCAGAGTGATTCCAAGGGCTAGTTAGTTGGCCTCCTAATCAGAGCCTCAGGGACTGAAAAGGCTCCAACCATCATGAACCCACACCTGGACCCAGCCTGGATCCTTGGCGGTGGCACTAAAGGTGCTTAGATAGCCAAAATCCAAAAGTTGGGACTTTTGGTTAAAAACTGCTTTGAGAACCGAAAGTACATTGGGACCAAACTGCTCGTCTATCCACCCAAGGTGCATCGTTGGTTGGCCTGACTTTACTACAGCCCACGCTACGTTCTTCTCCACAGCAGCAAATCTTGTTCAGTGGTCCTTTACCAAAGGGGTATTGGGCCTTGGAGAGCTCCCATCAGTTACAGTTTCATTTTGCTGAAGATTTTCAACTTCCAAAAAAGTTACTAAGTTCGAATGTAGAGATCTTCATAACTTTGTCAAGTGCTCCTAACAATGACACTCCCTCCTCAGACACCACCCACAGCCCTGCCCTGCTGAACTTGAGCATTATCTTCAAAAAATGTCCGAATGTAAGCACCGACTGGGCCCAATCCACTTCTTGTATCCTACTTGTGCTCCATCACGGTCAGCCATATTTTTGTACTTTGACCCAGTCTAGCGTGTCATATGACTAGATGTCTGAGTTTGGTGCTTTAATCTTTTAGGCTCTAGTTTTTACTTTAAATTTTAAACATTCATAATATTCAGAGGCAGCACAAGCAACTGCAGCCCTTTCTGTAATACCAAAATGCTTTGGGGGCTTAGAAAGTCTGCACACACCCCAGTTGTACCCCTGGAGCACTGTCTGTAATTCGGCCCCTGATATCAACATTTCTTCCTCATTCATTACCTGACCACCCTTGAACAGCAAATCATCCTTTCTTCTCCTTGCAAAACTACTATGAACAACCACACATAAAAACATTTCCAACACCAGTTTGTATTGCAGAATCTGCTTAGTATCATCGCTGAGCACAGTGATTATTACATTGTTATATGGTTCCAACAAAAGGTAGGACTGCATATTAGAATGACAGAACTTCAGGATGTAGGGACTGAGTCTGTCTACACCATCAGGAAATGTTGGCCTAATTCCTAGCTAGCTCACAGTGCCTCGCCTGAACCCCTAACCTTCCCAGGATAACAGATGATTCTGGCAAGAATGGCCCCTCAAATTCCCAAAGAAATTGTGAAAACAGATCTTACCCTTTTGTTGTTTACTTATGCATGCCTAGGGTAAACACAAGAAATATAGAAACAAAGTTTCAAAAAACTTTTTGAAATAATTGTACTCTTGCAGTGAGAGAATGAGCTGTGATTATCAGGCCGATGAAACAAAGCACTGTAACCAGCATTACATATAAGGTGAACAGAATAAACAATCCAACCATGCCAATCTTATTTTATATATTCCTACCTATCACTACCTACACTCTGAGAGTGTAGTGTGTGTATCCTCTACCAGATCTCAAAGGGTAGCCTGAGCCCGCTATACCTGGATATCTGGTCCAGGGAGCTGGTCTAGAGTAGAGTTGGTGATCCTTCTCTGCAAGATGAAAGGTCAACGTCAGCACAGTTGCGTTTCAAATACAAGATTCATTGCAGGAGAATCACAGCCGGAGTGCTCTTCTGACCTGTATACGGCAGTGCACCATTTATATAATCAAAACCACGAGGTGTTAGAGGTGCAGCTCTGAAGCAATGATATGTCCAGGCTTCAAGAGATGCCTCCAAATGGACAATGCAATCACTTGAATATCTTGCTCTATGTTCCTAGCCTTGAACAGAGTGTACAGATTACATGGGGAGAAAGGCTTACTGAAAACAAGTAACATGTAGTGCTTATTCTCAGAATAATATCGTGCCAGTATAAAACATGCAAAATATAATTGCTAAAAACTATTTCAGCTTAAAACGTGCAAAATGTGAAATTAAAATGGAGAACCAAGGTGGAGGACAAAACTTCATAATAAAATACTAAACTAAGCATTTAATAAAACCATTTACCCTTACAACCAGAGCGAACAAAAGCCATCCAAAAAATGCAAATCAAAATATACTATTAAAATAGCATAGTGAATTAAAAATTATTTACATAAAAATAAGGGTCAAATTAAAATTCCTAGGAGGCTTTCAAGACATTTTCCATGTTCTCAGTGTCAATGGGATCTAGAATGGAACCCGCAGACAACAGAACCACAATGGCCTCTACATTCAAGTCGAAGCAACAGATTGTCAACACCCTCAGCTGATGCTGAAGGTGTGGCATCCTGTATTTTGTAGGCATTAGAAGAACAAGGATCTAGGAATCCAGGAGCCATAGCATCCATTTCAAATTAGAAGAATGGCTCATAGAAAGCATCTTGTAGCAAAGGCAGTCTCACGGAAGAACTCCTGAAATGAGCCTTAACGGACGCATCTGCTGATTCATGTCCATAGATTGTAAAAATTGCATTGCAAGACAAATGTCAATTGCACACTCGAAAGGGCACCAAAGAAATTGGAACACAAGCTGCACACAGCATAATCACACCGGTCTAAAGTACAGGAACCAGTTTTGGGTCACTTCCTCAAGCAAATACACTCCGAAGTACTGTATCAATGTGTTCATGACACAGCTGGAAGTGTGGTAGTTCCATCTCTAGTTGTCCGCATGGTGGAACATCCACTGCAGAGCAGAAAAAAAATGACCAAAATACCACCAATCAGGAATAACACAAGTGGTATGCCTCCAAATACACTAGAAAACAGAGATTGTATAAAGGACGGTATCACTCCAAAAATAGTCTGGAACGTGCTGACAAAAACAGACCCAACCACTTTAAAAATGTACCACATCCACAGTGTTGGAAGCATTAAATATACAGTGCATAAATTCACCAAAATGCCAAGGGAAGTTTGTGCACAATAACAATTGTATTTCGGAGTACAACCTTGCAACTTGGAGTTCAAACGTTTCACGGGCAGATGTAAGTGCCTTGTCCTTCTGAAACAATAAGACTTTTAGGCCCTGATTTATACTTTTTTGACGCAAAACTGCACTAATGCAATTTTGCGTCAAAAGGCTTAGCGCTGAGTAGCGCCATTTTTTAATGCCACTCGGGCATCATATTTATATTATGACGCTGGTTGGCACAAAAAAATGGTTAGAGTCATTTTTTCTGACATTAACCATTGTGCCTTGTTGTAAGGCAAAATGACGTTTACGGAGGAAAAATTACTCTAATCCTTTTGAGGACATGTAAACACATCGCAAAACAGAAATGCACCATTATTGTCCGCAATAGGGTCAAATACAGACACTAACAGAGAAAACAGTGCAAAGGAGAGGCAAAATGGACCCAGGAAGCCAGGAGAAACCCCAGGGAGAGCCCATTCAAGCAGGAACCAGCCAGGAGGACACAGACAAGACCCAGTGGAGGGAGAAGAAAAAGAGAAAGTGTTGTTTCAGCACAGAGGAGCATGAAATACTGGTGAGAGAGGTGACGGAGCATCAAAATCAACTCTTCTTCACCTCAAAATTGCCAATTGGAAGGCGAGAGGCTATTTGGCAGCAGATAGTGGATAAGATTAACAGAGGTCAGGAGAACTGTAACTGAGTGCAAGAAATGCTGGCATGACTGCAAGGGAAGGACAAATGAAAAAATGGCAAGGAACATGAAGGCAGCACTGCAAACTGGAGGTGGGAGTCCAGCACCACAAGAGGACTTGGATAAGATGGAGGAGATGGTCGCAGCAGTCATCCCAGAGGAAATCGTCACAGGAATCACAGGACAGAACAACGCAGACTATGAGGAAGCACCACAAATGCATGGTAAGTTGCATGGGGGAAAATTATGCTAAAATGTCAAGTGCAAGAAGGGGGAGGCACATAGGACTTACACTATGCATGTCAAAGGAGCGCAGAGGGACACAATGCACATTAAGCAAGTTGCACCATACTGACCGAAACTACACATGTACCTGCGCCTTGGTAGTGCCATTCACCATAACACATACACAACCTGGACATATGTTGAACACCAGGCCTAAATACCTACATGTACACATGCAGCACATGGGATGGATGGCATATATAATCACTGTGCCACTGGTTGTGTCATCCCAACACCCCTTGAATATAGTCATATCAACACTACCAACACGACCAAGACCTTTGATGCTAGGTAGTCAGTCAACACAATTTCTAGGTGTAGGAAAGTCCTCCTTTTTGCCCTGGTCTTCCCCAAACTTTTTGGACTAGGTACTGGTGGTTACTGACTCTTGGCTGTGCCCTGGGTACTGCTTACCAGTCCCAGGGCCAGTGCTCTGTGTAAAGTGGATATGCAAATTAGGCTAATTATAATTGACAAAATCAACCTACCTATAAGTCCCCAGTATATGGTAGGGCATGGAGGTTTAGGGACCCCAGCATAGGTAGTGACCCACATAGGTGCACTGCTGAAGTACCCAGTGTCATTTTAAAGGCAGGCCTGCCTTGCTGGCTGCTTTTAAATTAACGTTACATGCAAATTCAACTTTGGAATTAAAAGTATTTCCAAAGTCTTAAACTACCTTATTTTTACATATAAGTCACCCCTAAGGTATGCCCTATGTGCCCCTAGGGCTGGGTGCCATGTAACTATAAGCAGGGACCTTATAAAAATAGTTGTATAAGCCTTGGTGAGGTAAAACAGCCAAATTTGTTTTCCCTCATTGTAGTGAATGGCCTCCATAGGCTAGAATGGGGTGACTTTATTTTAATTCTAAAAATCCCCTTAAGTAACAGATACAAAAAGTTTGGTATCAAAATAATTGTTATAATAAATCCCACAACTTCCAGTTGTGGGATTTAATATAACTTGTTCAGGTAAAGAGTTTTAAACTCTACCTGAAAAGTTGCCAACTTCAGCCCTGCAGTGTTTTTGCTTATGTGCTGATTGGCCAGCCTCTGACAGCTTGGCCAGGCTGCCTTGATGAAGTGTGAAGTGGCCTGGCTCAGCACAAAGAGATGTGTTTGAGGGAGGAGATCTCCCCTCAGCAGATGAGGAAGCAGGAAGAGGGAGGGCTGCCAAACTGGTCTTCAAAGGCAGAGAAGGACATTTGGAGCAACCCAGCAACACCCTCACGTCCTGCAAACTCAGACAACTAGGTGCCCCCTTGATTAGATTTGGACAGGGCAGGAGAGGGGTGTGTTAGGATTTTTTGCCACACCAGTGAATGGGCTCAGCCAGATGTGACCTCCAAAAATCACTTTCAGCCATGATGGATTTTTGAGGAATGTTGCTCCCTGTGATTGATTTTTGGCACGCTTCCCAGGAAGTGGTCATCACAGGGGGAAGGACCCTGCCACTGATTGCAGAACCAGGACCCCCCCTCTTTTTCACCCAGGAGCAAGGATAAAACTGGCAGACCTGCACCCACACTTCAGATCCCTATCAGATTCCAACAAGGAAGAACTACAGGAGAATAAGGACTGCCCTGTTGGACCCCTGACCTGCCCCTGGACACTGCACTCTAAACGGCAAAGGAGCTGCCCAGGGTCCCCTGCATCATGTCCGGTAAGCAGAACCCAGCTGACCAGCGTCCTGTGGCCATTTGAGGATTCTGACCAAGTGCATTCTGGGAATTGTAGTCCCAACTCCCAAGGAGCAACTCGGAGCTTCTGGAACCTTGGATCAAGTTGTGGACACTTCAAGGACACAAAATGGACCTCTGGAAGAAGATCCAGAAGTTTAGAGACGTTTGGAGCAACTCCATAAGAGGTGCATTGTGGGAGTTGTAGTCCCAGACCCCAAGAGGCACACCAGAGCCTCTGAACCCTGGGCTTATGCTGTGGACCACTTTTCTGAATCAAACACTTCTGAAAGTAAGTGTGACTGTGTTACCTCATGGGTGGCCTGAACTCTGGATTTTGTTCCTTTCCAGTGTGACTTTTTTTTAACCCGTTGAGCGCTAGTTGCTTCTATGCGTTAGAAAGCACTAATTCTTTATTTCACTTATCCGATCTTATTCGTTTTGGTCTCATTTTAAAGATAGAAAATATAATCTATTTTTATCAATTGATTTTGGATTTTTAACCCCTTCGCTGCCAGGCCTTTTCCCCCTCTTGTGCCAGGCCTTTTTTTGCCTATTTGGGGCAGTTTGCGCTTAGGCCCTAATAACTTTTTGTCCACATAAGCTAACCAAGCCAAATTTGCGTCCTTTTTTTCCAACATCCTAGGGATTCTAGAGGAACTCAGACTTTGTGGGTTCCCTTGAAGGAGGCCATGAAATTAGCCAAAATACAGTGAAAATTTCATTTTTTTCAAAAAAATTGGAAAAAGTGGCTGCAGAAGAAGGCTTGTGGTTTTTCCCCTGAAAATGGCATCAACAAAGGGTTTGCGGTGCTAAACTCAGCAGCTTCCCAGCTTTCAGGAACAGGCAGACTTGAATCCAATTTTTCAACACAATTGTGGCATTTTACTGGGACATACCCCATTTTTGCAATTTTTTGTGCTTTCAGCCTACTTCCAGTCTGTGACGGAAATGGGCATGAAACCAATGCTGGATCCTAGAAACCTAAACATTTCTGAAAAGTAGACAAACTTCTTGATACAGCAAGGGGTCATTTGTGTAGATCCTACAAGGGTTTCCTACAGAAAATAACAACTGAAAAAGAAAAATATTGAAATTGAGGTGAAAAAAACATAAATTTTTCTCTACGTTTTACTCTGTAACTTTTCCCTGCAATGTCAGATTATCGAAAGCAATATACCGCTACGTCTGCTGAACTCCTCTAGTTGCGGGGATATATAGGGCTTGTAGGTTCATCAAGAACCCTAGGTACCAAAAGCCAATAAATGAGCTGCACCCTGCAGTGCGTTTTCATTCGATACCGGTATACAGCAATTCATTTGCTGAAATATAAAGAGTAAAAAATAGCTATCAAGAAAACCTTTGTATTTCCAAAAAGGGCTCAAGATAAGGTGATGAGGAGCAGTGGTTATTTGCACATCTCTGAATTCTGAGGTGACCATACTAGCATGTGAATTACAGGGCATTTCTCAAATAGATGTCTTTTTTACACACTCTCCTATATTTGTAAGGAAAAAATGTAGAGAAAGACAAGGAGCAATAACACTTGTTTTGCTAATCTATGTTCCCCCAAGTCTCCCGATAAAAATGATACCTCACTTGTGTGGGTAGGCCTAGCGCCCGCGACAGGTAACGCCCCAAAACGCAACGTGGACACATCCCATTTTTTTTTAAAGAAAACAGAGGTGTTTCTTGCAAAGTGCCTACCTGTAGATTTTGGCCTCTAGCTCAGCCGGCACCTAGGGAAACCTACCAAACCTGTGCATTTCTGAAAACTAGAGACCTAGGGGAATCCAAGATGGGGTGACTTGTGGGGCTCTGACCAGGTTCTGTTACCCAGAATCCTTTGCAAACCTCAAAATGTGGCTAAAAAAACACATGTTCCTCACATTTCTGTGGCAGAAAGTTCTGGAATCTGAGAGGAGGCACAAATTTCCTTCCACCCAGCGTTCCCCCAAGTCTCCCGATAAAAATGATACCTCACTTGTGTGGGTAGGCCTAGCGCCCGCGACAGGAAATGCCCCAAAGCACAACGTGGACACCTCCCATTTTTTGAAAGAAAACAGAGCTGTATTTTGCAAAGTGCCTACCTGTAGATTTTGGCCTCTAGCTCAGCCGGCACCTAGGGAAACCTACCAAACCTGTGCATTTCTGAAAACTAGAGACCTAGGGGAATCCAAGATGGGGTGACTTGTGGGGCTCTGACCAGGTTCTGTTACCCAGAATCCTTTGCAAACCTCAAAATTTGGCTAAAAAAACACATGTTCCTCACATTTCTGTGGCAGAAAGTTCTGGAATCTGAGAGGAGGCACAAATTTCCTTCCACCCAGCGTTCCCCCAAGTCTCCCGATAAAAATGATACCTCACTTGTGTGGGTAGGCCTAGCGCCTGCGACAGGAAATGCCCCAAAGCACAACGTGGACACATCCCATTTTTTGACAGAAAACAGAGCTGTATTTTGCAAAGTGCCTACCTGTAGATTTTGGCCTCTAGCTCAGCCGGCACCTAGGGAAACCTACCAAACCTGTGCATTTCTGAAAACTAGAGACCTAGGGGAATCCAACATGGGGTGACTTGTGGGGCTCTGACCAGGTTCTGTTACCCAGAATCCTTTGCAAACCTCAAAATGTGGCTAAAAAAAAACATGTTCCTCACATTTCTGTGGCAGAAAGTTCTGGAATCTGAGAGGAGGCCCACATTTCCTTCCACCCAGCGTTCCCCCAAGTCTCCCGATAAAAATGATACCTCACTTGTGTGGGTAGGCCTAGCGCCCGCAACAGGAAGTGCCCCAATGCAGAAGGTGGACCCATCCCATTTTTTGACAGAAAACAGAGCTGTATTTTGCAAAGTGCCTACCTGTAGATTTTGGCCTCTAGCTCAGCCGGCACCTAGGGAAACCTACCAAACCTGTGCATTTCTGAAAACTATAGACCTAGGGGAATCCAAGATGGGGTTACTTGTGGGGCTCTGACCAGGTTCTGTTACCCAGAATCCTTTGCAAACCTCAAAATGTGGCTAAAAAAACACAGGTTCCTCACATTTCTGGGGGAGAAAGTTCTGGAATCTGAGAGGAGGCACAAATTTCCTTCCACCCAGCGTTCCCCCAAGTCTCCCGATAAAAATGATACCTCACTTGTGTGGGTGGGCCTAGCGCCCGCGACAGGAAATGCCCCTAAGCGCAACGTGGACACATCCCATTTTTTGACAGAAAACAGAGCTGTATTTTGCAAAGTGCCTACCTGTAGATTTTGGCCTCTAGCTCAGCCGGCACCTAGGGAAACCTACCAAACCTGTGCATTTCTGAAAACTAGAGACCTAGGGGAATCCAAGATGGGGTGACTTGTGGGGCTCTGACCAGGTTCTGTTACCCAGAATCCTTTGCAAACCTCAAAATGTGGCTAAAAAAAACACATGTTCCTCACATTTCTGTGGCAGAAAGTTCTGGAATCTGAGAGGAGGCACAAATTTCCTTCCACCCAGCGTCCCCCCAAGTCTCCCGATAAAAATTATACCTCACTTGTGTGGGTAGGCCTAGTGCCTGCGACAGGAAATGCCCCAAAGCACAACGTGGACACATCCCATTTTTTGACAGAAAACAGAGCTGTATTTTGCAAAGTGCCTACCTGTACATTTTGGCCTCTAGCTCAGCCGGCACCTAGGGAAACCTACCAAACCTGTGCATTTCTGAAAACTAGAGACCTAGGGGAATCCAAGATGGGGTGACTTGTGGGGCTCTGACCAGGTTCTGTTACCCAGAATCCTTTGCAAACCTCAAAATGTGGCTAAAAAAACACATGTTCCTCACATTTCTGTGGCAGAAAGTTCTGGAATCTGAGAGGAGGCACAAATTTCCTTCCACCCAACGTTCCCCCAAGTCTCCGGATAAAAATGATACCTCACTTGTGTGGGTAGGCCTAGCGCCCGCGACAGGAAATGCCCCAAAGCACAACGTGGACACATCACATTTTTTGACAGAATACAGAGCTGTATTTTGCAAAGTGCCTACCTGTGGATTTTGGCGTCTAGCTCAGCCGGCACCTAGGGAAACCTACCAAACCTGTGCATTTCTGAAAACTAGAGACCTAGGAGAACCCAAGATGGGGTGACTTGTGAGGCTCTGACAAGGTTCTGTTACCCAGAATCCTTTGCAAACCTCAAAATTTGGCTAAAAAACACATGTTCCTCACATTTCTGTGGCAGAAAGTTCTGGAATCTGAGAGGAGGCACAAATTTCCTTCCACCCAGCGTTCCCCCAAGTCTCCCGATAAAAATGATACCTCACTTGTGTGGGTAGGCCTAGCGCCCGCGACAGAAAATGCCCCAAAGCACAACGTGGACACATCCCATTTTTTGACAGAAAACAGAGCTGTATTTTGCAAAGTGCCTACCTGTAGATTTTGGCCTCTAGCTCAGCCGGCACCTAGGGAAACCTACCAAACTTGTGCATTTCTGAAAACTAGAGACCTAGGGGAATCCAAGATGGGGTGACTTGTGTGGCTCTGACTGGGTTCTGTTACCCAGAATCCTTTGCAAACCTCAAAATTTGGCTAAAAAAACACATGTTCCTCACATTTCTGTGGCAGAAAGTTCTGGAATCTGAGAGGAGGCACAAATTTCCTTCCACCCAGCGTTCCCCCAAGTCTCCGGATAAAAATGATACCTCACTTGTGTGGGTAGGCCTAGCGCCCGCGACAGGAAATGCCCCAAAGCACAACGTGGACACATCCCATTTTTTGACAGAATACAGAGCTGTATTTTGCAAAGTGCCTACCTGTGGATTTTGGCCTCTAGCTCAGCCGGCACCTAGGGAAACTTACCAAACCTGTGCATTTCTGAAAACTAGAGACCTAGGAGAACCCAAGATGGGGTGACTTGTGAGGCTCTGACAAGGTTCTGTTACCCAGAATCCTTTGCAAACCTCAAAATTTGGCTAAAAAAAACACATGTTCCTCACATTTCTGTGGCAGAAAGTTCTGGAATCTGAGAGGAGGCACAAATTTCCTTCCACCCAGCGTTCCCCCAAGTCTCCCGATAAAAATGATACCTCACTTGTGTGGGTAGGCCTAGTGCCTGAGACAGGAAATGCCCCAAAGCACAACGTGGACACATCCCATTTTTTGACAGAAAACAGAGCTGTATTTTGCAAAGTGCCTACCTGTAGATTTTGGCATCTAGCTCAGCCGGCACCTAGGGAAACCTACCAAACCTGTGCATTTCTGAAAACTAGAGACCTAGGGGAATCCAAGATGGGGTGACTTGTGGGGCTCTGACCAGGTTCTGTTACCCAGAATCCTTTGCAAACCTCAAAATGTGGCTAAAAAAACACATGTTCCTCACATTTCTGTGGCAGAAAGTCCTGGAATCTGAGAGGAGGCACAAATTTCCTTCCACCCAGCGTTCCCCCAAGTCTCCGGATAAAAATGATACCTCACTTGTGTGGGTAGGCCTAGCGCCCGCGACAGGAAATGCCCCAAAGCACAACGTGGACACATCCCATTTTTTGACAGAATACAGAGCTGTATTTTGCAAAGTGCCTACCTGTGGATTTTGGCGTCTAGCTCAGCCGGCACCTAGGGAAACCTACCAAACCTGTGCATTTCTGAAAACTAGAGACCTAGGAGAACCCAAGATGGGGTGACTTGTGAGGCTCTGACAAGGTTCTGTTACCCAGAATCCTTTGCAAACCTCAAAATTTGGCTAAAAAACACATGTTCCTCACATTTCTGTGGCAGAAAGTTCTTGAATCTGAGAGGAGGCACAAATTTCCTTCCACCCAGCGTTCCCCCAAGTCTCCGGATAAAAATGATACCTCACTTGTGTGGGTAGGCCTAGCGCCCGCAACAGGAAATGCCCCAAAGCACAACGTGGACACATCCCATTTTTTGACAGAAAACAGAGCTGTATTTTGCAAAGTGCATACCTGTAGATTTTGGCCTCTAGCTCAGCCGGCACCTAGGGAAACCTACCAAACCTGTGCATTTCTGAAAACTAGAGACCTAGGGGAATCCAAGATGGGGTGACTTGTGGGGCTCTGACCAGGTTCTGTTACCCAGAATCCTTTGCAAACCTCAAAATTTGGTTAAAAAAACACATGTTCCTCACATTTCTGTGGCAGAAAGTTCTGGAATCTTAGAGGAGGCACAAATTTCCTTCCACCCAGCGTTCCCCCAAGTCTCCGGATAAAAATGATACCTCACTTGTGTGGGTAGGCCTAGCGCCCGCAACAGGAAATGCCCCAAAGCACAACGTGGACACATCCCATTTTTTGACAGAAACAGAGCTGTATTTTGGAAAGTGCCTACCTGTAGATTTTGGCCTCTAGCTCAGCCGGCACCTAGGGAAACCTACCAAACCTGTGCATTTCTGAAAACAAGAGACCTAGGGGAATCCAAGATGGGGTGATTTGTGGGGCTCTGACCAGGTTCTGTTACCCAGAATCCTTTGCAAACCTCAAAATTTGGCTAAAAAAAACACATGTTCCTCACATTTCTGTGGCAGAAAGTTCTGGAATCTGAGAGGAGGCACAAATTTCCTTCCACCCAGCGTTCCCCCAAGTCTCCCGATAAATATGATACCTCACTTGTGTGGGTAGGCCTAGCGCCCGCGACAGGAAATGCCCCAAAGCACAACGTGGACACATCCCATTTTTTGACAGAAAACAGAGCTGTATTTTGCAAAGTGCCTACCTGTAGATTTTGGCCTCTAGCTCAGCCGGCACCTAGGGAAACCTACCGAACCTGTGCATTTCTGAAAACTAGAGACCTAGGGGAATCCAAGATGGGGTGACTTGTGGGGCTCTGACCAGGTTCTGTTACCCAGAATCCTTAGCAAACCTCAAAATTTGGCTAAAAAAACACATGTTACTCACATTTCTGTGGCAGAAAGTTCTGGAATCTGAGAGAAGGCACAAATTTCCTTCCACCCAGCGTTCCCCCAAGTCTCCCGATAAAAATGATACCCCACTTGTGTGGGTAGGCCTAGCGCCCGCGACAGGAAATGCCCCAAAACACAACGTGCACACATCACATTTTTTGAAAGAAAACAGAGGTGTTTTTTGCAAAGTGCCTACCTGTGGATTTTGGCCTCTAGCTCAGCCAGCACCTAGGGAAACCTACCAAACCTGTGCATTTTTGAAAACTAGAGACCTAGGGGAATCCAAGATGGGGTGACTTGTGGGGCTCTGACTAGGTTCTGTTACCCAGAATCCTTTGCAAACCTCAAAATTTGGCTAAAGAAAACACATGTTCCTCACATTTCTGTGGCAGAAAGTTCTGGAATCTGAGAGGAGGCACAAATTTCCTTCCACCCAGCGTTCCCCCAAGTCTCCCGATAAATATGATACCTCACTTGTGTGGGTAGGCCTAGCGCCCACAAAAGGAAATGGCCCAAAACACAACATGGACACATCACATTTTTTCATAGAAAACAGTGCCTACCTGTGGATTTTGGCCTGTAGCTCAGCCGGCACCTGGGGAAACCTAGCAAACCAGCGCATTTTTGAAAACTAGAAACCCAGGGGAATCCTAGATGGGCAGACTTGTGGGGCTCTGACCAGGTTTTGTTACCCAGAATCCTTTGCAAACCTCAAAATTTGGCTAAAAAAACACATTTTCCTCACATTTTGGTGACAGAAAGTTCTGGAATCTGAGAGGAGCCACAAATTTCCTTCCACCCAGCGTTCCCCTAAGTCTCTCGATAAAAATGGTACCTCACTTCTGTGGGTAGGCCTAGTGCCCACGAAAGGAAATGGCCCAAAACACAACGTGGACACAACATATTTTGTTCACAGAAAACAGGTGTTTTTTGCATAGTGCCTACCTGTGGATTTTGACCTCTAGTTCAGCCCGCCCCAGGGGGGGGCAGAAATTCCCTTAAAATAAATTTGACCCCCCACATCCCCCCAAGCCCCCCCTGCCCGGGAGCGACCCTTGCCTACGGGGTCGCTCCCCCTGCGTGACATTGGCGCCAAAAAACAAATCCCCGGTGCCTAGTGGTTTCTGCCCCCTTGGGGGCAGATTGACCTAAAATCGGCCAATCTGCCCCAAAGGGGGGCATAAATGGTCTAAATACAATTTGCCCCCCAGGGCAGCGACCCTTGCCTAATGGGTCGCTCCCCACCTCTAAAAAAACAAACAAACAAAAAAAAAACACACAAAAATAATTGCCCTGCCGCCTAGAGGTTTCTGCCCCCCCTGGGGGGACAGAAATGGCCTAAAATAATCCCCCCCCCAGGGAGCGACCCTTGCCTAAGGGGTCGCTCCCCTTGCGTGAAATTCACAAAATTCATCAAAATAGGCCAATCTGCCCCCAAGGGGGGCAGAAATGGCCTAAATATAATTTGCCCCCTAGGGTCATTCCCCACCTAAAAAAAAAAAAAAAATAAAAAAAAAAAATATATATGATCCCTGGTGCCTAGAGGTTTCTGCTCCCCCTGAGGGCAGAAAAGGCCTTCCTGAAAAATGCCCCCCCCCCCGGAGCGACCCTTGCCCAAGGGTTCGCTCCCTTATGTCCATTTCTGAAAGAAAAAAAAAATCCCTGGTGTCTAGTGGGGTTTCAAAAACCGGTTTGCAATCAATCCGGCTTTTGAAACCCTGAGAGAGACTTCAAAGGGAAGGAAATACATTTCCTTCCCTTTGAAGCCCCTCCGGGCCTCCCCCAGTGATTGAAAGAGAAATGCTTTGCATTTCTCTTTCAATCGCGCTGGAAGCTCTCTGCTTCCAGCGCGATGGGGGAGACCCCTGTGACAAATCAGCGCACGCTCGCGCGCTGACATCACAGGGGGCGTGGGGGGAGGGGTCAGGGGTGGTAGCGGAAGGTCTTCCCCTTCCATCCCCGCCTTGGGGGGAGGGGGGTGCACAGTGGGGGCTAGCGCTCCCCCAAGTTCCCGTGTGCCTTGGAAGAGGTGACCTCGTCCAAGGCACACGGGAACTGTAGCCTTGGACGAGGTCACCTTGTCCAAGGCACAGAAGGGGTTAAACGGTTTCTTGTGTTTTATTTAATTACTGTTTTGTGATATTTGAATGCTTTACGCTTTGTCTCCTAAGTTAAGCCGTGTTGCTCGTTGCCAAGCTGCCAAGGGTTGAGCTAGGTTTAATTTACTGAGACCTAACTGGACCTAAATGGAGGTTATTGGCCTATTGCTAAGTGTAGGTACTTACCTGCCCTTGCCAATGACCCATTTCCCAACATTTTTGGTGCGCAGTGGTGGGATCCTGTACTTGTGTTCAGTTTCACATTACAGTTTTAAGTAAAACAAATAAAAAATCCTTTAAATCGTCCTAGTGCAATTTTTTTTTTAATTTGGATTCATTTCAATTATTGAATTGTTGTGATTTTTCTAAATTCTTGTTATCAATTTTTGCAAAAAATGTTTGTTGACACAAAACTAGGGAACCATTGAGCTTGATCTGGCTAGCCTTCCCACACTGACAGTAGTCCAGCTATGAGGGTTGTGTACTGCAAGGGGGTTGCCTGCAACCACTGACCCAGGAAGCATTTCCTGATTAAATCCCTGACAGCATGGGCTGAGGACCAAGAGGTAGGCTCAGAGGAAGCTCTAGAGGAGGAAGAAGCAGGGGAGGATGCTAGCTCCAACCACTCAGGGGAGGGAGGGCATCTGAGCCTAAGTGAGGAGGAGGAAGACCGGTCCTCACTGCACACAGTCACTAGGGGCATACCCAAAGCTAGTTGGGGGAAGGGGGTCCCTTCAGGAGGAGTGAACCTGTCCCTCAGGTAAAGAGAGCTGGAGGCCCAGCTAGCATTTATAGCTTTGGAGGCAGAAAAGCTAGCCCTTAAAAAGAAAAAGTGGGCAAGGGAAGAGAAAAGAGATGGTGGCAGCGACAGAGAAGCTGAGGTGTCCATGGGTGGTGGGTTTTGCCCCAGATTACCCAAGTGGGTGGTTAATGTAGAGTGTAGAGGGGGATGACATAGATAAGTGGCTAGGGGCCTTTGAGAAGGCCCTCCAGATGAGGAGAGTTAAGCCTCAGTACTAGGGTTCACTTTTTTGGGAGTTGGTCCCCAACTCTGGGAGGGATAGTCTCCTAACCTTGAGGGGGGAGGAGGCAGATTCATACCCCAGTATGAAGATATGCTTAACTAAAAAGTTTGGTCTGACCCCAGAGCAGCATAGGCTCAAGTTTAGGGACACCCAAAAGACAAGTAACCAGTCCTGGGTGGACTTTGTAGACATCTCAGTTAAAGCACTAGAGGGCTGGATACAGGGCAACAAGGTAAGTACCTTTGAGGGGCTGTACAATTTGATTATGATGGAGCACCTTCTAACCAATTGTGTCTAAGAGAAGCACCGCCAGTATCTAGTTGATTCTAAGTTGACCAACCCCGGAGAGCTGAGGTAGGCAGCAGATGACTGGTTAAGAACTAGGGTTAACCAGAAACCCCTAGGGGGTGATCAGAAAAAGGGAGAACATGGTTCTTCTCAGGGGAAGAACCAAGAGAAAGATGATAAAAAGCCCGAGGAGTCCTCACAAGAGTCCCCAAAAACTTCTCAGGGTGGGGGAGACCCGAGCCATTCCACTTCTAAGGGGAAAGGGTTTCAGGGGAAGCATTATGATCCTGTTAAGGCAGGAAAGGTTCAGGAGCTTGCTAAGGCCACAAGTGCTTTGAGTGTTATCAACCTGGACACAAAAGAGGAGATGCTATCTGCTCCAAGAAGCCCCCCACTGGTGGGAAGTCCCAGGGGATTGCTAGTGTAGGGATGGGGGTGGAAGTTGGCCCAGGGCTGGGGACAGGGTACACAGAGGTCACCTTAGTATCCGTGGGTGGGGTGGACATTGCAACTAAGGCCACCTTACCTCCCAGGATGAAGAGGTATAGGCAGAGGCCTAAAGTCAATGGGACTGAGGTGGAAGCTCTGAGAGATACAGGAACCAGTGTGACAGTGGTCACAGAGAAGCTGGTTTCTCCAGAACAGGTCTTTCCTGGTGTCTTCCAGCAAGTGACTTATACAGATAGCGGAACCAAACTCCATTCCATTACCATGGTGAGCCTGGAAGTGTGAGGTGTGACTGGCCCTAAGAAGGTAGCTGTAGCTCCTGCCCTCCCAGTAGAGTGTCTGCTAGGAAATGATCTTGAAGCATCTGAATAGTCAGAGGTGGAGAGAAGGGTCCATGCACAGATGCTAGACGTCCCTGAATGGGTGTGTGCTGTGACCAGGTCACAGGCAGCACAAAAGGGAAGTGCTGGACACTTGGAGCTTGGAACAATGGGACAACCCTCCAAGAAGAAGAGAAAGGGCACTGGGTCTGGCTTTCCAGCTCCCACAAGTACAGAGCGTCAGGAGGAATCCAAACCTGAGGGGGAGGACCTGACCACTGAGGGAGGACCACTTCCCCTGCAAGCTCTGCCTGACTTGGCAGAAGTGCAAGGGGCAGGTGGGCCCACCAGAGAAGAGTTGTGCCAGGGACAAAGAAAGTGTCCCACTCTTGATGGCCTAAGGCAGACTGCTGCCAGGCAAGAACAGGGGGATACCAGTGGAACCCACAAGGTTTACTGGGAGGATGGAGGTCTCTACACCGAAGCAAGAGACCCCAAACCAGGGGGCAACCAGGAGAGTGGTGGTCCCCCAGAAGTATAGAGAATTCCTCCTCACTTTAAGCCACGATATTCCCCTAGCTGGACATTTGGGACTGATCAAGACCTGGAACAGAATGGTCAACCATTTTTATTGCCCCCAAATGTCAGAAAAAGTCAGGGAGTTTCGCAGCTCCTGTGTTACCTGCCAGGCCAGTGGCAAGGAAGGGGGGTAAACCAAAGGCTCCCTTGATACCACTGCCAGTGGTTGGGACTCCCTTTGAGAAGGTGAGGATTGACATTGTTGGTCCCCTAGACCCACCAACTGCCTCAGGCAACAGGTACATTTTGGTGGTTGTGGACCATGCCACCAGGGACCCTGAGGCAATACCCCTCAGGACAGTCACTGCTCCCACAGTGGCTAGGGCCCTACTTGGTGTGTTCACCAGAGTGGGATTCCCAAAGGAGGTGGTCTCAGATAAGGGCACAAATTGTATGTCTGCCTATCTGAAAGCCATGTGGGATGAGTGTGGTGTTACTTATAAGTTCACCACCCCCTATCATACACAGACCAATGGTCTGGTGGAAAGATTTAACAAGACCCTGAAGGGCATGATCATGGGTTTGTCTGACAAACTGAGGAGGAGATGGGATGTTCTCCTCCCATGGCTGCTGTTTGCCCACAGAGAGGTGCCACAGAACGGGGTTGGATTCAGCCCCTTTGAATTACTGTTTGGGCACCCTGTAAGAGGCCCATTGTGCTTGGTGAGAGAGTCTTGGGAGAAGCCTCTCAAAGAGCCCAAGTAGAATGTGCTGGATTATGTGCTGGGCCTGCGGTAACGCATGGCTGAGTACATGAAGAAGGCAAGCAGAAACCTGGAGGCCAGCCAAGAGCTCATGAAGCTCTGGCATGACCAGAAGGCTACCATGCCGGAGTATAACCCAGGACAGCTGGTGTGGGTTTTGGAGCCTATGGCTCCCGGGGCACTTCAGGCAAAATGAACTTGGCACTATCCAATTGTGGAGAAAAAGGGTGAGGTCACCTACATGGTGGATCTTGGCACCCCCAGGAATCCTCATAGGGTCCTGCATGTCAACAGATTAAAACTCCACCAGGACAGGGCAGACATGACCATGCTGATGGTCACTGATGAAGGGAAGGAGGAGGAGAGTGAACCTCTGATAGATCTCCTGTACTTAAATGAACAAGATGGGTCAGTGGAGGGAGTGGTACTCTCTCCCAAGTTGACAGACCAGCAACAAAAAGACTGCAGAAACGTTTTGGAGCAGTTTGCTAGTCTGTTTTCCCTGACCCCTGGACTCACCAACTGGTGTGTCCATGACGTTGACACTGGTGACAGCTTACCTGTCAAAAACAAGCTGTACAGGCTGTCTGACCAGGTCAAGGCCAACATCAAAGCTGGAGTGGCTAAGATGTTGCAGCTCAAGGTAATTGAGCCCTCTGACAGTCCTTGGTCCAGTCCAGTGGTACTGGTACCCAAACCTAATCCCCAAGGTGGGAAGAAGGAATTGAGATTCTGTGTGGACTACAGAAGTCTAAATGCAGTCACTAGGACTGATGCTCACCCCATACCTAGAGCTGATGAGCTCATTGATAGGCTGGGGGCTGCCAAATTCCTGAGCACATTTGATCTGACCTCAGAATACTGGCAGATTGCCTTAAGTCCAGGATCTAAGGATAGGACAGCATTTTCCACACCAGAGTGGCACTTTCAGTTCAAGATGATGCCCTTTGGCCTGAAAAATGCTCCTGCCACCTTCCAACGGTTGGTGAATAGAGTTCTGTCTGGGTTGGAATCTTTCAGTGCAGCTTATCTGGATGATAAAGCTGCATTTAGTTCCAGCTGGGATGCCACCTGGTCCACCTGAATGAAGTGCTTCAGGCCCTGCTTCAAGCAGGCCTGACTATCAAGGCAAGCAAGTGCCAGATAGGGCAGAGCTCAGTTGTGTACCGGGGCCACCTTGTTGGTGGAGGCCATGTACAACCTCTCCAGCCCAAAATCCAGACTATCTTGGATTGGGAGGTTCCTAAAACCCAGACTCAGGTCAGGGTCTTTCTTGGCCTGACTGGGTACGACAGGAGGTTTTTTCAGAATTATGGGACCATAGTGGCCCCTCTGACTGAGCTTACCTCCAAGAAACAGCCCAAGAAGGTCATTTGGACCCCAGAGTGTCAGAAAGCTTTTGACACCCTAAAACAGGCTATGTGTTCAGCGCCAGTGTTACTGGCCTCTGACTATAGCAAGGAGTTCATAATGCATACAGATGCTTCAGAGGAAGGGATTGGGGCAGTGTTAGCACAAGTTAATGAAGAGGGCCAAGATCAACCAGTTGCCTTCCTCAGCAGGCAAGTACTTCCCAGACAGAAAAGATGGAGTGCCATTGGGAGGGAGGCCTTTGCTGTGGTCTGGTCCCTGAAGACGTTGAGGCCATACCTGTTTGGCACTCACTTCTGTGTACAAACGGACCACAGACCTCTCAGATGGTTGATGCAAATGAGGGGGGAGAACCCAAAACTGTTAAGGTGGTCCATTTCCCTACAGGGGATGGACTTCACAGTGGAGCACAGACCTGGGACTGCCCATGCCAATGCAGATGGCCTTTCCAGGTTTTTCCACTTAGCTGATGAGGTCTGCCAGGGTGTAGGTTAGTACCCATATCCTTTAATCGGGGGCAGTGTACGAAAGTCCTCCTTTTTTCCCCGGTCTCCCCCAAACTTTTTGGACAGATATTGGTGGTTACTGACTCTTGGCTGTGCCCTTGGCACTGCTTACCAGTCCCAGGGCCAGTGCTCTGTGTAAAGTGGATATGCAAATTGGGCTAATTATAATTGGCAAAATTAACCTACCTATAAGTCCCCAGTATATGGTAGGGCATGGAGGTTTAGGGACCCCAGCATAGGTAGTGCCCCCATAGGTGCACTGCTTAGGTGCCCTGTGTAGGAAGGTAGCCTCTTTCTAGCCTTGTTACCCCCACTTTTGGCCTGTTTGTGAGTATATGTCAGGGTGTTTTTACTGTCTCACTGGGATCCTGCTAGCCAGGGCCCAGTGATCATAGTGAAAACCCTATGTTGTCAGTGTGTTTGATATGTGTCACTGGGATCCTGCTAGCCAGGACCCCATGGCCCATATGTTTGTGGCCTATATGTGTTCCCTGTGTGGTGCCTAACTGTATCACTGAGGCTCTGCTAACCAGAACCTCAGTGTTTATGCTCTCTCTGCTTTCTAAAGTTGTCACTGCAGGCTAGTGACTAATTGTGCCAATTCTCATTGGCTCACTGGTACACCCATATAATTCCCTTGTATATGGTACTTAAGTACCCAGGGTATTGGGGTTCCAGGAGATCCCTATGGGCTGCAGCATTTCTTTTGCCACCCATAGGGAACTCAGACAATTCTTACACAGGACTGCTACTGCAGCCTGAGTGAAATAATGTCCACGTTGTTTCACAGCCATTTTTCACTGCACAGAAGTAACTTATAAGTCACCTCTATATCTAACCCTCACTTGGTGAAGGTTAGGTGCCAAGTTACTTAGTGTGTGGGCACCCTGGCACTAGCCAAGGTACCCCCACATCGTTTAGGGCTAATTCCCCAGACTTTTTGAGTGCGGGGACACCATTACATGCGTGCACTATACATAGGTCACTACCTATGTATAGCGTCACAATGGTAACTCCGAACATGGCCATGTAACATGTTTTAGTCATGGAATTGTCACCTCACTACCATTCTGGTATTGGGGATACAATTCCATGATCCCCCGTGTCTCTAGCACAGAACCCGGGTACTGCCAAACTGCCTTTCCGGGGTTTCCACTGTGGCTGCTGCTGCCAACCCCTCAGACAGGATTCTGCCCTCCTGGGGGCTGGGCAGCCCCAGCACAGGAAGGCAGAACAAAGGATTTCCTCTGAGAGAGGGTGTTACACCCTCTCCCTTTGGAAATAGGTGTGAAGGGCTGGGGAGGAGTCGCCTCCCCCAGCCTCTGGAAATGCTTTGATGGGCACAGATGGTGCCCATCTCTGAATAAGCCAGTCTACACTGGTTCAGGGATCCCCCAGCCCTGCTCTGGCGCAAAACTGGACAAAGGAAAGGGGAGTGACCACTCCCCTTACCAGTACCTCCCAGGGGAGGTGCCCAGAGCTCCTCCAGTGTGTCCCAGACCTCTGCCATCTTGGATTCAGAGGTGTTGGGGGCACACTGGACTGCTCTGAGTGGCCAGTGCCAGCAGGTGACGTCAGAGACCCCCTCTGATAGGCTCTTACCGCTCTTGGTAGCCAATCCTCCTTTCTTGATAGCCAAACCTCCTTTTCTGGCTATTTAGGGTCTCTCCTCTGGGGTATTCTTCAGATAACTAATGCAAGAGCTCACCAGAGTTCCTCTGCACTTCCCTCTTCGACTTCTGCCAAGGATCATCCGCTGACTGCTCCAGGACGCCTGCAAAACTGCAACAAAGTAGCAAGACGACTACCACCAACATTGTAGCGCCTCATCCTGCTGGCTTTCTCGACTGTTTCCTGGTGGTGCATGCTCTGGGGGCTGTCTGCCTTCACCCTGCACTGGAAGCCAAGAAGAAATCTCCCGTGGGTCGACGGAATCTTCCCCCTGCTAACGCAGGCACCAAAAGACTGCATCACTGGTCCTCTGGATCCCCTCTCATCCTGACGAGCATGGTCCCTGGAACACAGGAGCTAGATCCAAGTGACCCCCACAGTCCAGTGATCTTTCAGTCCAAGTTTGGTGGAGGTAAGTCCTTGCCTCCCCACACTAGACTGCAAACCTGTGTACTGTGTGATTTGCAGCTGCTCCGGCTTCTGTGCACTTCTCCAAGGATTCCTTTGTGCACAGCCTAGCCTAGGTCCCCAGCACTCGGTCCTGCAGTGCTCAACCCTCTGAGTTGGACTCCAACGTCAAGGAACCCTCCTTTGTGACTCTGAGTTGACCGTTGGCCTCAGATCTTCCAAGTGCCTGCTCCAGTACTTCTGCAGGTGCTGCCTGCTTCTGTGGGGGCTCTCTGAGTTGCTGAGCACCCTCTCTGTCTCCTCCTGCAAGGGGCGACATCCTGGTCCTTCCTGGTCCCCAGCAGCACCCAAAAACCTGTACCACAACCGTGGCAGCTAGCAAGGCTTGTTTGTGGTATTTCTGCGTGGAAACACTTCTGGAACATCCAGCACGCCATGGGACATCTTGCATCGAAAGGAAAAGTTCCTAGCCCTTTACGTTGTTGCCGAATTTCTGGCTTCTTCCACCCAGAGGCAGTCTCTTTGCACCTTCATCCGGGGTTTCCTGGGCTCCTGCCCCCCCTGGACACTATCACGAGTCTGGACTTGGTCCTCTTGCCTTGCAGGTCCTCAGGTCCAGGAATCCGTCTTCAGTGCTTTGCTGGTTTTTGTTGTTCTTGCAGAATCCCCCTATCACAACTATTGTGTCCTTTTGGGGTAGTAGGGAAATTTTACTCCTACTTTTCAGGGTCTTGGGGTGGGGTGTCTTGGACACCCTGACTGTTTTCTTACAGCCCCAGCGACCCTCTACAAGCTCCCATAGGTCTGGGGTCCATTCGTGATTCGCATTCCACTTTTGTTGTATATGGTTTGTGTTGCCCCTAGACCTATGTTCACCTATTGCATCCTGTTGTAATTCTACACTGTTTGCAATACTTTTCTTACTATTACTTACCTGCTTTGGGTTTGTGTACATTTAACTTGTGTATATTACTTACCCTCTAACTGAGGGTACTCACTGAGATACTTGTGGCATATTGTCATAAAAATAAAGTATCTTTATTTTTAGTATCTCTGAGTATTGTGTTTTCCTATGATATTGTGCTATATGAAATACGTGGTATACTAGGAACTTTGCCTGTCTCCTAGTTCAGCCTAAGCTGCTTTGCCATAGCTACCTTCTATCGGCCTAAGCTGCTAGAAACAACTCTATTCTACTAATAAGGGATAACTGGACCTGGCACAGGGTGTAAGTACCACAAGGTACCCACTATAAGCCAGGCCAGCCTCCTACAGCCAGTGTCATTTTAAAGGCAGTCCTGCCTTGCTGGCTGCTTTTAAATTAAAGTTACATGCAAATTCGACTTTGGAATTAAAAGTATTTCCAAAGTCTTAAACTACCTTATTTTTACATATAAGTCACCCCTATGGTATGCCCTATGTGCCCCTAGGGCTGGGTGCCATGTAACTATAAGCAGGGACCTTATACAAATAGTTTTATAAGCCCTGGTGAGGTAAAACAGCCAAATTTGTTTTCCCTCATTGTATTGAATGGTCTCCATAGGCTAGAATGGGGAGACTTTATTTTAATTCTAAAAATCCCCTTAAGTAACAGATACCAGAGGTTTGGTATCAAATTAATTGTTATACTAAATCCCAAAACTTCCAGTTGTTGGATTTAATATACTGTATTTTCCGGCGTATAAGACGACTTTTTAACCCCTGAAAATCTCCTCAAAAGTCGGGGGTCGTCTTATACGCCGGTATACGGCGTGCTGAAACTTCAGGGACAGGCGCCCTGTAGCTGAGCCACCGTACGCTGCATTTGGAAATGAATTCCAAGCGTACGATGGGCTCCGCGTCCCACAAAGATTCAGTTACCGTACTTGTGGACACGGAGCTGATCGGTCTTACCGTATGCCGAAATCCTCGCTGGCGGTTATCTGGGCAGGCGCGTGTTCCTGCGCGTGCCCCAGGCTATTCAAATCGCGCTATTACGGTACCATAGAAACAAGATTTGTTTTCTGTTTTCTGTTTCTTTCTTCTCGTGCATGGCACATATTAGGGAATTACCATATAGTAACGGCCATTTTGGATTGGGATATGACAGTATTATAAAAAATATATATATTTTGACCGCATTTAACTTTGGTTGTACTGCAGTTTCAACAATCTTAAATGTAAATTCATTCTCTGTGATTGGCTGGTTGTTGTATACTTGGTGATTCTGAAGGAAGGCAGTCTATCTGGTGAGCAGATACATGTGGTGGTGAATACAGTACAGTACAGCACAGCACCAGCACCAGTACCAGTACCAGTACCAGTATCTGTACCAGTTCATACAGTACAGCACCAGTACATACAGTACAGTATACAAATGGCTAACAGACAAGACCCCATCCTGGCTCCACCAGCAAGAAGAAAAAAATATGAAGCCGGTTTCAAACTTAAAGTTGTAAACTTTGCCATGGAACATAATAACTGTGCTGCTGCAAGACAATATGGAGTAACAGAAAAGATGGTTCGGGACTGGAAATCAAATGAAAAAGCATTAAGGAGTATGCCAAGGGGTAAGTGTGCATTAAGAAGAGGCACCCCACATTGGCCAGAACTCGAAAAACATGTAGCAGACATGGTGAATGAGCATCGCCAAAGTGGTTTTATAGTGACACGAAATCAAATACGTTTGTTTGCCCTTCAGTGGGCCAAATCTAACCCAGATCACAGCAACAGATTTAAGGCCACTGTATCCTGGTGTACTAGATTCTTTGAAAGGCATAATCTGGTACTGAGGCAAAAGACGAAAATTGCACAAAAATTACCTGCAGATCTTGAAGCCAAAGTAAATAGTTTCCATCGATATGTAATACAACAGCGCAATAAACATGGCTATGCGTTAAGTAGTATCGGAAATATGGATGAAACTCCAATGAATTTTGATATGGTTGGAAATAGAACTGTCCATCCAAAAGGTGAAAAAACAATTTTAATTAAAACAACAGGACATGAGAAGTCCAGTTTTACAGTGGTACTAGCATGCACAGCTGATGGTGCCAAACTGAGACCAATGATTATTTTGAAAAGAAAAACAATGCCGAAACTCAAGTTTCCTGTTGGTTGTTTTGTACATGTACATGAAAATGGCTGGATGGATGAAGAAGGGGTAAAGCTATGGCTTGATAATGTATGGAGCAGGTGACCAGGTGGACTTATTAAAAAACGTAGTCTACTGGTGTGGGATATGTTCAGGGCTCATTTAACTCCCAGCACCAAGCAAAGGCTGGCAAGAATAAACACAGATGTGGCAGTTATTCCTGCAGGATTGACATCGTTGGTACAGACACTGGATTTGTGCCTAAACAAGCCATTTAAAGATCGCATTCGAGAAGAGTGGAATGAGTGGATGGTTAGCGGCGAAAAGTCATTCACAAAAGGAGGAAACATGCTTGCTCCACAGTTGGATGTTTTGTGCAAGTTTGTCATAAATGGAATGATATTGATGCAGAAACAGTAATCAAGTCTTTCAAGAAGTGTGGCATATCAAATTCATTAGATGGTATGGAGGACGACTTCTTGTGGCAAGATGAAGAGAAAGCCGAAGCTGAGACCATACCATCTGATACGGAATTAGATCCATACGATGACTGCCTTACAAATGTACCACAAGATGTAATTGATTTACTTATGATATCAGATGACGAACAGGAGGATTTTGAAGGCTTTTAAAGAGAAAATGTCAAGCCAGCAAGTCCTGTAAAAATAGCTTGGAGTTATAATGGGCGTTGCTGACTCCCTAGGATCTTGCCTGGCACTTGCTCTCTCTCTTTGTTTGTTTATCTTCCTCCTATCGTCATCAGTTCCAGTTTGGTTGACAGCTTAGAAAACAAACAGCATGGCACTTCCCATGGGATTATTGTTTTATCCTTCCTTTCAGCTTTAGAGTGAATTAGGAAAAGTTTAATCCACTTGCACTGTTTTATGTTTACATGTTTGATGACAAACAGCCTTATGTTTATAAGTGACAGTTTTCCTACTACGTACTTGCATGTCATAAGCATTTGAATTAAAATTACCATATTAAAATCAAATCTGATGTTTTTTTCTTTTTTATTTGGTGTGCGTTGGAAGAGGGGTAGTCTTATATGGCAAGTATAGCCCAAACCCTATATTTTAACAGGAAAAGTAGGGGGTCGTCTTATACGCCCAGTCTTCTTATACGCCGGAAAATACGGTAACTTGTTCAGGTAAAGAGTTTTAAACTTTACCTGAAAAGTTGCCAACTTCAGCCCTGAAGTGTTTTTGCTGCTGTGCTCTGATTGGCCAGCCTCTGGCAGCCTGGCCAGGCTTCCTTGATGAGGTATGAAGTGGCTTGGCTCAGCACAAAGAGATGTGCCTGGGAGAGGAGATCTCCCCTCAGCAGATGAGGAAGCAGGAAGAGGGAGGGCTGCAAACTGGTCTTCAAAGGCAGAGAAGGACATTTGAAGCAAGCCAGAAACTACAGGAGAAGAAGGAATGCCCTGGTGGACCCCTGACCTGCACCTGGACACTCCACTCTGGAGGACTGCACCAGCTGCACACTTGGGCTTCACCACTAAAAGGACTTTACCTGTCTTCTACTGCTTCAAGAAAGGACTCTGTGTTTGCTACAGGTACAAAGGAGCTGCCCAGAGTCCCCTGCATCAAGGTCTGCAAGCAGAGCCCAGCTGACCAACGTCCAGTGGCCATTTGAGGATTCTGACCAGGTGCATTCTGGGAATTGTAGTCCCAACTCCCAAGGAGCACCTCAGAGCTTCTGGAACCTTGGATCAAGTTGTGGACACAAAAAGGAGCTCTGGAAGAAGATCCAGAAGTTTGAAGACGTTTGGAGCAACTCCATAAGATGAAGAGGTGTGTTGTGGGAGTTGTAGTCCCAGACCCCAAGAGGCACACCAGAGCCTCTGAACCCTTGGCTGGTGCTGTGGGCCACTTTCCTGAATCAAACACTTCTGAAAGTAAGTGTGACAGTGTTACCTCATGGGTGGCCTGAACTCTGGTCTTCGTTCCTTTCCAGTGTGACTTTTTTTAACCTTTTGAGCGCTAGTTGCTTCTATGTGCTAGAAAGAATTAATTCTTTAAAAATTCATATCTCCCGTTCCCCTTATCCGATTGTATTCGTTTTGGTGTCATTTTAAAGATAAAAATATCATCTATGTTTATAAATTGATCTTGGAGTTTTAAACTGTTTCCTTTTATTTAATTACTGTTTTTTGATAGTTGAATGCTTTACGCTTTGTCTCCTAATTTAAGCCTTGTTGCTCGTTGCCAAGCTACCAAGGATTGAGCTAAGTTTAATTTACTGAGACCTAACTGGATCTAAGTGGAGGTTAGTGGCCTATTGCTAAGTGTACGTACTTACCTACCCTTGCCAATAACCCATTTTCCAACACTGGGGTTACGTCATAGTGGTGTCCCTTGCAGTAATATCTTGCAACTGCCTTGCCTCATTGCCCAAACGCATGTGTGCTGCATCTCACAGCACACAAGTCATTGCAACTTTCCCAACAACACCCAGACATGTGCCGGTAGCACCACCACACCGCACATTGACAACACATCCACATGAGGCAGCCACCACTCCATCATGCAGTCAGGGTGCCCCCTGGGTGCAGGGAACAATGAACGGAACAGGCGCTAGGGGAATACCAGGCTGGTCCTGTATCACTTGTAACATGCATGTGCCACTACAGGAAATATGTACCACAGATAGCAAACTGTAGGTCACAACAGTCACAGACTGAGCCCACAACTACTCTGACACAACCATGTCAGACACATGTGAATGGGGAAATAAACACACACATACAACACATGGGGTATGACTGTGAACATAATGGCATATAATTCCATATCGAAGGGCGGGGGATGGTGCATGGGCAAGTCTGGTGTTGGTAAGACTGCCAGTGCATTGTACTCTTTGCGGTTGCCAGTATGAGTCACACATTGGGATGTTGGCTGGAAATCTGTCTGCTCCTGGTACCTCTGTGAGGCACTTAGTAAACATTCTTGATGGATCAAATTGACTCAGTGCCAGTTTTGGGGTGCATTGGGTGTGACAGGACACGCTGCACTCAGCCCTGCAAATCAGGCAGTGGAAAGGGCAAGGGCATGGGACCCCCTGCACTGCCCATGCCAAGTGCCTGGGCTGGGCAGGGACACTCAGGACCACACCACATCACCAACAACCTGTCCATGTGTCAACACCAGGACAGTGCGCGCTCTACGGGCATCTAGAATGCAAAAACCCAACACTCGCAAGATAATGTAATTGATGCATTGTGATGATATGTTATTGTTTAACCTTTTGCATTGCAGAATTCCATCCAAATGATTCATTTTTAAGGTGCTTATAAATACTGTACATTTGCAATGTATTGCTGCAGACATTCAGAGTGTGTTAGGGTGTGGTCCCTTTCCAGGGCCTTCTAGAGACGTTCCCTGCAACATGCCTGGGCGTGGTTCTAGGCTGGGCCAAGACTCTATAAAAGAGAGTCAGCCCAACTTCCAGTGCTCACTATTCAGAGGTCCCGGTGCAGAGCAGCAGCTTCTTCCTGAGCTCCTGTCCCGGCAGCCTATTTGGATTTTCCAGTCTTCTGCACTCATCTCTCATTGGTGATCACTGTTTCCAGGCGGTAACACGGTGTTTGGACATTTCCCAACACCGTAATTGAGAATTTTCATATTCTTGATTTTAATTCTTAAATGAATAACAGATTACTTGTGTGCTGCCATTTTTTTACATTTTATGGTGGTTTGGAAATAGGGAGGACGCGCAATTTATTCCATAAAGATTTGACTTCGTTATTACATTATTGTTCATTGCGCGCTGATATTTCTTGGCATTTACATGATGTTTTACGAGTTGGCAAGACGTGTAACTCGTTTAATGAGCATTTAACTTCGTTGTTCATTGCGCGCGCGCTACCTTTTCTTGACATTTACATGGTGGCATTCGAATGGACGAAACGTGCGATTCACTTCTCGTGTGTAATTCATGCTGTTCATTGTGCGCTACCATTTTCTGGCATTTACATGGTGGCATTCGAATCGGCAACACGCGCGATTCTTTCCCTGAGTGCTTTTCATGTTGTTCATTGTGCGCTACCATTTCTTGGCATTTGTATGGTGGCATTTGAATCGGCAAGACACGCAATTCTTTCCTCGTGTATAAATAATGTAAATTACTGTGCGCTACTATTCTAAGACATTTTCTTGGTAGCATTTCAAGTTGACACGTTGCGTGATTTATTCCTTGAATCTACTTTGTGTGATTTCATGGTGCACAATCCTTTATGGTGTTTAATACTCCTATAAAAATCTGCAATGTGCGCAATTCACTTCCCAATGTTTTTTCTGAGATGAACACAACAATACCAGAGTTCTAGATGTAATGCTGTGTGTTCCTGATATATATTCTTAAAAGGAGATTCATATGGTTGTTTAGAAATTGCTCAGAGTGTTTCCTGATTCTCATGCTAAAGAAAGTACTCAAATCTGAAAGTCCTATTTAACTTTTCCTGTTTCCTCCTCAGGCATTCGCTCATCTAAAGCCTAGTCAGTTTTAGGACTATTCTAGGGTTGTTCATGTTTTTTTGGAAAAGACGAAGCTTAGAGTTGTAGCATGGTACTGATTTCATGAGATGTAATTTTGATGTTGTGTTTTAACCTTTTGCTTCCTACAGGTCTCCTTCCCAGCTGTGCCCTTCCGATTTCCCTTTTCCCCACTTGGACTCTCTTAGACTCTGTGATAAATCTAATCAGAGTATTGGAGCTGTCTTGTGGTGGAAGTGTTGGGAACGTGCACAGACCCCGAGGATCTGGTGACTCTGACAGCATGTGGGTTTCACCGCCATGCAAAGGCTGGTGGAAATGCAGAAACAGACCCGGAGGGTAGTGTTGAACATAATACTGGTCTAGTGTCACAGGATAGCTGGCATTGCCAGTCCGTAAGCTGCTGGAAACTTGCCAGTGCCAGGCCATTGGCCCATGGGGCATTCCACATTGACAACAGTTGCCACTACCACCTGTGCTGTTGGGGGTGGTCATATAGACAATGGCAGTCAGGTGCCCATAGGACTGACACACTTGAAATGAGAGACCAGTATGACTACCTGCAGAATCAGCTCAAACTAGCTTCCTCCCTGACCTAAGTACAACTCCTGTTAACTGGCTGTGTCCATAGACTCATTTACAACCAGGCACTGTCCCATACATAATGATGTACACAGCAGAAATGTCATACCCATGCTGACCATCCCTGCGTGTAACCCTGTGCTTGTGTCAAATTAGCTGCACTGCCACCATGCTGCACTCGTGTATCATAGTGCAAGGAGGGCTGCATTGAGGGGGAGGACATAGGTGTGTAGGAAGGCAAACACACCTGCACAGACAAAAGATGAAATTGAACCCTGCCAGGTCCAAGAGTGCCATGCAATGTAGCACACGTACACAAACAACAATATGAGGAGCCATCAATGGTAACAAGAGCATAGTGTCCTGGCAATGCCATCCCTGAGGTGGTGCAAGGTCTCAGCACCGCATGGGTGTATGCGAAACATGTAAGACTGTGACAGGTGAAAATGACCATGTGTGGTGCTGTGGCATGAGCAGAGCAACACCCATTGCAAGGCCTCACCATGCAAACTGATACATAGTGAGGGATGACAACAACAAGATGGTGTCAAGCCACAAAAGGGATAGACATCACACCTAGAAGATATGAAACAGGCAATTGTGCCAACTGGGCTTCCCTTCATGTGACACGCAGGTGGGGCATAGGGCTGTAGACTGCAGCCATGATGTACAGGAACAATGTTGTGGAACTAAGGGGTGTATTTATAGGCCCCTAGTGCCACAAAAGCATCACTTTTAGTGACGCTCCTGTGGTGCTAAGCACTGCTCTATATAAACAAGGTGTTGTTAAGCAACACCCATTGTATTTTGACACTGCCTCAGATTTATGAAATTGAGTAAACCTGAGGCAGCACCAAAATATAACCCCAACCCCAGGGGTGGTGTTAGCAGGGTGCAACGAGGAGGAATACTTTTATTCCTCCTTGTTTTTTTTGTTTTTCCTATGCATGCTGTATTCTGCAGTATGCATAGAAAGAGCAAAATGCCAGAGATGATTGTTTATGTGCGGGAGGGTGTCCCTTCCTGCACATAAACAATCATTTGAGAATGACGCTTTGGTACTTCTGTGTGTGCTGCATTCCACAGCTCACACAGAAGTGCCAAAGCACCATTAGTGATTGTTTATGTGCAGGAAGGGACACATTCCCGCACATAAACAATCACACCCCTCAACACAGACATCCTTGCATGATGGTGCAACGATGCTTGCGTTGGGGCTGGCAGCTGAATTTAGCACCAGAGCAGGGGACAACACAGGGGTGTGCTGTATTCAGTTAAATACGGCGCATCCCTGCATTTCTAAAGTGACACATCACGGCGCTGCCAATTTTGGGACAGCACCGCACTGCACCTTTTTCCATAAATCTGGCCCTAAGGTGACAGTGAGCCTCAAATATCAAGTCAGTGACGTGACACGTCAACTGCCACAGCACAGATAGACTGATTTTACACCATATCATTGCAGGGGATGATGGCTCTCCTGCAGATCTGCCTGTCCTGGAGTATCCCGATGACCTGGTTGACCAGCTGGCAACCATCATCCAAGAGACCCTCCAAGAAGTCCTTGTAAACCTCCAGACACCACCTCTAGTCACAAGGAGGAGCATTGATGTAGCAGCCATCCCACAGGCCCCACTTAGCACTGCAATAGTATGACCTGCCAGCACTGACACAGCTGAGGACTCCAAGGACCCAGGGACCAGCTTTGAGAGGACAGTGATAGGATTCCAGCAGGAGCTGGCCAAGGTGGTGCGGGTGGGGATGCAAACTATGGCAGCCAGCCTGGAGGGAATGCGCACTTGCATGGATATGGCTACTGAACAGACTGCAGCGAACCGAGGCACACACTCCCCAATGCATGGAGTCCAGGAGTGGCTGAAGGACATAGGTGCTGCCATGAGGGAGAGACCACAACAACTGCCCTCCCAAACTGGCATCAGTATGCTTGAGGACAAGATGGACTCCATGCACTGGGAAATGGTCTCCCTTAGGGAAGACATGGCTGCCTACCACAGGGATGTTGCTGCTATACTAAAAAATCAGCAGTTCTTCATTGCTGTAGTGATGCCATATGTAGTTTCACAGATGGCAGCTGCCGGGAATTGGGAGTCCATATCTCCAACCACTGAAGTCTGTGTGGCCCTCTCTAGCTCCCCACTACCACCATCAAGTGCAGAGGAGGCACAACACACATCAGAGGATGAAGATGTGGAACAGATCATCTTCACCGGTAGGAGTTCCCAGTAGCACCAGCCCATGCCACATGGGCAGTATTTTTCTTTGTCCTGTGCTTGACATCATGCCAGTGTTAGCACAGTTGGAGTTATGCACTCTTCACCAACACACTGTTGACCTTTGTGCTATGGACTGCAATTATTTCTCACTTTTCAATTGTCAATTTATGTTCTCCTGCACTGAAAGACACTTTACCCAAGAATGTCCCATGACATGTCCCCAATCCTGGACTTGTGTAGTGTCACAATTGGATGGATTCCAGAAATGGGGTCACAGACCTGGACATTGTAAATACTGCACTATGATACTTGTAATTAAACACCACCTACACAACCAGCATGTCTTTGTGTATTGAGACACATGTACTTCGCTTAGGAATTGTGATGCGTGTAACATGTCTTTAGTCACAGAGTGTCAGTACAAGAGTGCAGGAATAAGGGGGCACATATCTATGCAAAAGGTACCTACATGATGAACATCGATGCTGGTCTCATCCCCTGCAAGCAATTCACTGAGTATGTAAAAAATGTTGGACACATGTATGCTTCACCCACTACATACGGCAGGAGTGGCTGTGAAACAGTTCTCGGGGGAAATCGTCAGCTGGGAGTACCAGTAGACACACTGGTGTGAAACAGAGGTACTTAACCTCATCTGTAATTACCATTGGTCAGTTTAGAAGTTTAGATATGAAATGTAGGCTGTTGTCAGATGTCCCACAGTGCCCAACATTCTGACACAGGACCCAAACAATGGCAGCTGAATTACCACACCTACCTGTCTAATACATCGTTAACATAGTCATCTTGAGTGGTGGGTACACTGGATGGCAGATGCACAGACAAGTAGATGTGTTGTAGCTGCCAATGTGACAGCTCAGTTGTAAGAAGGTGATGAACATGTCAAGAGAGGTATCTGGAGACAGGATGGAATCCCTAGGCCAACACACAATTTTAACTGTACACCCATGGGAAGACCATGAGACCCAAACATATGACACATGAAATAAGGGAATACCTAAATATTTTAATTAGAATTAAACTAAACTAAAACCTATCCTATCTACACATAACCAACAACTGACCATAATTATGCTAAACTTACCTAACACATTTAACAACACACTCTAAACATTGGCCCTCTCCCCCCTTTTATCACGAGACACATGCAGGACAACATATACTAAACTACACATGTACTACCTATATCTAAACAAATATTTTTGGGGAGTTTTTTTTATTTTTTGTTTTAATAGAACACATAAATGACCCAACAACACCCCTCACCCACCCACCCACAAAGTAACATATAAAATGTAGAAAACCCACCGCAAACCTACTTATCCTAACTAAACTACTAAACTAATCTAACCTGACATTAACCCCATAAGACCCACAATAAAACATTAAAACAAATGAGGGGGGAACGGACTGAACTGGGGGTGACAGTCATTAAGCCAGTCACAGATTGGCCCTCTTGAGTTTCCTCTTGATGAACTTTAGTCTCTTGATGTTCTTCTTTAGCTCCTTCACAAGACTGTCCAACCTTTTGAGGACCAGTGTCACATCCCTCTGTAGGTCCTTTATTGCATTCATGTCCATGACAGCAGGTGGGGTGGGCTGTGGCACAGAAGTTGAGGGTGTAGCTGCTGAGGCTGTTGTGATGGTGGCAGCTGTGTCCCACTGCACAGCTGTGGTGCTTGGTCCTCTCTGTGTGGTCAGTGTGGGACCCCCTTTGGTGAATGTCCGCCATTCCCCGGTGGATCGCTCCCTGAGATAGCAACGTGCCATCCTTTGGATCCCAGATTCCACTTCCAGGATGTGCCTATAGCCAATTGCCCTCTTCTGAAAAGCCCACAGTTCCTCATTGTTCATGTTGGCAGCTGTTAAATTGAAACAGGCAACCATCAGTGTCAGCATTGTGGGAGTATGTACCGATTTTTAGCTTACACTCTACATCTCATTGCACATGCACTCCAACTCACATTCTGGATTAAACAATGGCCCTGATGAATAAGATGGCAACGCTGCCTTACCATCATTTAATTGACACCAAAGCGATGCACAAGAAGATTAGGAACCACTCCAAAGTAGGTCTGCATTGATTTTGTGTCATGTGTAACAATGCAAAGGCAGCGTCAACTTCACATTGATCAGGGCCACTATTCCTCATCATCTGTGTCAATATTAAACCATACATCACCAGCAACTTTAATCTGGTATTGGGAGTGGGGGATGCAGTTGGGGACCATAAGGGATAAGTGTTAATAGGTACACATGCAAGCCTGATCAAAATGACTGTCACCTACACTGTGAGCATCACATCTACCTACAAATTTGTTGTTCCTCACGCCCTGTGCCTCAGGGGGGATGGCAACCAATCCATCATCTCAACTGTCCAGGTCATCCACCAAGGCATGCCCACTTATACATGGAGTCAGGGAGTGGAGCACATGTTAGGAGGGCTGCCAACTAGGAAGCTGGTATCCCTAGGTCTATCACATCTACATTCATGTGTCCAGGTGTAGACACCCATCAATACCTGATCTGCCAATACTATTCCTTACACACCCATATCCATGCCAGCACACAGTCTGGCCTTGACCTGCATCAACACCTATCACATTCCACATGAGTGTCACGTAAATGGAGTTCAAAATATGGGGCACCATGCTGGGAGACAAGTCCTACATGTATATTATAATACAGGGATGCACCAATTTGAGTTCAAAATGGTACATCACTGTGTTGTGAGAATGACGGTGTGTCCCAGTGCCAATATTCTCACAGCAGTTCACTTCTAAGTCACATATGGGCCTAAATGTGGCTTATCATCACCTTTTTTACATGATGCTGCCCATTGAGCACCGCAAGCCTCACAAGATATGACTCTCTGCTTGCGCACGGGGCACCCTTAAATGGGGCACAATGTCATCATCCAGCCTACTTTGATATCTGATAATTTGACAGCTCATCACTTCTAGCACTGTGTGCAACACACATGGCTCACTCACACAAAAGCCTCAATCACTACACAGGACAGACATTCTCACAGTTACTGGATACATCTGGGTCCTCAAACCTTGCCACTTCGATGATGGTGTACGGGGCAGGTCCACCTGTAAGATGTGGATGGAAAACCATGCTTAGTGTCATATCACTGTCACTACTAGTGGACAACATATTACAGTGTGTACTATTTTAGAGGAGGAGTGAGCTAATTATCCTGGTTGAAGACAGTGCAACAGACACACCACTGCAAACTCACAATGACACTGACACTCAGGTGAGTGAGCCACACATCTGCACACTTACACTGGGCCAGAGACTCATGTAGCGCTACACCCTGTAGCAACCATTTGTGGGCAATCTATAGAAGATAGAAGTCCATGGTATGAGGGGGAGTTGGGTGACAAATACATGACACTACCCTGATGCTCTGCAAGACAACTGACTCAGGTATTCTGGCTTGTCCTGCAAGGCACACAGAGGAACTTTGTGATGGACAAGCGGCTACATTTTTGGTCTGCAATGATCATGCGTTGAGTAATCCATGACGGATGTGTCAAAGTTGTCTGATGGTGTCAAATGCCCCATTGCCAGTGCCCCCTAAGGTGGGTATGCCCCCTTTGCTAACTTAATGGCAGGGATCATGTGTGTGAAATTATGCCAATGTAGCGCTATACATGGATTGCCCTACTTTGTTGTCACAATCCAGTTAAATGTGGTATGCTGGTGGTGTCTTGGCTTATCATACATGACACTATGCTGGGGCACAGGTGTTGCCATGTCCCCTGAAATGTGTAACTTATTGATGGTTGTGCATAGCCCACCAAAAATCCGACCTGCATTGGTAAAATGGTAGGACATGTGAACTGCATGTTTAGACTGGCGCAGTTACACTTCATTCTGGTTGCATGCAACCTGTCAACAAGCATTGCATGCAGGACGCCAACACATCTGTTACTGTCATTCAAGAGTGGTGAACAATAAATAGTATGCCAATGGGAGACTCACCAACAGGGCCACCTATCACTGCACCAAGGTGGTCAAGCAGATCCTGCTCCCCATCCACCAGATCTGCCCAGCGATGCTTCAGCTGGTGCTCATTGCGGCTGCTGCGGAACACCCTCTTCAGGTGGTGGAGCATCTTGCCCCACCGCAGCCTTCTCGCCTCCATCCGGTAGCCCTGGATCACATGGCCCCCCATCTCCAACATTAATGACAGGTAGTGGGCTACCACCCACAAGAAGCCTCCTCCTCCCCATCCTTGTCAACCTCCACCTATTAGACATATCTCTCAGGTACAGGTTGACAACAATAATGTATAGGAACCAAATGAAAATAAAGAAACCTTAAACCCACAAAAATAATCCCAACTAACCCAACTTAACAACTATCCCGGATAGACACTCCACAGTACAAGTGCAATGATAGATACAAAAAAACACACACATTCACAAACACTGGGAAAAAGTACAGTCAAAAATACAAACAAACAGCACAGGAGGGACACCACAAGATACAATACAGTGCAAGAACACACCACCAACCCCAGGACACAACCACACAGTCAGAAGAGGCACAGACTATAAAGAGAAAGTGAAAGTACACCCACTCTACAATGTCTGTTAACAGGATTTCCTATTACATCACTTCCTGTCCCCGTGCATCACCTTTTCTGATATGTGTGTATTTATTTGACAAATGTTATATTTGCGTGAGTGTTTCAGACGCATGACCTATGTGCATCTTTTATTTTGACGCATTACCTTTATGCTTCGTAATAGCAGAAAACAGCGAAGGTGGAATTAACGCTAAGGGCCCATGGGTCATATAATTTGTGCTTACTGATGTTTTCGACGCATTTGCGTACATTTTTTGGACTCCATTCCTGATTGCGTGATTTTGTTTCATTGTCTATGGATGCACCCTGTATCAACATACAAATGGAATGGGCTGGGCTGCAGTGTGGCATTTTGTGAATGGCCACATGTAGTAGTCCATGCAACAATGTGATTTGGGTTTGATTGGTCTGTTAAAACCGATGTGTGTTTTACAGAATCGACAGCATGCAAATATTTGCACGTCATGCATACGTATGCAAGTGTGAAAACAGTGTATCCACATATGTATGGTGGTCAGTACTATGCAACAGTTATGGTATGTGATTGTAAATTGTGTTTACATATGTGATGTGTGTAGTTGTCTTACAGAGCATAACATTTTAGAGGACATACATGGCTCGGCCATTGTTGATGATGGCTGATGAAATGCTATCAAGGAAAGATTACCCAACAACTGTCTCCATATGTTTATCTTGAGTTTATGGTGACTTGTGTGTGGACTACTCATTTGTCTGACATGTGTACATATTTGGTACATATTGTGATTTACAAACTCTGCCTACATTCCACCCATATCATGTTTTGAACACAATAGTCAGATCAAACTCATTACATTTAGCAATGGTTGTTGTTTTTGTGTGGTGGACCTGCAGCCCTAGCTGCATATGTTCTCAGCCATTCTGATGTAGATTCCACAGATGTGTCCGTGCAAAGTGTGAGGTCATGTGTACCCTGTGTCAGGATTGGGCCCCATGGAAGTGGCAGGACTGATATCCATGGATGTACTGCACAGGCCCAACTTCTTCCATTGCTTGTCATACCTGGGCTAATCATGATCACCACTGTCACCAATGATCGTCCCTTGTCACACCTGCTCCATTGCAACTCTCACACTGAGTTCTGTCAGTGGTCTGTTCAAACATTACGGTCTCACCAAATTTTGAAATCCATTGTCTCATGTGCGGGCCCGTTTTTTACCTCCTATTTGGACATGTTGAAGTTGTGTGTGATGAAATATTGTTGTACAAGTTGGCACCATGGATGTAATTAATATGTTGTGGACCATAGATTGTGTCCTTCAGTTGTCACATTCAAGTGATGAGGCTATTTATGAGGTGTGTGATAGTAGCAGTTCAATCTTACGCATCACATGTGGTGTTGCTACAGTACTCTTCAGATTAGTGTTTGTTACATGCTCCCTGAGGTTAGACTCACAATCCTGAGGTATATGTTGTGGAGATTGAAGAGACCAAAGCCGGATTGTGTGAATAAGTGAGGTGTTTATTGACAAAATGTACAAGGTGAGTTATGTGATTAATAAGTAAAGAAGTTCTCAACAAGTGCAGTCTGCGGCGTGTCCCAGCAGCTGTGTTGTACTGTTAAACCCTCATTTTCTTCTCCACCATCCTCCTCCTCAGGCAGGTCATCAACCTGCTCATATAAGGTGACATTCATCCGCACACATATGCTGTGCAGGATAGCACATGTCATTATAATCTTGTAGACGATTTGTGGAGCATATAGGAGGCTGCCTCCTGTGACGTCCAGGCACCTGAATCTGGACTTCAGGATGCCAAATGTACTCTCCACAATAATCTGTGTCCTCCGAGGTCCCTCATTATATGCACGCTCTGCTGCTGTGCTTGGGTTGGGAAATGGGGTCATTATCCATGGCTGTATGCCAATAACCCCGATCCGCTGCAAAAGATTGAAGGCGTAAGTTGTTGTTAAGGCTTGCAACAGGTTTGTCATGTAGCACTGCAGTTGATATTTTGAGTTGGTTGTGACTCATATGTGTTTGTGGTATGCTGTGAGTTCCTATCCTTGTGTAATGTCTTGTGTTTGGCTCAAGGACTTGGGACATATGATTTGGATTCCAAACTGATGGTAATAATGTATGTACCATTCATTGTATAGTGCACCTCAATGTGTTATCACTAGAGGGGACATGACACATCCTCACAACACATTGGGGTCAAGTGGGGTGGCAACATGGTAGCACTACAGAGCCTAGACATCCCATCCATTTTGACATGTGTCATTGCAGATGATGTGCAACACTTAGGGCCTTTAAAATTGGTAAGTGACATTGCACAACACATCTCCAAAATTGGGTGCACTGTCTTGCAACATTTAGACTATGCAAGAATGCCCCATGTGTGACATGTTACTAGGCAACCCTTTGTTTTCCCTGCACCAGTTGCTCATATGCAACCTTGCACCAGGGTACCTGGCTAGCTGCCTTGTGGAGGTGGATGTATCTGTTCAGGAAGGGACACAGCCCTATACATATGCTGTTTTGATGGCCAATTGGCTCTTTCTGTGTGTGCAGCAGTATGCAGCATGCATTGGTGGCACTATCATCTGAGTTCAAAGCACAGTCTACTTCCTTATTGCAACCTGCATACAGCACCCCTGGGGTGGTGTTTGTTGTTGGCACTGCCTCAGGTTTTATGTGACAGCTACATCTGAGTCAGCATCATCATGCTATGTATCTTGTGATGACAGACCTGCAGCGACACACATTGCACACCCCTTCAACACTACATACAGCATGGGACAGTGGCCGATTTACAATGTGGCTTCAAGTTATGAAATGGTCATCTGCCAAGTTGTACATACAGTGCAGGCCATGACAATGGCACTGTGGGCTTTTAAATAGGTCCCTTAGTGATCCAGAGTGGCAGCTAATATTTATGGCAGCCATGAGGTGTCCAAGGTTGTGTATCCCATTGTTACAGGATGATCTACATAACTACCAGTGTCTCTCCTATCTTCCAACACATGAATCAGAATTTATACTGTCAACACATGCACAGTGCAGTCTATGGGACTTAGCTACTTAGCAAATGTGCCCCTTGGCACAGTGCATGTGAGGTCAGTGAGGTCCTGTTTTCTCCTACAGGGTCCCACTATGGCATCCATGATCTGCCCCATGGTGGGCCATTTATTGTATCTGGTACAGACATGATGGTGTTGTGAGTCAATAAGTGTTGCATGTGAGGTGGCACTACAGTAGGTGTGGTACCACTTATCACACATCTGGCACATGGTATGTGATGGGCATTGATCTTGTATTCCTATGTGTGTGAGCCAATGCGTCAGGCAGATGTCTGTGAACACTACAGGTAAGTCAGGTATGTGTTTATGAGATGTAACTGGTATAGGCAGCAGTTGTCTGGTATTTGATGTTTGTTCTGGCAGTGATTTGCACGACATGACTTGAGGAATCTGTGCCTATATGGTACTTACATGACATGGGCATGGTGTATGCCATTGACATGGATGTGCTATTCTTTGTTTGATGTACTGTGTGTGAAGTGTACGTAGTAGGCAACCTGTGGGCACACGTAGTGGTCTGTGTAGTTCTGCTGTTAGCAAAGTGTACATGTCTGCACCTGTCCTTCGTGTGGTGTGCCTGTCAAATTGTGGGTGTTTTACTTACATGTGGATGTATGTGTTTATGGTGTGCACTGATTGTGCTGTACTGCAGCATGGTGCATATGTGTTGTTACCTGCACGTCTGTGTTACCCTGGCCATGTGTTAATGTAATGGTGTATGTCTTGTGTGTCCTATAGGGTTGGTGTGTTGTGTGTATATTGCTAGGTTTGTTGACTTACCCACAAGTAGGCCATTTCCATATTGTCCATCCTGGAATTGTTCATTGATCCTGCTGTGCCTGAATATGAAGGCATCATGGACACTCCCAGGATACTTGGCCAAAATGTTTATGAATAGTCCCTGTGGTCAACTATGGCCTGCACATTAATGGAATGGAGCAGGTGCTACGAGCCGGACATGAGTGCTGTCAATTGCACCAAGCACATGTGGGAAGCCATAGATTTGGTAGAACCCCTGTTTTGTCTCCTGCTGCTTTTGCTGGGTGTTGGGGTAGCTGATGTGGTGGGGTTTCAGGGAGATAATAGCATCTAACAGCTTTGGCAGGAATACAGAGAAAGATGGCTGTGAGACCACAGCAACCAGGGCACCCATTGTTTGGAATGATCCACTTGCCAGCATGTGCAAGACAGCTAGCATTTTTGTCACAGGTGGTATGTTGTGTGGGGTCTGCAGGCTAGCTGTGATTTGTGGTTCAATGTGGTGCAGCAGGTGTAGTATGGCATGCTGGTTCAGTCTGTAGGTCCTAATGATGTCCAGGTCCCTGAGGCCAAGGAGGGTTGTCCTGGTTCTGAATATCCTCTCCTTCCTTCTGTGTTGCCTTTGTGGGCCACACTGTAGTGGTGGTGATTGCTGTAGTTGTTGCTGTCCTCTGCCTCGTCTCGAAAGCTGGATCAGTGTCACCTCTATCTTCTCCTGTGGGTTGGTAATGTTGCTTCTGTGTGTTCTCCTTAAGTAGTGATGAGTTTGCCTCATTTTAACACCTGCCCTGACCCAGGCATTACATTTTGACGCAAATCGGTGTTAACGTCATTTTTTGGGTCCGCCTCCCACCAGTGCGTCTCTTTTGCCCGGGTGGATAAATATGGCGCTAAGGGGATTGAGTAATTTTTTGGACGAGAACGCCTACCTTGCAACTCGTTGACGCAAGGAGGTTTCACACATCCGAAAAATGAAATTAACACCAATATTTTGACGCTAGATTGGTGTAGCGTCAAAATACAAATATGGTATTGAGTTTGCACTGTATTAGCGTAAAAAAATAACGCTAATTCAGCGCAAAACGATTATAAATATGCCCCTTAGTCTGCTCAGTTTGTCGAAGTTAACCTTAAAAGTTGGAATGGAAGACCACTGGCTAACTACTCTAATCGTGTGCGTGGGTGGGAAGAGCACGTTATTACAGCATGTCACTATTTAAAACATCAAAACCACATATGGAACACATGCTCTCATCCCACAACAACCTAGATCATTCAACTTCAAATAACTTCCATTTAAAAGTAATTGAAACACAAGGAAACTGGTACTCCCTTCAAGTAACACACCAAAGTGGCCATTGAAGCATTACCCGCCCCATGCAGTGTCGCTTCTCTACAAATTAATGAGTTGCCTAAAGAAGTTTCACATTAGTTTCTGCTAAGGAACACTTATTTTTTCCCACTTACACATCTGTAACCAAAGGGCAGGTACCAGAGCTCATAGACAAAACTCTCCCCATAGCTTCAAATCTGCATACTTGACAATGTTTCAAACAAGATGTAAATTGAAACATTGAAATTGGCAATGAAATCACCCCATGTATCAACCGTACTGCAGATGGTGTCTCAGCTACTGTAAAAGGCAACTTTTCTAATCTTTTGATATTTAACATTGGATAAGTAGCATCTTTCTTCACCATGAATTGTTGCCTGCATGTTAAATTAAAAGGCAAAAACAATTTTGTTGCATTCAGGTGTTTCCAGGGCACCCCGTTTGATTTTAAAATATGTAATGTCAAACCCAGCTGCATAATGGATTGCCCATGGTGTAAGAAAGGCATGTAATTTCATACAATAATCAACTGCAGATGATACACTGTTATTCAAAGTGTTAATATGAGTTGGTATTATGACAAGAAAAATATGCAAACTTGTCCAAATATGGTTTGGAGCTACCCAGTAGTGGAGTCAGGCAATGTTCCCATTGTGTGTAATTGAAAACTGTACGTGGAGTACTTGTTCTATTTAAATAGTGATAGGCATAGTGATGGTAACAGAACCTTTCACCACATTTAGCAGATTTTTAGGACAAGTACTCACTTTCAAATACTGTATAATATTCAAGCTCAGAGAACATAGATGGTACAGTATTAACATCCCATTCATCATAAAAAAAAACCTGGGGTGATCACATCATCCGTGGCTACCTTAAATACATAAGGAATCTGCAGAGTTTCTTTACAACCAAAGAATCATATGGATCCTTATCCCAAAGTATTCTACCACGGACTGGAAAAGCCGAAATAATCACAGGGGAGAGGTCTCTTTCCACTTTATGTGAAGACAAAGGAGGTTTTCACATCTCAGCTACTAGTTGTACAGCAGAGCCTTCTGGGACATAATGTCCACTTATGAATAAGAAGAAAACGTCACAAATCCAACTAAAGCAAATAGGAAAAGCAATGAAATTGTCATCTCATCCAAATGTAAGACCATGGAGGGATCACATAAGTGGGCTTCAACCAGCAAAGAAAATCACGTACACCATGTAGGGAAATATGTGTGGAATCAGAAGAAAAGTCATCATCATCAACAAAATAACCAGAAGCAGTCTATGTAAAAACAGGGGCCTTAATTGGTGAAAGAGAACTTGTAGACACCTCCAGAAGTGGTTCATCATAAACAACTCTGTAGTTCGAAGTATTAAAAGAAAATTGTAGACTCAAATCTGAAGTATGCCTTGCATTTGCAGCAGTAACAGGAATCAACATAAGGTAATTCTCTGCCATTAGTTGTTGAGTGGTAACCTTTCCATTCCTGGCTGGTGGAGTGGGATCCTTCCCTTTCCTGGCTGGTGTAGTGGGATCCTCCCGTTTCCTGGCTGGTGGAGTGGGATCCTTCCCTTTCCTGGCTGGTGGAGTGGGATCCTTCCCTTTCCTGGCTGGTGGAGTGGGATCCTTCCCTATACTGGCTGGTGGAGTGGGATCCTTTACTTTCCTGGCAGGTGGAGTGGGATCCTTCAATTTCTTGCCTCCATGACTAGGAGGTGCCTCGACAATCCCTGTGGACTGTTTGACTGAGGTGCTGGGCTGGGTGATTGGGACCCTGCTCTTACTGGCAGGGCAGGGGGTGGTGGGGGAGGGAGGAGGTCAAGTTGGGCACGGAAAAGCTTCTTAGGGATGGTGGGGCGGGATGAGGGATGGGAGTGGAGGTTGAGGGAGTGGTTGTTGGAGGAGTACGTCTGCTGACTTTGGGTGCAAGTGCATGGGCAGTGTGCTGATGTGAGGTGGATGGTTGTTTGGTGTCTGAGTGCCTGTGTTTGTGTCCCTTAGGAGGTGGGGGACAGACAGGGTGGGAGGGACACAGGGGACACATGGATGGATGGTGTGGAGGTGTCTGCTAGTGAGGTGTGTATGCTGCTTGGTGTGGTGATGGTGGTGCTGGCTGTTGGAGCGGTGCATGCAGGTGTGAGTGCGGATGTGACTGTGAGGGAGGAGGAGGAGGGGGAGACAGTGGATGTTGTTGTGTGTACAACTGTCTGTTGTTTGTGTGAGTGCTTGTGGCCTGAAGTGTGCTGCCTGTGTTTGACTGAACTACTCTTGCATGATGTTTTGTGTGCATGCTTGTCTCTATGTGTGCATGGGATGGGTTAGGGTTGAGAGACTGGGACTGGGAAGTGGTAGTTGGAGGAGGGACGGTAGGAACAGAGACAATGGCTGCCATCAGAGAGGAGGCCGGAGGATGGAACGATCTCTGTTGGGCCACCAATCCACTGTGGATGCACTCCAGGAATACATTGCATTGCTGCATCTTGGATGCCAGCCCCTGGATGGCATTCACAATGGTTGACCGCCCTACAGAGATGGTACTCAGGTGCCTGGGGTGAAGGAGATACCCTCCCTCCTGGGTGAGCGGGCACGGGCAACTCGGTGAGGGGCTACTGGGAAGGCGGTGCTGGTATGGGGGTGGCGGCTGTACCTGGAGATGGGGTGGTCCCAGAGGTGTCCGCCACCACCAGGGAGCTCCCATCGTAGGAGGAATCAGAGTCAGTGTTGTCACCTCCTATCTCCGCCGTGGTGCTCCCCACGACCTCCTTCCCACTGGTTCCCTCGGCATCAGTGGACTCTGCCTCCTGGGTCCTGTGGGATGCAGCTCTCTCAGTCACCGGTGCCCCTGCTCCTCTGTCGGATTATGCTAATGCACACATGTACAGTGTTAGAAATGGGGTTTTTGGTTGGCAGTCAGTTACCCTCTGTCCAAGCAAGAACCCTCACTCTAGCCAGGGTAAGTCACACACAATCCAAAATGATCCTGTGCCCATCCTCTGGTAGCTTGGCACGAGCAGTCAGGCTTAACTTAGAAGGCAATGTGTAAAGTATTTGTGCAATAAATCATACAATAATACCATATAGCACCACAAAAATACACCACACAGTGTTTAGAAAAATATATAATATTTATCTGGATAATTGCAGGTCAAAACGAATAAAGATGCAATGTGAAATTGTAGAGATATCACTGAAAAGTGATATAAAGGGGGTTATTACAACTTTGGAGGAGGTGTTAATCCGTCCCAAAAGTGACAGTAAAGTGACGGATATACCACCAGCCATATTACGAGTTCCATAGGATATAATGGACTCGTAATACGGCTGGTGGTATATCCGTCACTTTACCGTCACTTTTGGGACGGATTAACACCTCCACCAAAGTTGTAATAACCCCCAAAGTGTCTTAAGTCTTTAAAAAGCAAACAAAGTCTCTTTCAAGCACAAAGTACCTGGTTTAAAGTGGAAAATCTCCGCAAAGGGAGATACGTGGAAAAATGGTGTGTGTGTCGATTTCTCCCCTGCACACACGGACTTGCGTCGTTATTTTTACGCAGGAAGTCGTGCGTCGTTTTCTGGCGCGCGGACAGTCTCTTTCTGTGGGTCACGGGATTACCAGATGTCCCGGGGTCTGTGCATGGACTCTTCAGCTTGATTTCCGGCTGCACGTCGTTCCGCAAGGCTGTGCGTCGAAGTTTCGATCTCACAGCAGGTGTCGCGTCGATTTCCCCTCTGGAAGTCGGGCGGCGTTGTCCTTTCTGAGGCCGTGCGTCAAAGTTCCAATCACCCCAAAGGTGTTGCGTCGATCAGCGTCGGTGTGCGGCGTTTTTCTCACCGCGGAGCAAGCTGTGCGTCGAAATTTTCGTCAGACAAAGAGTCCAAATGAAAAAGAGAAGTCTTTTTGGTCCTGAGACTTCAGGGAACAGGAGGCAAGCTCTTTCCAAGCCCTTGGAGAGCACTTTTACAGCCAGACAAGAGTTCAGCAAGGCAGCAGGCCAACAGCAAGGCAGCAGTCCTTTGTAGAAAGCAGACAGGTGAGTCCTTTGAGCAGCCAGGCAGTTCTTCTTGGCAGGATGTAGTTTCTGGTTCAGGTTTCTTCTCCTGCAAGTGTCTGATGAGGTAGGGCAGAGGCCCTGTTTTATACTAAATTGTGCCTTTGAAGTGGGGGTGACTTCAAAGAGTGGCTAAGAAATGCACCCGGTCCCCTTTCAGTTCAATCCTGTCTGCCAGGGTCCCAGTAGGGGGTGTGGCAGTCCTTTGTGTGAGGGCAGGCCCTCCACCCTCCCAGCCCAGGAAGACCCATTCAAAATGCAGATGGATGCAAGTGAGGCTGAGTACCCTATGTTTGGGGTGTGTCTGAGTGAATGCACAAGGAGCTGTCAACTAAACCTAGCCAGACGTGGATTGAAAGGCACAGAAAGATTTAAGTGCAAAGAAATGCTCACTTTCTAAAAGTGGCATTTCTAGAATAGTAATATTAAATCCGACTTCACCAGTCAGCAGGATTTTGTATTACCATTCTGGCCATACTAAATATGACCTTCCTGCTCCTTTCAGATCAGCAGCTGCCACTTCAACAATGTATGAGGGCAGTCCCAATGTTAGCCTATGAAGGGAGCAGGCCTCACAGTAGTGTAAAAATGAATTTAGGAGCACTACCAGGACATATAAACTACACAGGTACATGTCCTGCTTTTTACCCACACAGCACCCTGCTCTAGGGGTTACCAAGGGCACACATTAGGGGTGACATATGTAGAAAAAGTGGAGTTCTAGCCTTGGCAAGTACTTTTAAATGCCAAGTCGAAGTGGCAGTGAAACTGCACACACAGGCCTTGCCATGGCAGGCCTGAGACAAGGTTAAGGGGCTACTGAAGTGGGTGGCACAACCAGTGCTGCAGGCCCACTTGTAGCATTTAATCTACAGGCCCTAGGCACATATAGGGAACTCTACTAGGGACTTACAAGTAAATTAAATAGCCAATCATGGATAAACCAATCAATAGTACAAGTTACACAGAGATCATATGCACTTTAGCACTGGTTAGCAGTGGTAAAGTGCCCAGAAGTCAAAAGCCAACAACAACAGGTCAGAAAAAATAGGAGGAAGGAGGCAACAAGTTTGGGGATGACCCTGTCAAAAAGCCAAGTCCAACAGACAGGATGACAGAAGAAGAAAGGTGGGGGGAGAGAGAGCAAGGGAACACTGGGTTAATTACAGCACCAACACCACAGTTGACATACAAATTACCATCACACAAAGGGTCCAGGATTGAGCATTTTGCACCACACTGGCAATCAATTGGCTAGGTGCCACAGCAAAATGAGGGCCAAACACTGCCAACTGGAGCCCTCCTGGGACCCACTAAGCCCTGTCTGACATGGAATACAACCTAGCTAGGTTTTCTGAATTTGCTATACACCCATTACCCTTGGGCTGGGTCACACTGCAATGTCTGACCTGGCATTAAGGGGCACCCACTGACTCACAATCACCACCCGGATCCCATGCCACCTACCAATGATTGTAGTTACACCCACTGTACTTAGTCCCTTGTGGCTGCTGTGATTTAACAATTCAAATAATAGACAGCTTTCGATTTGGTGAAGGGTCTGTTTGTCGGAATTTGCATTTAGTCCTTAGTTTAATTGATGTTCATATATTATTCAGAGGTCTTTATCACCCCACGAGTCCTGAAGAGCCCATACTTATACGGGCCGAAATGCATAGACCTTAACATAAGGAGGTTGCCAAATAAAAATGAATCATAATTGGACATTGTGTATAGTTTACATCCATTCGTTAATAAGTGCTTTGGGAAAGCAGGATTATTGGATGTAATCACATTTTCAACCATCTTTCCTCCATGTAGATTATAGTTTCAATATACTTTTAACCACAGTTCAAATTTTTTTGACAGAGATTGATGAAGATATATTAAAATAACGTGTATAGGTATGAACAAATTGCTGTAAATAATAAGTTGTAAATATGTGTATATAACTCCATGTAGAGAATTTTCAGTTTATTCATCACTTAGGGTGTCATTGTCCTCAATAATTCATTAAAAGTTTGCTGTAATTAAAATAAATTACCAATATTCAATTGAGAAGATCATTGTCAGCAAGTCATTTGTTGTATTTGTCCCTGCTATTTACCACTTGTCTTATTTTGAAGATATTGTGATGCCCTCAAGCGCCCATCCAGCTCTGGTAGGCCACCGCCAGTATGCGGGCCATCAGGGGGTCAGGTTCCGACAGGCACCTCGTCCTCGTTGGGAGGCCATCCCCAGCTTGGCCTCTGCGGTCTTCCGTGCCCAGTGCCTCAGGTCCGCCCACCTTTTCTTACATTTGGTGCTCCGCCTGCTGTAGACCCCAGGGTCCTCACGTTCATGACGATGGCACGCCAAAATCCCTTCTTCTGATGGGCGCTGACCTGCAGAGGTAATACAGACAGGAGGACACCATTACACATACCATCCAGCCTGTCACACATATGGCCAACAAATCCCATTTCCATCTCCATTGACACACACATCACCCGGCACCAACCATGTACACTACCAACAGACATACCACCCCACCAAATGACACGATGCTTGCACACACATCTCCATGCAACCTTGCCAACAAACCAGGAGGAGGTATTGCCATAATACATAAAAACCACCATCAAAATTTCCACCAACATCAACGACACCCTAGACAACGCAGAACACCTACACTTTCAAATACACATCAACGCCAACACCAACCTTAGAGGAACCCTCATCTACAGACCACCAGGACCCCGCTCCCCCATTCTGTGACACCATCGCCGATATCATCAGCTCCCACGCCCTCACCTCCACAGACTACATACTTGTTGGTGACCTCAACTTTTACTTGGAAAGCACCCACGACTGCAACTCCACAGCCCTGCTGGACAACCTCACAAACCTTGGCCTCAAGCAATTGGTCACCTCACCCACCCACTCAGCAGGACACACGCTAGACGCCATCTTCACCTCCAGCAGACACATCACCTTCACTCACACCACCGAACTCTACTGGACTGACCACCACTGCATCCACTTCTCCTTCATGAAACCAACAACACACTACACCCTACCGCAAGTGGAACAAGATGTCCAAAGAACACCTGATCTCCAACCTCGCACAATCTCCACCTCCCATCACCAACGACCCCAACACCACTGCCCACAACCTCACACGATGGCTAGAAACCTGCACAGACTCCGTCACTCCTTTGAAATCAAACAACACCAGCACCATCAAGACCGCCTCTAGTTCACCACAGAACTCCAGTCTTCCAAACGAGAATGCCAAAAAATTGAGAAAGCCTGGTACCAAGAACCCTCAATGAGCAACTTCTCTACCCTCAAAACAGCCATGCGCAAACACCTCCAACTCATCCGGACCAAAAAATGGTCCTTCTACAAAGAACGCATAGACAACAACACACACAACAGCAAGGAACTCTTTGCCATCGTCAAAGAACTCACCAAACCCAAATCCACCACCATCGACCCTCCACACTCCCAAGACCTCTGCAACTCTCTCTCCAACTACTTCCACCGCAAAATCGCAGACATACACGACAGCTTCACATCATCAGCACCCACCATCACCACCGACACAACCAACACCACAACACCCTGCCGCAGCAACCAACTAAACACCTGGACCCCCACCAACGACGAAGAAAGTGGCAAAACCATGAACTCCATCCACTCAGGCTCCCCAACAGACCCTCGCCCCCACCACATTTTCAACAAGGCCAGCCAAATCATTGCTCCCCAGCTCTGTGCCATCATCAACAGTTCCTTCGACACCGCAACCTTCCCAGATATTTGGAAGCACACCAAAGTCAACGCTCTTCTCAAAAAACCCAAGGCAGACCCGAAAGACCTCACAAACTACAGACCCATCCCTCTTCTACCCTTCCCCGCAAAGGTCGCTGAGAAGATAGTAAACGCGAAACTGTCTTACTTCCTAAAAGAAAACAACATACTCAATGCCTCCTAGTCTGGATTCCGCAAGAACCACAGTACTGAGACCGCCCTCATCGCCTGCACAGACGACATCAGGACCAGGGTGGACAAGGGCGAGACCGTCGCCCTCATCCTCCTAGACCTCTCTGCAGCTTTTGACACTGTATTCCACCAAACCCTCCGCACACGGCATTTTCGACGCCGGAATTCGCAACAAGGCCCTGGACTGGCTCACCGAAGGAACCCAAAGAGTTCGCCTCCCTCCTTTCCGGTCTACAGCCACCAAGATCATCTGCGGGGTCCCTCAAGGATCCTCCCTCAGCCTCACCCTCTTCAACATCTACATGGCTGCTCTCGCCAACATCCTCCACCCCCACGGCATCACCATCATTTAATACGCTGACGACACCCAGCTCATCATCTCCCTCACCAGGAACCCAGCGACCACCAAGATTAACCTGCACGCCAGACTCCTCGACATTACCAAATGGATGACAGCAAGCCACCTCAAATTGAACTCAAACAAAACAGAGATCATCATCTTTGGCCCCAACAAAACAGCATGGAACGACTCCTGGTGGCCCACCACCCTTGGACCACCCCCAACACCCACGCATGTAACCTTGGCATCGTACTGGACTCATCTCTATCCATGACCCAGCAAATCAATGCCATATCATCCTCCTGCTTCAACACCCTTCGCATGCTACGCAAGACTTTCAAATGGACTCCTTTAGAAACAAGAAGAACAGTCACCCATGCCCTTATCAGTAGCAGACTGGACTACGGCAACACCCTTTAAGCAGGGACCACAGCCAAGCTTCAAAGAAAACTCCAGCGAATCCAGAACGCAGCCACACATCTCATCCTCAACCTCCCTCACCACAAGCGCATATCCATCCACCTCAGTTCCCTACACTGGTTGCCCAGCAACAAAAGGATCATTTTCAAAGTCCTCATCCACGCTCCCAAAGCCCTCCACGACACTTGACCGGCCTACCTCAACGAATAAGTAAACTTCCACTTACCAACTCGACATCTCAACTCTGCCGTCCTCCCCTCGCTACAGTCTCCCGCATCCAATGCACCACCTCTGCCGGCAGATCCTTCTCCTACCTCGCCACCAAGACCTGGAACTCCCTCCCCACCAACCTAGACAAGACCCAGGACCTCCTAATCTTCAGAAAGCACCTTAAAACATGGATTTTTGAGCAGTAACTACCCCCCCAGCACCTTGAGACCCTACCGGGTGAGTAGTGTGCTTAAGAAATTATTTGATTGATTGATTGCCACATGCATCGTGTCCAAGGTGTACTCACCTGTTTGTCTGGAGGCCCATACAGCAGTACATACTGGGGTAGGACCCCTTCCACCAAATGCTCCAACTCCTCTGAAGTGAAGGCAGGGGCCCTTTCTCCGGTCACACGGGCCATGGTAGGTTCCAGACACAGGTTACAGCAGCACACACAGTGTAGGTGTTGTCCTGTGGACAGTCAGGAATCAAGTGAGGATTTAGATAGAAGAAGGCGGTCACATCCGCGGTGGTGTACACTGTCACTGCCACCGCTGATCCCCATTGGCCACTGTACTCCATACAGCCCCATATTAGCCAATGAGTAATTGCACAGCTGTGCGAGACCGCCTTCCGCCACAACGCCCAACATTGGCGGAGTTACCTCGCTTCCACCTGTCCCTAGATACAGGACAGGCGGTCACCATTTAAGGGTGGTGGACAACATTCAGATAATCCATAACTGGGTCATTGCTGATGATTGCACGTACATTGCCATTCCCACTGTCCCATCACATTAATGCTCTATGTACACTGAGGTGGTGGGTCCATTGTTCAAATTGTGACACTCTTATGTCCGTTAGAAACCTACCACTGCGGATAAACAGGAGGAGGAGACAAGCCCCCATGTAAAGGCCCCTTGTGGACTTGGCTACAATGGAGGACAGGCACATAATACTCACTTATAGCCTGGACAGGGCCACAATCACAGAGCAGTATGCCTGATCTGATATAAGCTATCCATCATCCCACTGGGATTCCCCCTCTTGTGCAAGTCCTATCAGTGCTCCATTTCCTGGCAACTGTTTTTTTTTCCAAATGACAGTTGGCTTGGCAGCAGGAATGTCACAGCCAATGTTCTCAATCGTGCTGGCAAGGGTTCTGTCTGCCTTTGTCAAACACATGTGCAGCCACATTGCTTTCTCCCAGGTGGATGATTTGGCCACTGTGAAGGCAAGATTCTATGAAATGGAACATATACCCAATATTATTGGGGCGATTGACGGACCACATATTGTGTTTGTCCGCCCTCCCCCGCAAGAATGAACAGGTGTTCAGGAATCGGAAGAGTTTCCACTCACACAATGTGCAAATGGTGTGCCTGGCGGACCAGTACATCTCCCACATCACTGCCAAGTATCCTGGGTCGGTGCATGACGCCTTTGTTCTGAGGAATAGCAGCATACCACAGCTGATGACACAACTACAGAGGCACAGAGGGTGGCTAATAGGTGAGCCTGAGTGCCCATCCAATGTATGTCAGTGTATGCCTTCTGATGTTAAGCCCATACCATTGTGTAAGTCCCTCAATACTTGCATGTGACTCAGGCTACCCAAACCTATTGTGGCTTCTGACCTCTGTGAGGAATGCCATGACAGGGCCTGAGAATCGTTACAATGATGCACATGGGTGAACCAGGAGGATTATAAAAAGGACCTTCGGCCTCCTGAAGGCCAGGTTCAGATGCCTGCATCGGACAGGTGGATCCCTGTTTTACTCACCCAAGAAGGTCTGCCAGATAGTAGTGGCCTGCTGCATGTTGCACAACCTGGCCCTCAGATGACATGTGCCTTATCTGCAGGAGGAGGAGACTGGAAATGCCCCTGTGGCAGCAGTGGACCCTGAGGAGAGTGAGGATGATGAGGCAGGGGATGAGGATGTGGACAACAGAACATCAGTTATACGTCAATACTTCCAATGACACACAGGTGAGACAGTGTAACTGACCGTTCCTCTGACTATTTTTTTATCTGTGTGGCTGTAGCAGGATGGCATTCACTTCCTTTACATCTCCACTTACTGTCACCTATGGCTTCTCATTTTGCAGAAGTTGGTGATATTACAACAGTGTACTGATGTGATGACTACAGACAGCTACAGGTCATTAATTGTATGCTACCACAGGTTTCAGATCATATGCACATGATGTGACTATTTCCATAAATGCATATTTTCATCACATAAAACACTGTCAGTCAAGTTGTGTTCAAGGGTGTTTACTGAAGTGCAAATAATTGACAGGAAAGTGTAATGGAATGGGGAGATAGTAGAGGAAAGTCCAGGGTATGGTTCCATTCTGTTTGCAGCACAGGTCCAGTGTCCAAGGGGCCATAGGATGGGGAGCTAAGGCAGTTCAAAGTGGACAAGGTGACACAAGGGGGACATTCAGGAGGGTCTTATTTCCTGGCAGTGGTCTTGGCAAATGTCTGTGGCTTCTGTCTGGGTCGCAGGGAACTTTTGCGGGGTGGTTCACCTTCTGCAGGGGGAGGGATGCTGGTGGTCTGTGGGTCCTGTGGCAGGGCCTCCTGCCCACTAGCTACAGTGGAAGTCAAGGGCTGGTCAGTAGGCTGGCTAGTGGTAGGGGCCCGCTGGTGTGCTGTCCATTCCCTCGTGATGTTGGCCATGTCTACCAGAACCCCTGCTATGGAGATCATGGTGGTGTTGAGGGCCTGCAAATCCTCCCTGATCTCCTGGTGGTGTTCCTCCTGCAGCCACTTGTTCTCCTGCATGTTGGTAAGGATCTGGCCAATCTTGTCCTGAGATTGCTGGCAAGCCCCCAGGTCATTAGTGAGTGCCTCCTGGAGAGTTGGTTCCCTGGGCCTCTCCTCCACCTGGCGCACAGCTATCCTCCCAGTCTCCTTGTACCCCTGTGCCTCCATCCCCTGAACGGTGTTGCCTCTGGCACGGACCCCAGGACCCTGATTGTCTTAGGTGTGAGGTGTGGACTGGTGTCCCTGTACAGGTGGGCACACTGCTGATTGACGTGTCCTGGGGACAGAGGTGTGGGGACGTTGGGTAGGTGCTGTGGTTTTGGATACTGATGGGGAGGCTCTGTGGTGGACTGTGAGTGGGCTGGGGTGGCCAACTGACCAGTGGTCCCTGATGGGTCAGGTAATTCATCCAGATCCTGACATCCAGAGTTACTGTCATCACTGGGGGCATCTTCTGTTGGGGGACTGGTTAGATGTGGCACCTCGTCTCTGCTGAGATTGGCTGGCGCACCTGTGAGGATGTAATTGATGTATTATGCCTCATGTCTGTGACAAATTGTACATCCCTGGCTTCCCCTCTATTGTTGCTGTTGCCCTGCCACTTTTGTTTGTGTATGGTGCTGTATTGTGGGATTGTTAGTTCTCCGTTCTGTGCATGCTTTTGTGTTGGGGTACATGCAGGGCTGGGAGGGGTGTCCACGCATTGGTAAAGCATGCAGGGCTAGGCATTGGGGTTAGTCATATGTGTGGGTGCAGTGTGTGGGATGGAGTAGAGTGATGGGAGTGAGGGTGAGGGGGTTTGGTGGCAAGCAGGTATGGGGGGGTGATAAGTAGTAAATATTGACTCACCAGTGTCCAGTCCTCCGGCAACTCCAGTGAATCCCTCAGGATGCAGTATTACCAAGACTTGCTCCTCCCATGTTGTCAGCTGTGGGGGAGGATGTGGGGGTCCACCGCCAGTCCTCTGTATGGGGAGCTGGTGCCTTGCTGCCACAGAACGTACCTTCCCCCGTAGGTCATTCCACCGCTTCCTGATGTCCTCCCTTGTTCTTGGATGCTGTTGCACGGCGTTCATCCTGTCCATGATTCTCCGCCATAGTTCCATCTTCTATACCTGTGCTCCAAACAGCTGTGGCTCTACCCTGACTATTTCCTACACCATGACCCGCAACTCCTCATCAGTGAAACAGGGGTGCCTCAGTGGGGAAATGGATGTTGTGTGGTGTGTGTTGGTGAGAGGGTGTTGAGTAATGTGGTGGTGTGTGGGATGGGATGTGGGGTGTGTGACGGATGTGTGGGTGTTTGTGGTGTGTGTGTGTCTAGTTGTCTCAGTGGTCTTGATTTCAGTCTGGTGGCAATAATTGGTGTTCGTAAAGGGGTGTGTGTAATGTGAGTGTGTGTTTTATAGTGCTGTGGGTGAGTGGGTGTGGTGTGATGTGTGTATCAGTGTCAGGTGTCCATTCTGAGCGCCCCAGTGTGTACCACCAATGGTTTAGCGCAATTGTATGTCCGCTGTGGTGATTCTTGGGTCATAATGTGGTGGGCGTTGTTTTGTTGGCGTAGCAGTATGGGTGTTCGTACCGACACCTTACCACTGACCTTTGCGCTAGCAGATTTGTGTATGTGGCAGTATTCTGTCGGATTGGTGTGTGTGTGTGTCATAATATGGCAAACTGATATCCGCCACCACAGCGGTATGTTGGCGGCCGTCACTGCGGCGGTAAGCGGGATTTATCCCAATGTCATAATGAGGGCCATAGTCTACATTAATTGCAGTCAGGGAAGTGACAACAGTTAGGGGGTGCACCACTCCGAGACACTCAGTAAGACACAATGAGTACAAGAAGTCCAATACTATTGAGCAAATAATGGCGCAAAGCTTCTATTAGTTTCTTCCCAAAGGCTTGAATTTCATCAATTTCATGAAATGAAGCAGCCAACGCGTTTTGCCCTATACAAAAGGGCTTCTTCAGGGCTTAATGCGTAGCTGTATTTTAACATCTATCGAACACGCTGGAATAATTTAATAACTACAGCCTTCAAATAGTGCACTCTGTGGGAGCGACACGCAATGTACCATCGGCATCAGAGATAGTCCAGTAAACGTCTTCCAAGAAACCAAAAGTTTCTAATGCCTCCATTAAATCGGCTTCAACGCGGAGTCAAAAAAACTCGTAGTTTCCACGAGCTCTCCTCCCCATCTCTTCCCATCGTATCACGTCCAGTGTAAGCGTGGATCTCGTATCTTTGCCGTAGCTGAACACGCTGGGCTCACAACGACTCCGTCGACTTGGCTCATTTATGCTTGTTCGCCATCTTTCCAGATACAGGTTACTAGTACTAATACTAGTGGAAACTACAAGGTTTTTTGGACTCCGCGTTGAAGCCGAGTTAATGGAGGCATTAAAAACGTTTGGTTTCTTGGAAGACGTTTACTGGACTATGGGGGTCATTCTGACTCCCGCCGGGCGCGGTCACCGCGCGCCCGGCGGGAGCCGCCAAAATACCGTACCGCGGTCGGAAGACCGCGGCGGGTATTTTGAGTTTTCCCCTGGGCTGGCGGGCGGCCTTCAAAAGGCCGCCCGCCAGCCCAGGGGAAAACGACCTTCCCACCATGAAGCCGGCTCGTAATCGAGCCGGCGGAGTGGGAAGGTGCGACGGGTGCTACTGCACCCGTCGCGTATTTCACTGTCTGCTATGCAGACAGTGAAATACAAGTGGGGCCCTCTTATGGGGGCCCCTGCAGTGCCCATGCCATTGGCAGGGGCACTGCAGGGGCCCCCAGGGGCCCCGCGACACCCCCTACCGCCATCCTGTTCCTGGCGGCCGAACCGCCAGGAACAGGATGGCGGTAGGGGGTGTCAGAATCCCCAAGGCGGCGCAGCATGCTGCGCCGCCTTGGAGGATTCTGACGGGCAGCGGAAAACCGGCGGGAGACCGCCGGTTTTCCTGCACTGACCGCGGCCAAAGCGCCGCGGTCAGAATGCCCTAAGGGGCACCGCCAGGCTGTTGGCGGTGCTCCCGTGGTCGCTGGCCCTGGCGGCCACCGGCCGCCAGGGTCAGAATGACCCCCTATGTCTGATGCCGATGGTACATTGCGTGTCGCTCCCATATAGTGCAGTATTTGAAGGGTGTAGTTATTAAATTATTCCAGCGTGTTCGATAAATGTTAAAATACAGCTACGCATTACGCCCTGAAGAAGCACTTTTGTATAGGGCAAAACGCGTTGGCTGCATCTTTTCATGAAATTTATGAAATTAAAGCCTTCGGGAAGAAACTAATAGAAGCTTCGCGACATTATTTGCTCAATAGTATTGGACTTCTTGTACTCATTGTGTCTTACTGAGTGTCTCGGAGTGGTGCACCCCCTAACTGTTGTTGTATCGTCGGTGTGTTCTCTCGCCCCTCAGGCACTTTTTTGCAGCAGGGGCCGTGGTGGAGTTGCACACCATAACAGTCTGCATCCGTCATCATCGCATACACCTTGATCTACTGGGCACTAATAGGGATTGATGCATTCTCTTTGGGCTTGCTGCATTTTGTTCTTATAGTATGCAGTCCGGGAAGTGGCCCATTGTATCTATCTGGGATGTAGGACTTTGATATTAGGAGCACTGGCCTTTGTGACAGCCTCTAAGGCTGGAATCGGAGTAACCACATGTTAGAAATTGGGTTTCTGGTTGGTAGGGGTATGCACCCTGTTCAAGCAGGAACCACAATCTTAGTCAGGGTAAGTCACAAACACACCCTAGGGTAATCTAGGCACATCGTCTGGTAGCTCGGCACTGAACAGTCACGCTTAATTTAAGAGGCAATAAGTAAAGTGTTTGTGCAACACTTCAAACAGAAAAACAGTGAGAACACCACACAAAAAGAGACCACATCTAGTTACAAAAATAAAACAAAACCAACATGACAAAATTTAAATAGGTAGAAGTTAAGATATTAATTTTTAAAGGAAAAACTGTAGAACAGCACTTAGAAACAATAAGAGCCTATTTGGAGTATCTGGACACTCTGGACCGGGCAAAACAAAAGAAAACTTCAGGCCGACCGCAATGGAGTGTGGGCCGGATATAGGGACCCACTTGGGCCTGCTGAAGAAAATAACCTTGAGCCGGGTTGTTCACAGCTGAAGCATTGCGTGCTCCATGCAAAGACAGCTGTTTACAACTCATCGAATGGCTTACAGAAGTCTTGCATTCACTGCCGCTAAAAAAGGCTGCATTCAGTCCATTGAAACATTGGTACTTGAAGGGCAGCTCCCACACTTCATGGATGTAACTGTTTTCCTAATTTCTCTAATCTGCCTGCGGGAATGTGCTATAAACATGAGGTGAATTTTTGTGTTGAAATGGCAAATTGATAACACCGTGTATAAACCAAACCACAGATGGTATTTCTGTCACAGTAAAAGGCAACTTTTCGAACTTCTTAATGTTTAACATTACATAAGTAGCTTTCTCCTTAACCATCATTTTGCTGTTGCTGTGCTAAATTAAATGCTGCAAATAGGTCATGTCCACTGACATGCTGTCAGTGTACGCAACAACTTTTCAGAACCTGTAACATCCAACCTAACTACAACCTAAGTTGACTCTGTCCATGTTGTAAAAAAGACAAATCAGTTTGCATGATGTCTATTGCCGGAGAAATTATGGTGTTGAAAGTGTGAATGCAGTTTGACAAAGTTTTCATACCATTATCTACAATGGCTGGAGCTTTTTGGATATTTTCCTGGTCTATTTACCTTAACCATGCTGCAGCTTCCATGTGTGATGATTTCCGAATTTCATTATAAATTGCACACAGGAAGCGGTTTGTGCGTTGTTTATGTGATCCTAACAAAAAATCTTGTAAATTAGTGTTTTCATTTAGGAGACTATGGTGTTCTTTGACAGCTGCTAATGTGGATGCTTTCAACCACTGTTGACATAATTTCCCCATGCTGTAAGTGGTAACAATACTCAATAATGGAGTGCATGTCAGACATGTAACGAGGTTCAGGTCTACTAATTCTAAAAAAACCCTGGGGAATTTATAAAATATGAGTGACAATCATTGGTGTCCACTGGCCACAATAACCACCTGTTCGGACCTGAAAGTGTTGAGTTAAATATCCCATTCTGGACCCATTCATTGAGCGCTTCTTCAGTGACATCTAAAATCTTTTGCCATTTATCAAATTTTGCTGGGGACGGGATACTGGGTGCCTTCATTTCCTTAACTTTCGCTAAGCCTAAAAAACTCATTTGTTTCACAGTTTCATTTAAAAATATAATATATAATGGAATGAGGCATGCTCTAAACTAAGCTTCCCACTCCTGTATTTGCCAGTTACTCCTTCCCCACATACTCTTTAAGTATATTGACTTCAACCAATGTTTGTAGCCTTCAATAGTCAACTGGGAAACAAGTGCATCAGAAAAAAATCAATTTGGTGTCAGTTAACATGATACTTTGTAACGTCATAGGAGGCAATTTAAAATAATATGACTCAGATTTTTTAACATCATGCCCAGTAAAATATGCAAACTTTTCCAAATAAGTTTAAGAGCTCCTCATCGGTGGAGTTGAACAGTGTTCCCATTGCGTTTCATTAAAAACAGTTCTTGGGGCGATAGCTCTATGTTTAAAGTGATGTAATGATGGTAACAGAGCATTTCACCAGAGTTGGCAGTTGTTTGACAAACATCTTCACTTTCAAATACAGTATAATGATCAAGCTCAGAAGGCATAGAATCAACTGTTTTCACATCCCAATCATCAGAAACAACCCCTGGTGTTATCACATAATTAATTGAAACTTTAAACACATATGGAATTTGAATCACTTCTGTGGGGACGCATATATTAAAAGGTACTTTATACCAAGCAATCTCATCAGGAAAGACATATAGCTTAAATGTTCACTAGGAACAAATCTATTCGGACCCTGTGAGAAGACAGGTTTGGTTTTAATGCCTCCTCCACCAGTTCGACAGCAGATAGTTCAGGAAGATAGTGACCATGTATCAGTAAACAATTTATTGTGCAAACGGATGCTTCAGAGCATGGCAGAGGGGCAGTCTTAGCATGTCTAAATAACCAGTGCCTAGAACAACCTTCATTAGTAGGCAGTAACTTCCACAGGAACTGAGGTAGAGTGCCATTGAAAGAGAAGCTTTTGCTGTGGTCTGGACACTGAAGAAGTTGAGAGCAAACCTGTTTGGTACTCTCTTCCTGGTTTAGATAGACCACAGGCCCCTTAGATGGCTCATGCCAATGAGGAATGAAAATCTCCAACTGTTGAGGTGGTCCTTCTCCCTACAGGGAATGGACTTTGCGTTGGAACACCATCTGGGGTCGGGCCACACCAATGCTGATGGTCACTTCAAGTTTTCCTGCATTGGTGAAGAGAACTCCCAAGGGGTTGGGAAGCTCTGCCCACTTTCAGCTGAGGGGGACACATGTTAGACCTGACAGCCTTAAGGTGGTCTTACCCCCAAATGCTTGCCTACCTCCTCCATTTTCTGACCTCGTTTTTACTGGCTTTTGGACTCTGCACTTTACCACTGCTAACCAGTGCTAAGTTGCTTGTGCTCTCTCCCCTCAATCATGGTAACACTGGATTAACCCCAATTGGCATTTTTACTTTACTTATAAGTCCCTATAAAGTGCACTACATGTGCCCCAGGCCTGTAAATTAAATTCTACTTGTGGGTCTGCAGTACAGATTGTGCCACCCACTTAAGTAGTCCTCTAACCATGTTTCAGGCATGCCATTGCAGAGCTTGGGAGTGCAGTTTTACACTGCCATGTCAACCTAGCAAAACCACCCTTTTGCACAATGTTGATGGACGGCGGTGCACCATACCCGAGATGCACTGTCATTCAGGGAAAGGGTGATGAAACATAATCCAGTGCAACATTTTTTTGTTTTAATCTACTTATCCATTGATTTCTCATTGTTGAACATCTCTCATCGTCCTTTCGCCTAAATGATTGTGCATCTCACATCTGGTGCTCCGCAGTGCACCAGTATTGTGTCAGAATCTTGGTGTGTGGAGCAGCACACTTACAGAGGCTGCACATCAAAATTAGCCTGTGAGAACCAAAGAAATTGATGAATAATTTGGTTTAAGGTCTTAATAGGTTTGCATTCTACCAATTATCTATTAAGTAGAAAACCACCCTTTTGCCAGTCCCAAACCATCTCTTTTAAGGTCGAGCCTATGCAGTGCATGTGCTGTCTATTTGAGACATGCTGCATCTACTTTATGGGGTTTCATCACACCCATCGCTTTTTATTAGTTCCTTCTTGTTCCCTTCTAAATTCCTTTCTATTCATTGGTGAAACATTGCTATTTGTCCTGCCTTGGATGCATTTCTCACTTTCATGGTGACTGCCTCTGTTACATATCCGTCTACTCTTTTATTTATGGATTTTTGGAGCACCCTTTTTTCTTTGTTCACCTGTACTTGTTCATGATGGACTTCTTTGTTCAACTTTTGCTGTAGTACTGCATTGTTTCCTTTCCGTATTTTGTTTTGCCAGAGTTCAACCATTGCGCAGTACGGTATTGTTTCCTTTCCGATTTTGTCTCAATATTATTTGAATTTATTTGTTACGATCTGGGAAAGCCAATGCTGAGACTCGAACGAGTGTCCCAAGTCCCAATGTCGGCAGCTCTGTATGTTGCGCCACATTTTTTATTTTGTTTCAATATTGTTTCATTTTATTTGTTACGATTAGGGAGAGCCAATGCAGAGACTAAAACCTGGGTCTCCAGATTCAAAGACGGCAGCTCTATATGTTGCACTACATTTCCTATTTTGTTTTTATATTGTTTCATTTTATTTGTTACGCTCAGGGAAAGCTGACACTGAGACTTGAACCCAGTTCCCCAATCCCAAAGTCAGCAGCTTTGTATGTTGTATCACATTCAACACCTCCCACTCCCTCTTGTGACTGGTGCTTATCCCGGTCCCTCACCCCTCCCACCACGTTTCTTGTTGCTCAACTGCTGACAACATTGTGCGTGGCAATTTCCAATCTTTGTGTGGGTTAGAGGAAAGTAGTAACATACATTGCTTTACAAGAGAGGTGTGCACTCTGCAGTGCTATCCACGCTGGGGCTTGGAAAGTCCATCCTACTCGTGACTGCTAGGTTGATGCCTCTGCCACCACAATCAGCACTGCCCTCTCCCCACCTACATCCCATCCAGAATCAGGTAGCAGCAGGGCATTATCTTGGCCTTATCCTGCACATGTTCATGAAGGGCTTCTTTGTTCACCCGATCCTGTATGCTTCAAAAAGGGACTTTAACCATTTCCATAGTACGGCATTATTTCATTTCTGTATTTTGTTTTGATTTGCCATCGTTCAACCATTGCCGTAGTACTGCATTGTTTCCTTTCCTATTTTGTTTCGATATTGTTTATGCAGCTATATATAATCATGTATATTTACTCTCTGTACTGTAGTCAAATTCATTTCATTTTTGGTTCATAAGCTGCAGGTGCTCTAGCAGTTTGTGCCCGCTGTATTTCAGTGCAATCAGTGCCCTGCAAAAACTATGGCTGCACTGACGTTATGAAACATTGTGGAATCTGCACAAGTTTAAGAGTGTGAACAATAAAGATAAAAGGAATCATCTGTAATGCAGGCAGAGAATGTTAATATATGTGCAATATTTGGTAACCATCCATCGCATCAGTGTCATAACAAGATGCATTGGTTTATTTGAAGCACACTACATGACCCAGTGTGAAGTAATTGTATAGCTCTTCAATTCCTTGCGGCACAGCACACAGGATAATGTGCTGGATGGTTAAACGTAAGGCCCCCAAGGCAAGACCTATTGGCTAAGCCAATGCTTGTTATACCTGTGACACCCCTAAGGTAGGCCCTGGATAACCCAAACGGCAGGGTACAATGTATATAAAAAGACATACATATACACTTAAGTTTTACATGTACTGGCAGTGGAAAGCTCCCAAAGTTGTTTTTCACTGTAGCAAGGCCCATCTCTCCCATAGGATAACATTGGGATTACTTTATTACATCATAGAAGTGTAATTCACAATCTGGGAGATATAAGTTTGTCAATTTTTTTGACTCTGGACTCAAACTCAAATTTAAAATCCAAACTTATGCTGAAATTGGATTTAAAATTTCAGTTCTGAAAATGCATTTTTTAGAAAGTTGGCACTTTCTTACTTTAGGCATTTAGGGCCAGGTGTATCAAACTATTTTGCATTTGCAAATGGTGCGAATCACAAAATTTCACCATTTGCGAATGCAAAATAGCGTACCATGATGTATGAATGGTATTCGCAGTGCAATTTGAAGGGATTGCTAAAACAACAATTTCCTAAAATTGCGACTCAATTTTGCGAATCGCAAATAAGGAATCACAATTTAAATGTATGAACCAATCGCAAATTGCAAATATGGTCACAAAACAGGCATTTTGCATGTACAGTTTACCACCAACTCAAATCAGGTGGTAATCAGTTGCAACCTATAAAAAGAGGTCCAGAGTGTGTCAGCCCTTTTCAATAATGGCTGCACTCTTCGGGATGATTAGGGGGATGAGGATCCTGGCAGGTTTGAGGAGAGGGAAGAGGACACAGGAACGCATTTTCAGAGTGCGCATGTCAGTCATAATGTACTTTTATCATTTCTCAGTTCACAGTTATCATTTTTAGTAAACATTTTCCCTGGCATAGTTTCTCTAATTGTATTTTGTATTGTCCCTCTATTTGGTTTTGCACAATACTTCAATTTTTGTTGTAGGTGTACTGTTGTGTAGCATGGAAATTGTGGCATGGACTATTTTTCACAGTGCATGGTAACATTGTAGTTATCTAAGGGACAATTGTACATGCACATATGGTGATTCAAATCATTACTGACCTTACCTTTGCTGGTGCCCGGTGTGAATGAGGTGTCTATGTCAGTGACACCACTGACAGCTTCAAGCTTCAGTGTTGATTCCACAATGACCTCCAAGGGGGTGGACGGTGTTTGAGTGGATGGTCCTCCACCAATGCTCCTTGCCTCCTTCAGCCTGCTTGCTATCCTTTCCTTGGCATGTGACCGAACGTTGTACCAGTGCTTGCAAATCTCCGCAGTCATACACTGCGCAACACCCACTGCGCTGGTTTTAGCATGGATGTCATTCCACATTTTCCTCTTCTCACTTTCTGGGACATGGAGTGGGTTTTTGTCAAATAATCTGTCATGGTTCTTGACCACAACTTCTGTGAGCACCTCCAATTCCTGCTCACTGAATTTGAGTTCTCTTTCTTCCTCCTGTGTACTTGCTATTCCCTTCAGTGGCCATTGTGTCTTATGGTCCTGTCTGACTCTCCTGAGTCCCTCCCTGGTGCTGTGCTGGGTATGTCTGTCTGCTACTGTGACTGAGGCTTCTGGAAACAGCATGCACCGACTCACTTCCTGGTTGTGATGTCATCATGCTGCTCCAGAATACAAAATTCGCTATTTGCAATTACTAAATACAGATTCGCTTTATTACCGTATCGCTATTTGGTACCCGTTATTTGCGATTGCGATTTTTTGGGAATCGAAAAATATTTTATGACTGCCTTGTGACATCACATTTTGCAACTCCCAAATAGCGATTCGGTGAAAATCACTATTTCGGATTTGCAATTGCAGGGCTTCATACATATGGCCCCAAATGCTTACTGCCTGCCTCTAACCACACATCTTAGGTGGGTGACAGGTGGGCTTTGTGCTTTCCCTCTAGACAGCCACATACAAAGGGACCTTAGGTGTGACTAATGGGCCATCCACAGCCTGATGGGTCATCCTCAGCAGGATGGGAGAGACGAGCTGATACTTACACCTGAATGGGCTGTGTCCACAAAGGGCTGCATAGTGGTAGTGACGGGAGGACCTCTGTGCACTTCAAAGACCTTTCTCAGAAGTCTCCCCCACTTCAAAGGAACAACTGGGTATAGGTTCTGGACCACGGACACCAACACTTTAGTACACTTCTGGACCTCTGGATACTCTGCCAGGAAGAAGGATGCTATGCTGATAAAAGGACTTCCACTCTACTGGGCTGCTACCCTGCTGGACCCCTGCTCTGCTGTGCTGACCTACTGCCTGCTGCCCTCCTTGCCTGAGAATGAGAAGGACTGAACCTGCATCTCTCCAACCCAGAACCAAAGTGACTCAAAGGGCTTGCGGGCTTGCAGGCTTGCCTCCTGTTTTCTTAAGTCTCAGGTACACAAAAAAACCTCCAACTCACCTGCTACAGCACCTGGCCTCTGCCAACTGTGATTCTTACACTGCCAAATGGTACCAATCCAGTCCTGTGCCCTTGGTAGTGGGTATAAAGTGCTGTTCCAGTCAGAACCAACATATTGCTGCCACTGCACAGATTGGAACAGGTGCATCACCCCTGTTGCATGGATCTCGACTCAACACATCACCTCGCCAGCGTGGATTGACCTCACTGCATAGCTTTAGGAACCACTGCACCCCAGGCCCGATGCAATCTCTGCTGTTATGTGGATAAAATCGGTGCACTTTTGCCACTACATGGAAAGGACCTACACATTGCCTCCATTGTGGGGATCGACACCGACGCATTGCTTCAGCCTTCCACACACATCCTCAACGTCAACACAACCAGGATCAAAGTACTTTGTTTCAGCTTCCCAAGAGGGTCCCTGTATCCAGCCTGCACTCCTTCGCGGTCAGCCTGAACTTTTGACTTTGCCCGGTCTAGTGCGACCAGATGTCTCATAGAGGTGCTTATTGCTTCTAAGCACAATTTTAGAGTTTATTATTTAAAAATTGATATCTTAACTTCTACTTATTGGATTTTTTTGTAATGATGGTCTTATTTTACTTATTAAATTAAGCTGCAATTTTCTAACCTAGTGTTGAATCTTTATGTGGTGTTTTCACTGTTTTACTGTTTGAAGTGTTGCACAAATACTTTACACATTGCCTCTTAAGTTAAGCCTGAGTCCTCTGTGCTAAGCTACCGGAGGGTGTATACAAGTTAACCTAGGGTGTGTTTGTAACTTACCCTAACTAGGATTGTGGTTCCTGCTTGGACATGGTGCCTACCTATGCCAACCAGAAACCCCTTTTCTAACAGCACAATTATGCGTTTCACATGAACCAAAGGTCTTTACTTTATGACAGCCATCTGAACTGCAGTTAGTATTTCTTCAGTGGATGCGAATCGCATTTGCTATAGAATATAATTGTGATTTGTTCAATGAGTATTGCGTCACCCTCATTAAACATGACGTGTATAATCAGGAGAACCTGCAATTATATGGATCACTAAATGTGTTATATTGACACTTGTGTGGAAGTGTCTAGATGCAAGCATGTCAGTCTGTAGTGGCCTGAGAATTGGTGTGTGTTCTAATGTTCAATGTGTACTGGAGAAATAAGGGAGAACTAATCATATATTGGTTTTATGCGTTGTGGATAATCTGGTATTTATGTTCTACCAAAATTAAGAAAACCTAAGAATGATTCTAATTTTTTAATAGTGTTTGGAAAATATAAGAGAGCACATTTCTCTAAGAAATGTGCTGCAAGGCATTTGCCTTCATTCGATAATTTGTATCCTAAAAACAGGACACTGAGAAAAGCAATTTTTGTTTTCTTGAAGTTCAATTTATAGCCATGCTCAGCAAATCCCTGAGACAATGCGATCTACTCTAGCTAAGTATGTATTTAAGTCATCACCCATGAGGTGTATATATGTGTGTGTGTGTGTGTGTGTGTGTGTGTGTGTATATATATATATATATATATATTTTTTTTTTTTTATATATATATAAAATAATCAATATAGGACAATGCCTCTGGGCTAATAAAACGTTGAATATATGTTACTTGGGCAGCAAACAGCCCAGGGCTGTTCTTACACCCTTGAAGAAGCCAGCAAAAATGCCTTTGGCCCCCTAAAGTGCTGAACACGGTTAGATCACTACTTTCAGGCACTATATTTGACTGAAAAAAACACTGGAAATATCCAAGGTTGTTTTAACTTTTTTACAGACAATATTGTTCATTAAAGCCGTACTACGTGAGTTTTGAATTGAAAATGTGTGTGTATGACTGGTTAAATGTCTGTAGTCTAAGACTATCCGGTAGGATTGATCTGGTTTAGCTACTGGAAATAAAGGGGTATTCATAAGAGACACACAGGGTTCAATCACTCCTTAGTAATCTAGCTGTGAAAGAATGTCCCTTACAGGAGCTTTTGCTTCATGTTTTCTGGGGTATTGTGGTTGCACTTTCGGGTTGAAACTGATGGAAATAATGTGATAAGGCCAATCCTTTTCCCAGCCTCCAGGAGTGAGGTGCAATGCCAGGGCTTGTGCAAGAGACCATTCTGCAGCACACGCTTATTTAACCTCTTCAGGGACAAGAATGGAGAAAGATAGTAAAATTACATCCTCTCCTTTTGGGACTGTTGTAACAAATTTCGGCGGCCACACGACCTCAGCTAAGAGAATGTCATAGCTAAGTGTCATATTTTCTCAGAATATTACTTTAGTATGCATTATGTCACCCTCAATTTGTATATTTAATTTGTTGAGTCAGTCAGGAGGTCTAACCCACTGATCTGGGGTTTCAACTTCAATAAAGTTGTTCGTTGCTTTCACATCCCGAAACTCTTGAAAATTCTGGTGATCTAATATGACCTCTGTTGCACTGTCTAGCTGTATCACTGCCCATGTCTTGTCCTGAAGGAGGGTTCTCAATATGTGTGGCATCTTTAGCTGACATACCCACCACTTTCATTTTTTTTTAATTGGGGTTTTTGTTTTGGAAGTTTCTCTTCCTTTTTTATGATGACGTCAGATGAGCGCTGTGTGTCCTTTTTCTAGATCTGTACATAGTGTGCATAAGTCACCCACATGTAGCAGTGCTAAGTTTAGATATGGTGTGTAGCCGGCTGAGACTGGCCATGTTGCCCCATCATTGCTTAGGGTACCCAGACTAATATTTTGTATTTCATGTGAAAGGGCCAATTTTTATGTTCCTGGTATGTTAATGTTGTTTCTAAACCATTATAAGCTCTGTATTGGCCTGGTATGGCAACTTCAGTGTATGTGTGAAATGTCTGTGTGTTAGCATCAACTGTAGGAAAAGGGACCCATGAATAAAAAAACTTCAGTTTTATAAGCTTTGTGAACCACAACCATGAAGATAACATCTCGAACAGTAGGTAGACCATGTAATGTTAAATGTGTTGCAACACCATGTCTGCAATTAGCAGGTATATTAATAATGTGCTATTTTAATGAATGAAAGTATTATAGTAGGTTATCCTTTTAAATGTTCAAGCTTGAACAACACACAGGCAAAGATAGGTAATACCGATAATGGTGTGGAGGATTAATCCCTGACACCGTGGAAGTCTCCATTTTACAGGTGAATAGGGGACCATGGGCACACACAAGTACTGCTCAGGAGACCTGTTAAATACATACCTGACCTAGAACATTGATAGTGCCATGCTATATGGTTCCCACAAAAGGTAGGACTATGTCTTAGGAGAAAAGACCTTCAAGATGCAAGGACTAAGTCTGTCTACACCATCAGGAAATGTCAGCCTAATTCCTAGCTAGCTCATAGTGATTCACCTGAACCCCTAACCTTGGGTAACAGATGATTTTGTCAACCTCAAACATGACCACTCTGATTCCGAAGAAAATTTTGGAATCAGATCTTATCCTTTGTTTTGTTTACTTATGCATGCATAAGGTAAACACGAGAAAGATAGGAATAAAGGTTTTCAAACATTTATTGAAATAATCGTATTCTTGCACATATAGACTAAGCTGTGATTATTAGGCAGATGAAACAATGCATTTTAACCAGCATTACCAACATGCAAAACAGAATAAACAATCCAATCCAACCAAGGCAATCTTATTTCTCTATATTCCCACTTACCAATACTCTGAAAGCATTGCATGTGTACCCTCTGCCAGAACTCTAAGGATAGCCTAATCCCCCATACCGGGATAGCCTGGGCCAGGGAGATGGTCTAGAGGAGAGCTGGTGATCCTTCTTTGCAAGATGAAAGGTCATCTTCAGCAGAGCTGCATATCGAACACAGGATCTGTTCAGGACAATAACGGCCAGAGTGCGCCTCTGACCCATGTAGGGCAGTGTATCATTTTCTCCATAGCTGTGTTAGAGGCACAGCACTGATGTAATGATATGACTTGGTTTCAAGAGCTGCCTCCAAACAGACAATGCAAGCATTAGGATATCTTGTTCTATGTTCTTAGCATTGAACAGAGTGTTCAGATTACATAATATTACTGCAAATGTTAGAAACATTGTCATGAGTGCTGTAATATCTGGGGTAATAAGCATTGCATGGCATTGACGCGAGGTATAGTTACTGTAGGGAGCGTGTTATAGTTACTTGAAATAACTAACTATAACAGGTGAATTTCTATATTTTTGTACGTTTAAAATGCGAGCCTAACTATAACGTCCCTGTAACCTTTGTTTTTTTAATTAATTTCTATGTTTTTTAATTCTATTTCTCAACTATAATGTTCCTGTAACTTTTGGTTCTTTCAGTGAATTTCTATTTTTGTTTTTAACATAAAGTAATTTAAATTACTATACGTTAATCCAATCAATGCCCATCCGGCATTCGGCTGTGCACAGCAGAGGTTGGCCACAGGGCCTGGAAATGCAGCTCCTTGGGTGCATGAGCCTGAATGACAGTGGGCATGGAAAGAGATGAAAACTTCACTTCCACCAAGCGGGAGCAGTTTTAACGCTCCCACTTGCTTAGTTGAAGAGTTATGTTTGCTTTTGCTAGGTGATCCTCGTTTGATTCTGCACAGGTCGGCAGTGGTGGTGGTCCCTAGTCCCCCTTATATATATATATATATATATATATATTATTTTTTTTAAAGTTTATTTTGCCCTCAGGGATGTGGTGGTCCCCAGGGCCTGGGGAAGTCTGCAGGGCCCTCCTATTTCTTCTTTAATATGTAACCACAGGGAGGTGGTGGTCCCCGGGGGGGGGCAACAGGGCCTCCACTATTCATTTAACTTTGTAGCCCCGGGGAGGTGGTGATCCCTGGGGAGAGTCCATGTGCTCCCCACTGGCATATTTATGACATTTTGCTCTGGGAAGGTGGTGGTCCCCGGGGATTTTTAGAGCTCTAGGAGGTAGGCGCCGTGCACTCCCTCTTAATTTTTAATACACAATTATGCCCCGGGTACCTGACCCACCAAAAACAATATTGAAAGCAAGCGTCGGCAGCTGTGCTAATTTTTTTTTAAATCACTGTGAAATTCAGGAATATTCCCGAATTTCACCATGATTTTTTTTATTGTTTTAATTGTATTGCCCTGGCAGGGCCCCAGCTAGGGGCCCAGGGTGTTCCTACCCTACATCATCCATTGTTTTAATCTTTTGTTTGGTGACTCGACTTAAGACAAGTCCAAAAATGTCTGCCAACACTTCCTGTTTGAAATGTTGGCAACCAACCAGATCTCCGCACAAGATCTGGAGAATTCGCGAAGGGTTTGCGCCTCTAGATATACACATTTTTGTGTAATATTTCAAAAACTACTGAATGGATTTACACCAAATCAAAAAAGGGTTATTTCTGGACCAAGAGCCAAATTTGGTGTAATTCTATCCAGCGGTTCAGACTGCAGTCTTGTCTAAAATCTCTATGGGAATTAACATGGAAAAAAACACTTTTTTTTACCCCCCTTTTTCTCAACCCCCACTTGATAGATCACCCTGAAACTTTCCATTCACAAGACGATCCAACATGACACTTTTTTGGGAACATTTAGTGGAGATTTGTCAAGCGATGCCAAAGATACAGACAAATCAAAAACTGCAGTAGGTAAAATGTGTGTGTGTATGTATATATATATATATATATATATATATATATATATATATATAAAATAAAACCATATAACTTCCCCTCTAACATTAACGTTGTGCAACTATCAGAAGGTGCATTGTGAACCTACATGGAATGGCAAATACTACGTTTGTCTACACTTTTACATCTAGATAACTCATACCTAATGAATGTCCTGATGGCACTTCATCCCTTAAATTACATATGAAATACATACATTTAAAATCTCCTGATAGCAACTGTGAAATTTTGGTTGACTTAGACTCTAGATAGTACATGGGAAATCATTTTCATGACAGATTCATTTGCCTTCTGAAAGAGTGTGCTTGAAGTTCTAGATAAAAAAGTACATGTAAATTTGATTTTGGAAACATTTTTGCAGGTCCTTTAGGGGCAGCTATAGTTGTGTCATGGGGGTTGTCAGAATGTGTGCAATGCAGCATCTGATACACCTGGGATTTTGGTTAAATGAAATCCAATCTGTTCTGCAGTTCTTTAGAAAACGTTTCTACTTCTGCCAAGATTCACAAATGATATTAGTAAATCCTCAACGATTGTAGTACTCATACAAAAGGGTGCCAATGCACTACTTTGGAAAATTCACAAACATTCCAGATAGTGTGCATAGAAAGGGCTCAGGTTTCCAGGAGTAAAACTTGTAGCATCAATTCATATGTTGCTTGGCTCCAAATTCACGAATGCCTTCACATAGACAGTATACAATTACGCATTGAGGAAATTGTGCCCGATCTGCTGTTGTGCATTTTTTCTGTTCTTTTTTCCACATGTAACACATTTTCCCCATGGGGAACCCCTGGAAGGGTAGTTGTTCTAGCCCTTTGCAGGAGTAAAACTGTTTCCAGGATGGGTGCGTTTCGGATCATAGTTTGTGAATGGCAACACAATTTACGATTGAGGATGGTCAAGAACTTTCAAGATTATCCACACCCTGAGCCACCTAGTCTCCACCCTTTGTGTGTGGTATTCGCCTTTCAGAAATCCATCTGAAGCCCTTGCAGACGTATAATGACGCAGATATATGTTTACAGGCGAAACCAGCCTTTTGAATCAAGGCTTGACTTCTATTTATGTGTCATCATTCAAAACAAAAACTAACAAGTAGCTGTAAATAACAAAAAAAAGATGGAAAAATGCTAAAATGAATTGTATCAAATATACCTCGTCTTGAGATAGGCCAATATCGGTCATGAATGGTTTGTTCTGCAACATTCATTAGTAGCCACTGCTGCCGGCGAAGTTTTAATAAATCCTTTACTCTGCAATAATTGCTACAAAAGTACATTTGTCTGGATTGTTTAACAGTGCAAATTGCTCATTATGCCCCTTTTCCAGGTCTTTTATTGAAATACAAACACGAAGTAACGTTTGTGCTGCCGCAGCGGATTTTTTACACCACAGAATTAAGAATCAGGTTTTGGATAATTGGTGCTCTTGGCGATGTTTGATAATCCCCAAGGGATGAATTCGCTCACATCGTATTCCCTAACTGGAAATAACAAGGAAAGTACTGGAACAGCACAAAATTGCATCAGGGGCTCTAATGTGCAGAGCTCCCACATCTGCTTTATACAGTCCCAAATAAAGATCTTTTCTAATTGTTAGCAATCATTATCGGACACATCACTTCCCATACGTGTTGACAAAGCACAAAGCTGCTTTGGTTCAGGAGGCTGAAACTCACTGGACACAAGAACTTAACACTGATGCAGGGTGATTGTACACTAACGTGTTCATCAACTAGCCACTGCAACAAGCATTTGCAAAGCCATTAGGCCTTGCCTTTGAGACCTATTGGCTTGGCAATGATTGTTAGCCATGCTGCAGAGCATCTGTGATGGTGTGCAGCAGAGGTAAATAAGTAAAAAGCTATAAGCCGCTGCTTTCTTTTTATTTGCTGACTCAGTCAGGTCCCATACAGGAGGTAAGCTATGCAGTTGCAGAGAAACCTCTGGAGCTAGTTGTGTTTCCTTAGCTCAAAACAGGAGGTCAGTCACCGACCTCTGGAATCAATTCAGCCTGGGATGAAGGATGTAGTTCCTGTCTTCCTTCTCAGACAGCAGGGCTTAACCAGCAGAATAGTCCTTGTGTCATATCCACCGATCCAGGAATGAAATGAAATGAAGAGAGGGTCCCCATTTATATCTGGTACTCCCTGAGAGAAGTGGAAGAAATTTCTATAGTATTTCCCCTCCAGATGTGTCTCCAATTTCCTTCCTCCCTGTCCTGGTCCCAGTCTGTGTGCAGGCACTACAAGCTAGTGTGAGGTCCTTTGTGTGTGAGCTGAGGTAGGGTCATTGATGTGCAAGTGTGACAGGACAGTTCCACCCTCTCATCAAGTTAGGATGGCCCATCCTGCAAACATCCAGACCCCTCCATTATGTGGCTGTCTAGGAGGAATACAGAAAGGCCAACTACCAACAACATCAAGTCAATTGGCTCAGAAAACAGGCTGCATGCACCAAATGGTTAGGACAGGAAAATGCCAACTTTCTAAAAGTGGCATTTTCAAAATTGTGATTTTATAATCCCACTTTACCTTTAAAGAGGATTTTAAATTACAATTCCTCAGACACCAAACATGACATTCCTAACTGCTTCCAAACAAAAAGTATTTCTTATTAAATGTAAAAAGGAACCCAATGTTATCTGATGGGAGAGGTAGGCCTTGCAATAGTGGAAACAACAAATTTGAGGTATTTTTTTCTAACAGGACACATAGGCCCATATTTATACTTTTTGACGCTAAACTGCGCTAACGCAGTTTAGCGTCAAAAAGTTTTGCGCCGGCTAACGCCATTCTGAAGCGCCATGCGGGCGCCGTATTTATTGAATGGCGTTAGCCGGCGCAAGCAGACCGGCGCTGCCTGGTGTGCGCGAGAAAAACCACGTACACCAGGCAGCGCCGGCGAAGGGGGAAAATGGCGCATGGGCGTCTTAAAATGGGGCAAGTCAGGTTACGTCGAAAAAATCGTCTTAACCCGACTTGCGCCATTTTTTAACGACGCCCATCCCCCATCAACATGACTCCTATCATTGTAAAGATAGGAGTCATGCCCCCTTGCCCAATGGCCATGCCCAGGGGACTTCTGTCCCCTGGGCATGGTCATTGGGCATAGTGGCATGTAGGGGGGCACAAATCAGGCCCCCCTATGCCAAAAAAAATTATTTAAAAAAAATAAAAAAATACTTACCTGAATGTCCCTGGGGTGGGTCCCTCCAGCCTTGGGTGTCCTCCTGGGGTGGGCAAGGGTGGCAGGGGGGGTCCCTGGGGCCAGGGGAGGGCACTCTGGGCTCATTTTGAGCCCACTTGTCCCTTAACGCCATGCCTGACCCAGGCGTTAAAAAGCGGCGCAAATGCGCCGTTTTTAGCCACGCCCACTCCCGGGCGTCTCTTTTGCCCGGGAGTATAAATACCACGTAAAGGCCTGGGAGTCATTTTTTAGACGGGAACGCCTCCCTTGCATATCATTAACGCAAGGAAGGGGTTCACGCTAAAAAATGACGCACATTCCGGGAACTTTGGCGCTATACGCCTCTAACGCCATAGTATAAATATGGCGTTAGTTTAGCGTCGAATTTGCGTCGAAAAAAACGACGCAAATTCGGCGCAAACGGAGTATAAATACGGCCCATAACACTTAAACGTACATGTCCCACTTTTTAGAAACAATGTACCCTGTCCTATGAGTTGGTTAAGGCCTGTTCTAGGGGTCACATACGCATTACAAAGGAAGGTATAGGCCTGGCAAAAGGTTTATTTTGCCAGGCCAAAATGGCAGTTCAAAACTGTGCACACAGGCTGCAATGGCAGGCCTGAGACAGGATTTAAATGGCTATTTAAGTTGATGGCACAATATATACTGCAGGCCAATGAGTAGCATTTAATTTATCAGCCTTTGGTATATGGTGTACAACTATACTAGGGTCCTATAAGTAAATTAAATATGCTAAGTAGGTGTGAGCCAGTTTTACCATGTTTACAGGAAAGCGCAGAAGCACTTTAGCACTGGTTAGCGAAGCCCTAGAGCTAACACAAACAAGTTCAGCAAAACAGGTGAAGTGAAGTCGAGGGCGGCCATGCAGAGTGGGCCAGGTCACATGCACTTCTCAGTACTACACAATAATGTACAAATCTATACAGGATAGCATGTGGAAATACCTATTGTGACCTCTTTCTGACACTGTACAGCTTCAGCAAGCCCTGAATCCTAAACCACAATATCATCCAATATACTCTAGACCCCATGTAATGGGGTATAGTTTCTAAATGTCAGTCCTACTGGCTGTGTTAGTTCTTTGGATCTAAAAGCAAAGGTGCCTGCACCCCAAACTCATAAATCTAAAATCACAATTTACACTTAAAACATAATAGAACATCTCCAAGGGTCACCAATTTGACCTCCTGGGACACTTAGGGCAACTTTAAAACTTTGATAAGTGCTCTTGTTAGGGGGCCAATCCACTTTTGGCAGCCACCTGAACTCTTGGTAGAATGTAAGTAGTGCCTATGCCCTTTCTTGGGCACCAAAATCTACCAAATGTAAAAAAAAAAAAAAAAAAAACATGAAAGGGCTTAAGGGGCAGTCCTTCGTCCCAGGTGATTGGGACTGCAACTCTCCTTTGATACACCACATCCAAGGGAAACACTTTCTTTTCTGTTTTTTCTTCCTTTTAAATGCACCCTGAGAATGTAAAGCATGGCTCACACCACCCAACTCAGACCGTCCAACACAACTTTTTTGTGTCAGAGCAGAGGTAGTATGCTCCTTCCGCTGCCTGCGCTCCCAAACAATTTTGTTCCAGGTTCTCTGGCCCTGCCCGAGGTACTTCAGGGAGCTTAGAGAGGGGGAAACCATGCGTGCCCAATCCTGGCTGGTTCTCCAGGGGACCACATTTCTATCTCCCATTTCTCTGGCTCCAGTGGGCTAATTTTAATGAACTAGGTCTCACTTTGCCCCTGATGGCTGCCTCTAGCCACAAGGAGGGTTTATTTTTGTCATTGTGGTTTCTAAGATTCCCTTTTGCTCCCAGGATCAATTTTTTCTTTGCTCTCACACCATTAAGAGAGAGCACGTGGCCAAGAATCTGTCCTCTGTTTAGTACCTGGGTCCCTATTACACAGAGGGCGCACTTTCTCTGTTTGCACCACAGCGCACTTTAAAACAGGTGCACCAGGCACAAAGAGAGAAAGTGTGCCCTATTGCATTAAATGCACTATCCCCCAGGGCAGCCGCAAACTTGTGCTGCCCTGGGAGCAGCTCATTCAAGTGAAGAAACGGAGCGACATTGAAGTAGCCACTCTGTGTTTCACTGTGCAGGCGGCAACCCGCCTGCACTTTTAGGGGCGATTAGAGATCCCCTTGTAGGTGAGTGCTGTGAGTGACTGCACCCATCTGCAAGGGAATGTCTGGGGGGGTCTATGGGACCCCTTTTCTCCCCTCCAAAGGGCTACCATCAGGAGGCACACTGACAGTGCGCCACCTTTTATGTGGCACACTGTCAGACCTCCACCTGAAAGCTTCTGTGCCTCTGTGCCCACATCTATAATACAGCGCAGAGGCAAATGGGTTCCCTCATTTGCGTGGGGCCCTGCCCCCATGTAACACCCTCTGGTGCTGTATGTGTGTCAGCACTATCTGTAGTTCAGAAAGGGCCGCACAAGTGTCTGTGGCCCATTCTGTAATAGCAAAGTGCCCCAGGGCCACTTTGTATGATATGGCCCCTGGTGTTTTTATTAGCCTTTGGTGACCTCCAGAGGCACCACATAACCCTCAAAGCAGAATCCCCTCCATGCCTGTATTCCTCTGGAACCAAAGTCTCCTCTGTCCACATGCAGGGCACCAGTTTGTTGGCAGACATCAGGCAGTTACTGTACAATTAAGGTTACCCTTTTGTAGGCCCATGCTCAGTGTTACAAGATAGGCATCTCCATCCATAAACCTAGGAAGATATATCATTACTACATCCCTGCCCCAACCTTCCTGCACAGCATTTTGGGACATTACAACATGGTAACTTGAAATGGTCTTTGAAATACCTCACTGGGGAGCCAGAAACAACTTCCCTAACAGCCACAGCTGCTTAGACCCATCACATTAAAACTACAAAGGGGAGCCATTCCTGTGATTGGCTGAAGAGATATATCCTTCTTCCCTTTTTCTCCTTGGGATGAGCCTTCCCAGACCTGGTGCAGTGTAAAAAGTAAACCATACTTGCAAATTCTGACATCTACTGCTAGGAACTGGTGTAATCACTGTTAACTGATCCTAAGCTTTGGTCCTCCTCCTGGTCAGCAGAGCACTTATTTATATCGGATAGGTAAACAAAAGCTAGAATCTAATTCGGAGCTTTGTCAGAGAAATCTTTGTGTGCCAAGCATACAGGTATAGCAAAATGAACTCTAAGGCCCTGATTACGAGTTGGGCAGTTAATTCCGACCTGTGCATAAACCCTTTTGTACGCACTAGTTGAAACTACAAGTTGTTTGGTGTTTAACACATAGATAATTATCGTATGTGTTAAATAACTCAACCATCTGTAAATTTCACCAGGTCAAACCTGCTGAACTTTAACTGGAGAAAACCATATGTTTTTACTGTATCATGCAGAGTTTGGTGCATTAAACACTAAAATTTGTGTGTTATTCCCCAACAAATTGCAATAGGTGGTATTTGCCACACTCAATAAATAACATTCCCTGTGGTATAGTTATTTATATTTTAAAATAAATACCACCTATACTCCTATATTTGTAATCAGGTCCTAAGTCTGCACTTGTAATACTTATCATAATAATGGTGAGTCATCGTAGACCCTAGCCTCACTATGACAAAACTGTACTATGATGTAGATATCACCCAAATTGTACAATAAAGTGAAGCACACACACTTTTCAGTGAAGCACAACAGACTTGAATACCCACTCGCATAAGGTATGCAAAGGTCAGCACAAATTCAAGAAGATTCTCTTCTGTGACAGGCTACCTATACATAGAAACAAGGCCGAGCTGGATGGTAGTCCCTCTCGCTTAGCTCACACATAGGTTCACATGCAACCAACCCTGATCGTTTTACCTCACCTGCACAGCAGCAGACCTTGTTTTAAAACGCAGACACTAGCAGCTAGCACTCCATTCCTAGTCTGTTGTAAACGACCTTACAGTGAGTTAGATTCTGGTAGTGAGACTCACAGCAAAAGTCCAAAAAAAGGGTATTCAAAAAGCAAAAAATCCAGGGGCATAGATAGGTAAAAACCCACTTTCATGTACAACGTAAATGTGATCTGCCAAGCGACAAATGAAAGATGCGGTATGGTGGAAAGTGGAAGATATCTACAGGACCCCATCCCTAAAAAGTATGCCAATCATTGTACAGACATGCAAGTATGGCCTATTTGCCACGTTGTGCCTAGTGGTGTTATAAGCCTCCACCTTAAATGACTACCTAGGTGTGTCCTAAGATGGACTTCACCAACTTCCTGTTGTCTAAAAAACAAAGATGAAATTAGTAATAAGAGTAGGCTTTGTGGGGAACGTAAACTGAAAAACCGTTTTTTGGTGGCAGAATCCCCGTACTAAAGTACTTATTAGAATAAATTCATGCAGAACTAATTTTTTCCCAAGAAACTTTACCACAAAATTTTGAGAAGCAGATTAATTTCACAAACACTTGCCAGTGGAATGTAAGCTGTCAAACTAAAAGAATGAAGACATGGTTAGAGAAACATGACAATGTCACACATATCTGTATAACTGCATGGATGCACACCATGTGCCCATAGCAACAACAACCAACAAATGAGTGAAAAGAACTAGAAATGCAGTAAATTATCAGTTTGCGGGGCTTTTCTACAATATGATGCTACCCTGATAAAACTATCAACTTCCTTTGAAATCCTGACCAGAACCAGACAGCATAGCAGACAACATATTCCATCAGTATGAGGGTCCTGAAGTATGGTTGGGTCACAAACCAATCAGAGTTTTTGTGCACCAAATCATTGGTGATCCATCTTCAATTTGCGATGCGGTGGAGATACTAACCAGTCAATTTTTAAAATGCCCATTCGGGGACTCACAAACACCCCTACCTCAACAATATTTGTGAGGCATGTGTCCTTTTGTGACTCCCTGCGAATTTAAGGATGGATGCCGGTATGGTGACAGCAGATCACTATCCTTGACTTCCCATTCACTTCGTGCCGACATGTTTTTTAAAGCAATCCATGTCCCTTAGAAATACACATGTTTTCAAAACAGAAAAGCATACACTGACCATTCAGTGGTACCCTGGATCACTGTCTACACCCCATAATTCCAGCAGCTAACTTTCACAAGATAACGAATACAGGTAGACCAAGGCACACAGAGAGGTAAAAGTTCTTCAATGTTTCTGGGACGAAAGTAAAGCCCAAGTATTGTAAATCCAAAGGTGAAGAGTGAAGCGATGAATCCAATTTCAATATTTCAATCACAATATTGGTGGCCAGGTCTATACAAAGAGACTAAGCAGTATGTCCTTTGTTGTGACATCTGCCAGCAAATAAAAGGGTCCACCATGAAACGCCCACCACAGACCCCCTCCTAATTTCCAACAGACCATTGCAATGTGTGTACTTGGAAGATTCTGGTCCCTTGACACCAGATAGTGCATACAAATACATTCTAGTCACTGTTGACTCTGGCCACAATGCTCAAACTGTTATTAAAGACTTGTGAGTCTTTATCCGCACATATGCAGTTGCGGCTTTCCACTTGGACCGGGGCTCTGCTTTTGCCTCAAGGGCTTACAGGGACGCCATGGCTTCATTAGGGGTCAAACTGCACTACTTGTCTCCATTTCATCCCGACGGAAATAGTGTCATAGAGTGACAAAACCAAGATTTACAGCAATCCTTAACAGCTACAGTATTAGGCACGGGTCATAGCTGGCTTACTCACCTATATGGCGTTCAGAGTGCACCTTATCTGCCTAGAAGATCCCTGGGGGACATACATCATACGAATGCCTTTTTGAAACTCAAATGTATGTTTGAGATCTTGATGGTCCTGGCGTGGAGGCAGCGGATACACCCTTTGACATAAATGATTGTGTCACTGTTTTGCAGGACTTACAACAGTTCCGCGATGACAACGCATCTACCAATGCTGCCTCCTTTGGAATAAGGGATGTACCAGTAACATCTACCGGCTGGATTCCTAAACTTGGGGATCTAGTGCGTGAAAAGATTGCTGTGAAAAAGGAATTCAGTCCTTATTGTGCACCAGTTCCAGTCCTGGGAATACACGGTACCAAAACTGTGATTCTACTACTGCTGCCTAACTCTAAAGAAAATTGCTTTGTCTCCATCGACAATGTCAAGCTATACCATGTGGCTGATCTTGCACAGCAGACCTAGAGGACTCCTGAGTAGTCCTCAGATCCCTCTCACTACAGACCAGGATGTTCCCCTATAACTCTTCAACAGCAACCTTGATACTTCTCTGACCTTCGGGAGGGTGGAAAATGAGCTTTCATTGATTCCACTGAGAAGTACTTCTACAATGATTTCTGCTAATATGGAGCAACTTTCTACAAATACTACACAAACGGATATTGTAACATACTATACACCACTGAGGGAATCTCCAGCAGCTTCTCCTACTGAAAATATACCTCCAACATTTGTTTGTACAGATGATGGTTATTTCGTCGATGTTGACGACTTTTCTTCCGACTCATCTGCCTCTACTGCAACAAAATTGTCAAGAGCACATAAGCTGATTAATTGGCTTAAAATTAACGATTTTATTCGTCCATTGATTCATCTGTGGCTTTTATTGACTGTACTTGCCTTTCTCCTATGGATTGGGTTTGCTATTGTCTTCTGTCTCCTTATGCATGGTCATTTTCTGCCTGAACGCTCTTCAGATGAATTGGTGGATGAGGTCCTAAAACCACATTTTTCATCACACAAAATTCGCAGAGACTTGTCCCTAGTGAACATTACAGCCATATAAATTTCCGATGGGATTGTTTTGGACAAAATAATATTCGATATATATGGGCCTACTGAGGTCATTCAATTAACATATGTATTCAAACTTTCCGTGACAGATGTGATCACACCCGGAGTGGTTTATGATGTGAAAACTGTTGATGCAATGATGTGCGATCTAAAGTATTATACAGTATTTGAAAATGAAGATGTGTACCAATTTAAAGGTAATTATGGAGACATGTTCTGTAATAACTATTATGGACATTATTACATTCACAGAGCAAGTACCCCAAAGACTATTTTTAAATACATACAATGGGAACACTGCCCGACTCCACCAATAGGCAGCTCTAAAACATATACTGAAAAATGTGCATATTTTTCTGAGCACAATGTTAAGAATGCTGAGTTATATAATATAAAATTGCCAGAAATGGAAAGTCAAAATGTTTTGTTGACAGATACAAAATTGATTTACTCCGAGTCCTTTGTTTCCCAATTTGATATAAAAGGCTATGAGTACTGGTTGAAGTCAATTGACTTACAAAGTGTGTGGGGAACAAAAAAAATTCAAATGAGAGGAGAAGAGGCCTTATTTAGACCATGTATGATTCCTGTTCAGATGATATTTTTAAACAAAACAGTACAACAAACAAGCTGTTTAGGCTTAGTGTACATTAAAGAACTGAATGCACCCAGTATTCCCACCCCTGCTAAATTTTCTAAATGGCAAATATAATTAAATGCGTCCGAAGTTCATCTCAATGAATGAGTCGAGAATGGTACATTTAACACATCACTTTAACATCCTGGTGGGTGGTTATTGTGGCCTGTAGACACCAATGGGTGCCATACGCGTTTTGCTAACTCTCGGGGGTTTTAAAATGAATAGACTGGACCCAGGCTACCTGTCTTCAGAACACTCTGGTATAGTGACCACATATAGGTGTCATTCTGACCCTGGCGGTCTTTGACCGCCAGGGCGGAGGACCGCGGGAGCACCGCCGACAGGCCGGCGGTGCTCCAATGGGGATTCCGACCGCGGCGGTAAAGCCGCGGTCGGACCGGCACCACTGGCGGGCTCCCGCCAGTGTACCGCCGCCCCATTGAATCCTCCACGGCGGCGCAGCTTGCTGCACCGCCGCGGGGATTCCGACCCCCCCTACCGCCATCCAGATCCCGGCGGTCCGGCCGCCGGGATCCGGATGGCGGTAGGGGGGGTCGCGGGGCCCCCGTAAGAGGGCCCCTACATGTATTTCACTGTCTGCTGCGCAGACAGTGAAATACGCGACGGGTGCAACTGCACCCGTCGCACAGCTTCCACTCCGCCGGCTCGATTCCGAGCCGGCTTCATCGTGGAAGCCTCTTTCCCGCTGGGCTGGCGGGCGGTCTGAAGGCGACCGCCCGCCAGCCCAGCGGGAAAGTCAGAATTACCGCCGCGGTCTTTCGACCGCGGAACGGTAATCTGACGGCGGGACTTTGGCGGGCGGCCTCCGCCGCCCGCCAAGGTCAGAATGAGGGCCATAGTGTAGGAAAACTAGGAAAACTATGCCAGCAATGGATGAAGGTCCCCTCACTGGATGCTGTCAAGGAACATCTAAGTCTTGTGTCCAATAACATAGCGTTACAGGATTTCCTGTTAGGCCCCAGAAGACATCGCAGAAATCGCTTCTGATATGCTGCACATAATGAAATATGGAAGCTTTCCCAACAAGGGGTGGCTGCCCGGTTAAGGCAAATAGATCAGGAAAACTTACATAAAGCATTACCCATTGTAGATAATACCTTGTCCAACCGAATATACACCTTAGATAACATTGTATTCTCTGCAATAGATATAATACAGAGTGGTGTATAATTTTTGTAACATGGATAGAATTAGCTAAGATCCATTATGCAGATAGGTTGGACACTACAAACATTGAAAGCAGGTCGCATTCCCTGGCAGCATGTGAGCGCAAAGGAGATTTCTTTCTACATTTAATTTAACGCAACAACAACAAATAATGGCTAAGAAAGAAGCAACATATGTCACATTGAGTATTGAAAAGTTGCCTTTTACTGTGGCTGAAATACCATCTTCTGAATGGCTAATACATAGGATTATAAATCTGCTCATTTCAACACTTCAATTTACATGCTGTTTGAAACATATTCCAGTGGGCAGCTATGAAAGGCTGTGAGATAGTTACATATACAAAGTGTGGGAGCTTCCTTTCTCGCACAAATGCTTCAATGGCATGAAAGAGGTCTTTCTTAGCGGTAGTGAATGCAAGACTTCTGTGAACCATTCAATGGTTTGTAAACAGCTGTTCTTGCATGGGGCATGTAATGCCTCTGCAGCAAATTTAGCTTGTTATTTAAAGGGAGTCCCAGTCCCCTTGATTAGACCTGCATTCCAGGTGCTCTCCAATAGCAGCTATGTGCTCCTTAACAGTGAGAGCTGTTGTGGGATGCGAGCCGGAATATCTTACATCGTTTCGGTCTCCCAAATTGTTACGTGCTGCAGGAATGTTCTTTTTCCCCCCTACTCAGTCTCAAGGAGTAGCAGACATTTGCCCTCACATTGCTACTTCTGATGTGAATTTTGACAAGTTGATCAGATTAAAGGCTTTATTGTTTCAAAAACATGTGGCGCTTACATCTGCATGAGAGACCTTTGCACTTCAGGTTGCGAGCTCATTGGCGGAGGTTCAGTCCCTTTTAAATGCAACTTTTTTGAGACACTTTGGTGAACCGGTGGACAAATATTCAATGCATCCAGTATTATTGGAATCACCCACTTTTTTAAGGCAGTTGGTTCTGGTTTTGTTCACACCTTCTCTATATTCGGTTTAGTACCATCAGCCATACATTCTATATTTTCTAATGTTTTTGGGGATTTCCGATTACTTTGGCTTTAATGGGTGTCATTCTGATGTTGCTACTTTTTCTGTGCAATGGCTGTCCCATCGCAGCAAGGAGCTATGAAAACACTACCACCAGCACAACTGTGTCATGAACGCATGATGCAGTATTTCGGAGCATCACTCCTGGAACAACTGGAGTGACTGTTTTTTGTCATTCCGGACGGTTTTGATTTGTGTGCTGCCCATGTTTCGATGCCTCTGGTGCCTCTTTGAATGTACACTGAAAGTCTGTCTTTCTACGCAGCACTACTTTCATTGGACGCTGATCTGTTGATGTTCTCGTTGAGGGTTCATTATCAGACATGTGCGTTGATGGTGCATTTACTATGGAAAGCCGTTTATGAGTTGCCTTTTATGGATGCCGTGACCCTTAACTCTATGGAGGGCATGACACGGAAAGCTGCTGCCTCAGCTGGAGCTCAAGCTTTGGAACACGAGTGCTCTATAGCTTTGGATATGATTTGGATGTTTTACCACCTGCCAAAGTAGAACGTCTCCTGGCTTCAATTGTCCTGGATGTAATTGGTGATTTCCAAAGTGACACCGACTCTTGAATTCGGCTTGTTTAAATTGTCTTTTTATCAGCCTCTGTGTTTCTTAACTTGTCACTATTAACATATAAAAAAAAAAAAAAGTGAGTTATTAGATTTCTTTTACCTTAAGCTTTAAACCACCTTTGACTGGCAAGGGGGGGTTGTTGCATAGGTATTTTAGCCATGTTTTAGACATATTGTTTTATGTTACCTAGGCCTCCCACTGTGCACTTTAACCCTGTTACATTTTATTCGGCATTGCTTTATTTTTTCTAGCAGTAGCAATATTTGCGGTGCTGTTTTATTTTCTTTATCTAATTCACAGAAAACACATGCTCATATGTGGGGACTGTTTCTGAGAACGTCAGATGTTTCAATATAAAACACCCCTTTGTCCCAGACACGTTCGAGGGAGATTCCAGCCAGATGACCACGACTGCATGCTGATTGCTGACTGCTTCGCCGCAGCTACCTGCCTAGACGGCCAGACCCCTGATCTACATGGGGATGGTGTCTATCTAGACCACAGGCTTCTTCCTCCAGGTATGAGAGATGGTGTACCCCCAGGGGGAAAAACCTAAAGGCAGATTAGGCTTATTACGCTGTGATCAGACATAGTTTAGGTAGGAGAAACATATACATCACTCCTAAAGACAATATGGTAGGACTATTTTGGTGTTTTACTCTGTTAGTTACCTGTTTGCTTTTATTGTGTTTTATCATCCTAGTTATTGCAATACATGCCTTTTCATCTAAGATGCAGTTACTTCAATAAATCCTTATTGAACTATATTCTGCCTCTGTTGTCTTTGCCTGTATGATACTTTTGACAACTGAGAGAAAGGGATGGGATCTGTTTGACCATGATTCCCCTGGGGAGTCTTCTTGTCGTGCGCCTGGTTTCCACAATCATCTCGGCCAGAGATGAGGAGCTGCTAGTTAACCGGAGAACCCGTATTAGGCTGACAGGTGTCAGGTGGTTTGGAATTCTACTTAGTAGCCACAATCCCTGTGATCCTGACTCCCAAATCCAGTAGCCTCATTAGCATAATGAGAACCTACGAGACACTGTACCACTGGGGGAGGAAGCATATACTTATGAGTGTGTGGATGACTTAGTTTGATAAGAGAAATGTGAAGAAACTAAATGTATAGCATATTCATCTGGTAAGTGTAAACGTACTGTGCCAGGTGTCAATAACCGGATAAGGACCTATGAATCATGGTTCAAGTTTCCTTGGGCCCTCAAGTTTGAAGTTGCGAGTGGATAACCACACCATGTCTCCTTTCTTATATTTAGGCTCAGCAGTTCTATTTTTATTGGCTTGTGCTTTCAGGATCAGTTTGTTTTGTGCTAAACATTCATGGGCTTGTTCTTGTGTGTCTTGTAATGTCAGTAACCTTTCAGAGACTGAAGGCATTAGCTCTGTGTGTTGGGTAACATCACTAGAAGGGGCCATGGATGATAACCAATGAGGAAGAAAGGAGACCACCGCAAGGAAGTATAAACACTATTATATAAGAACTCGGCCAATGGTAGAGCCTGGTCCCATTGACTAGTAAGAGTGTAGGTTAAACACCTAGGGATCTGTTCTAAAAATTGGTTGACTCTCTCCGTTCGATAATCTGTTTAGGGATGATAGGATGTTGAAAGAGCCAACTCAATTCCTAATGTAGTAGATAGGGCATTCCAGAATTTCGATGTGAATTGTGAACTTCGATCTGCAATAATCTTAGTTGGTAATCCATGTAACCTAACAATTTGTTGTAAGAATATATCACTAAACTCCACAGCTGACTGTATCTTTCCGAGGGGAATGAAGTGGCCCATTTTGAATAACATATCGACCACTAGCAGAATGGTGGTCAATTTGTTAGATTCTGGTAAAACAGTGACAAAATCTAAACTGATCTTATGCCAAGGAGCTGATGGAATGGGTAATAGCTGTAGAAAACCAGAGGGTGCAAAGTGTTAAGTCTTATAACAAGCACATACAGGGCAAGAATTACGTAAGTCTGAACTTCTTTTTGAATATTTTCCCACCAGAAATTTCTTAAAATTTTCTCTAGGGTCTTTTGGATACCCAGGTGCCCAGGTAAGGCCGAGTCATGGTGCCATTCTATGATTTGGTGTCTCAAATCTCCTTGTGGTATAAACATCTTTTGGTCATGAAAAAGGTAACCTTCTTTTATGCTGTGTTTTGGGTTAAGCAACCAAAACTGAGTCTTAACTGTTGTAGTGCCTTCTTAACTTCAGTCAAGAAAGTGTCAGCTATTGTCACTGCCACAATCTATCAGAAGGTATAATACTAGGAGAAGGTGTAGAGTTCTCCTTGTCTTCTTTTTGTCCTACCCTAGAAATAATGTTGGATTGTAATTGCTTTGTTCCAGGATGATAAGTAAGAAGACAATCAAAATCACTAAAAATGTGCAGCCAAATTTGGCGAGGTATAAGATCTTTTATTGAAGTAAAAAACTGTAAGTTATTATGATCTGTGAAAATTATAATGGTGTGTTTTTGCCCCCAATAGGCGAGGACGCCATTCTGCAAAAACTACCTTGATGGCAAATAACTCTCTCTTTGCCACTCTGTAGTTTTGTTCAGCAGGAAGTTGCATTTGTGAATAATACGCTAAAGGGAACAGATGGCCGGTCTTGGGGTTTATCAGTGATAACACCCCACCAATGGCTTTTTGTGAAGCGTTTGCTTCAATAAAGAATGGCTGTTCAGGATCTGGATGTGACAGAATGGAAGCTGTTGTGAATTTCTTATTTAAGGTTTGAATGGCTTGCTCATCCGCTTCTGACCTCAAGAATGTTTGTTCTTTCTTTTTTAACTAAGTATTTGGTACCACAATATCTGAAAAACCTGCACTAAATCCCCAATAAAAGTTGGCAAAACCAAGAACTCTATGAATCTCTTTAACAGAAGTATGTGACTGCCAAGAAAGAGTGGTTTATACCTCTTTTGAGGTCATTGTAATACCTTCCAGGACAGATGGTAAGCCAACAATTTCCCTGGCCTGAAGTGAAATGTACATTGTCTAATTTAGCTTATAGAGAATGTTCCCTCAAACGCTGAAGAACAGCTGCCTGAAACTGAATTCTGAGAAAACTGAGGTCCTCATTCTTAGCTCCACCTCCTCCACCTGGGACGACTCCTGGTGGCCTGCCAGACTACCGACCACGGCCGCAACCTGGGGTTCATCCTGGACTCATCGCTATCAATGACCTAACAAGTCAATGCTGTCTCCTCCTCCTGCTTCAACATCCTATGCATGCTTCAGAAGATCTACAAATGGATCCCCATCGGAACCAGAAGGACGGTCACCCAAGCCCTCGTAAGCAGTACTGGGCTATGGCAATGCCCTCTACACAAGAACCACGGCCAAACTCCAAACGCATAAAGAATGCCCCTGCATGCCTCATCCTGGATGTCCCCCGCCAAAGCCACATCACAGCCCACCTGAGAGACCTGCACTGGTTCCCCGTCAACAAGAGAATCATGTTTAAACTCTTCACCCACGCTCACAAAACACTGCACAACACCGGACTAGAATACGTCAACAGACGGCTCTCCTTCTACACCCCGACCCAACAGCTTTGCTTCACTGACCTTGCCCTCGCCACCTTCTCACGCATCCACAGAATGACCGCCGGTGGCAGATCGTTCTCCCACCTTGCCGCCAAGACATGGAACACTGTTCCTATCCACCTGCGACAGACACAGGACCTACTAACCTTCAGGAGACATCTCAAGACATGGCTATTCGAGCAGTAGCAGCACCCCTCCCCCCACCTCAGTGCCTTGAGACCTCACGGGTATTGTGCTTTAGAAATGCTTTGATTGATTATTTGATTGATTGATTGATTGAAGAATAGTTCTTACATGCAGAACATGATCCTGCTTAATCTTAAAGAAAATTAAAATATCGTCTATATAGACAATTGCACAAACATCCAAGAAGTCATGGCGATCTTTGTTGATAAAATACCAAAATGTTGCTGGGGTATTGCAGAGACCAAAAGGCATTTCAGTATGTATACTCAAATAGGCCAAATTTCATTCTGAAAGCTGCTTTCCACTCATCTCCATCTTTAACACGTATGAGGTCGTAAGCACCGCATAGATCTAACTTTGTATCGATAGTGGAGCCACATAATTGATCTAATAGCATGGGAATGAGTGTTAATGGGTAATCATTTTTAGTCATCGCCCTGTTAAGTGCATGAAAGTCAATGCAGGCCCATAATTCCCTATTCTGTTTTGGGACAAAATAGAGGGGCGAGGAAACAGGTGAGGTGGAATGCCTTCTGAATCTCACTACTAGCATTTAATCTAAATATTTACATAAATGTTGGGTTTCTGGCTTGGTAAGAGTATAAATTCTTCTACATGGGAGTACTGCCCCAGGAATGAGATCAATTCTACAATCATACACCCTGTAAGGTGGTAACTCGGTAGCTTTGATAGGATCAAAGACATCTGAAAATCATGATATTCCTGTGGTAATGTGCTAAGGTGAGAGTGATGTGCAAAAGAACAATGAATTGGTGTGACTGGTTCCTGAGCTTCTTGATAATATGTTGTCCTACAGAAGGGGGAAAAGTTCTCAGGACCCAATCTATCTTTGGGTTGTGATGTTCTAATCAGGGGGTAACTAGAATCACACCAAAATCTGGTGTCAATAAGATCGAAGATTACGTGTTGTGTGTGACCATTATCCCCAACCAAGGTCAGTGGTGTGGTATTAAACCACATCAGTCCAGAGGAAAAAGCTGAACCACCAACTGCTCTTACTGGTTCTGGTTCTGATTTTGTCACTCAGGAGATACCCAATTTCCAGCCAGGAATAAATCGAGGAAATTTCCAGTGGCCCCGAAGTCAATGAGAACAGGAAGATTTAGGGGGTTATTACAACTTTGGAGGAGGTGTTATTCCGTCCCAAAAGTGACGGTAAAGTGACGGATATACCACCAGCCGTAATACGAGTTCCATAGGATATAATGGACTCGTAATACGGCTGGTGGTATATCCGTCACTTTAATGTCACTTTTGGGACGGATTAACACCTACTCCAAAGTTGTAATAACCCCCTATATCTTTTTTATGGTGATAGAATGAAAGTCATTCTAATGGTTATGTGTCTTGGGACTAAATTAATAACATTAGTCACATATCATAAGGTCTTTGGAACTATAACTCACGAAGAGGCGATCTCATCAATCTTCAGGAGTGTTCGTTTTCCTGCACTGTGTTATCTGTATCTATGCAGGTTACAATCTTTTTCCTTTTGGGCTTGGCAGTACAATATTGTGGAAAATGACCAGGTTGGCACAATAAAGAGAAAGATTAGACTAACATCATCTGTCCTCTTCTGATGGCAAAGGTTCCTTGAGACCTCAATTTGCAGGACTACTACTCTTGTGGCTTTTTGTGGCTGCTCACTTCTATGTTCACCTAATTTATGATCCATTTTAACAACCAGATCTATGAATTCTGTGCAGCTCTTAGGAACTTCTATAATGTGTGCCAGTGAGTCTTTTAAATCGTCCTTATAATCTCTATAAGACAAGGATGTACATTTTTCCGCACATCAATGGAAATAAGGTGATTAAATTGAGTAATGTAAGTTAGAAGATCTTTAGAGCCCTGTCGCAAATTGAATAGCTCATTGTCACTGGACTGAATGAAAACATGTCCTGCAAAGAGGCTATTCATCACTGCCTCAAAGGATGTGAAATTGAATACGATAGGGTCATTAGATTCCATCAACGGAATGGCACAATTGGCGGCATCACCACCCAGTTAAGAAATAATGAAGGCGACTTTGGCAGCATCAGAGTTACAAATCTTTAAGGGTTATCCAGAGGAACTGGACTAGGTGTCATGACTGTAACATTTAAGTTTTGGTCTGGGCGAGATGAGGGAAAGGGTACCATGGAGGGTTTGTAAGTATTACCAAATGTAGGTAGGCTTAAGACTGGGCAATTCCCTTTCTGTGAAGTATTCCTCCACTGTGTGAATTCAGTTTTGCTACTGGTTAGCTCCTCCCTTAAACTTGCATTCTTTTCTTTTCGGTTTTGCAATTCTATCTGAAATTTGTACAATATATCAGTTATCTGGGTAGTCTCAGAAGGGGTCTGTGCTAAGACTAGGAGTAAGGTGTCCATGGTGATGTCGTCGCCCAAAGGGTACACTATTTTCTGTGGCTTAGCCTTCTGTTGTGAGCCACTCACCTGAATTCCAGGTGCTTCCGATGGGGTGACGATAATCCCCGAATCCCACTGAGAACTGACAGGACAGCAGTGAAGGGCACACTGCAACCCTAGGAGTTTCCAAGGGGAAAAGAGGTTGGGGTGAGAGAGAAAGAGAAAACTACCAGGAATTCTTTGTATTCGGATTTCTCTACTCCAGGCACTGCTAGGCTCAAGGATATCTGGATTCTGATTTTGGATTCAGGATACTGGCTATGAGGATGATTCAGATACAAGGGTCTGGACTTGGATTTACTGATCATGAAAACACACTATAAAACAGGAAAAATGAAACAGATCTTTGGCATTAACTAACAACAAATCAACATACCAATAATTCACACTAGAAACACACCCCAGTGCTATTCAAGAATTATCATGTACAAGGAATTCACTGAGAGAATATAACTGGGTTAATCACAAAAAAACGACTTTGAATACTTCAGTAGTTCAAAAGTCTTAAGAGTTCAAGGTTCATATGCAAATGTGCAATGGCAATCAGATTATAGTACTCGATTGTCCCAAAACTCTTTAGAACAACATAAGATTCTGATCGAAAAAACATAGATTGAAAAACCAACTGTGAGCACAAGATCCAGGAAGGCACAGCTATTACAAGAAATATAACTCTTCTCTAATGTCGTTTAAGTCACAAGATTGACCCAAATATTATTGCTGGCTTTAGATAAGTTTGATTAATCAACGCTGATCAAAATCCCACATTAAACAGAAAAACTTGTCTTACCTTATTTGGGATGACTCGTGTCTTTTTGCCAGAGCAAGAAAGCATGAGGCGAGAAATGAATTGCAAGCTGCCTTCCTTTTACAGGTACAATGGAAGATTGGAAATACTAGGTCAGAACTTCAAGAAGCGTGTCACTGCAAGGAAAAGCCTATTGCTGTGAAGGTATGGATGCTGCTACGAAGAGAGGACTGCTGCTGTGAAGGGAAGGCTGCTGAAGACAGGTAAGCATTGCTTCCAAGTTAAACGAGGCTAAGAAGGGTTTAGTCTGAAATGGTGGCTTTTGTAACCACCCCAAATCGGGTGCAAGGAAACACATGGGGAAAACAGAGGCACCCGTAAGTCTTTACTGTAATTGCACATGCTTCTCCACTGTCTTTTTTTCATCAGGAGGATCAATTAAGAACTCATTAGCCATTATTGTAATTGAACATGTTTCTCAACTGACTTTTTTCTATTAGGAGTATCAATTAAAGAACCAGCAGTTGTCGACAGTTGAAATGGGTTTACTGGATTACCTGGGGGAGGACCAGGTGTTTAGAAGTTATCTTGACAGCAGGTATTGGTCTAGATCTGTTTTAAACATTGCTATTATGTTAATAACTGAAATGCCAAGTTACATAAGGTTTCAAAGGTATAACATGATTGAAACTGGTACTGTGTTTGAAAAGAAAATATCATCTCTGACACCACTCATAAGCTCTGGCACAAGGCATGACTAAGGAATGACTAGCCCTGCTCACAGCTGGGACCATGACAATCGAGGTATGAGGCCACTGTCCCCTGCCTGCTCAACTCCTCCTCCTTCAGTGCCGGAGGTGAGTCCGACAGTTGCACCCATACCAGAGACCGCCACCTTGAATGGAGGATGGACAGCAATGCCCACAGACTGGACACTCATCTCAATGAGTCATGATTGTAATCCGAGAAGCTTAGCTTAAGCAATTTTGATGAATTGAACCGCAAAATAATACACAAAATACAGAAACAAGCACTATTCAAACAAATACACAAATTATGAAGTATTTTATTTAATTCACAAGCCAATATAAATAAATCAACATTTTAATGGGAAAGTTTTAACTTGTTTAAATTTTATTTAGGTCACCTATCGTCCAAACTATGGCCCTCACGCATCCCGCGCACCACCTACTGCCAGGAAAGGAGTCCCGCTGACGACGGCAGAGTCCGCCCACGGGCCGTTGGAAAGGCCCAACCTGCCCATCAAATTATGAACCACCATTCCGCCGCCAGTTGCGGGGCGGGAACCACCGCCATACAAAGCCAGGCGGAAAAGAAACAAAAAGAAGAAAACATTCCCCAGAGTTCCACAAAACGTGCAGCGGCAGCCATGGACAGAGAGCTGCAGATCATGCCAGCCTTGCTCCTTGCCATATATCTACACGACCGAGACCGCCGACAAAGATGACGACGGTAAGTACCGCAACCTACGACATAAGGGAGGAAAGGGCAAACTTACATACCCACCCACTCCACCTACCCTGCAAAGCCCCCCCAACCCTTCCCAGTAGCACAAGTCAGACACCCCACACCAAGAGGGACGTACCCGACCGAAGACCACTGCAACTTGGCCATAGTACATACAATAGCCCCATACACATAAATTATTTAAACAAATACCAGGGTGGAACTGTGTGCAGCCCAAACACAGGCCACACCAAAACTTTATTCTGTAGCTCAGTGAGCTAAATGATGCTAACAGAGCCAATGGCCAGTCCATAAAACGTCAATTGTCCTTGGCCACAACTGGCCGCACCTGACTCCCACAGGTGCTGGGTACTCCACTCAACAGGGCACCATAGGCGGATCCAGGCACCTCACGGAATGGGGGCAGGGAGGGGTAGTGGTGGGGATTTACGACGGGGTGGGACTTAGACTTGCATGAGGAGGTTGGAGGAGGGTGGGCTTCTCCTTTGAAGGGGGTGGGGGCTGTTTGCTCTGAGCGGGCCTTTTTCTTAACTGGAGAAGAGGCATGGGAATGGGAAGGCTGGACCGGAGTGGGCTGCGATGTTGAAGGAGCAGAAAGGGCAAGGAGGTGGGCACATTTCGGGACAAGACCGGGTGGGCCAGTGGGTTCAAACAGGTCTGCACAGGAGAGGAAAAGTTTCTTGGGAGCTATTAGGGTGGGCGTGGATGAGGGCATGGGAGTGGAGCCAGAGGGAGTTGCTGTATGGGGTGTAGGTGTGCATGTAGTGGGTGCCTGTGACTGCTAAGTATGCTGTGGTGTGGTGGATGTCTGATGGGTGGATGTCTTGGTGCGTTTGAGGGTTTTGGGAGGTGAGGGGTGGACACAGTGGGAGAAGATAGACAGCTAGTTTTTGATGTATGTTGGGTTGGTGTCTGTATATCGGGTGAGTGTGCTGCATGTGTCAACTACAGTGGTGGTGGGGAGTCCAGGTGTGGTATATGGGGTGCATGTATGGTTGTCTGCTATTGTGGTGAGTGTAGGAAGAGGAGCAGTAACAGTGAGTGAAGGTGCAGTGCATGAGGGTGTGCATGTAGAGGGGACAGACAGGGAGGCGGAAGAGGCGGCCAGGGAAGTGGAAGTTGTGTGTGCAGGTGTCTGTTGGCAGTGTGAATGCTTGTGGTGGGATGTGTGGTGCTTGCGTTTGGAAGTGTGTTTCTTGTGTGTTGATGTGCTTGACTGAGAGTCTGAATGTGTGCCTTGGATGGGTGAAGGGAGTGGGGTGCTGGTAGGGGTAGAGGAGGTTGGAGGGGGGACGGAATGGCCAGGGAAACTGGCTGCCATCAGAGAGGAGGCCAGAGCCTGTAAAGATCTCTGTAGGGCAGACACAGCACTGTGAATGCCATCCAGATAGTCATTTGTCTGCTGCACCTCTGATGCTAGCCCCTGGATGGCATTGACAATGGTTGTCTGCCCTACAGAGATGGTTCTCAGGAGGTTAATAGCCTCCTCTGTGAGGGCAGCAGGGCTGACTGGGACAGGGGCGGAGGTGCCTGGGGCAAAGGAGACACCCACCTTTCTGGGGGGGCAGGCACGGGCAACTCGGTAGGGAGCAGAAGGGAGGGCACTGATGGTATGGGGGTGGCAGAAGATCTCACAGTCGTGATTTGTCCACTAGTGTCCGCCACCGCCGGAAGACCCCCATCGGAGGAGGTTTCAGAGTCACTGCCTCCTGTGGTAGTAGCCTCCCCTGTGGAAGTCCCCGCGCCCTCCCACCCACTGGTCCCCTGGGCGCCCGTTGTCTCTGCCTCGGAGGATCTGTGGGCCGCTGCCTCCCCACTTGCCAGTGGCTCAGCTCCCTCGCCTGATGTTGATGCTGTACGAGACAAACAGAAGAGAACAGGGAGTGGAGACAAAACAGGAGACACTTGTAAGTAGCTGAATGCTGATACACAATGGCCAGACATACACCTACCCAGCAGACACACCCAACAGGAAGCACCGTGCACTAGGCCCATGACCATGGCCCTGACTACTGAGCAATATACTGACCTACACCCATATCCTGTCATTGTATTGGAGCTGAGGTAGGTGAAACCTGACAGGGAAACCCCTACACCCTTTGGAGAGCAGACAGTAGCGGACACCAATCAAAAACCCTGCTCTAAGCACACACACTCATCCTTCCAGGCTGAAGTATGGTCTGTGAGTACTCACCCCCTTGTGACGGCTGTGCATCCTTCAAGCGCCCCTCCAGGTCTGGGTACGCCACTGCCAGGATCCTTCGCATGAGGGGGGTCAGTGCCAGACAGGCACCCTTCCACGTTGGGAGGACTTCCCCAGCTGGGCCTCAGTGATTTTCCGCACCCAGCGCCGCAGGTCCTCCCACCTCTTATGACAGTGGGTGCTCTGCCGGTTGTAGACCCCAAGGTCCATACCTCCTTGGCGATGGCATGCCAATGTGCCCTCTTCTGGTGGGCGCTGACTTAGTAGGGAAACACAGAAATGAAACACAGAGGTCAAGCACCTGCACGATGGCAACAGCTGGCAGATTGTCAGACATAGGACAGACAGTACTCCCAGACAGGCAGGACAGTGTTACGCAGCATTCCATGAACCAAGCCCCATCCTGGCTCACAGGACCACACATCTGAGCAATCCACTCCATCCATTACACACACAGTGCCCCCCAAACCCGGACTCACCTGTACCTCTGGCCGGCCGTAGAATCTGCCGTACAGGGGCAGGACCCCTTCCACCAGTTTCTCCAATGCTTCCTGGGTGAAGGCCGGGGCCCTTTCCCCTGCACTACGTGGAACATCCATAGCCAGAGGCAGGCCACAGCAGGACACAGAGTGGAGTACTTGTCTGCACAGGATAAGGGAGTCAAGTGATCAAACGATGACGAGCGCGTACGTTCCGCGGCGGTATGCACCGTCACCGCCGGCGGCAATCATGATATGCCAGAATTCCCCATTGGCATCCATGTTATCCAATGAGGGTGCGAACAGCGGGCAACACCGCGGTACGCTGTGACGTCAACCGCTAGTGGTCTTAGGTCACTTCCACAACGAAGGGGCAGAACTACATTGGGCATACATTTTGCCATCACCTACCCATCTTGAAATTCATATTACTCACAATGCTGGGCCTACTAGAGATATGAAGCACCTATGGCTCTATCTATAGAGTATATAATCACACATGATTTACTCCATTCCCTATAAAAGAGGGGTACATGTACATCTGTCAGGTTGCAATTATTGTACAGCCACTACTATGAAGAATGCACTGCATGTATGTAGCAAATCTGCCAGTGTATGTGTGCATATCACTCCCTTTTCTTACCTCTCATAGGTACTGACCCTTGTGGCGAGGAAGGGCACCATCAGTGTACAGACCACTTGTGGATATGGGGACCATGGTGGAGCGTCAGATCATAATCACCTACAGACTCACATGTGCAACTATTCAGGACCTATGTGCATTACTGGATCCTGCACTGACTCCCGGAAATTGTAATCAGCATGCCATTCCAACTGAGGTGCAGGTGCTCTCCACATTCCATTTCTTGGCCACAGGCTCTTTTCAAGTGACAGTGGGCATGGGTGCTGGTTTCTCACAGCCAATGTTCAGCCAGGTACTGACAAGATTTCTGAATGTATTTGTAAAAGATCTGCAATCCTATGTGCGATTCCCCCAAAGTGCTGACCTCCCTGCCATCAAGTCTGACTTCTATCCCTTTGCAAACATTCCCCATGTTATTGGTGCCATAGATGGAACCCACATACCCATCATCCCCCCAAGAAACAGGAAGAACTTTAACTCCATGAACATCCAATTGGTATGTACTGCAGACCAATACATATCCCATGTGAATGCCATGTTTCCGGGTTCTGTCCATGATTCATTTGTTTTGAGGAACAGTAGTGTGCCACAAAAGATGGAACAACTACAAGAGGACAGAGGGTGGATCATAGGTAAGTGTGCCTGTCACTAACTTACATATTGCAGAAAACCAGCCTGTCTGACTAAGGACATTCCAATGAAGACTCCGTATTGACCATTTCGCTAGGTGATTCTGGCTATCCAAGCTTGCTTTGGCTCCTGACACCAGTGAGGAATCCCAGGACGGATGCAGAGAGGAAATACAATGAGGCCCATGGATGTACGAGGAGGGTGATAGAGTGTACTATAGGTCTCCTGAAGGCTAGATTCCGGTGCCTACATATCTCTGGGGGTTCCCTGGCTTATGGGCCTGATAAGGTGTGTAGAATAGTTGTGGCCAGCTGCATGCTGCACAACGTGGCAGTGAGACATTCAATCCCCCTTTTGGAGGTGGAGGGTGCTATAGGTCCTGATCAGTTACCTCAGAGAGGTGAGGAGAGTGATGGTGAGGATGAGGAAGGGTAAGATGTCAATTCCAGAAACCAACTGATACAACTCTACTTCCAATAACTGTGTGGGACTTCAGCCTGTATATGTGGTTAGTGACTGATATTGTAAGTGTGCCATGTCATCTAGGGGGAATAGGTCATGATATGCGAGACATGGACCTCTTCAGCATGGTACAGACAGACAATATATGCATTCGCTTCTTGACTATTTTGACACACACTTTACCACCACCATGCACAATTTGACAATAAAGTTGATCCCTGCCTGTTGCATCCTTACTCCACTTTGTTCAACATTGCAGACAGGGGACAGTGTTACAGGTGAAATATGGTGTTTATTGGTGGAATACAGTGAAATGTGCTACGTACAGTGATGGAAGTCGTAATGGTTGGGTGTTCTCAAAACCGACTTTGTGGCAGGCCTGTTTGATGTCATAGGTGGGTCCTATTTGTAGTTTAGTACTTTATTTAGCACTCAGCTAAGTACAGTTGGTGAATGGGAAGGATGGTTGCTTGGCAGTAGTAGCAGTGTCAATTGTTGGAGGGGGGCTTGTTCTTAGCTGGGTTTCCAGTGCCATATCTTGGCCTGAGACTACGTTTGGGCACCTGCTGTGGAGCTTCTTGGGGTGGCATAGTTGGCCCTTGTGATTCCTGGGAGGGTATTTCCTGTGCTGTTTCAGCTGCTTGAGTTATCTGTTGCTGGTTGTCCAGGGCTGTTGTGGGGGCCTCTTATCCGGTGTGGGTGTCTGAGGGTTTGTTGACCAACTGCAGCAGTGCTCCAGCAATGGTGGCCATTGTGGCATTGTGTCTTTTCCACTGCTCCATGGCCTTTTGGTGTTATTCCAGCTGCATCCTCTGACTTGGCTCCAGGGTGGATACAAAATGTGCCAATCTGTCTTGGGTAGGTTGGTATGCCCACAATACCTCTGCAATGATGTCCTGGGCTCCTGCATCTATCCAGTGCCCTACCCCGTGACCCACTGGGGCATTTGACCTTGCCCTGGCCCCCTGTGCCTGTGTCGCTTGCGCAGGTCTTGACGTGCCACTAGTTCTGGGGCCCTTGTCTTCCTGCATGTTGGGGGTGGGAGACTGTGGCCTCCGTTGCTGTGTTCCACCTGTTCGTGCCCTGGGTCCAATGGTGTGGGTACGCCTCGCCTAGCCTGCTGGTCTTGACTGGGTGTTAGGGGTGACAGTGTTTTCCTGGGTGGGGCTGCTGCATGATGAGCATCCAGGGCTGTGTGAGGGGCCTGCCTGCTCATCAGTGTCCAGGTATCCTTCACCAGTGTCCTGTGATGTGCCTCTGTCTCCCTGGAATGCTGTGGCACTCCTTGTCCCCTCCATTAGGGTTGCATGGGTGGTGGTGCCTGTTGGGGGACATAGAAATGTATGTTACATAGGCATGAGGGTTTGAGGTGGACTGAACTATGCAATTTTGTGCTGGTGTGCCTTTCAGTGGCCTTCAGGGGTGCCTTTGTGAGGTGGACATTGCATTTAGTGGCAGTGGTAGCGTTACATTGTGGTGGGAGTTATGATTCTGTTGTGGGTACGTGCAGGGGTGGGTGGCTGTGCACAGCGGGAGTGATGTGGGCCTGGAAGTGAGTTGTGGCGGATGCAGAGTGGTGGATGTGGTGGGTAATGGCTCGGAGGGATATGGGCCTAGGTGGGTGTGGGTGGGGTGGTGTATGCATTGCAAGTATGGTGTATATGGGGTAAATGTAGACAACTTACCCAAGTCCATTCCTCCAGTGAGTCCCTCTGGGTGCAGGATGGCTAGTACCTTCTCCTCCCATACGATGTAGTCGGGTGGTGTGGGTGGCGGTCCTCCCCCAGTCTTCGGCACTGCGATGTGGTGCCTGGATGCCATGGCCCGGACCTTCCCCTGCAGGTCGTTCCATCTCTTGCGGATGTCGTCCCTGGTGCGTGGATGGTGTCCCACGCATTCACCCTGTTGACAATGGTCTGCCACAGCTCCATTTTCCGGGCGATGGGTGTGTGCTGCACCTCGGAGCCGAATATTTGTGGCTCCACTTTTAGGATCTCGTCCACCATGGTCCTTAGCTCCCTTTCGGTGAAGCGTGGATGTTTTTTTGGGGGGGACATGGTGAGGGTGGTGGATGGCGTCAGGACTGGGGATGGGGTTTGGGTGCTCCTGTGTGGGTCGCTATGCGTGTCCTGTCTGCTGGCGTTCTCTGTCTGGCTCTGGTGCTCTCTGTCTTCTGGTCCTGGTTTCCTTGCAAGGGATTGTGGGGTGTGTCTGGGGGTGTTTCATGGTGTTCTGGATGTGTGTCAGGTGTGTGGGTGATAAGCCTAGCCAATGTGTGCACTGGTTGCTGTTGGGCCCACTTGCCGCCTGTGGCGGTCGCAGCCGCCAATGGTCGTCCGGCCTCCACTGTCCAGTGAGGTGATTTGTGCATCATTATTTGGAGGGCGGGATGTGGGTGTGCTTGGCGGTGGCAGTGGTGGGGTGGGCTGGGATTCCCACCAACAGGGTCCTGGCGGGGAGTGGTGGGCTGGGAATGTTTGGCAGGGTCGGGTTTTTTGTTCATTTTATATATTATAGGTTTCCTTCGCCGCCGCCGGATTCTGTTCACCGCCGCGGTCGGCGCTCTTTCCTGCCATGTTCATAATGACCACCTATGTTCTGTTTGTTGCACTTGCACTGCTCCCACAAATTAATCTGATACCAAATTCATTTCTAGCCTCCAACTGCAAATTCCTTCACATTTACAGATATGTTTTATTTATCAATTTACACTTTTTTTGCTTCTTTGTTTATATACACTTTATTAATCTGTTAATATTATTTAAGTTTCTAAGTAGTCAAAAAAAAAACTCAGTGGGCATCGTGGCTACCCAGGTGTCTCCGGACCACAGGTTAAGAAACACTGCCATAATCTACTCAGAGAACTGATTTGACAGAAATTGTAGTATGATCAAAATGAGTTTGCCTTGTTTCCTGAGAACTCACCATGGGATCTGGCCAATGGTTCTATCTGTTGATTGTCATACTGAATATTGAAAAAGCAAGTAATATTTTGGTATAGAAATATTCAAGACAAAAAATGGCACCCAAAATATTGACAAACCTATCCTTATATATGAATTAACTAAAACAGCAAACCCTGAATATATTTATACAAAAATATAAAAGGTTTCAAAATAACAAAATCCAACATATAGATGACAATAATAGATGTTTTAAGCAATAAAAATGACCGAAATATTGAAAATGAAAATACAGATTTAAATATATATTTATTTACAAATAGAAGATATATTTAAGTAAAGTTAATGTTAAACTTGTAAAACGTACAAATATGTATAAAATACATTAATTTATACTTATGATAATGATTACATTAATTTATCTAAATATATATACACAGAAATATACATATTTTTAAATACAAAAAGTACACAGAGTATTTCATTTTCTGTGGGGGAATAACTAGAGAAATAGGAACCACAGAGGTATGGGTGCAAAGCCCATCACTGTCCCATCTGTGCACCCTAAAAACTGATCAGTAAAGCGATACAACATTGTGCCCTAAAACCCTAATCTGTAATCCAGTACAACACACATCCCTGTGCCCTAAAAAATTAATCAATAACTTGATAAACTACCTACACGACACCTAAAAACAAATCTGTAACCCAGTGCAAAACCCACATCGGCACACAAAAAGGTAAACACTAACCTGCTGCAACACGCATTCTTATGCCCTAAAAAGTAAACAGTAACTCTGTGTAATACCCATTACTATGTCCTAAAATCTAATTAGTAACCTAGCGCAATAATCAAACCTGACACCTAAAAATACATCAGTAACCTGAAGCAAAACCCATTCCTGAACTCTAAAAACTAATTAGCCACCCGGGGCAACACCAAACACTGTGCCCTAAAAACTAATCAATAACCCTGCACAAAACTCATCTCTATACCCTAAACATTAGTAATTAAAACAATGCAACACCCACAATCAACTTCTATAAAACTTAAAACCCGAAACCAAAAATTAGACATTTAGTTTTAAAAAAGTAAAATTTTACATTTTTATTTTTTAATAATGCTCTTCAGTTCACAAGTGAAAAAACTCTAAAACCCAACAACAGAAAATAACATAAAAAATGAAAACACAAATTAAAATTTTAAAAAAGTATTTAAACATTTAAATAGAATTAAACATTAAATACAATCCACACCAAAACCTCTACCCCTGCCAGCAACAGCAACAGATCCAACCGGTGACAATAGGAGTCTCCACACAAGTGCTCCCATTGTCCTTGGATTGATCCATTTCTGTCGCATCACTACAGATTCTGGAAGTTTCCATCACAGAAATGTAAGGTCAATTGGTGATTTCAGGAAAAGTTTGAGCTTTGCATGGCATTGTGGGTAAGAAAACCTAATGCAAGTCACACTGTCCTAGATTTCGTTAGATGTGTAGGTTCTAAAAATATACAGGTTGGCTGGGTTCCCCTAGGTGCCAGATGAGCTAAGGGCCAAACTCTATAACCACATCCACATCAGAAAGAGAGAGTCAGTTTTTGTTGGAAGAATGCAATGCATAAATGTTGTGTTTTGGGTCGTTTAATGTTGCGGGCACTAGGTTTACCCACACAAGTGAGGTACCATTTTTATTGGGAGTGTTGAGGTATGCCAGGTGGAAGGAAGTTTGTGGCTCCCCACAACGTCTGGAACTTTCCATCACAAAAATGTGAGGACATTTTTTTTTTCTCACAGTTTGGGGTTTGCAGGGGATTCTGGGTATAAAACATTAGAAGGGCCATGCAAGCCAGCCCACCGTGTTTAGGTTTAAAAAATGTACCAGGTGGCTAGGTTTCCATAGGTGCCTGGCTGAGCTAGGGTCCAAAATCTAGAGCTACTCACATCGGAAAAGACAGTCAGTTTTCAGTGGAAAAATACACTGCATATATGTTGTGTTTTGGGCTGTTCCCTGTCGCCTGCATTAGGCCTACCCACACAAGTGAGGTACCATTTTTATTGGAAGACTTAGGGAAACACAGAATTGTAGAACAAGTGTTAATACCAATTGTCTTTCTCTGCATTTGCACCTTCCAAGTGTAAGACAGTGTGTAAGAAAGAAGTCATTTTGAGAAATGCTCTATAATTCTCATTTGTATGGGTATCCACAAATTCAGAGATGTGCAAATAACCACGCTTCTAAGCTCCAAAGCCTGTGCCCTTTTCGGAAATACATAGGTTTCCTTGATACCTATTTTTCACTGTTTATATTTTACCAAATGAATCACTATATACCCGGTACACAATTAAAAACTATTTTAAGGTGCAGATTAGTTATGTGTTCTGGGTACCCAGGATTCTTGGTGAAACTACAAGCCCTATATATCCCAGCAACAAGAAGGGTCCAGCAGACGTAACGGTATATTACTTTTAAAACTCTGACATAGTTTGAAGAAGTTACAGATGAAAACGTAGACACAAATGGCTGTTTTTTCAACTCCGTTTAATATTTTTTAATTTCAATTGCTACTTTCGATAAGAAAACAATGAAGGATCTACACAAATGACCCTTGCTGAATTCAGAATTTTATCTGCTTTTCAAAAATGTATACCTCTCCAGGATCCACCATTGGTTTCATACCCATTTCTACCACTAACTAGAAGGATAGGAAATAGGAAAAATGGGCTATGTAAAAAGCTAAAACTGTGTTGAAATATATGTATTTCTGATTCAAGTCTGCCTGTTCCCGAACGCTGGGAAGATGGCAATTTTAGCCCCGTAAACCACTTGCTGATGCTATTTGCAGGGAAAATAGGGACACTTTCTTCTGCAGCACTTTATTCCCATTTTTCCCAGAAGTCCTGGGTATCTTTAGAATCCCCAGGATGTTGGAAAACAGGACACAAATTTGTGGTAGATAGCTTATGTGGGCAATAAGTGATAGGGGCCAAAGCGCAAACTGTCCAAATAGCCAGAAAAGGGCTAGGCACAAGGAGGGGTATAGGTGTGGGAGGCCTAACAGCAAAAGGGTTCAAGTAAATGAAAAAAACATATAATTATTTTTAATATACTACCCACCCTAATCTCCTACAATACCCAACTCCCCAAAACAAAGAATACTTTATTTTTTTTTACAAAGAGTAAAATGAATAATTAAAAAACATATATATGTATGTATACACATATATATATATATATATATATATACAGTATATATATATATATATAAATAAAATCTTCAGACACCCCCCCCCCGCCCTGGGGACACCACCTCCCCGGGGGCAAGGTTATACTGTAATGTAGGGGGTGCTTGTCCCCCCAAATCTACGCCCCGCAGGCCCAGGGGCTGTCATAGTTTGACTCTTACTCTAGGCAAGACTGCTGGTTTAAGGATGACAGTACTTATGTTTGTAGGCGACTATGCCAATCCTACAAGTCACAACTGTCGTCCCAATCCTCCTGGCTCACAAGCAGCACCTCACCAAAAACCTAAAACAGTAAAAGGTGATTTGTGGCAGCCTATACACATGGACTCAAGAGTGTGACATCTCAGGGAGTGTCGTGGTTAAACGGAGATTACCTCTTTCTCTTGTAAACAACATGTCTCAATCAAGCACAAGCAATGAAGAAGATGCAGTAAGGTTTCAATAGCTTTTATTTAACAAAACTGAAATTTACGATAGGCTGCATGGGCTGCAATGATTAGGATAATGAATAATGCCAGAAAAAGAATGGTAAAGACAAGAGTCATGAATACAAAGAACCCCACCATCTTTCAATGACATGAGATATGAAATATGTCCTAATACCCTAATGTCATGTACCTAACCTAAAAGAGAGTTAGGTGTGTTAAACCTAATCCTCCAGTGCCATGAGAAGAGCCCCCCAACCCTCTTACTCTTGGAATGAGGTCTCTAGCTCAAACTCCGTAGGAACATGAAGACTGGGTCAGCGGCAAGGCAAAATGCAGCATCGATAGCAGCGATGGCATCTGGTCGGAATCCCTCTGACTATCTGTCTAAGTGATGTGCATTTATACAGATCTGCTTGGACCCCTGAAGTAGGTCTGTTCCCAAACAATAGATAACAAGACATTCCCTCGAAGGAGTGAAGAGGGAAAGTACCTAATGTGAACACCTAGTTTGTTTATCTTTGTCGCTTGATATTGACGCCTTAACACGGTGGCACTGATAACGTGAAACTAAAACATTGGCCTAACTAGAAATGAGGCAGCCATTTTAAAAGATAAAATCACATAAATATCTTAAAACAAAGCAAGTTAAGTAGGGTAAAAGTCACTAGGTGATGGGGGCACGAGTTTGCAAGCCAAAGGCTAAGCTTATTCCTGTTTCCCAATAAAACAAACTATGATTCACTACAGGACCACCACCTCCCTGGGGCTAAAATGAAATAATCAGGGGAGTCCATTTAGGACCTCCCTAACCCCAGGAACCGTCAACTTTCCGGGACAATGTTATACTGTAATGTGGGGGGATGCCACCCCGCAACCCCAGGGACAACCACCTATTCGGGGCTAAAATAAAATATTCGGGGGGTCCATGTTGGACCCTGCCCAGGGGACCGCCACCTCCCTGTGGCAAATCAAATGTTGGAGGGGGCCCCCTCAAGGAGCCAATGATGGTCCTGGGGACCTCCACCCACAGGGCCAGCTCCTGCTAATCTCTAGGTGCCCACCCCTGGGACATAGCTGTTTGCTTTTGCTTGGTGAGAGCTGACAGCTCCCACCAAGAAAAAGCAAACAACGTCCACTTTCTGACAGTGGGAGCTGCCAAACAGCTCCACTGGTAGAAAGCAGACTTTTCATCTGTTTCCCTGCAACAGATCAATAGATTGCTCCCACAAGCAGGGAGCTGCTATTTGAAGCAGTTCTCTGCTTTCAGGAGCGATTCCGGCTCCTGCAGGAGTCAGGAGCCCGCCAGGTCTGCGGGGGCCTTGAGGTTCCCCCCCCATGGTCCTGTAATTATAATCAAGTTAAATTATTTTTTTTAATGTAGAAAGACCTACTGGGACAGCTACTAGACTATCACTCAGTAGGTTTTAAAAAAAATAAAGAAAAAGAAACTATGGCATACTGGTTAAGATCCCAGACTGTCACACAGAAAGTTGTGGGTTAAATCTAGGTGACTATGGTAATTTTTATATTAGAATTTCTTTTAACTCAAAATATTAAAGTACATACCGTAAGGTGATCTCACTGTACTTACTTGCCAATTTTTTTTTTTTTTTTTTTAATTTGTCTGGAAATATCTCATTCTAAGTACATCATTCATGAAAGCCTTAACAAGATTACTCTGTCCCTCTCTTAATTTCTCTCTGGGTAGACCCTGCAGCCACCCCCGCTGTGCACAACCAAAGGGCTTAACGGTGGTCAGTTGGGTGCTTCTGTAGCCAACCCCAGCCATGCATGGCTGATGGCCGTGTGTGGCATAGGGTTGGGTGGTTATAGGGGCTTGGCTGCAGGGCCTGCAGCCAACCCTGCAGCCAAACCCTGCTGCGCACAGGCAAAGGTCGCGTGCAGCGCAAGATTGGGTTATTATACAGGTTTGCCTGTGGCCAGGCCCTGTGGTCAACCCCTTCTGCACACGGCGGATGTCTGTGCAAAGTGCAGGGTTGGTGGTTATAAGGGCCAGGCATGGTGGTGGTTGGATTAACATATAGTAATGAAAATAACTTTATATTAAAAAAAACGTAGGAATTCACTGAAAAACTATAACTTGCGTGTCGCATGAAATAAAATTGCGGCCGCAACTTTCTAGTCAGGTTACGGTCAGCCAATTACAGCGCTTCCTTTGGCATGTGCATTTGGGAAACAAATTATGAATTTTGCGAAGTATTCGAGAACATGCAATGGCCAGAGATATACAACTTTGGATTTCCTTAAATTTCTCAGAAACTACTGATCGGATTTACACCATATAAGCAAAGCTCAATCGTCTGCCAAATTTGGTGTAATTCCGTCCAGTGGTTCAGGCTGTAGACGTGTCTAAAGGTCCTACAGAAATGAACATGGGAAACGCAACCTTTTTTGACCCCTCCCCCTTTTTCTGGGCCCCTGCTTGACAGATCGCCCCGAAACTTTCCATGTGCAACAAGAATCATCCGACACTTTTTTTCTGTAAAATTTCATGAAGATTCGTCAAACGGTGGCAACGATATAGGCAAGTCCAAAAAAGTTTTTTTCTATACAAACATGGTCCAAAAAATAACTACCTAGTGGCGACTATCACTAGGTAATATATATATATATATATATATATATATATACACACACACACACACATACACATATATATACACACACATAAACCACTACTACTATATGTGTTTATATAAAAATTCATTTTCCATTTTTTTTTTTACAAAGTATTGGGTATATATATATATATATATATATATATATATATATATATGTATATACACACACACATATATATATATATACAGTACACACACACACACATCCGACAAACACTCTTCCGAATTTAAGGAACTGACATGCACTTCAGCAGTGTTAATAAAGTTGTTATTCCATTAATCCAGCCACCATGAACAGCAAATGCAATGGTGAAAACACCCTACGCATTTTGCATGCCTGACGCCTTGAATGTCTCCTAAAAGAAATTTTGCAAAAGCAAATGCAATTCTTACTGATTTCACTGAGGTTTAGGTAACATTTACCAGCACACATAAATGCAGTGTCAGAAGCAAATGCAATTGTGCCTAAGAGGGCTACTAGTTTCACTGAAGTTGTATTAACTAACGCGTTTGAGCGGTAATACACTAGTGCAACACCAAACTATGCAGCCATCTTATTGTAAACAAAACATTTAGGAGCAATTCATGCAATCAAAGCCGACAGGGATACTTCTCCATGTAGGAAAGTGCCCCTTTTGACATGGTTAGCCCTCCACTTTTTGCCTGAGATATGATTTCAAAGTTGTAGTGCCCAGGGCCCCTGCTACACAGGACCAGAGCTCTTTCCCAAAACTGTGATGCAATGGCAGAATTGGAAGCACATTTAGCTGCCACTATAAATCCCTAGTAAATGGTACTCAGGTACTCAGGTACCCAGGGCATGGGGTAGTAATGGTAGGACCCTAAGGGCAGCAGCACAGATTGTGCCACCCTCCTGGACCTTGCATCCAAGTACACTCAGCACTGCCATTGCAGGCTGAGTGCTCTGGTGCAATCCTAAAATGCAAATTCGACATGGCACACAGCCTATGTGATCTGTCCACTACACACTGCATGCAATATAGGTAAGCAGGCCTTCCAGTCCGAAGGCAGGGTGCACTATACTGCATGTGTGGACATAGGTGCATGAGTAATATGGCCCTACTGTGTCCTTGTCAACCCTCGGACAAAGTAAATGTACAAAACAGCCATTTGACATGCATGTGCTGAACAGTGGTCAGTAAGAGTTTCACAGCTACATGATGGCTACTCTTAGTCCTAAGTTGTTTGGTATCAAACAACTCAGAACAATAAATCCAAACTGGTACCAGTATTGGGTTCATTCCAAAATGTACCCAGGGGCCACCCTAGAGGTGACCCCTGCAAAAGCTAACAAAACCCTGGCATGGTTGCTGGCCGGTCCCAACAGCCTGTCACCATCAAAGATTCTGGATCTCTGGGGTAGGGACTTTGCTCTCTGGGATCAGATACAAAGCCCTTACTGGGCAGAGGTGTTACACCTCCTCCCCCAGGAATGTGCACTGCCCTGCCTGTCAGCTTCAAAGGACTTGCCACCCTTGAAACTTGACCCTCAGCCCTGCAGATAGCAGCAGATGGCCACCCCCGTTGCAAATTCCCACTTTTGGTGGGAGCAACAGTGGGAAAGTGCACAAAGACCAGGAGAAGTGGCCAGCCCCAGCCTGCACCACTCCTATGGTGTTACAAGCAAGGTGACCCCTTCTTTTAATTTTCCTCAATCTTGCATGGTAGGAAAATAACCAATCCGGGATAGGGAAGTGACCTCTGCCCACAGGAAGTGGTCACATAGTGGGTGGAGCCACCCTAACGTACATGGACCATTGACCACTAATAGGTACTCCTCTAAATGCACTACTTAGTGGGCATCCCTAGACCTGCAGATCAAATTCAACCTCCCTCTGGATGAAGGCATCACTCCCTGCAAGCAAGAAGCAAAAACTAGTGAAGTCCATTTCACTGACTGGCTGCTGATCAAGGAACTAGACACCACAGCCAGACCAAATTCCACCCAACAGACCAACTGGAGAAACCCTGCAAGTGTGCCACGTTTGGTGGCACTGCAACCTCCAGTGGTTGAACGTGTAATAGCCATGGGTGCTGGGCCCACAACGTCGGACACCCAGAAGAAAAGTCCACTCCGGACTCACCGGGGACCAGTTGTAAGCATTAGCTGAGGAACAACAGGACACCCAAGAACAACCCCCTAGGTTGGCCCAGTTGACCTGCAAGCCACCCTCCAAGTCACCAGCCTCCTGGTTCCAAGGGCACCTTGGCAAACAGCTCTTGGCTGACCTATCTGCTCTGCACCCGGTCTCCATAGCCCCTGCACCGGATAAGCAGCTGTGGTCTAAAGGTCCTACACCCCTTGCAACATCTACACTCCAAGGAGATCCACCAGACTCTCCTTGAAGTCAGCCTATGCAGTGTATTTCCAAGTGGTCCCCCAGCCTTTCCTGCATCAGCTTCAAGATTTCAGCAGCTGCTCCCGCTTGAAGCAGGAACTGCCTGAACTTCTCCAGCTGGCCCACAGGACCCCTCGATGACCTCGACCTAGAAACAGAAGGAGACATTGGTAAACGCATTGCCTGATTTTATATGCATTTTTTTAGCTTTCTCCTACTGATAAAATTCATAACTTAAAAAGTACTTACCAGACTTTGATGATCATAGTCTCAAAAATGTTATATAAATCAGCTGATTTTTGTAAATTGGTCTCAACTCATTCTTTTGAGTGTGTCCCCAAATTTATTGATACTGTGAGTACAACAAATGCTTAGCACTTCTCCAAGATTAGCCTAACTGCTTGGCCAAGCTCACAAAAATTAGTGCAGTAGATGGTCTAGTTTTTACCTCTGATAGCCAAGGTGGGGCTTGCACAGTGCACATAATTTTTAAACACTACATAGAGAGCTAGCCTCCTACACTCCTCAGTAATCAATGCTTGATACATGAGGAGTGTGCAGAAAGTCCCAACACATCATCATGTTGCCACAAGTTAATTAAAGAAAAATTTCATTTGCAATGATATCACCAACATAACAATGTTGTTAGAATTAAATATTGCCATAATTTATCCTGAGTGGGCAAATATACATTATATGTGAAGTATATATATTATGCTACATATAGCCCCAATTACGGCAAACAAAAGTGTAATATCTGTGACTGCTGCAAGTCAACATAACCAACACAATTCTGCCCTAGAGGGCTGTAGGAAGGTAGCCTCTTTCTAGCCTTGTTACCCCCATTTTTGGCCTGTTTGTGAGTATATGTCAGAGTGTTTTTACTGTCTCACTGGGATCCTGCTACCCAGGATCCCAGTGCTAATAGTGAAAACCCTATTTGTCAGTGTGTTTTATGTCTCACTGGAACCCTGCTAGCCAGGACCCCAGTGTTCATAGTTTGTGGCCTGGATGTGTTCCCTGTGTGGTGCCTAACTTTGTCACTGAGGCTCTGCTAATCAGAACCTCAGTGCTTATGCTCTCTGTGCCTTTAAAATTGTCACTGCAGGCCACTGTCCATTTCTTCCAATTCTGAATGGCACACTGGAACACCCTTATAATTCCCTAGTATATGGGACCTAGGTAGCAAGGGTATTGGGGTTCCAGGAGATCCCTATGGGCTGCAGCATTTCTTTTGCCACCCATAGGAAGCTCAGACAATTCTTACACACGACTGCCACTGCAACCTGAGTGAAATAACGCCCATGTTATTTCACAGCCATTTTTCACTGCACTTAAGTAACTTATAAGTCACCTATATGTCTAACCCTCACTTGGTCAAGGTTAGGTGCCAAGTTACTAAGTGTGAGGGTACCCTGGCACTAGCCAAGGTACCCCCACATAGTTCAGGGCAATTTCCCCAGACTTTCTGAGTGCGGGGACACCATTACACACATGCACTACACATAGGTCAATATCTATATGTGGCTTCACAATGGTAACTCCGAATATGGCCATGTAACATGTCTAGGATCATCAAATTGTCCCCCCCCATGCCAAATCTGGTATTGGGGTGTCAATCCCATGCATCCCCAGAGCTCCAGCAGGGACCCTGGGTACTGCCAAACTAGCTCTCTGGGGTTTTCACTGCAGCTACTGCTGCTGCCAACCCACAGACAGGCTTCTGCCCTCCTGGGGTCTGGGCAGCCCAGTCCCAGGAACGCAGAACAAAAGATTTCTTCTGAGAGAGGGTGTTACACCCTCTCCCTTTGGACATAGGTGTTAAGGGCCTGAGAGGAGTAGCTTCACCTGGCCTCTGGGAATGCTTTGAAGGGCACAGATGGTGCCCTCCTTGCATAAACCAGTCTACACTGGTTCAGGGATCCCCCAGCCCCTGCTCTGGCATGAAACTGGACAAAGGAAAGGGGAGTGACCACTCCCCTGTCCATCTCCACCCAAGGGGTGGTGCCCAGAGCTCCTCCAGTGTGTCCCAGACCTCTGCCATCTTGAATGCAGAGGTGTTAGGGCACAATAGAGGCCTCTCAGTGGCCAGTGCCAGCAGGTGACGTCAGAGGCCCCCTCCTGATAGGTGCTTACCTGGTTAGGTGGCCAATCCTCCTCTGAGGGCTATTTAGGGTCTCTCTTGTGGGTTTCTCTTCAGATAACAAATGCAAGAGCTCACCAGAGTTCCTCTGCATCTCTCTCTTCGACTTCTGCCAAGGATCGACCGCTGACTGCTCCAGGTCGCCTGCAAAACCGCAACAATGTAGCAAGAAGACTACCAGCAACATTTGAGCAGATAATCCTGCCCTCTTTCTCAACTGTGTCCTGGTGGTGCATGCTCTGGGGGTTTTCTGCCTTCACCCTGCACTGAAAGCCAAGAAGAAATCTCCTGTGGGTCAACGGAATCTTCCCCCTGCTAACGCAGGCACCAAACTTCTGCTTCACAGGTCCTCTGGGTCCCCTCTCATCTCGACGAGCGTGGTCCCTGGAACACAGGAGCTGGATCCAAGCGACCCTGACAGTCCAGTGGTCCTTCTGTCCAAATTTGGTGGAGGTAAGTCCTTGCCTCCCCACGCCAGACAGTAATCATGTGTACTGCGTGAACTGCAGCTGTTCGGGCTTCTGTGCACTTTTGCAAGGAATCCTTCATGCACAGCATAGCCCAGGTCCCCCGCACTCCATCCTGCATTGCACAACTTGCTGAGTTGACCACCAGCTTCGTGGGACCCTCCTTTGTAGTGTTGAGATGACCTCCGTGCTCAGTTTTCATGAACCCCTGTTCAAGTGCTTCTGAGGGTGCTGCCTGCTTCTGCATTGGCTCTCTGTGCTGCTGAGTGCCCCCTCTGTCTCGTCCTCCAAGGGGCGACCTCCTGGTCCTTCCTGGGCCCAGACCGCACCCATTTTCTTGAACCGCGACCTTTGCAGCTAGCAAGGCTTGTTTGCAGTTTTTCTGCGTGGAAACAACTCTGCATTCTCCAGCACACCGTGGGACATCTTCTGTGTGAAGGAGAAGTTCCTGGCATCTTCTGTTGTTGCAGAATCTTCCGCTTCTTCCATCCAGAGGCAGCCTTGCACCTTCATCCAGGGTTTAGTGCGCTCCTACCCCCACCCCCCCCCCCCCCGGACACTTTCGTGTCTCTTGGACTTGGTCCCTTTCCTTTGCAGATCCTCAGGTCCAGGAATCCATCTTCAGTACTTTGCAGTCAATAGTGGTCTTTACAGAATCTCCTATCACGTCGTTAGTGTGTTTCTGGGGAAGTAGGGTAACTTTACTCCTTTTTTTTTTTTGCAGGGTCGTGGGGTATCTTGGACATCCTTAGTGTTTTCGTACACTCCCAGTGACCCTCTGCACACAACACTAGGCCTGGGGTCCCTAAGTGGTTTGCATTCCACTTTCTTAGTATATGGTTTGTGTTGCCCTTAGGCCTATTGCATCCTGTTGTATTCTACAGTATTTGCTCTACTTTTCTAACTGTTTACCTTCCTGATTTTGGTTTGTGGGTATATTTTGTGTATTTTACTTACCTCCTAAGGGAATATATCATCTGAGATATTTTTAGCACATTGTCACTAAAATAAAGTACCTTTATGTTTAGTAACTCTGAGTATTGAAATTCTTATGATATAGTGCTATATGATATAAGTGGTATAGTAGGAGCTTTGCATGTCTCCTAGTTCAGCCTAAGCTGCTCTGTTATAGCTACATCTATCAGCCTAAGCTGCTAGAACACTACTAATCTACTAATAAGGGATAACTGGGCCTGGCACAAGGTGTAAGTACCATCAGGTACCACTATAAGCCAGGCCAGCCTCCTACAAGGGCAAATATCTAAATTTCATGAGTAAGCAAAAAGCTTAGCTTGTCGGCCGCTCTACAGCAACAGGGTCAAATTTCTTGTATTGCCCAACCCTGCAAGAGAACAAAAAGAAAAGTATATGGAAGTGAAGAAAGCAGTAATAAAGAAAAACAGAAAATTCTTATACACTTAAACAAATTTGGAAGTAAAAACTGTAAAAAATACTTTCTACAGTCCATAAACTAAGACGACAACATAGCTGCTAACATATACAACATCCATCACAGAAATGTACGATCAACCCAAATGTACATGCATTTCTCCATCCAAATTCAAGGAATCTTAGTGCTGAGTTCAAGAATATATTTGGACTGAAGTTGTATGAGCGCACTAAGTCTATCACCCTCTCTTTTGTTTGCTGGGACCTTGTCAATCACAAAGAATTTCAGCTTAGAACTGTCTCTATTGTGAAATGTATTAAAATGTGAGGCCACTGAATATTGTTGATCTATGAGTTTCATCGTTCTGGCATGTTACAATATACGTTTCTTGGTGGGGTGTGTAGTACATCCCACGTAACTCAGTCCACATGGGCATTTTCATACATAAATGATGAAATCTGAAGTGCAGGTATAATGTTGGTTTATTTTTTATTTTTTAAGCCTGTCAGAGGAGACAGCTAATCTGCAACAGCCGTGCTGTTTTTACACTTTCAATGGGGGAAGAGCCCTAGACATCTTTACTAGTGATGCTCATTGTTTTCCCAAAATAATTCTGACTGAGTTGGTCTTTATCCATGACACCCTTTCTGAAGGTTACCCTGGGGTTTTCATCTATGTATCCTTCAAGACTGTTCTCCAAAGCCTGATCATTTACTTCTTTTATGTTTTATGTTTTATGTCATGTTCAATTCATGACTATTCATTGTAATAACACTTTAGGATGCCTGACGTAGAAGTCGTTCAATGAGCCAATCCTGCAATTCTTTCTTAACCCCTTTGTTGCTAAGCCGCCACCACCACCCCACCCTCCATGCTAACCTGTTTTTTGGCTATTTGGGGTAGTTTGCGCCTAGGGCTCCATAACTTTTTTTCCACATGAACTATCCATGCCAAATTTGTGTCCTGTTTTCCAACATCCTGGGGATTCTAAAGGTGTCAAGGGATTGTGGATTCCCCTGGAGGGAACTGAGAAAATAGACAAAATTTTGTAAAGTCACCATCTTCCCAGCTTTCAGGAACATGCAAAGCTGAATCAAAAAACCTAATTTTGTAGCAAAGTTTGGGGTTTTTTCTAAGAGGTAGACAATTTTCCATATTTTTGGTGCTTTCAACTTACTTCCAGTTTGTGATGGAAACTAGTATGAAAACCATGGGGGATCCAAAAAAGCTATACATTTCTCGAAAGTAGATACAATTCCAAATTTAGCAAGGGGTCATGTGTGTGGATCCTCCAAGGTTCTTCCAAGGAAAACTACTGTTGAAATAAAGAAATTGAAAATGAGTAGGAAAAAATGAGCATTTATGGCAACATTTTCATCTGTAGTTTTTTTGTCGCAATGGCCGATTGACAGAAGCATTATAGCACTACATCCACTAGACGCTTCTGGTTGTGGGGAAAAATAGGGTTTGTAGGTTCTCCATGAACCCAAAGTACTCAAGAGCAAAGAACTCGCCTGCACCATATATTTTTTTATTGATTACAGACCAATTCTTATAGCGAAATAGGCAGATTGAAAAATGGGTTTCAAGGAAACTTATGCATTTCTGAAATGGGAACAAGATATAGTTTAGAAGCAGTGCTTATTTCTACATCTCTGAATTTGTAGGTACCCATACTAGTGTAAGATTTGGAGGATATTTTTCAAAACTGCAGCTTTCTTATACACTGGCTTACATTCGAAAGGCACAAATGCAGCAAAATCCAATTCGTAATAACAAATATTCTACTATTCTATGCTCCCACACGTCTCTTGATACAAATGGCACCTCACTTGTGTGGGGAGACCTAGTGCTCGCAACAGGAAATGGCCCAAAACGCAACATGAACATGGCACATTTGTCCACCGAAAACTGACCCTCTTTTTCTGATGTGGGTAGGTCTATATTTTGGGTACTAGCTCAGCTGGCACCTAGGGAAACCTAGAAGACCTGTACATGTTTGAAAACTAGACACATAGAGGTATCCAGGGTGGGCTGACTAGGCTCTCGCCATATTTCTTTTTACCCAAAATCCCTTGCAAACCTCAAAATTGGTCTAAAAAACAAATTTTCCTCACATTTCTGTGATGGAAAGTTCTGGAACCTGCAGGGAACCACAAACTTCTATCCACCTGTGATTTCCCCAAGTCTCCCGATACAAATGGTACCTCACTGCCCCCCTGCATGAATTCCACAATTGCCCCAGAGAGGTGGCGGTCTTCAGGACTGCAGAGGGCCGCACAACATCCCCGCATTGAACGACATTTAAGCCCCGGGGATGTGGCGGTCCCTGGAGCTGCAGGGTGGGGGCACGCGGACCCCCCCACTTAAAATTACATTGAAGCTCTGGGGAGTTGGTGGTCCCCAGGGCTGTAGGGAACAGCTTTCCCCCTCCACATTACAAATATCAATGCCACCGAGACTTGGCCCACCCGGGGGCTTAGGTATTATGAAGAGCTGGTGCCTGCTCTTTTTTTTAAAGAATTTTAGCCACTGTTTCCCAAACCCATCGCAAATTTTCAGCAATTTGTTTTTTTAAGTTCTTTTTAGCCGGGGTGGGGGTACCTCTAGGACCCCACCTCAGAGCTAAGGGTCAGAGTGACTCTACCGTGGCCTCTTTTGTAATTTTTCATGTTTTTTTCTGGGACTCAATTGAAGCCTAGTCCCAACAAGTCCTCGCCATGCGCTGTTAATTACCCCACACATTACGTAAGTCCTGACATCTTTTATGACATCATTGATAATATCACAGCAACATTTGTAATAAAATGTTTGAGAAACAAACTGTACATGACGGGGGCACGTGTTATAGTTAACTTAGGGCACAAGTTATAGTTACTTGCGCTAACCACTACTTTAACTGATGAATTTCTATTGTTTTGTGCCAGTAAATTGAGATCCTAACTATAACGTCTTTGTAACTTTTGGCTTTTTAATTTAATATATATATAAAATACACACACACACACACACACACACATATATATATAAAAAACTAACCAATTAAAAAACATGTAAGCAGTTAACATTCCAACAAACAATCTAAATTAACATATCAATAATAAATTAAAACACTCAAATACAATATTATTATACAATAGTATTTAAGTTTTAGATATTTAGAACTTCGGTATCATAATATTTACCTCAATATAACTGTTCTCCCTATATTCTATCTTTGATATTTAGTACCATATGTATTCTATATAATGGTAGACACCATATCTGTTTATAAAAATGCAATTAAAGCTTCAGTCTAATGAGATGAATTCAGCAGGTTTGTGCTTTGACCACACTCATCTTTACTCTTTGCACTAGCAATCTTGATGAGTATTTATGAGAGCACAGACAGGACATCTCTAGAGTGGACTCAAAATGTATCCTTGTCCTGAGACTAGAACCGCATATGGCCCTAAAAACCTGATATAATATATATATATATATATATATATATATATATATATATATATATATATATCCTTCATCGATTAATAAAAGTTAGACAACAATGCATCCAAAGCTTACATTTTAAATATGGGCCCTAAATCCATCATGTCCAGAACACCTGCCATCAAATGCTCAGTCTTAAAACACTGTTTCTTACATTGGAGTCCCATTTAAACATGGTTGTAGATAGAACAACTTAATTCAGTCTTAGAAAATGAGTGTGATGCAATCTTTAACTTTGCTAACCATCTTGGGATAATTCACAAGAGGTTATGAAGTCCATGTATGAGAACAAATGTGTCTGCTATTGTCTGTAGGTCTGGAGTCCGGGGCACCACTGATGCTGGCAACAGATTCTGCAGACACCTATTCCATGTACATTGCAGTGCATCACATTTGATGTGTCAAAAACAGCTGGCTGATTACTTTGACCAACTCCAGATCTAGTTTAAATTGGGAGATCATAATGGATTTCAAGAATAGTGAGCTAAGCCATCAACTTAAATGGATAAACTATATATATTTTTTTAAAACATGTTAGGATTGAGGTCACCCCAAGATTTAAGGCTTTCTACAAAATCTGTTCTCGAAGCAGAATAGGACAAGGTTGAAAAATAGATTTTTTTTCATATGGTGATCCGCTCAGCAGGAACACCAAGATTGAGAATTTGCCTGCCAGGGCTTTTGTGGCCCATAAGATGGATATTGGTTCAGCATTGTATCTAGACCTGGTCTCCAATGTATATGCACAATTTGTTGATCACATTCAGAATGGTCATCATTTACTATCTTTTCCCATGGGAAGGCGTACAACGGATGCCTTGAGTCTATGCCTCAGTGATAACATTTCACTTCTAACTTCAATGCACTTTGACTCTTTTGTGTTTTTTATTGTTTAGCACATATAAAATATTTAATTACAATGCGTTGGGGAGACAGACAGCTGGAGGAGGGTGAGGGAGCCGGAAAGATGGTGGAGGGCAGGGGGAGGGGGAACCAGGCAGCTGCAGGAGGTTGGGATGGGTGAGGAACCAGACAGCTGGGGGTGGGGGTGACCAACTAGACAGCTGGAGGAGGGTGGTGGGTTGGGGAACCAGACAGCTGGAAGGGGGTGGGGTTGGAGAACAGGATAGGTGGAGGAGGGGCAGGTGGTGGGGAACCAGACAGCTGGAGAAGGGCGGGGTAGGGAATCCAACAGCTAGAGGAGGGTAGGGGGTGGGGAACCAGGTAGCTAGAGGAGGGTGGGGGATGAGGAAGCAGACAGTTGTAGGAGGACATGTTTTGGGGAACCAAATAGATTGAGGGAGGGGGTGGGGAACCACACAGCTGGTGGGCAAAGACAGGAGGCTGGTGAACCAGAGAGAGGGAGAAAGGCGGGAGGAGGTGGACCAGACAGGGGGAGCAGGGTGGGGGTGATAACTGAACAGAGGGAGGATGGCAGGAAGTGTGGAACCAGAGAGCGGAGGAGGGCGGGTTGGGAACAGGACAACAGTAGGGGCCTTGGGGGGGGGAGAACAACAAGAGGAGGGTGGGGGGGTTGGTTAACTGGACAACAGAGGGCAGGGGTGGGGATTTGCACAGCTGGAGGAGGGCAGGAGTGTAGGGGTGGTGAACCAGACAGAGGGAGGATAGGGGTGTATGGACAGAGGAAGCAGGATGGAAGATGGGAACTGGACAGAGGGAGCTGTGCAGGGGTGGGAACCAGACAGAGTGAGGAGGGTGGAGATTGGGGAACCAGACAGAGGGAGGATGAACTGGTCAATGGGAGAAGAGCAGGAGGGTGGGGAACTGGAAAACAGGAGGAGGGTGGGGGTGTGGGTAACATGGCAATGGGAGGAAAGTGGGGAGTAGGGGACTAGACAATGCAAGGTGTGTAAGGGATGTGGAATCAAGTGGGAGAATGGCAGGGGGTGGAGAACCCAACAACGGGAGAAGGGTGGTGGTGAGGAACAGAGCAGCAGGGAAAGGGTGGGGGTGGGGAATCAAACAGCGGGGAAAGGGTGGGGAACCGAACAGTGGTGAAAGTGGGGGGTGGGGAACAGGAAAGGAAAAGAAGGGGTGGGGTGGGGAACTGGACAGTAGAAGGGAGAATGTATGGTGAACTAGACAGCAGAAGGGAGGGGTGTGGTGAACTGGACAGTGGGAGAAGAGGAGAGGTATGGTGAACTGGACAGCGGGGAACAGGGCAGCGGGGGAAGGAAGGGTGGGTGAGGCAGTGAGGAATGTGTGGGTGGAGATGTGTGTTACCAGGCAGCAGGGGGAACAAGGCAGCGGTGGGAAAGTGGGTGATGGGTGGGGACCCAGGTAGCGGGTGAAATAAACCATATAGGGGGTGAAGGGTGGGTGATAAACCAGATAGCTGGTGAAGGGTGGCTGGGGATAGCGGGTGAAAGGTGGGTAGTAACTGGATAGGGGAGAGAGAGGGATAGGGGAGAGGGGAGAGAGAGAGAGAGTGAGAGAGAGGGATAGGAGAGAGAGAGAGGGATGATGGATGAGAGAGAGAGAGTGAGAGTGAGAGAGTGAGAGAGTGAGAGAGTGAGTGAGTGTGTGTGTTTTTTTTTTTTTTTTCAATGGATAGCGGGTGAATGAACCAGATATCAGGTGAAGGGGTGGGTGTTGGGGACCCAGGCAGAGGGTGATGGGAAGGTATCCAGGCAGCCGGGTGATCGGTGGGGGGGTGGGTGGGTGGGGATGGTGTAGGAAGGTAGCCTCTTTCTAGCCTTGTTACCCCCACTTTCGGCCTGTTTGTTAGTATATGTCAGGGTGTTTTTACTGTCTCACTTGGATCCTGCTAGCCAGGACCCCAGTGCTCATAGTTTGTGGCCTATATGTGGTGCCTAACTGTGTCACTGAGGCTCTGCTAACCAGAACATCAGTGCTTATGCTCTCTCGGTCTTTAAAATTGTCACTGCAGGCTAGTGACCATTTTCACCAATTCTGATTGGCACACTGGAACACCCTTATAATTCCCTAGTATTTGTTACCTAGGTACCCAGGGTATTGGGCTTCCAGGAGATTCCCTATGGGCTGCAGCATTTCATTTGCCACCCATAGGAAGCTCAGACCAATATTACACAGGACTGCCAATGCAGCCTGAGTGAAATAATGACCATGTTATTTCACAGCCATTTTACACTGCATTTAAGTAACTTAAAAGTCACCTATATGTCTAACCCTCACCTAGTGAAGGATAGGTGCAAAGTTACTAAGTGTGAGGGCACCCTGGCACTAGCCAAGGTGCTCCCACATTGTTCAGGGCAATTTCCCCGGACTTTGTGAGTGTGGGGACACCATTACACACGTGCACTACATATAGGTCAATACCTATATGTAGCTTCACAATGGTAACTCTGAATATGGCCATGTAACATGTCTACGATCGTGGCACTGTTTCCCCTCCCCTCCCCCCCATGCCAAATCTGATACTGGGGTGCCAATCCCATGCATCCCTGCGTCTCCAGCATGGACCACAGGTGCTGCCAAACTAGCTCTCTGGGGTTTTCACTGCAGCTACCGCTGCTGCCAACCACCAGACAGGTTTCTGCCCTCCTGGGGTCTGAGTAGCCCCTGCTCTGGCACGAAACTGGACAAAGGAAAGGGGAGTGACCACTCCCCTGTCCATCACCACCCCAGGGGTGCTGCCCAGAGCTCCTCCAGTGTGTCCCAGACCTCTGCCATCTTGAATGCAGAGGTGTGAGGGCACAATGGAGGCCTCTGAGCGGCCAGTGCCAGCAGGTGATGTCAGAGAACCCCTCCTGATAGGTGCTTACCTGGTTAGGTAGCCAATCCTCCTCTGAGGGCTATTTAGGGTCTCTCCTGTGGGTTTCTCTTCAGATAACAAATACAAGAGCTCACCAGAGTTCCGCTGCATCTCTCTCTTCGACTTCTGCCAAGGATCGACCACTGACTGCTCCAGGACGCCTGCAAAACCGCAATAAAGTAGCAAGAAGACTACCAGCAACATTTGAGCACCTAATCCTGCCCTCTTTCTCAACTGTGTCCTGGTGGTGCATGCTCTGGGGGCTGTCTGCCTTCACCCTACACTGAAAGCCAAGAAGAAATCTCCCGTGGGTCAACAGAATCTTCCCCCAGCTAACGCAGGCACCAAACTTCTGCTTCACAGGTCCTCTGGGTCCCCTCATCTCGACGAGCGTGGTCCCTGGAACACAGGAGCTGGATCCAAGTGACCCTGACAGTCCAGTGGTCCTTCTGTCCAAATTTGGTGGAGGTAAGTCCTTGCCTCCCCACGCCAGACAGTAATCCTGTGTACTGTGTGAACTGCAGTTGCTAGGGCTTCTGTGCACTTTTGCAAGGAATCCTTCATGCACAGCATAGCCGAGGTCCCCAGCACTCCGTCCTGCATTGCTCAACTCGCTGAATTGACCACCAACTTCGTGGGACCCTCCTTTGTAGTGTTGAGACAACCGCTGTACTCCGATTTCTTGAACTCCTGTTCAAGTGCTTCTGCAGTTGCTGCCTGCTTCTGCGTGGGCTCTCTATGCTGCTGAGCGCCCCCTCTGTCTCCTCCTCCAAGGCGGCGACCTCCTGGTCCTTCCTGGGCCCGACTACATCCACAACTCTTGCAGCTAGCAAGGTTTGTTTGCAGTCTTTCTGCGTGGAAACAACTCTGCATCCTCCAGCACGCTGTGGAACATCTTCTGTGCAAATGAGAAGTTCCTGGCATATTCCGTTGTTGCAGAATCTTCAGCTTCTTCCACCCAGAGGCAGCCCTTTTGCACCTTCATCCGGGGTTTAGTGGGCTCCTGCCCCCACCGGACACTTGCGTGACTCTTGTACTTGTCCCCTTCCTTTGCATGTCCAGAACTAAGTCTTCAGTGCTTTGCAGTCAGTCGTTGTCTTTGCAGAATCTCCTATCACAACTTTAGTGTGCTTCTGGGGAAGTAGGGTTGCTTTACTCCTACTTTTCAGGGTCTTGGGGTGGGGTATCTTGGACACCCTTATTGTTTTCTTACACTCCCAGCGACCCTCTACACACTACACTAGGCCTGGGGTCCATTCGTGGTTCGCATTCCTCTTTTAGAATATATGGTTTGTGTTGCCCCTAGCCCTATTGCATCCTATTTTTTCTACAGTGTTTACACTACTTTTCTAACTGTTTACTTACTCTATTTTGGTTTGTGTGCATATTTTGTGTATTTTAATTACCTCCTAAGGGAGTATATCCTATGAGATATTTCTGACACATTGTCACTAAAATAAAGTACCTTTATTTTTAGTAACCCTGAGTATTGAGATTCTTGTGATATAGTACTATATGATATAAGTGGTATAGTAGGAGCTTTGCATGTCTCCTAGTTCAGCCTAAGCTGCTCTGCTATAGCTACCTCTATCAGCCTAAGCTGCTAGAACACTACTAATCTACTAATAAGGGATAACTGGACCTGGCACAAGGTGTAAGTACCATCAGGTACCCAATATAAGCCAGGCCAGCCTCCTACAGGTGGGGATCCAGGAAGCAGGTGAAGGGTTTGATGAACCAGGACCGGGTGAAGGGTGGGTGGGGATCTGGAGATCCAGGAAGCGGGTGAAGGGTGGGTGGGGATCGGGGAATCCAGGAAGCGGGTGAAGGGTGGGATCCAGGAAGCGGGTGAAGGGTGGATGGGGATCCAGGAAGCGGGTGAAGGGCGGGTGGGTGGGGATCCAGGAAGCGGGTGAAGGGCGGGTGGGTGGGGATCCAGGAAGCGGGTGAAGGGCGGGTGGGTGGGGATCCAGGAAGCGGGTGAAGGGCGGGTGGGTGGGTGGGGATCCAGGAAGCGGGTCAAGGGCGAGCGGGTGGGTGGGGATCCAGGAAGCGGGTCAAGGGCGGGTGGGTGGGTATCCAGGAAGCGGGTCAAGGGCGGGTGGGTGGGTATCCAGGAAGCGGGTGAAGGGCGGGCGGGTGGTTGGGGATCCAGGAAGCGGGTTTAGGGATCCAGGAAGCGGGCAAAGGGTGGGTGGGTAGGGATCCAGGAAGCGGGCGAAGGGTGGGTGGGTGGGGATCCAGGAAGCGGGCGAAGGGTGGGTGGGTGGGGATCCAGGAAGCGGGCAAAGGGTGGGTGGGTGGGGATCCAGGAAGCGGGCAAAGGGTGGGTGGGTGGGGATCCAGGAAGCGGGCAAAGGGTGGGTGGGTGGGGATCCAGGAAGCGGGCAAAGGGTGGGTGGGTGGGGATCCAGGAAGCGGGTGAAAGGTGGATTTCCATGAAGCAGGTGAAGGGTGGGTGGGTGGGTTTCCATGAAGCAGGTGAAGGGTGGGTGGGTGGGTGGGTTTCCATGAAGCAGGTGAAGGGTGGGTGGGTGGGTTTCCATGAAGCAGGTGAAGGGTGGGTGGGTGGGTTTCCATGAAGCAGGTGAAGGGTGGGTGGGTGGGGTTCCATGAAGCAGGTGAAGGGTGGGTGGGTGGTGATCCTGGAAGCGGGCGAAGGGTGGGTGGGGATCCAGGAAACGGGTGAAGGGTGGGGATCCAGGAAGCGGGCAAAGGGTGGGTGGATGGGGATCCAGGAAGCGGGCGAAGGGTGGGTGGGGATCCAGGAAGCGGTGAATTGGGGAACCAGGAAGTGGGGGAAGGGTGGGTAATTGGGGAACCAGGAAGCGGGTGAACTGGGTGGGGAACCGGGAAGCGGGTGAAGGGTGGGTGGGGATCTGGGGAACCGGGTGAAGGATGGGTGGGGATCTGGGGATCCGGGAAGCGGGTGAAGGATGGGTGGGGATCTGGGGAAGCGGGTGGGGATCCGTGAAGCAGGTGAAGGGTGGGTGGGGATCCGTGAAGCGGGTGGTGGGTGGTAGGGGATCCGTGAAGCGGGTAAGACCGATCCAAGAAGCGGGTGAAGGGTGGGTGGGTGGTGATACAAGAAGCGGGTGAAGGGAGGGTGGGGGGGATCCAAACAGGGGGTGAAGGTTCAGTGGGTAGGTGGATGAACCAGGGAGCGGGTGAAGGGTGGGTGGTTGGTTGGTTGGTTGAACCAGGTAGCGGGTGAAGGGTCAGTGGGTGGGTGGTTGAACCAGGTAGCGGCTGAAGGGTGGGTGGGTAAACCAGATAGCGGGTGAAGAGTGGGTGGGGGACCCAGATAGCGGGAGAATTTGGGGATCCAGGCAGCAGGTGATGGGTGGGTGGGGATTTCCAGGCAGCGGGTGATGGGTTGGTGGGTTGGTATGTGTCGATCCAGGCAGCGGATGATGGAAATCCAGGCAGCTGGTGAAGGGTGAGATGGTGGGGGGGACCCAGGCAGCTGGTGAAGGGTGAGATGGTGGGGTGGGGACCCAGGCAGCTGGTGAAGGGTGAGATGGTGGGGGGGGGGGGACCCAGGCAGCTGGTGAAGGGTGAGATGGTGGGGGGGGTGACCCAGGCAGCTGGTGAAGGGTGAGTAGAGATCCAGGAAGTGGGTGAAGGGTCAGTGGGTGGGTGGTTGAACCAGATAGGGGGGTGAAGGGTAGGTGGGTTGGTTCTCCAGATAGGGGGTGAGGGTTGGGAACCAGATAGCAGGTGATGGGCGGCGAACTGGGTCGGTGGGGGGAGGGGAATCCAGGAAGCGGGTGATGTGTGGGTGGGTGGATCCAGGAAGCGTGTGAAGTGGGGGGAGAGGAAGGGGGGGGGGGGGGAAGAGAGAGAGAGAGAGAGAGAGAGAGAGAGAGAGAGAGAGAGAGAGAGAGAGAGAGAGAGAGAGCGAGCGCGCGCTTCACAGGATACATAAGCAGGACAGCCTGTGTGTGCACTGTGCATTGAGAGAGAGAAAAAGATAGATAGTGAGAGAGTGTGTGTGTGTATATATTAAAGATATTTGGAAAATGTCACTTACCCAGTGTACATCTGTTCGTGGCATGGGACGCTGCAGATTCACATGCTGTGCATTATCCTGCCATCTAGTGTTGGGCTCAGAGTGTTACAAGTTGTTTTTCTTCGAAGAAGTCTTTTTGAGTCACGAGATCGAGGGACTCTTCCCCTTTCGGCTCCATTGCGCATGGGCGTCGACTCCATCTTAGATTGTTTTCCCCGCAGAGGGTGAGGTAGGAGTTGTGTATGTAGTAATAGTGCCCATGCAATGGAGTAAGTATGTATGTACATAATGTGTTTAATAGTGATATATATTTACAAATGTACAAGTTTATTTTTATCAACTTATAATGGCTACAGGCTCCCGGGGAGGTGGGAGGGCGCATGTGAATCTGCAGCGTCCCATGCCACGAACAGATGTACACTGGGTAAGTGACATTTTCCGTTCGATGGCATGTGTAGCTGCAGATACACATGCTGTGCATAGACTAGTAAGCAGTTATCTCCCCAAAAGTGGTGGTTTAGCCTGTAGGAGTTGAAGTTGTTTTAAATATTATCCGTAATACTGCCTGTCCTACTGTGGCCTGTTGTGTTGTTAACACATCTATACAGTAATGTTTCGTGAATGTATGAGGCATAGACCATGTGGCTGCCTTACAGATTTCTGTCATGGGTATATTTCCTAGAAAGGCCATTGTGACGCCTTTCTTTCTAGTGGAGTGTGCCTTTGGTGTAATAGGCAGGTCTCTCTTAGCTTTAACATAGCAGGTTTGAATACACTTAACTATCCATCTGGCAATGCCTTGTTTGGATATTGGATTTCCTGCATGAGGTTTTTGAAAAGCTACAAACAATTGTTTTGCGAAATTGTTTGGTTCTATCAATGTAATACATTAGTGTCCTTTTGATGTCTAATGTATGTAATGCTCTTTCAGCTAGAGTCTGGTTGTGGAAAAAATACTGGGAGTTCCACAGTTTGATTTAAGTGGAACGGTGATATAACTTTTGGTAAATGGGTTCAAATGGTGGACCCACGAGTCGTGTTAATACAATATTGAGATTCCATGAAGGAACTGGTAGTGTTCTTGGGGGAATGATTCTTTTTAGACCCTCCATAAATGCTTTTATGACTGGGATTCTAAAGAGTGATGTTGAATGTGTAATTAGCAGATAGGCAGAAATTGCTGTGAGATGTATTTTAATGGATGAAAAAGCTAGCTTAGATTTTTGTAAGTGTAATAAGTAGCTTACAATGTTTTTTGTTGACGCATGCAGTGGTTGAATTTGATTATTATGACAGTAATAAACAAATCTTTTCCATTGATTTGCGTAGCAATGTCTTGTAGTAGGTTTCCTAGCTTGTTTAATGACTTCCATACATTCTTGTGTAAGGTCTAGATGTCCAAATTCTAAGACTTCAGGAGCCAGATTGCTAGATTGAGCGATTCGGGTGTCTGATCTGTTGTCTGTGTTGAGTTAACAGATCTGGTCTGTTTGGTAGCTTGATATGAGGTACTACTGACAGGTCTAGTAGTGTTGTATACCATGGTTGGCGAGCCCAAGTTGGTGATACTAGTATTAGTTTGAGTTTGTTTTGACTCAATTTGTTTACTAGATACGGAAGGAGTGGGAGAGGGGTAAAAGCGTAAGCAAATATCCCTGACCAACTCATCTATAACGCATTGCCCTTGGAGTGAGGGTACCTGGATGCGAAGTTTTGGCATTTTGCATTTTCTTTTGTTGCGAATAGGTCTATTTGCGGTGTTCCCCAGTTTTGAAAGTAGGTTTGCAGTATCTGGGGATGAAGTTCCCATTCGTGTATCTATTGGTGATCTCGACAGAGATTGTCAGCCAACTGGTTTTGAATTCCTGGGATGTATTGTGCTATTAGGCGAATGTGAATCGCCCAATGCCAAATCTTCTGTGCTAAGAGACACAGCTGTGATGAGTGTGTCCCTCCCTGTTTGTTTAGGTAATACATTGTTGTCATGTTGTCTGTTTTGACAAGAATGCGTTTGTGGGCTATTAACGGTTGAAATGCTTTCAATGCTAGAAACACTGCTAGTAGTTCTAGTTGATTTATATGAAGTTGTCTTTGTTGAGTGTCCCATTGTCCCTGGATGCTGTGTTTGTTGGGGTGTGCGCCCCACCCTACCATGGAAGCATCTGTTGTGATCACGTATTGAGGCATTGGGTCTTGGAAGGTCCACCCTTGGTTTAAATTTATAGGATTCCACCATTGCAAAGAGGAGTGTGTTTGGCGGTCTATCAACACTAGATCTTGAAGTTGACCCTGTGCTTGTGTCCATTGTGTCGCTAGACACTGTTGCAAGGGCCGCATGTGTAACCTTGCGTTTGGGACAATGGCTATGCATGAAGACATCATGCCTAGAAGCTTCATCACAAACCTTACTTGGTACTGTTGATTTGGGTGCATGCTTTGTACTACGTTTTGGAATGCTTGTACCCTTTGTGGACTTGGGAGTGGCAATCCCTTTTTCTGTGTTGATTGTTGCTCCCAAGTATTGTTGTATTTGACATGGTTGTAAGTGTGATTTTAGGTAGTTTTTTGAGAACCCTAGCTTGTGAAGGGTTTCTATGACGTATTTTGTATGTTGAAGACACGGTTTCTGAGTGCTGGTTTTTATTAACCAATCGTCTATGTACGGGAATACGTGTATGTGCTGTCTTCTGATATGTGCAGCTACTACTGCAAGGCATTTTGTAAATACCCTTGGTGCTGTTGTTATCCCGAATGGTAACACTTTGAATTGGTAGTGCACTCCTTGGATTACAAACTTTAAGTATTTCCTGTGGGAAGGATGTATGGGTATATGGAAGTAAGCATCCTTGAGGTCTAATGTTGACATGTAGTCTTGTTGTTTGAGCAAGGGAATCACGTCTTGAAGTGTCACCATGTGAAAGTGATCTGATTTGATGTAAAGGTTTAGTGTTCTGAGATCTAAGATGGGTCTCAGTGTTTTGTCCTTTTTTGGTATTAGAAAATACAGGGAATAAACACCTGTTCCTTTCTGATGGTTGGGCACTAGTTCTATTGCCTCTTTTTGTAATAACGCTTGGACCTCTAGTTGTAATAGATCCATGTGCTGTTTGGACATGTTGTGTGCTTTTGGAGGCACATTTGGTGGTAATTGTAGAAATTCTATGCTATAACCATGTTGGATAATGGCTAGGACCCACGAGTCCGTAGTTATGTCTTCCCAATTTTTGTAATAATTTAAGAGTCTCCCCCCCCCCCCACTGGTGTTATGTGTTGGGGATTTGTGACATTGGAGTCACTGTTTAGTTTATGGGGGTTTTGGGCTTTGGAATTTCCCTCTTGTTTTAGGAAACTGTCCACCTTTATATTGCCCCCGAAAACCTCCTCTTTGGTATTGGCCCTGGTATGTGGGTCTGGTCTGTGAGGTTGAAGGTTCTGTGCTTTGGGCTCGAAACCCCACTCTAAAGTGTGGCTTCCTAAAGGTGCCTCTGCTCTGAGGGGAGTAAAGCGCGCCCATGGCTTTGGCCGTGTCTTTCTTTCGTTTTTCTATAGCTGTATCCACCTCCGGCCCAAACAACTGTTGTCCATTAAAAGACATATTAAGCACAGCCTGCTGGATCTCTGGCTTAAATCCGGAGGTGCGTAGCCATGCGTGTCTCCGAATAGTGACCGCCGTGTTCACTGTTCTGGCGGCTGTGTCCGCTGCGTCCATTGCCGATCGTATCTGGTTGTTGGAGATACTTTGGCCCTCTTCCACCACTTGTTGTGCACGCTTTTGAAACTCTTTGGGAAGATGTTCAATGAAATGCTGCATTTCATCCCAATGAGCCCTGTCATATCTTGCCAATAAAGCTTGGGAATTGCAATACGCCATTGATTGGCTGCTTGTGCTGCAACCCTTTTTCCTGCTGCATCAAACTTTCGACTTTCTTTGTCGGGTGGTGGTGCATCCCCAGAAGTCTGTGAGTTTGCCCTTTTCCGGGCTGCCCCTACTACCACCGAGTCAGGTGTTAGTTGTTGCGTGATGTACACAGGGTCCGTAGGGGGAGGTTTGTATTTCTTCTCCACCCTAGGTGTGATGGCTCTGCCTTTGACGGGGTCTTGAAACACCTGTTTTGCGTATTTTAACATGCCTGGTAACATAGGCAGACTCTGGTATTGGCTATGTGTTGATGACAGGGTATTGAATAAAAAGTCATCCTCTATAGGTTCTGCATGCAGTGCTACATTGTGAAAAGTAGCTGCTCTGGACACGACCTGCATATAAGTAGTACTGTCTTCAGGTGGTGATGGTCTTGCCGGGTAGCAATCCGGACTATTGTCAGATACTTGCGCATCATATAGATCCCATGCATCTGGGTCATCCTGGCTCATCCCTGTGTGCGTTGGTGATTGCATCATTGGGGGTGTTGCAATTGGTGACAGTTGTGGTGACTGCTGTGGCGATGGTTGTGGCGAAAAACGTGGTGGAGTTTTTTCTTTAGCCACTTTTGCTTTTGGCTGTTTTTCTGTTTCTTGGAAAGCGAGTTTCCGTTTCATTGTAATTGGGGGAAGAGTTCTTATTTTCCCTGTGTCCTTCTGAATATGGAGCCTTCTTTGTGTATAGTCTGGCTCTCCCATCTCTAATTCTTGTCCAAATTTATGGCCTTGTAGTTGTAATGAAAGTCCTTGTTCTTCTGAGTAGGAGCTCTGTTTCGGCTCCGAGGCTGGGTGTTTTGGCACCAAAACCTTTTCAGCAGTCTTTTTCGGCTCCGATGCAACCTTTTTTGGTTTTGGGGTGCCGATCTCTCGGTGCCGAGTTTGCTCGGAGCCAGTATGTCGGTGCTGAGTTTGGTCGGAGCCAGTATCTCGGTGCCGAGTATAATCTGTGCTGGTATCTCGACCGGAGTCAGATGTCTTCAAGACGTGTGTGGCCTTTTTCGGTGCCGATGGTTGGTCACCGTGCTTACGGGTTAAGCCATGGCCTGCTGGCGGTGGCGTCCCCTGGGCTTTGATTATCTTTGTGTGAGTTTTGGCCGGGGCAGTTTTACTCACGGTTTGTTGCCTCGCCGGCTGCTCACTTTCGGGCTCGTCCGAGTCCGAATCAGGAATGGAGAAAGTCTCCTCTTCTTCGACGTTGTGTTGTCCTGTCGGCGTGGACGCCATCTGAAGCCTTTGAGCTCTCCGGTCCCGTAGCGTCTTCTTCGTTCAAAATGCCCGACAGGCCTCACAGGTATCCTCTTTGTGTTCGGGGGACAAACACAAATTACAGACCAAATGCTGGTCTGTATAAGGATACTTATTGTGGCATTCGGGGCAGAAGCAGAATGGGGTCCGTTCCATGAGCCTTGAAGACGCACGTGGTCGGGCCAACCAAGCCCCGCCGGGGAGTGGAAGCCCCTGAAGGGCTACCGGAGCTCTTCTTTTCTTCGGTGTCGATCTGCTATTACTAACCCGATACTGAACGCAAACAATACCGTCGAATTTTCCGAGATTTAACTAACTTTCTGAACCGAAACACGGAGCGAAGAGGAACACGTCCGAACCTGATGGCGGAAAGAAAACAATCTAAGATGGAGTCGACGCCCATGCGCAATGGAGACGAAAGGGGAGGAGTCCCTCGATCTCGTGACTCGAAAAGACTTCTTCGAAGAAAAACAACTTGTAACACTCCGAGCCCAACACTAGATGGCAGGATAATGCACAGGATATCTGCAGCTACACATGCCATCGAATATATATGAGAGAGAGAGAGAAAGAGAGAGAAAGAGAAAGAGAAAGAGAGAGAGAAAGAGAGAGAGAAAGAGAGAGAGAAAGAGAGAGAGAAAGAGAGAGAGAGAAAGCGAGAGAGAGAAAGCGAGAGAGAGAGAAAGAGAAAGAGAGAGAGAAAGAGAGAGAGAGAAAGAGAAAGAGAAAGAGAGAGAGAGAGAGACAGCGCGCAAGTACAAGTTGCAGGGCAGAGAGCAAGCAGATTGCAACTCATTGTGGGCCGGATACATGCCATGATCTTCCTCTGTCATGTTACCGGTCAGCAGAGCCAATGCTGGCAGCTTTCAGCAACACTGAAGAAAAGGTTACAAACGCAGGCGCACTGGACACAAATTGCAGTTGTCAAGTCCAAATATATAGCCTTGAGAGTTACAACCTGAAATGGGAAAGTGGTAGAAATAGAAGATAGAATAACAGCCAATCCCTCACACACTTATTAAAGACCAATATGATACTGTTCCAAGATGTCTACAATGGGAGAGGAGGCATAATGTGGAAGAGACATATTTCTCTTCTGTAGCAGCCATCCTGGCGGTGGGCTACTCACCATAACCACCAAAGGAACTTATTTTAATTTCATTGATGCCAACACTGCATTAAAGAAACAGGAGTGAGAATGTAAAGATATGGATAATGGAGGTCTAAATTACAATGATGCAAACGCCTAAAGTAGCATGCAGGTCTAAAAGCGAGGTGTCTCACACTGCTTATAGGCCTCACTCGCTGCCTCTGTGTGAGCTGGGGTGAGGAGTATCAAGTTGCGACTCCCATCCTTCCTCCTCAGGAGCCAGGGTCAAACTGTTATTAGCTTTCCATAAGGTAAATACAGTAAGTTGAGCCCAACCGGAGCACCTCAAACTATGTCAATTTATGTTCAGCTCATGCAGCATGGAATGCTGGATCCTGTGCACTTTTGCAATGCCTTGGGGAGTAGTGGGGTGGTCTACTTGCAGCAACGCAAGTGCTAGAAGCTGAGTGATGCCCTCCAGAGCTGCAGCATGGTGTCTCTATGCCAGACCTAAAAGCCACTGGCTAAGCCAATAGGTATTGCCTATGCAAGAGCTATTGGCTTTGCCAATGTATTTTAGCCATGTTGTACATGAGCGTGGCTGGTGTTCAGCATGGCTAAAAGTGAGTGGCACAGAGGAGAGAGGCGTGGCGTGAAGTGCAGTGGAGTGGCATGGTGAAAAGTGGTGGAGTGGAATAGTGTTGGAGTGGAGAGTTGTGGACTGTCACCAACTGGAGTAGAGGGGTGTAGAGTGGAGGTGCATAGAGTAGAATAAAGTATCAGAGTGAGTTAGAAATTGGGGTCTCTCGTTGGCAGGGGTATAAACCCTCGTGCAAGTAAGGACAGAGAAATTCACAACACAACCTAAATTATCCTGTGCCCACCCTCTGGTAGCTTGGCACAGAGCAGGCAGGCCTAACTTAGAAGGCAATGTATAAAGTACTGTGCAATAACTCATACAGTAACGCAGTGAGGACACCACAAAAATATACCACACATGTTTAGGAGAACAGATAACACTTATCAGAGTAAAATAAGGTCAAAAAGACGAAAACCCAATGTACACAAGCAAAGTTATGACTTTTTAAAGATTAAACCCCACTAAAGTGCTTAGAAACACAATGGCTCCAACTGGGGTTATCACTACGTTGTTGACTGAGTTGTTCCCAATAATACGACACCACAGGCACTGGTCACGGAGTTGCACGGACCCCCAGGCACAGTACCTTTGAAAACAAAGAAACAAAGACATTGCACAGAGTCACGGAGGTGATGCGTCGCTGGAGTGGGTGCGGCATCAGTTCCTTACGGTGACTGGGGAGGTGAGGCATCTGTTTCGCACTGCAAGGCAGGGGAGGCGAGGGGTCTGTTCCTTCTGGTTGCAGGAGGATCTGGTGTGGTGTTGGTTGCGAGGCACCGGTTCCTTGTGACCCGGCAGGGTTGAAGGATCCAGTCAGTCAAGACATGATGTGTTGACTTCACAGTGTCGCGATCACACTTCGGGGCATCAGTTGCATTGCGGAGATATCACACTTGCATTACAGGCCACGGTTGTTGCATGCAACGAGGACCAAGGGGCGGGAGCAGGCAGCGGTGTGGCATCGGGCAGCGCAGTGGTGCTAGAGTTGCTGAAATCGGCATTGGAGTAGTTGAAGTCTGGGAACTACTAGATGCTTCTTTTGGCCCTGAGACTTTAGAACAGGAGGCAAGCTCAATCCAAGCCTATGGAGAATACTTTTGGGGAAGGTAGGGTCCGTCTAGGAAAGTCAGAGGCCAACAGGGCAACAACCCTTTTCAGCAAAACAGTTGAGATGAGTCCTTTGGGCAGCCAGGCAGGTCCTCTGTCAGAGTCCAGGTGTAGATCCAGAAGTGTCCAATTTGGTGGGGCCAGGGACCCAGTTTATATACCCAAAAATGCCTTTGGAGTGGGGGGGGGGGGAAACTTCAAAGAATGTTTTTGAAGTGCACAAGTTCCCCTTCAGCCCAGTCTTGTCTGCCAGGATCCATGTGGGGGTGATCAGTCCTTTTTGTGAGGGCTGGCCCCTAGCCTCTGAAGTGTAAGAGAGAGCCCCTCCACCCTTCCTGCCCAGGGAGACCCATTCAGTATGCAGATGAATGTAGATGTGACTGAGTGCACTGTGTTTATGGCTGTCTGGGTGGAATGCACAAGGAGAGCTGTCAACCAGCACAGACCAAACCTGGATTGTAGACAGGCTGTAAGGCACAGATGGCAGTAAGTGCAGAGAAATGCCCACTTTTTAAAAGTGCCATTTCTAAAATAGTAATATTAAATCCAACTTCACCAGTAAGCAGGACTTTCCATTACCATTCTGACCATGCTACACATTACAGGGCTACTCCTTCCAGATCAGACTCTACCACTTAAAAGTATATGAGGGCACCTCTAATGCTAGTCTATGAGGGGAGCAGGCTTCACAGTAGTGGAAAACTAATTTGTGAGTGTTTCACTACCAGGACATGTAAAACACATAAGTACAGGTCCTGCCTTTTATCTACATAGCACCTTGCCCTATGCGTTACCTACGACCTACCTTAGGGGTAACATATGTAGACAAAAGGGTAGTTTAAGGCTTGTCAAGTAGTTCTAAATGCCACATCGAAGTGGCAGTGAAACTGCACACATAAGCCCTGCAATGGCAGGCCTGAGACATGGTTAAGGAGCTACTTTGGTGGGTGGCAAAATCAGTGCTGCAGGCTCACAAGTATTAATTGAATTTACAGATCCTGGCACATGTCGTGCATTTTACTAGAAACTTACAGGTAAATTAAATATGCCAGTTAGGCAGGAACCAATGTTACCATGTTTAGGTGAGAGGGCATGTGCACTTTGCACACTTTACCACTGCTGACCAGTGCTAGAGTCCTAAAACCAGCAAAAACAGGGTCAGAAAAATGGATGCAGGCAGACAAAAAGTTGGGGAATTACCACCCTAAGTCTGTAAGGTCTAACAGAGTTGCATAGCGTGTTGTGACGTAGAGTGGAGTAGCCAAGAGTGAAGTAGAGTCACAGCGGAGTGGCTTAGAGTGAAATGGAGTCAGAGTAGGGTGGCGTGGAGTGGGTTAGAGTTTAGTGACGTACAGAGTGTAGTGTTGTAGAGTGTCAGAGTGGAAAGGCTTAGAGCGGAGGGCCAGAGTAGAGGGTCTAGAGTGGAGGGTCATAGAATTGAGGGTCATAGAATTGAGGGTCATAGTGTGAAGTAAAGTATCAGAGTGGAGTGATGTACCGTGGAGTGACACAGTACACTAGAGTGGCATACTGTCATGGAAGGTCAGTGTCGTGTCGTAGAGCACAGTAGAATGGCCTAAAGTGAAGTAGGATAGAGTGAAGTGTGGTTGAGTGGAGTGGAGTGGAGTATGGTGTTGTAGAGTAGAGTGACAGTGCAGTATGCATGCTGTGGTAGTGCATTGCAGACAACACATTTTAAATTAAAATGGCCATTACATTTGCACATACAGGTTGACTGATAAAACTATACAGTGCCCAAATGATTATTTGTGGAAATGGCATCACCTAGTATACTCATTTGTTTTGATTGTATTAGAATGTTTCCACCACACCTCCGAATTTAAAAAAAAATGTGCTTCATTTGTGCTTTGCTATATTCTGAAATATTTGCACAGTTCACTTACAAACATTTAAATGTTGTCCTGTGCTAGAAAAAAATACCTTTTCTTTCCCAGGACCTGGCAAGGTTGTCACAATTATCTCTCACGTTGAAGTCACAGAAAGAAAGGTAAACAGAAAGATACCCCGGAAGACAGGGCCTGACATTTGACATCGGTCTGTGAATGCACAGCAAATGTGACGAGATAAGAACAAAATGTAAAGGCCTGTTTACAGAAAAGAATTACAAGGAATGCTGGTGAATAAGCTTTGCTCCGCAGGAGGGACAAAAGCATACTGGGCAGCCTAAAACATACAAAGCCAGTAAATAGAAAGCCAGAAAATGTGAGTTAAATACCATAAAGTAAGCCAATGGTAAGCAGTGAGTGGAATACATTCCAAGTGAATCTTTCAGAATGTCCACAAGAAGATATTTTGCAACCAGACAGCTGTGCTCTAGGTTTGAGGTTAGAAAATGTCTGACGTGCTGTCCCCAATGAGAAAAAAGAAAATACAACAATCAAACGTTTTTTCCCTTCCCAACAGGCATTTATTTTACCGAGTCTGCATCAGGTAACCATCGGAGACATTTCAACAACTAAGCAGCAGAATCATGTCAAGGAGAAACAAGTGTAATAGTTCTATATAACGAACTCCTACATTGTGATATGTTTGGTTTAAACTGCAAGAATGAGTCCCTTACACAGAAAAAACAAACTGATGGGTGAGTATCATAACAGAGTAAAAAGAGGAAAGGCACTGTTTCGCTGTTTCTAAATTAAAGATATTAACAAAATGACAATTCTTCCTTATAGAGGTTTACATTCAGACTGTTTCAGTAATGCTCACAGTAGAATTTATGAATTCAATAGCAGCAGAATACGTGCATTCCATAGAAAACTTACAATATAACAGACTTACGTCAATTCGTTATAAACGTTGGCTTAGCAACAGAAACCAGGCTGCCTGGACTGAAAGCTCGGAAATCCCAGAAGAGAAAGTCCCATTATTTTGTTCAAATGTCATAAAATAGACTCTGTTTTGGAAGAGATTACTGGGCAGTGGTTTCAAGCGGGTTATATTCAACAAGTTTCTTCAACAGTGCATTGATGAAGACACCCATCTTCCATTTGCCTCCTTAAATACCAGATGAAATAGAGAGGATGAGTCCAGTAACATCAGTGTCATGATGTATTAGCAGAGTGGTCACGTCAAAGATATCAAAAGTGCACCATATTTGATGCTTGTGTAATATGGAATGACCAAATAGAATTTTCTCCAGTCCATACCAGTTTTTTTAACAGTGCGAAAAACAGATTGGAAAAAACATATTGCTCATAAAGTCATTTCAGTCACAGATTTTAACAAAGCAATTCTGATTCACAAATAGGCCTTGTTAAATACAAAAAATAAAGTAAATTTATTATAAATTATGTTTAATGCATAATTAAAAACAAAGTAATATGACTGCAACAACAGACTTTTGGAAAGTGGCAGGAAAATATTTTAGTCGCTTATGTAAACAGCAAACAGTATGTTAATTTTATTTTTTTTACATGAAAACACTGGTGCAAATACCATTTGGTCAATTACCTACTACACAAATAACAAAGAAGGTGCATAAGATTTACACCGCTTTCTGTGCTTCCGTTTAAAATTTCCATTATAGTTGTACATGTTCGCAAACATTATTGAGAAAGTAAAAAATTTTGTTAGTGGAAATCTAAGTAATCTAAAGCTCTACGTGTTGCTGAGCCTCGCTTGCCCTTCTTATCTTTGTGTTACAAAATGTCTTTACTGTTGACATTGAGCCTATACCCAGCTGTTTGATGCTCTTTTTTTCTTGCCGTTGCTATCGCAGTTTTATTAGAAAATTTGTACATATATACAGTTTCCATAACTTGTATTCTTTGTTTACATGGCACACATGGCTCCTCACACAATGACTGCACTGCGTTTGCGGAAAGGTTCAGTAAATTTGTGAGTGTGCTTTTCTTTAAGTCAAAAACTAAGCTGGTAAAATACCAGTGCACATCGATGACGTAACAACAATATGGATTCTTACTGTGAGTGAGCAGGAAATCCCATTCAACTGGAAACAGCTAAATTGCGATTACAAATTATCCAAAATTACAGCAACTTTGGGTTTTCCCTCTGAATGTATTAGGGTACAATGTCCAGAACGTGTGAAAGACGCAGGTAATTCTGCAAGTGGTATTACCACACCGGATGTCCTGCATTATCCACGAGGAGACGCTCAATATGTCATTGAAGGTCTGCATCAGTTTACTTAAGAAATGTGGAATACAGAAACACTGCAAAGTTATGAAATCAGGAAATATAAAATACACACATGCCACTTATGAGAAGTTTTTTTTACCTGTACTTGGCTTGGATGCATAGTCCATGTTAACCCCACAACTAACCAGAAAAATTGCAAATACATTCCCCGCTTCCTCCATATTTCCCAAGGGAAAAAAAGTACACATTGTCAATGAGAGACATCACAATTGCTCAAAAAGATCCCACAAAGCACTGGTGGACTAGTTTCAAACCGTTTTGTCACTTAAAGATTGAGGGCCTCATTATGAACACCGCAGGAATCCACACTGTGTTCATGCTAGCGGTCTGAACACAGATCGCCAGCCTGTTGAGGACCCCGTTGGCCCAATAATGAACATTCTTCAGGGCCGGTGGGCGGAAACAGTGTTTCTGCCCGCTGGCCCAGCGGAATGCTGGGCCTGGACATTGCCGACGGCTCCAGATGGAGTAGTCGTCAATGCCGCAGTGCAGCGGTTGCAGCAGCACCCGTTGCACATATTACTGCCCGTAAATCGGGCAGTGACCTGCGCGACGGGACTGTGCACGGGGGCCCCGGAGCACCCCTTCTGCCAGCCTTTCCCTGGCGGGTGAGACCACCAGTGAATAGCTGGCAGAACACGGGTTCTTTATCCAGAGGGCAGTGCTGCTTGCAGCACTGCCCTGATGGATAGAGAACTCCGCATCGTCAGGCTGCCTAGTGCCAGGCGGTAGTGGAGGGCCACCTGTGGCGGTCCCCCCTGTGTTTATAATATGGCAGTCCAGACCGTCATGCCGGTGGCGATAATTTCCGCCACCATAACGAGGCCCTAAGTTGCTATAGAGCGAGGGTGAGAGTTGAAAGCAAACCAACACTGCAGGAAAAGTAACTGCATCCCACTTCCTGTAATTTGGTGTATACCCACTCGGGATACTTCATGTTGCAATGGACTAGGTTTACATTTTGCATAATTAACTGAGATGCGTTTTTGGAGCACTACTAACAGGATAAAAGAACCTACATGCCTGAAAACGAATCTTGGCCAAATATGTTGTAACAGAGTTGATGAAGTAAACTGGAGCCTGCTGCCGGAGTCTAAAGGCTTACCTGCCGAACAGCGAAGAAGAAGTGCCTCCCTGCTTGTTCACATACAACATTGCAAGGATGCATACAGTTAAAAGCTATACATGTTCATAAACTAGCACAAGAACTCATTGAAGTGTCATTTTGAGCACTGAGATATTGACACTAACAATCAACTCCCAAGATTACATAGCATGGATAGTTTGTCCTGTTCAGTTATATACTGGTTTGGAACTTTTGTCTCCTCCATTAACAGCCGACCACTTACACAACATAATATGCAATCATCAAGTATGAAAGACCTATTGACTTTAAACCATGTTCCAGGCATTGGAACTCTCAATTAACACATTCTTAGACTCCAACAGGAACCTAAAATCACGAAGAAAGACCATCTGAAGTGGAGCTGACAAACAATCAGAAACAGGTTGAGGATCCAGCCTGAAATCCAAGCTGCATATCCTCGAAGTTAATAAAATTCACCAGAGGATTGAAAGAAAAGCTCTAAGAACAGTAGTACAGACAGAGCACAGGTAAACTGGTACTTCAAGCAAAGTCACCAGCAGAAAGTTGTCTTTTTGATAAATAGGTACCAGGCTCATTCAATAGTTGGCATGTCTAAGCTGGCACCAAATTTGAATGTCTTAGATCACAAAACATTTGTCTAGAAATCTGAATAGGCATTATACCAAAAACAGTTTTAGTAGTGTGTACCCCAGTTATAGAATAAGGAAAAATCATGTAAGCTGTAAGTGCAGAAACATTTACTGTGAAACAGGAATAGGACATTCCTAGTCCTTGAAACGCCAGAAGTGAGCTAAATTTGATGTCTAGCTTCTAAGGATCAAAAGGTTATTCCAATGTGATACATGTATGACTCATGAGAAAAGTCACTGCATTGAATCAACACCTACCTTTATTAAGAGTAACACCCTCTAATTGGATATCAATCAAAAGACTTCATACCTTCAACATATAGCCAATAGTGCATTTGAAAATGTAGTCACAAAATAAGTTCATGCAAATGAAGCCTATACCCCTGAGTATTTTGGTACAATGTAAGGGTCAGTGGTGGCAAAAAGTGGATTAAATATACTTCGAGGCAGGAAAGCTATCCTAGGAGAATGCGATTGACTAACAGCCTTCTAAGAGAGCAGGAGGGGTGTACTTTTAACTAACAATTATTGTGAAGGGATGCTAATGAGGAAAATATATGCAATCATCAGACATGCCAGGGACAAAAAAGAGCAACAATTACCAAAGTTGAAGCCATTAGATGAAACATCCATTTATAAGACAGAACAAGTGACAGAAAATATGAAGGACAGCAAAGGGCGCTGCTTAACCGCTATATGATCATTTTGACAACAATCATGAGTGTCAACAATGGATATTCTAAGCATTCAAATTCACATACTCTCTTCGAAAATGTTTTACTGTAAGTCTGACCAAAGAAAAGACCACCCAGTCAGTGCCAGACTTTGGTGGCATAAGGGATGTAAAATTGACCTGAGTATCCTGATAAGATAGATGGACGGTGGCTTAGAGGTGAACCTTTATAAGCACAAATCAAGAACGTGTTCCACTAAGAAGAGGTTAACTTTAAGCGAGGGCCTAGGTTTTCTGCAATATGAAAACAACTACAAATGAGAAGCATCTTCTTCCTACTACTCCATGGCATTATTGCGACCTTGACTTTCACCTGACTATAAAAACTCATATTCAGTGTCTCAAGAATCTGTATGTAACAAGACAGCTTGGGCAAAAACACCTGCTTGGATTCTCAACGTCAAGTGACTCTGGATGATAGATGTCTGAACATAGAGCTCAATAACGAGATGCTTGAGGGGTTACACCACTTTAAACTTTGAGATGTCCATAAATGGAACTAAACTGCTTCTAGTTAAAGAATTATACCGGAGGCAAACCTGTATGCTACTCCATAAGCAAAGCTGGAAGTAATAAACTCTTAATAGTTCCCTCTTATATAAGAATAGAAAGCACTTCTATTCCTTTTGAGGAAACAGTAGTTTGAATTGGGTATTCTAACAAAAAAACAGCAATAGTTTAAGCATCACTTCTGAAGTTCATGGAGGTGAACAGTGAGATACGTTCTGCAAGGCATCCAAACCTCACAGAGATCTCTATCCCCCAACATCTCCTCCTCCTCCTCCTCCTCTTACTCTCTGCATGAGCCAGGACTACTGTTATGAGCTGGGGTATAAAAAGAATAGTACAAACATTTCATTTTCTTCATACTTGGGTTCGCCACAGAAGCAGAATCGACTTCCAACTCTTGTGTCCAAATTATTTAGTACCTCTGCAAGCTGCTCTGTTGAATGTTGTTGATACAAATAACTCCCCTTTGACATTTTTAGTTAGTCCCTGGTCCTGGTCCTGTCCCCCACCTCAAACATTTTGCTTTGGACCAGGAGATGATAGAGAGCAAGCTGTTCTGTGTCCAAACCAAGTCATGCCCTCATTTCTATGTCAAGAGTCAAATTGCAAGCTTTCAAGTGAGTCTACCATTTAGTTCTCTAACTGCTTCCATTTTCAGTCATTAACTCCTCCTATTTCCAATTTGACAATTCCACAAGTAGATGAGATGTGTGTGCTTTCCTGTACCAAGTAGAACCGATGTAAACATTTGACTCGCCACTGCTCAAGGCTACATAAGTTTAACATGCATATCTCTGCTACAGAATTTTCAGGAAGGAGAGAAGATTCCCCCAACCAGTAACAGAGGAATACTTGTGACTATGTGAGCTTCTATGGACTACCAGGGCTGATACAATAACTAGCATACTTTCGATTCATTGCACTACAGAATATGATTCATTCCTTGCAAGAACCTTGTGACCACAAGGAAATACTCTTGCGTGCTATTCTAATCTACTATGTTCACAGACATGAGACCCAGATACAACATACCATAGATAAACCTTAGTTTCTCCTCTATCCACTGATGTGAGGCAAATATAGATTATGAAAACCTCACAGACAATAGCTGCAGAGAAATGTATTCTCGGAGCCATGTCAAGGAGAGTAATCAATATTACAAAAGGTAAAACAGAAGAATATAACCTAACCTTTAAAACTTCAAATATTCAAATATGCAGCAGAGTAGAAGGGTGTCCCTGGACCATAATCCAACTCTTGGTCACCAATAATCAGAGTTTCCTGCTCAGATACTAACTACAAACCACAATAGGGTTGACTTAGCAATGAGCCAGACTGGCACTACACCCTTCAACGTATTCACCTGCAAAATATGATGACCCCTTTCACCTGGTGAATGCTCAGGTGAAAAAAGCAGCATTGAGCTTAGCCACCAATTTCTTATTTACCTTCAGTGAGGGTGAAATAGAGATTTCCCTGACGCACAGTGATCGCAGCATCAGACAACATACTTACCAACTTCGAAAATGTAGGTACTTGATTAAAAGTGGCGCATCCATAAAGCATCCTGTGCCATGCCGCATCACTTGCTTTTATTACAGTTACAACTGGTTCATTAAGGACAACTGCTCTCTTATTCTTACTCCTGTAATATTACAGATCAATTAAATTCTCAAGACATCACTTCCAGTTTGGTTGACGCCCTGCCAACCGCACTTCTGGTTCCAAGCCTCATTTAGAGGGATGGGAACCAGAGGGTTTCTGAAAGGAGAGGCTTGAATGGCCTAAGATGGCATTGCCATTGGAAATCCTTCATCGGATAGCCACTCCTCCTCTGAACTGCCAGGTCATCGCTTCTTCCTGCTTCACAGCCTGGAATGGCAGTGCGAGGCATGACAATAGTGGGCAGGGATATCAATCAATGTGCCTAATGCAGAGAAAGAAACTACCCATCCATCAGGGCCACTGCATTGGGAGTTTGTTTTAGAAAATGAACATTTTGCTGAGCGGGGCTTTGAAAATACATGGCGTCCAAGTGGCCCAAAAAATGAGCATGGTGGACATTAAGTCAATATTTCCTCTTCTTCAGACACTGAAGCTTGATTTGGTGAAAGTTTAGGTTGATCCGCAAGTTTCTTTGCACTCACCGATTCCACACTGGACTGCATGATAAGCACAGTTACAATACCACTAAAAAAAGTTGGAGGTGTGATTATAGGGCAGTGTAAAAAGTGAGGGCTCTTCACTGTGTATGTTAGACCAGCACTACTGCAAAATATTTTTCAGCCAATGAAAGAATGCTCCAGTCCCCGACAGAAGTTTAAATAATTACTAAAATAAAGGTGGACAGCAGATCTATGCAAGCTGGCCTTCAGTGTCAGACATTTAACAAAAAACAAACAGACACCCCGTTTTATAATAAAACAATTAGCGGAAGAATCCGCACAATTGAAAAAGCAATTTTCTTCAAAATATACATTTAAAGCATGTTATAGGACAAGAGTTCATTTCCCAATTCAAAGTTGGGTCTATATCAAAGTTATAATTGGAAACAACATGCACTGAAATGTTCTGGATAGAAGAAGGTATTCCTTTTGCTTAGATACACATCTTGTGCCCTTAGGAAACCCTTTAGCAAGGAATTTCATCTGCTACCATCTGGAGCTGCGAGTATGAATTTTATAAAGCAACACCAACTCTTCAGCTTTGAAAACTCAGAAAATATTACATTTTGAAATCAGCATGAGAGCACAGAATGGCATTGTCCCGTCTGTAGGATCATCGTAAAACAAAGTAAGCAAATTTATTTAGAAGTCAATCTTGGTGCTTGCCGTAAAAAAATATTTGGCTCTAAATCTGTGCTCTGAAATGTTTTGGTTTTAGGAGGATTGTCAGTCTCAGTGTACGCATTCCCTGTAAACTATACTTACTGTGCCCATATCAAAACGGGACAGCAAGTCCCATTTTGGGCAGAACCCTTGTTTCCACCTGAAACAGGATTTTAAAAATCTGGCGTCTTGCAGCAAGTGAAACCTGAAGCGACATGCAGGACGAAATAGCGGATATGCATGGTTGCTACTGCAATAGGGAATAACAAGCCCTTCTATACATGTTATTCCTTATCTAAAGTTCCAAACTTGCAGCCGGGAACATTTTGAATGTAGTTTTAGGGTCCATAATAGTAGTCTTTTGAGTAGCTGATGATGTGTCTAGTAGGACACCAGAATTAGTAAGAAAAGCAAATCAGACCCTCTGGTTTACTGTGTCCAGGTTACTGGATATGATTTTGTCAGCCCTCAGTTTCTACTCATTTAAAAATGTGAATTTAGATTCACGTGTTAATCATGACTCACCTAAAAATATATTGAAGTGCATTAACAAGACTGGGCAGCGTCCGGATGTAATCATTTAAGGGGAACAAATTCTGATATGCAGTAATAACATGACGAAATGAACGTTTCAATCACACTCTGTAAACTGTTTAAAGAGAAAAAAACAAGGATAGTTGTGCGTATCAATGAAGTATTTGACTAAATTCTCGTTGTTGTGGGAGAATATGGATGCTTGCCATGTACATTTAGAGACTCGCGGAGTAGAACTATGGACTTACTCCCAGAAAGGACACCCCATGTTACCAAAATGTGAAGATTAAGCAGGGTGACCTATTTTCAAAAGCACGTTTTGAATTTTTCTTGACTAAAAAATAAATTACAAACATTAACAACTTGAGGCTATCCCGGGAACCTCTTTCTGCCGAGGAGTCCTACTTGGACAAGATAGGCTCCTACAACTCTAGAAATATTTTGTTAATTAGCCATCATGAAACATCACGTCGGCAAGTCTTCCCAGCTGTATATGTGTAGTGTGTATCGGATCCATTTATGTAGGCTACATGAACAAAGCAACTTGAGGACAGGACACGTGGCTTTGACATTTTTTAGCATAGAATTTAATAGACCAGAATATATCTCTGTACCAAGAATTGCCTGAAAAATACCTAAAACCTTTCAAATGTGACACCTTGTACCCTGAAGTGTTTACTTGACTTTGAATGTTCCTCGGGCCATAAAGGTAGTGCACGATGACAAAACCGACTGCTTAGCTTTCCACAATCCCAACTGTATTTTTGTCCTAGAAAATATACATTATTCATTTACTTGGGCCCATTTTACAGTAAAAGTGTCACAGGGAAGGAATAGTTACATACTTTGAGACGTGATTCTGCAGATGACACGCTTTGATATAGAAAACGAACAGGGCAACATTTCAATGCCATTCAGAAACAGCACCTATCAAACTTAAATGAAACAGAACAACTGCTGTATTTTGCCCCACTTAACAAAAAAGTGTGAAATCTATTTAGGCTTGATGTTCTATTAGCTTTTGGTCCAAGTACACGAGTGACGCTTTATTTACAGCCTTTTGATTTGAAATTTAAGATACATCGCAAAGGACGGCGTTAAAAACAACACACATTTCAAACGTAGGAAACCCTTACCCACACCACAGATCCTCATTTAAAATATGAAACATATGTCAAACAGTAGAATATACATTTATTAGAAACAATCCTCGGGCAGACTGAAGCTTTGTCGCATTTTTGGTGTGTGTTTGCAGCCATTACCCACACTGCGGCGAAACAAACACGATTTGTAGACTTTTCTAAACTCTATTAACGGTGGTGGACAAGGGAGACGCTACTGGGGCGGGGTGGGTGGCTTTAGCTGCAAATCGTGTTTAAACTTTTTCTCCATTTGTCCCTTTAACATCAGTCCACGAATTATTTCTAATAACACCCCCATGTAAATATGGGGAAGCCCCACAGCAGCAACCATACATTGGTTCATTGACATGATTTAACGTTCAAACTTTTTCACGTGAGGTCATTTCACAAAAAAACAAAAAAAACAAAGCACCGATGTTGACTATTTCATAACACTATAAATAATCGCAATCGTATACAGTCGAAATCTATGAATAAGTGGAAAAAATAGGTTCTTCTTCAGGTAAATATGCAGGAAAATCAACTCGGGAGAACCGCAGCAGCATACTAGAGTAGTTACTTGGCATCTGTTGACCGTAGAATTTACAGTAGAGCTGTTAGGTGCTGCAGATCTGTAACTGAAATGTACCCTTCTTCAGGTGATGAACATTAATTGTGACCAGAGGGATCTGGTAGGAGAACTGGATCAATAACGTGTTCGATCCCTCTCTCATGTCTTACCACAGTGCAATATTAAACCGCTTCAGATATAAACCAGCATTCAAGTTATTGTTGAGGGGAAAAAATAATAAGACCACGTGACCAAAGTTTAGTTCATTAACCGAACAGAGTTCCTTGCTCCTTGGGTTATTTAGGGTAAATCTTTTCATAGAAAAAGTTCTGTGCCAAAATGTAAAGTTCGCCATCTTTCTCCCGTACGGCATGTGCCCGGATGAACTGGAATTGCTCCAATGCAAATTCATAGAACTCGTTCTCCATCTTCCAGATGTCGGACTGCTGCAGTTTAGCTGTGGTTTCTTTTGTCGGAAGCTTTTTTTCTGTCGTTTTTCTTAGATGAGATTTCTTTCCTAAAGGTAAAAGGCATAGGTTTGTTTTGATTGAAGATTTAATGCACAACATTATTGTTAATGTTTATGAACAGATAAAGCTATCTACAAATGGCGAAATCTCAAAGAGGTGTTGCGTCAACCGTAAAAAACATACAGAAGTGTTAACTTTAGGAAAGATAGCAGACTTACTTATCAGCTAAAAAAAAACAGATATAAAAAGATACACCAAAATTTAAGGACATTTGTGTTATTAGTGGGATAACCAGACAGATGATGTCAAAGAAAGCTGCAGTTTCCTTACAGGGATATACTTAGTAAACAAATCTCTGAGACAGCTGGGGTGCTAGTCACAGACCAGGTCACATACTTTAGCCAAAATATTTAGCTGCATTGTAGTTGAATGCTACACAAATACTAACTAGGACCGAGTTAATGCAATAAATAAATGTACTTCGGTAATCTAACACCACCAATCAAACGATCTACCAAGGTCTGGATGGTCTATATGACCTAGGGTACTGACAGCCAACCAGCTTCCAAAAGCGATTACGGCAGAGAGCCAACTGAATATTTGAAACACCTGTTAGCGCAGCGCCGCTTTAAGCTTTTTGACCAGAAGGTGCTGTCTGGACCAGGTCAAGGACCAGGACAAGTCCGCATTTATTCCTGAATAAAAACAACCCTTCTTAAATGCCTATGTTCTTCTGGGATCACAGGTATTTTCTAACGCTTTAGGCTGCTCTTCCGTTTGAAAAGGAATCATACTCCATGCTCCACATATCCCATTCACTGTAGTAATATTTACACACATTAGTATATTTGACCATCCTGATTTCTCCTTTCAGCATTTTTATGGCATCACTTTTGTTATCCTTGACCTCCTTCGAGGTAATCCTTTGAAGAGTTTTTCCTACACTGCCCGCTGTTCCGCATTTTTACACTGCAATTTTTAATCTTCACTTCACTTCTGACAAATCTTTCAATTATATGACTTTCACTTTTTTAGGTTGTGTAATCTTTCTCAAATATCGTCTCTTTTGGCTTGAGCTTCTATCTCATGGTCTACTATCCTTTGACTTTAGCAAATACTTTGTACTGTTTAGGCTTTTCCCCTTCCACCATCCGTCGTCTTCGTCCATTCTTTACTTGTTGGTTGAGCTACTTAGACCTTCTCCATCTCCTACCCTCAGCCAACTAATTTTAGATACTTGTTACAATCATGTTGCTTCTATTGCTGCTTCTCAGCTTATTTTATGAGCTACCAATGCTTCAGGTCGGTCCCTGTTTTTCCGCAAAGCTCACTCGTCCCACTCTTCCAATGGTATTCTGGCTTATTGCGTCATGCATACAACCTTGCACATGACCAAGAGGACATAAAAGGTAGGCATCTTACCACCTGTTTGGACTATACAAGGTCTGTCTTGCCTTTTCTAGTCCTTGATCTCCTGTAGTCCCTTACAGACTCTTAAATTAGCTTAACATGCTTACAACAAGTCCATAATTATTGTGTGTCCCTCCAATAAAGATAGATAAGGGAAGATACTCTGGTAACCTACCACACTGACATATTCCTGTGAGAAGAAAGAACTTTAAAGGATAAAAAACCTTCCCAGAAGAAGAATCTAAATTCCATTTTCAAAGATATGTCTTGCCTCTCAACAACTCGAAAGAAGATGGCGCTCATCAAAAGGACCCCATCGACCGATCTGCTTTCAAGAACAAACTCAGCCTTTACCACAAATGCACCATAACACCAGGAAACAAGCTTTAGCCACCCGCATTTAAGCCAGCTCCAACCGCAGCAATTAGATTTTTAAGACCATCAAAGAATTCACCAACCCTACACAGAACCTATGCGACTCCCTTGCCATCATCTTTCACAATGAAATAGCCAACATCTACAAAAACTTTGCTTCCCAACCCTCTGTCACTGACACCATCAATCTTCTCTGCCCCATGAACACCAAGAGCTCCCTTAGCCCCCAGACACCTTTACCAACTGCACTATCATCAACTGGAAACCAATTACAATGTAGGACACCGCTGACCTAATGAGATCCATCCACTCCGAATCCTCCCACGGACCCCTCCCCTCACCACATGTTCAATAGAGGCATCAGCATCATCGCCAACATACTCACTGACATCCTCAACTCCTCTATAAGCTCAGCCACCTACCCAGAAGAATAGAAACATGCAGGAGTCAAACCCCTGCTCACAAAATCATCTGCTGAACCCAACAAACTCAAAAACTACCAGCTGATCTTCCTATTCTGGTTCCCAGCAAAAGTACTTGAAAAAGCCATATTCCAACAGCTCACAACCTACCTAGAACACAACAATCTCCTGGAATAGTCACAATCCAGCTTCCGTTCTCATCACAGCACAGAATCTGCTCTCATTAAAGCCACGGACAACATCAGACTCCTCCCACCAGGCATTGCTCACAAGGCTCCACCAAATTGTAGTCAGAGGAAAAGACCTGAAACGAATCGCCTCTTTTTTCTCAGGCACAACTTAGAGTCCACCTCCTGCTTTTCACCTCAAAACCCAAGCATATCGTCTGCAGCATCCCCTAAGGGTCGTCACTCAGCCCCACCCTTTACAACACCTACATGACCCCTCTGGCTGACATCATTGGGAACCACGGACTCAACAATCTCCTACGCAGATGATACACAGCTCATCCTCTCCCTCACTAAAAACACCTCCACACCAAGATTCAACTTCCACAACTGCATGAACACCAGCACAAAATGGATGAAGGGCAGATTCCTCAAACTCAACACCGTCAAGACAGAGGTACTACTGTTCGGTAACCACCCCTTACTTTGGGACAACTCTTGGTGGCTAGCTGAGCTGGGACTTTCCCCTCACGAACAATGCCAGAAACCTAGAAATCATCACAGACAAGAAACTCAACATGAATCGCCAGGTCAACGCAATCTTCTCCACGTGTCTCCTCACCCTCTGCATGCTCCACAGGATCTTCAAATGGCTCCTGCACGAAACCAGATGCACCATTACACAAATCCTCATAACCAGTCAAACTAGAATACAGCAACGCACTCTACTCCGGACTCACCACAGCACTAACAAAAAAATTACAAATTATCCAGAACTCATCTGCCAGAGTCATCCTAGACCTCCCGGAATGAACACACATCACCTACCACTTAAGAATCCTCCACTGGCTTCCCCCATACATAAACACTGCTAACTGAAGCTCCTGACGTTCATGTACAAATCACTCCACAACCTAGGATCAACCTGTCTCAACCATCACATAGATTTTCACCACCCCTTCCGACTCCTTCGTTCCATTTCACTAGCCCTTCCGACCACTCTATTAATTCGCCGCAGCACTTACAGCTGTTACTTGTTCACATACCAAGGAGCAAAGGCCTGGAAAAGCTCCCCCCCCCCCCCATCTAAGGTCACCCCCCTCCTTCCAGGAGTTCAGAAGAGATCTCAAGACTTGGCTGTTCAACTGAGACAGATGTAGCTACTACAGTGAATGGATTCCCTCACCGGTGATTAGTGCGCTATACACATACGTTGACTGAACATCTTCAGATGAGAGCTTAACTTAACTCCTTTAGGAGCACAAAAGCATGTTTGCTATTTTTTAATCAAATGACATGTCCGAAAATGTAATGTTTTAACCCAAATCTCTTGAAATAGCTACAGAACATGCAGATCAATTTGCAGGAGTCCCAAGAGGTGAGGTATCGCTGTAACACACTCCTGTGTTGTATCCCTCCAGCATACTCCTGTGTTAGTAGCCCCAACAGAAAGACATAGGCCCCCTCATAAAGAACATGGCGGTCTGGACCGCCATGCCGGCGGTAATTGTCGCCAATGGCATGGCGGTCCAGACCGTCATCTAATGAATGTGGCTGAACCACCACGTTTGAAACGCTGCCACCGTCAGGCTCCCGCCGCCGCCAAGCAGCCTGGCAGCGTTTCTGCAGCGCTGCCAGAAGGATAATGAGTCAGATTCCACCAGCCTTTCCCTGGTGATCTACTCTGCCAGGGAAACGCTGGTGGAATGAGTGACTTGTGGGGGGGGGGGGTCACCATTCACAGGCCCATCACGCATTTCACTGCCCGATTTACGGGCAGTGACATGCGTGATGGGTGCTGCTGCACCCGCCACACTGCTACATTGCTGCCAATGTTCAGGCCCTGTTTCCACCCACCTGCCCAGCTGAATGTATATTATGTGGCCGGCGGGGGGTTCTGTGCACTGGCGGTCTTCTGTTGACAGTCAGTGCCGATCTCGGTGGGTTCCCCCGCCAAGATCGTAATGACCCCCATAATCCTGTGTCAGGGCACAAAGAGAAAGTAATGTTTGTAAATCTTTAAACGTTTTCCTGCACGCTCTTCTAGTCAATTAATCTGGAGTTTTGAGATCAGCAAACCACTGACATACTTTTTCTGAGATGGCACACTTTACAAAATGTATTATTGGTACATTTAGCTTCAATCCTAGGGGCCCATTCCGGTCAGCAAAGGTGGTTATGCCCACATTAGTAATTCTGCAATACTTTTCTAATATATACTGATAGCAGTTTAGTGCTGATGGACATTTCAGTATCCTAGAAAATCTTCATGTTATTGCATGTTAAATGAGATTAATTACATCATGACGAGGTCTTCTTTCTAGAATGTATTTTTGCTTGCAAAGAAAACAAAATATAGGATGGTGTAATGTTCTCACCAAATTTTTCCATGCACCATGTTTATGCAATCTGAGGTGAACTGGGACTGTAACAATAGAAAGTGTCAGATGCACCATAAACAACACATTGTTTTTCTAATTACAAAAAGCAACTAGCCTAACAAATAAAAAAGCGATGAATGGAATGCTTGAATTAATTACAGCCACTGGAAATTACTTGTGCCCCCAACCCAGTCCATCTTTATTGTGCACATTGTCCTAAATCAGTTTGGACCCAGTCATATGCAAGCTAGCCTCGATCCTGGTCCAATAGGATCAGCGCAGCTCGAACTGCCAGGCCAGGTGTTCCCTGAAAGGGAATGCAAGCAACCCAGAACCAGTTTTGCCCTAGTTAGGACTCATCAGCCAGGTATTGCATGAGTCCAGTGCAAACTAATGATGGACTGGGGCGTGGCTACAACCAGGGTTAAGTAAAACAATCTGGAAAAACGTGAACAGGATGAAATCTGCACAGCAAAATTGGGCTACAAAATGCACAATATCACCCTACAAGTGAACTACAAAAGCAGGCTGATTTCAAGCCAGTACACCAGAAAACAGACGTGCTCTTACTAGTTGCTCACCAGCTTGGGAGCAGATGACCTCAATGCGAAGAGACTCCTCTACTAAAGGTGATATATTTATCCGAATGAGCAACGGATAGAGACCAAAGGGCATTTGCCTAAAAAAAACGGGGTGGCCTCACACACCCCTGGGTGTCATTATTCACACCCTCGGACTTCACTGTGCTCGCCAAAGCATGCTATAATGGTGGGAGGGCCCTTGTCAAAAAGCTGAGGAGCTGTGCAGGGAAAATCTGTGAAGTTGGGGACCCAATTAAAAATCCCCATCACCTGTCTAAGAAGAAAAGCTATACTTAATGAAAAGGTGGTGAAGGGATGATTAAAATAAACACTGGGACATACGAGGCTTAACTATGCTGCTCATGTCCACATAGGTCAACATGTTTCAGCCCTGAATAGGCCCACTACAGGGTCTGGGGCTTTCTTCAGGACCAGAACTCTATTTAACAATATTTATATCCCTGTCAACAATGCTTATACACTCATTCTGTGCACAGGCATGCATACAATACCAGATACTAATCTCTGGTTGCGTCAATCAAGATGCTTTTTCCTTTCAGTTTACTAATTCTTCATGTGTAGGGAGGAGAACAGAGGCCTGAATTAGGTGAACCCGGCAGAGGGTGACCTTTGACGAACGTGTGACTACAAGGTTCCCCTCTCTTCTATGAAGATCTAGTGTCTTAAAGTTCGGGACAAGGAGACTGTTGGCCCTGGGGTGATTTGAGGCAAGGTGAACTCCAGCCTCCAAGGCCTACACAGCTAGCCTGTGGTCTGTGTGTTCTGAGATCGGGGGCAGGTATGCAGGGTACACCATCAGAGGGGATACTTTGTATTTTCCTCCCCTTCATCCCCCTTGGTCATGGGAGGGTACTTGGACTTCCCCATTGGGGGTAGACGAGTACTCTGGCCCCACGCCGTGGCTGGAAGTTGGATTATCCCGGAGGTTTTGCTCTGATCGCCTAGTGATGCATGTTTGGTTCTCTACACCGCCCTTGAGGTCTTCCAAAAATGTAATTCCGTGCTTCCTGGCTGCGAGGTGACGGGTCACGGGGTGAATTGTGCTGCAGTTCTCTTTTCTGGGTTGCCTGGGAACTCCATTACCACTGTAGCTGCAACATTTGCCTCGTTGCTGTGGCCCCTATTCTACCTGCTCATCAGTGTGCTTAATGGATTTCTCTTGTATTTCTGTGGATAACCCCGTTAGAGGGCCCTGCCAAGGAGTGCGCATCCGTTGCAGAGGCAGCCCAGCTAGGACCTTGTGCGGTCTGTTGTGGTGGGTTCCTTCTGTTTTGCTCCAGGATTGTTCGGCACATTCTCTGGGGCCTTCATGGAGTGCTTCACTCTGCCACTACTGCGGGCGGTCCTTAGATCTGACTGCTCATGCTGCCTCACGGCTGGTGGCGGGGGGGGAGGGGGATCAGGCAGGTCAGGGGTGGTCCTGGGAGCTCCAGAGGTTGAACATCTGTGTCTCCTGCTATACTTGCCACCATGGCCAAGAATAAGGCCCCTCCTGGTGCCAGAATACTCTGGACAAATATACACAGTCCAGAAGAACGTCCTCCCTTGCTGGGGCATGTGGACAAGACAGTCCAGCTCCAGACATTGACACCCTCCTGGCAGCTATGATAGTTGCAGGAAGTGTTGGATGTTAACATTGCAGCTGTGGGCACTGATGTCAATTTGCTTCGCCAGGACCTCAAGGACGCCGTTGGGCAGATTACACAGGAGGAAACTAGGGGGTCTGGGGTGGAAGACTCGGTTACCACCCTACAACAGACTGTGACTAAACTTGCTGCTGCTCCCGGCAAGATGGAGGGGCTTCAGTGGATGGTGGGAGGCCAAACAGTCTTGGCAGCAGGTCTGGAGTTCCATATATCAATGGGGAGACAATGCTTCATAGATTGTGTCAGGGTCCTCGTCATCCTCCCTTCATTCCTCTTTTACAGGATTCCACTGGTACTCTGCTCACTGATCCTAGGGACGTAGCCTGCAGTTTTACTGCCCATTTCCAAAATGTCTACGCTCTGTGGGAGGTCTTTTCACGGGAACTAATAGAGGAATTTATGACAGTACTTCCCTTGAGAACCCTCTCATCTGCAGACTGCGACTTCTTGGAAGGTGTGCTCATGGAGGAGGAGTCTGTTTGCCCTAGCAGGGCTACACCCTGGGAAGGTGCCAGGGCCTAATGGGTTCCAGTTTGAGTTTTTAAAGGTCTTCATGCCTAAACTCCAGGAGCACATGTAGGGGGTTATTCAGTCAGCTGCTGACAGTGCTGACAGGCTACATCCCTGAGATGGTGGTGTTCCCTAAGCATGGCAGGCCAGAAGAAGGCCATTCCTCCTGTGGCTCAGTTTCCCTCTAAAATCTGCCAGTAAAGAACCTCGCGAAGGCGCTGGACAGGTTAATAAGCTGCATCCCTGACTTCGTTCACCTTGGCCAAGCCGGCTTTATGCATCATCGTGCTACCTGGCACAATATGCAGCGCTTATAGAATGACTTGGCATTAGCAGATAGGCTTGTGGCCTGCAGTGGTTTTTCTAGCTGACATTAACAAATTGATAAGGCCTTCAATTCAGTGAGCTGGGTATATCTGTTCACTCTTCTACTCTGCTTAAATTTTGGCCCAAGATTTCAATCCTATCTTAGACTATTATACACTGATTTGACAGCGAGAGTGCAGGCAGCTGGGGCTAGTTCGGATTCATTTCACATTGAGTGGGGGACGAGCAAGGGATGCCCTGTCTCCCCTGCTATTCGCTCTTGGTTATGTGGGTGAGGATGGATGCTCGGATCCATTTTTTTGAGTGGGGGCAGGACTCTCCGACTGAATAGCGTTACACCTGGATGATGTTCTCCTCCTTCCGACCACCCCTGCAACCTCGGGGCTTCGTATTTTACAAATCATGCATATTTTTGATGAACCTTCGGGTCTATATCTTAACATATGGACATCTACTGTGTTTTCGGTTGGTGATTACCCACAGGACCTTGGCTGGGCATCGGGATTGTGAGCTGCCTCCGATGAGTTTAAATATTGAAGTGTTTTTGTGTCCCAAGCTGTGGCATTCGTGTAGACGCGTAACTTAGAACCTGCTCTAGCTCATTTCAGAGAAGACGTACGAGCCTGGTCGATTTTGCCTTTGTCCCTAACTCGTAGGTCTGCAATTTTCAAAACTGTGTTGCTGAGCCAGTTTCTATATCAACTACAGAGTTTCCCATACCCTTTTTCACGACAGTGGTTTCGTACTTTGAACTCTATTCGTAATAGTTTCCTATGGGAGGGCAGGACTCCCCATATTGCTCTCTGTAAGTTTTTTCAATCTACTGCTGCAGCGGATATTGAGTTGTATTATCAGACATTGCATCTTCTAGTTATTAATGAATGGTGGTATGATATCCAAGGCGACCCCCCAATACTCATCTGAAAAATGGATGGGGGCATTCCTCTCATTTTCTCCGGTGACTAGAATAGTTTTGACCAAATGAGAGCCCTCATTCACTGGATGGTGTGATGGGGGAGGCTGACACAGAGGATGCTGTTGTGGCAGGGCAGACTGCTGCCGCAGGTGCTGCATTGGAGGGCTTCAGGGGGATGGGATCAGAAAGGAGTAACCACTCTGGACGATGTAATGAATGGTTCGGGGCTCAAAACCTTTCAGACCTTGCAGGCAGAATACTAACTCCATCATAGCTAATTTCATCACTACTTACAACTTTGTCATGCACTACCTCCGTACATTGTTGCTCTGTCTGAAGTTCTCAAATTCAACAGCTTGGAGGGCATTATGGGGGATGCAGGCGAACACAAGATTGCAAACATTTACCAGATGCTCACTTACAACTACTCTGACATGTTCATCGCTCTCCAATGGGCAGGGGAGGCTGACATAGGGGCTTTGGAAGATGCAGATTGGACTGAGGCTCTGGGGTGCCCAGGGGTCAGGCCTGAAAACTCCCTTTCCTTCACATCACAGTTAAATTTGGAGGTGATTTCTATAAGTTGTCCTTGTTGTTCCTGGCCTGACTCTGCGAAGCGAGACATAGCAAGAGAGTGGCACGCCACAGCCCCTCGTCCTTGGCTGTGTGGAAATGTGGCCTGGATTACTGCATGGGTTTGGAGGTAGAGATATAGAAGGCCGGGGCTGTCCACAAATGCAACCTAAGACATGGCAGGCATGCAAGGACTACTGGGGCATTGAGTGGGAGCCTGTCTGTTATGAACGACAATAGGTGTATGATGAAATTCTTCTGTTTATGGGATAGGATGGGATCAACAGGGAATGGACCAGGTGATCTGGCCAATGGACATAATTTGTATCACATTGCGATAATGTGCATCGGGGTGGGTGTGATGGGCAAAATGTGCAGGTTTCTGCTTTTGTTTATGCATTTCTTTCTTATGCTTTCAGCTCCTTTATTTGCTGTCCTTCAGGGTCGTGTATGTTTTCTAAAAACCAATAAAATTTGTTTAAAAAAAAAAAAAAAAGAAGAAAAGTGTTTTAATGACTCTACATTACAGCCCCTGTGTATCTATGGACTGAACGAAGAACTTGCCATTTTGATGAACTGAATGATGTCGTAGTTTATGGCTATATAATTGAATTACCAGGGGGCCCATTGTGATTTGATAGCACTTTCTCCTCCATTGAGACTGTTCTGTGAGAAGGTGGGTCAGAGAGCAGTAGGACCCATTGAAGGTGTAGCTCTTTGACTTAAAGACAGATATATATACTAACATTGGTGCTGTCACGGTAAGCCTTTCTACTACTCTGCTTTTAGGCTTTTCCCTACTGAAACTGGCTGCCAATCCAGAAAATAGCCCTATACGAACTCCTACGTCATACCCACAGAGCACTTCACGAGGGCCCCAGTACTTAGCCAACAGTCTTCTTTTACCAACCTTACTGACTCGTGCTCTTCCCCTCAGAAGCTGGCTGTGGTTCTTGCTAGGTGACTCTCAAGGTCGAGGTTGGTCTTTTCACCATGTAGCAGCATATAACAGTAAAAAACATCCACTCTGCTTACACAAGACCAGCTCTCTATACATGGTCTGGAAAAATCTGAAGATCTGGTTATTCTAAATCCGTTATAGGGCTTAAGGGCTTCCAGGCCAAAGAGTATTCCTTTTCTGCACTAAGGTGAGTGTGCGTGCTAAAGACAATTAACAACCTAATTCAACTGAACTCATTTTCTGTAACTAGCTATTCTTAGGTTGATCCTAGACTCCGCACATGCCCTGTCTGAAAGACCTGTTGCATGAAGTATAGGCATTTGCTCCCGCCTGCCGCCACCTACCACTTCCAATAGGTTAAAGGCAGTGTTGCTCTTGTTGTGCTGCGCCCTATGTGGTTTGGCAGCCGATACGTCACTTCCTGTACTTGGCTGAGGAGCACCGGCCAAGAACAGTTTACTTACGCCTGGAATGTTTTTCTGTTGTTTGGACTGACTATTTTTCTTTGTTTCCTGCTTCTCTGGTTTGTCAGTAAGCACTCGTGTTTACCTGTGCAGTTCATTTTCCGCGTTTGCCTATCACTTGCTCCTTACTTTATATAATCATTAATTACAAGCAGTTGTGCTGTACCTGTGTTTTGTACTTTTTTGTTGCTTTGTATCGCATGAAATTGACACTGGAATTAATCTTCAACAGCGGCTGTCCCAGCACAGACAGAGAGCCGATACTACAATATTCACTGTTCTCAGGAAACTCACCCCATAATGCTATGCAGGCATTCATTTTACAACACATTTTTGCCCATAATTCAGCCTGTGGTGGTTCTAGGGCAATGGGACCACCACCAATACATTCAGAACGATGTACTCTTTCTGTTCAGGCCATCTTGTCGGTCACATTAGGTGAGAGAGGGCTCGTAGCTGAGAGGAGTTTGTGTTATAAAAGCCTTATTTGTAATAGTATCCTGACAGCCCTGCTTGGCTTGCAAATGCGTAATGTGCTACACTCTCGATCTCCAAGGAATAATTACTCCCAAGGCACTACTAACTCAGTTGGCTCGACAGAGACATCTAGCCACCACCAGTGGTACTGCACCTTCTGCTAATGCACAAACAGTTTATTTCTGATAAAGGTTTAATGGATGCATGGAAACTCACCCCATAATGCTTTGCAGGCATTCCTATTGCAACAAATTGTAGGCCATAACTCAGCCTGTGATGGTCCTAGAGCAATGGGACCACCCCAACAACATTCAGAACGATGTGCCGTTTCTGTTCAGGCAATCTTGTGGGTCATACTAGGTGAGAGGGGGGCCAAAAATCATAACCTCTTCCACCATTCAAAGCATTTTCTTTGTACAGCTAAGAGAAGTTTGTGTTATAAGTGTCTTGTTCGTAATAGTATTCTGACAGCCCTGCTGGCCTGTGCTTTGCTCTCTGTGGGCTGAAGGATGATAATTGCTCCAAATCACTACTAACTCAGTTGGCTTGAAAGGGACATCTAGACACCACCAGTAGTACTGCACCTTCTGCTGTTTTCTCTACAGGGACATTGAGCCATAACCAGTGGTACTGCACTGTCTGCTGGTGACCTGTCAGGGACATCTATCCATGACCAGTGGTACTGCACCTTCTGCTATTGACTCTACAGGGACATCTAGTAACAACCTGCAACACTGCACCCTTGTGCCACTGACTCCACAGTTAACTGATATTTAGAAGGCCTGCTAGACCTGAAAATGTGTAATACCCTATGTCCTCAAGCGGCTGATTATATGATTACACTGCAATATACTTCATCATTCTTTTGTATGTGATTATGCCCCCTAGAGGCTGAATATATGTTTACATGACCATGTTTCTTTCAAATGCTATTTTTACTATGGTGCTCTGTAGGGGCTGTTCAGACCATTACAGTCTAATGTCAATTGTATGAAGGAATGCACAAACACAGTTTATTTCAGATAAAGGTTTAATGTGCTGCATGGCTAAATATTTACAAGGTCCCAAAGGTGGGGTTGTCATTATCATTTACAGCGCCAAAAACTAACTCTCACTAATGCGAGACCTATTGCATTGAAAATACTTGTTATACTATTGTTTTAAGTTCATGTTATTGTGCAGTAACTGCAGTCTAAGACACTGATTTAGGTCTGTGTTAATAATTCACATTTGAGCTTGTGCACTGTGCTGCTGAGCTAGAAGTATTTCCAAAGGAATACTGTAATGCACCAGACATTGTCCAGAAGTCACAAATCACAAAAAAATACAACCCAACATTGCATCAGGAGTGAGAAGCTAGAAGAAGGGGCGTTAAGCAGTAATGCACAGTGGGTCAGGTTCTCTATTCTGGTTTCCATTCTTATTGAGCCTGCCCAACATGAGGCTTGTGCTCTTAAAGGAAGGGGAGCAAGTGACATCACACAGGACAGAAAAGGAACAACAAAATAGGCAAAGATTGCTCCATGAGGCCTTAGATTCAAATAATTAACATATCTTGAATGGAATGGATGTAAGTGAAAATGAATCTTACCGGACCGGTAGAGTTCTGTAGCACCCCTGAAGAAACGGGGCAAAGCAGCTTCTAACAGCATGACAAAGTCTTCAAGCTCTTCTGTGACACCGACAAGAAAATATTCATTTATTAAGTTGTATTTAGCTTGTTCCAGTGCCCATCTGCTCCCCACATTCCTGAAAAAGGACAAAATCACAGAGATATAGCACATTTACATTGCAGATAAACATGGTGTTAATAATCACTGGTCAAGGGAGAAAGTTGGAGGTTCAACAAAATGTATTCCTCACAAAGAACATGCAACTGATTACGACTAAACACCAAACTTGCTGTCACAATTCTTTCTGCAATGTTGACCTTTTCAAGAAGGTGAGACACGTTTATCAATCTAGAGAATATATGATGTAATCAAATATTTCTGATAACTTCTGCAGACATGTTTTGTGGTAGTTCAGATACTCAGCTCTCAAGGTCTGATTAGGAGTACTCCGTATAATTCAGATATTACTGGTAACTCCTGTTACCGCATATATCAGAGTTATGTGTTGTGGCAATTTTATCACACCCCAGTAAAACCCACTGAAGTTGATTTGCGTAAATATGTCTATAAAAAACCGGGACAAATGGATTTGATGCAGTAGACAAGAAAATCTGCATGTTTTGCCCCATTTTACAACCAAAACTTATAATGTGTAGTAATTATCTCACACAAACTATAAAATCGAACAATTTAGTGCCAGATATTATCACATGCAATAACTATCACAAACAATACCCATAATGAGGCCGTCAGACTAGCTACAAAAACTTCAAAGGAGATGGTACTCTGCATATATTATGGAACATGTGGCATTCAGAGGAGAAGATACTCCATTGCTCATAAGCGAGTACCCTTATCCTGGACATTTTTGCAGCCAGTCTCTACGTCCGGCTAGGTATAGGATGGAAGCAGCATATAATTTAATGGAAATGAGCAGGCATTTTTTATGAAGGAAGGTGAGTAAGGGCCTGCAGGGGTCCATCAGAAGGAACTTCGTTCTTACTTATTCTTCTCTTCTTTTTGAACTTGCTCTCACAGATTTCCCAACACAAACTCACTTGGGAGAAGATGAAGGCACAGTCCGCAAGAGCAAATAGGCATGCAAACTACGCAGGATTCCTTTACCAAAGGAAGCATTATTTCCAGAAGAAAATGGCCCAATGTCTGCAAACAGCTTGAGAAACAGCTCAAACTGCTGCCCTGTCGATTTGCAAGATGGGCACATAACTCAGAGAGGCCAATGACGCAGGTTTGGCTTTGCTGAATGGGTGCAAATGCTGGCAAGAGCAGTTATCCCATTGGTTTCAGTTGACAATATTGCAAAAAGAGTGTGGCTGGATTTTTGCCAGGGGTACGACTGTCTCGGGTGAGGTCAACACACAGCAGTGTCACAAGAGTTCATTTCTTTGATCCAGCATAAGACACTAGCAGCAGCTGGTGGAGGTTTCAGCTCCTAACTGACCCTGCAACTAGATGTATCTGACCCCTAGAGAGTGGCCATTCACAGGAAGTGAAGGAAGAAACCATTATATCACTGAAAGGAAGTGTAGCAAATGAGTTAAGGTTGTCCATACCAAGACGCCCGAGATATGGGAACGTCACAATAAGGAAAGGCAGGAAGGTATAGTTAAGGGATTTGTTACACCTCATAATCAGAGCACAAGCTAATTAACAAGGAAAGTAAAGAATGCAAACTTTTCAACTGGGCCACGTATTTAGAGTCATCTTCAAACCAGTCGAATTTAGAAGTAGTGTTGATTAAAAATGCAGAACATTCGGATATGGAACCTGCTGACAAGTCCTAGAATGGGATAGAAAGTGTTACCTCTGCCATGGATGGCATAAAAAGTCATTGGGGAATATTAAATATCTTTTTGTTAAACAAAAATTGTGGAACAGCAAACATTACCACGGGAGGCATAATTCACATTTTTTAAAGAAAATTAATCATCATCTGTAAGCACTTGGACAAAATCTGGAAATTTTGAAGCTTGATTTTAATGGGCTCACAGTATTGCAACCATGACCTACAGCATGAGTAGTAAATGCCATTTAAAACGTACAGCTCACTGGAATAACCGAACAAATCCTTTAAGTGCTCTGAGGAGATAACATGAAAAAGCAGAAATCACTTAGCTGCGTGCTGTGATACGAGGCCCGGCATTCTTTCTTAATGTCTCACGCTGCCGTACACATTTAGACTTGTTAAACACAGGTTGTGGCGATAATAGCCTTGATGCGGAAGATAAGCGCGCCGTGTTTTCCTACCAGCATTCTGAGCTGTGGCCGCAGAAGAACGGGATCTGGAGCCAGAGCTTCTCTGGAGCGCAGTCGGAGCCGCCAGCTGCTACGCACTCGTCAAAGGTCTGGAAGCAAGACAAAGACACTCTGTGAGGTACAGGCCCGGGCTTCACAGCATGCAAACATCTCAATACTATCAGCTGTTCAAGGGCGGACCCAGGAAGATGGCAAGTTGGGAATAGAAGTTGGCACAGAGGCTTGTCGTAAAATGGCTGCAATTCTTCCGCCATTCACACGTGTCCATAGCTCATCACGCTGGCAAGTAATAGCGTGCCTTTACGTATCTATCGGTACACGTTTAATGCACAGCATATACATTTAACCCCCTTCACATCCTGAAGCTGATAAGCTTTCGAGGCCGCCCTATACTAATAAAATGGTGGCTTGCGGCCTGTTGCATTTAAAACTACACAGCGAAATTAAATATTTCCAGTGCCTGTGTTTGAGCGAAGTTGTCATTTGCAGAGCACGACTTGCCAAACACAACTTCAAGGACACATTCAATACAGCAGGAATAAAGAAGAAGCCAAGGTTAAAAGATATTTGTACAAGAAAAAGTCACATGAAAAAGTAAACAGCGTATCAGCAGTTGAAAAACACTTTAATGAAAGTCAAGTTTATAAAGTGCTTCCAGCAGCCTTCTAAGATCCATGCCGCAGTACACTTACGTGAAAGCCCATGTACCTTTCAAATATCAGTCCGAAATATAGAACAGAAGGGCTACTCTCCAGTAGTCTTCATTACACCTCATCCCACTCCTCGCACTTACGTCCTCATGATGTGAGGATGATCATTCCACGCAAGGCATGGACCTCTGCAGCCTACTGACCAAATTAGTAAGGTCCACCTACCTTTGGATTACAACCTCGGCACCAAACCAACATCCCTGTATCCCATAACAAATCAAGAAGTGCCAAATAAATCTCCTCCTTTTTTGGGAGTTAAGTCGAGATGGTCTAGATCTGGAACAAGGAAGAATAGGACCCAGTGTAATGAAAAGTACCAGTAAGCAATCCTACCATTGTCACCCCACCCCTCGCATACGACCTGCAATAGGACCAGAAAAAGACACTGATCTTCGAAGACGAAGATGTATGGCAAAAAATGTTGAACATATTCTGTAAACATATTGCACATGAATATTGTAATGAAGAGGCAACCAGAACTGCTGTCTCAGACTTAGCAGGACCCTCCTGTACTTGCAACCTTTGGTGGAAATCAATGGTATGCGGGTTTGCACACACATAGCAACTCTACTAATGTCTGCCATGGGCACCTTTGGCCACTGAGCCCAAGAGGCACCCTTTGCTCCAGTAGAGTAACCCAGTGCTGGAACCAACTCAAAGTGCTTATAGGCTTGACGCCGTGCCAGAATCAAGAAGCAACAGTGTAGACCAGGAGAACTTATTCGGTTTATGCTACTGACTAAAAGAAACAGATGATGCAACCCCCAAGACAATGAATACAAAACAGAAAAAGTCCAACAGCTTGTTCCGCATCCAGGAAACAGAGCCCTATTTCTTCCAAATACGATGGCTTGGGATAAAATACAGAAAGGACATAAACCAATGCTAGGTTGGGAATCTCTCTCATCTGCTTAACAGGTGTGTGCCCCTGCTCAGAGTGAACTAAATGCATGCAATACTGATATACTGACCTTTTGCTGGCCCAGCTAATCCACTAATCTAGGGTCAGTGCTGAGACCTCACCCATTCTTTCATAAAGTCAAGGTAGAGAATCTGTTCTATGACCAAGAGGGGTGCATCAAAAATGCCTTCTAATCCACATGGGGCTACTGCTCATGTCTGGGTTGCTGACATAAAGCATTGTTGGCAATGTACTAATTTTCTATGAATTAACAATCCTTAGCAGACCTTCTTCCCGCTTCAGAGGGGAGTGTGACCCACAGGCCCCATTCATGTAAATGTCCACGTAGATGTAACTCAGAGACTCTTGTGCAGACATTTCGAGTGCATGAATGCATGGTGGATGTATGGCACATGTATGTCAGCAAGACTCCATGTGTGGTGAGAGCCCAAGTAGTGGGACCAGCGAGATCCATTTTACAATGGCCAGTAGTTTAGCACAATATAAGCTGGAGGGTGGATAAAGCTTCCCCAGTAAGGCCACCAACCATAGTCCTGTGCCATTTCGAGGATGCCAAACTGTGTGTAACCACGAGACATGCTACAGCTGTGTCCCCTGTAAAAGGGAAACATGGGGCCTCAAAATAAAACGCAGAGTCTGTATCCTGAATTGTACAGACCACTCTGCCTTACAGATATCACATTACTAGCATTAACTCTTTGCTCGAGTTTGCACAAACTGACATACGGGTTAACAATGCCTTGTGAACGCACACTTGTGCCTCCTATTGCCATTGCCCTAATATCCCGTTGACTTGCTACAGACCTGGGGGAGCCCTGTAGAAATCAGGAAGAGGCAAAAGACTAGCAGGAAACTCTACTGAGAAATATCAAACTGTGTACTGAGCCCTATTATTGGGAGTAGGAATTCGTTTTTTGCAGTGAAATTAAAGTGCTTCTCTCTTCTTAAGACAAAGACTGGGCTGGAAAGTGGATTATTGTGAATGTAGTCAAATTCACGACTGCTCGATCTCTGTAGCCTGAGAGTCAACTGCGGAAGGAGCTCCTATCTGCCTTGTACTTCCATTCCCCACTTCTTCACTGGAAACATGAAAATTTGATATATTAGGAAAAGAAGAAGGGATAAGTCACTCTAAAAGAAAGATGGACAAGTCAATCTGTAGAAAACCACAAATAGAGATATCTACACAGTAACGCATCAAGATCCCCAATACATCAAGTAGGTGCAATACCACCAACTAACAATGCATCATTTTGGATCTGCAAAGGAAACTGTTACAGGGGCTGAAAAAAGGGGGTAGCTGATCAGCCTGAAGGACAAGAAAATTAAGCAACCAAGGTATAATGCTATGCAAACTGTGTTTTAGATAAAGAGGAACAGAAAGCTCTTGTAACTGACAAGTGAAATCAAATAAAAATCAGGGTTTATAGAGCGCAACTACTCACCCATAAGGGTCTCAAGGTGCTGAGGGGGGGGTTTGTCCTCTAAGCTTCAGTTGAAGAGCCAGGTTTTAAGGTCCTTCCTGAATTGAGGTAGCGATGGTGACTGCCTGAGGCGCAGGGTGTTCCAGCTCTTTGCCGCAAGGTAGGCAAAGGATTTTACACCCCCTCACCTGAGGTATTCAGTATGCAGAGTACGGTGGCTAGTGCTTGTTGAGTGGAGAGGTCTGGTGGAGCATAGAAGGTGATGAGGTGGTTGAAGTAGGAGGGTCCTAGGTAATGGAGGACCTTGTATGTGTATACAAGGAGTTTGAAGTTAATTATTTTCTCAATAGGAAGCCAGTGGAGGTTTCTTAAGTGATTGGAGATGTGTTTGCAGCGGGGAATGTTCAGGGTGAGTCTGGCAAAGGTGTTTTGTGTGTGCTGTAGTTTCTTGAGGTTCTTCTGGGTGGTGCTGGCATGGAGGGCATTGCCACAGTGAAGTCTGCTGGTAACCAGGGCACGGGTTATTATTTTGCATCAGTCCTTTAGGATCCATTTGTAGATTTTCCGGAGAAGTCAGTGTGTGAAAGCAGGAAGATAAGACTGAGTTAACTTGGCAGGAAATAGTGAGCGATGAGTCCAGGATGAAGCCAAGGTTGCTTGCATGGGTAGTTGGGTTTGGGGGGGGGTTGAGGGGGCAGGGTACAGAGTTTGGATGGCCAGCAGGAGTTGTCCCAGGCTGATGTGGATAGTCCCAGGATGAGGATCTCAGTCTTGTCAGAGTTGAGCTTAAGGCAGCTGTCTTTCATCCAGGAGGTGACGGCCGTTGTGGAAATCCTTCTTGGCAGTAGTGGGGTTTTTGGTCAGTGAGATGATCAGCTTGGTATCGTCAGTATATGAGACTATGTTCAACCTGTGGTTCCTGACGATGGTTGCGAGTGGGCCATGTAGATGTTGGAGAGTGGGGCTCAGGGAGGAACCCTGTGGAACTCCAAAGCTGATGTCCATAGGTTCTGACAGGTAAGGCGGGAGTCTGACTGTGTTCTGCCAGACATGAAGGAGCGTATCCATTGTAGGGCTTATCTGGAGATGCCAGCTGCATGAAGTCTGGAGCAGAGGGTGAGGTGCAAGACCGTGTGAAGGGCGGCCGATAGGTCCTGTAGGATGAGGGCTGCTGTATGGCCGTAGTCGACAAGCAAGCAAATGTCCTCTGTAGCGGCGAGGCAGGTGGTCTTCATGCTGTGGTTGCTCCTGAAGCCTGATTGAGGACAACAACATCCTGAACACCTCCCAATGTGCTTACAGAGCTGAGGATTGATGGCCTTTTTGATGACCTTGGCTGGGTGAGGCAGCAGACAGATGGGGTAGTAATTATTGAGGTCAAGAGGATCGGCAGTGGGTTTCTTCCGAAGCGGGCAGATTTCGGCGTGCTTCCAGTCCTCTGGGAAGGTGGATGTCTCTATCAATCAATCAGTTTTTGGAGAGTGCGGCTACACACCCGTGAGGGTCTCATGGTGCTGGGGTGAGGGAGGGGCCTCATCCGAAGAGCTACGTCTTGAGGTTCTTCCTGAAAATGGTGAGGTATGGGCTTTGTCTGAGGTGCAGGGGAAGGTTGTTCCAGCTCTTGGCTGTGATGTAGGTGAAGGATCGTCCTCCGGCAGTGGTTTTATGAATGCGAGGGATGGTGGCCAGGGCCATCTGGGCGGAGTGGAGGAATCTGGCGGGGTGTGGAAGGAGACGCGGTGGTTCAGGTAGGCTGGTCCTGTGTTGCGTATGGCCTGGTAAATGTGGGTGAGTTGCTTGAAGGTGAATTGTTTCTCGACCGGGAGCCAGTGGAGGGTCCTCAGGTGTTGGGAGATGTGTTCTCACCATGGGAGGTCCAGGATGAGTCTGGCGGCGGAGTTCTGGCTGAGGTGTAGTTTTTTTATGTTTCTAGTCGAGGTGCTGGCATAGAGGGTGTTGCCATAGTCAAGCTTGCTTGTGACTAAAGCATAGGTGTCTGTCCTGCAACAGTCGGCTGGGATCCATCTGAAGATCTTCCAAAGTTTGCAGATTGTGTGTCAGCAGGAGGAGGCAACAGAGTTTAACTGGTGGGTCAAGGATGGGGAGAAGTCGAGGATGATGCCTAAGGTTGTGGGCGTGCATAGTCAGTGCGGGGGAGGGCACTGAGGAACAGTTGAGGGTGTGGCAGAGCTCAGGACCAATGGAGGTGGTAGTTTTGTTGAAAATGTGGTGAGGATGGGGGTTTGTAGGGACTCCAGAGTGGATGCTGCTCATGATGATTCGGGTCTCATCTGTGGGCAGGGAGATCCAGTGGTGCAGGAGCTGTGATGGTTAGGTGGGTCAGAGCTTGGGGGGCGGGGTGGGGAAGTAGTTGGAGGGCTCAGACTATCTTCGAATCCAAAGATGTCGTATAGGTCTTTGATTTTCCAATGGAAGAAGTTGGCTAGTCTGTTGCAGAGGTCTTGAGATGGGGGGGATGCTTGCCGTTTGATTGGGGTTTGGCAATCTCTTTGACGATTGCGCAGAGCTCTTTGGTGTTGTGAGCAGTGGTGTTAAAAAGTTCCTGCAGGGCAGCTTTCCTGGTGACTGATGAGGTGGTGGTGGGATTTCGTGGCAGCTTTGAAGGCCTCAGTCTTCCGGAGACTTGCTGTTTCTCCATCTCTTCTCTAGCCATCTGCAGGTGCGCCTGGAGTCCTGGAGGGTGGGGAGAACCAGCTGGCCTTCTTGAGGTGGTGTTTAGCTAAGGGCAGGTGCAAGGGTGTGGGTGCTTTTGGAGATCCATTGGTGGAAATTCTGTGCTGAAATGTTGGCGTCTGCAGTGAGGGGTGGGAGAGACCTGCTAAGGGTGTTGGAGAGCTGTTCCTTGGTGATCTGGTTCCATTTTCTGCTTGCAGCTCTGAGTGTGGGGAGGTGGATGGTCAGTAAGGTGATGGTGAAATGGATGCAGTGGTGGTCAGTCCAGTGAAGCAGGGAGGAGTTGTCGAAGGTGACGTTGCTGGTGGAAAAGATGGCGTTGAGTGTGTGTCCAGCAATGTATGTTGGTGAGGTGGCCAGTTGCTTTAGTCCTATTGTGGCAAGGTTGTCGAACAGGGTAGGTGTATTGTTGAAGCTGTCAATGTGGTAGGTGAGGTCGCCGAGGAGGAAGTAGTTCGAAGGAGGCGAGAGTGGGAGGAGAAATGATGTTGACGATGGAGTTGCTGAAGGTTGATTGGGGGTCAGGTGGCCTGTATATGAGGGTGGCGCGGACTTGGGGGTGGCGTGTAGCTGGAAAAAGAGGTGCTCTATCAGGGGGAAGTGTTCTTCCGCGTTGGTGATCAGGTGGAGGGTGGATTTGTGTACAATGGTCAGGCCGCTGCCTGGGCAAGAAGACCAGTCTTTGCAAAGCATTTTGTAGTCACTGGGGATGGCGAGGTTCGGTGCAGACACTGGGTTGGTCATTGTTTCGGTGAGAAAGGTGATGTCCGGGCGGGTGTCTAGTAGGTCCCAGCGTTCTATGCCATGTTTGTGGAGGGAGCAAATGTTGAGGAGGATGCATTTGAGGGGCTCCGGGTTGGTGTTCAAAGGCTCAGTGGTGGGAGAGTCTGGTGCTTGGTGTAGGGTAAGGGTGCAGTGGGAGTAGAGGCAGGTGAACTGTCCATGGGTGTCGCTGCGTGATGCGAGATTGCAGGCAGCGGATCGTCCTATGTTCAGCGCGTGGAGGATCTCCATGTTGTAGCGCTAGAAAGTCAGAGGACCAGGGTTCGTGGCTGCTCGAACTACAGAGAAAGATAAATGCAAAGATGAATTTATGAGGCCACTGAACAACCATTGCAGTGATACCCCAAGCAAGAGGATCCCTGATGCTGGTATCAAATCGGTAAGGGAATAGTTGCCTCATAACAGAAAAAAGGCAAAATAAGGAGACACAGACAGAGTGGTAAGCTAGAGAAGCAACGCTGGGCTTCTAGAATACTCCAAACAGATGGAAAAACATTGACCATGCTGAACAGTCAAGGCTTTGTAGATGCTGGGGATCTACAACACTAACCGCGATGAAAAAAAAAGTATATTCCCCACTTGTCTTGAACCTCAGACTGTTGCACCAAATAAATGTACATATGCTATAGTAACTTTATCCAAGAGGCATTACTCTTTGGAGAGCAATTTGCCCCCCAGGGGAGCGACCCTTGCCTGATGGGTCGCTGCCCATCTCTAAAAAAAAAAAAAAAAACCAAACCAAAAAAAAAAAAACACAAAAAAAAAATTTGCCCTGGCGCCTAGAGGTTTCTGCCCCCCCTGGGGGTAAATCGGCCTAATACCAATAGGGCGATCTGCCCCCAGGGGGGGCAGAGATGGCCTAAAATAATTTGCCCCCCCCACCCCCCCGGGGAGCGACCCTTGACTACAAGGTCACTCCCCTTGTGTGACGGCGCAACAAAAAGATCCCTGGTGCCTAGTGGTTTCTGCCCCCCTTGGGGGCAGATTGACCTAAAATCGGCCGATCTGCCCCCAAAGCGGGCAGAAATGGCCTAAATACATTTTGCCCCTCCAGGGGAGCGACCCTTGTCCAAGGGGGTCGCTCCCCATCTGCAAAACAGAAAAACAAAAAAATCCCTGGTGCCTAGTGGTTTCTGCCCCCCTTGGGGGCAGATCAGCCGAATCAAAATAGGCTGATCTACCCCCCCAGGGGGGCAGAAATGGCCTAAAATAATCCCCCCCTCCCCAGGGAGCGACCCTTGCCTAAGGGGTCGCTCCCCTTGCGTGAAATTCACGCAAAAAAAAACCTCCCTGGTGTCTAATGGTTTCTGCCCCCCTTGGGGGCAGATTGGCCTCATCAAAATAGGCCAATCTGCCCCCAAGGGGGGCAGAAATGGCCTAAATATAATTTGCCCCCTAGGGGAGCGACCCTTGCCTAAGGGGTCGCTCCCCACCTAAAAAAAAAAGAAAACATAACAAAAAGAAAAAAAAAAAAAAGATCCCTGGTGCCTAGAGGTTTCTGCCCCCACTGGGGGCAGATCGGCCTAATAATAGGCCGATCTGTCCCCAGGGGGGGCAGAAAAGGCCTTCCCAAAAAAATGCCCCCCCTGGGAGCGACCCTTGCCAAAGGGGTCGCTCCTGTTGCGTGAAATTCGCGCGCAAAAACAAACTCCCTGGTGTCTAATGGTTTCTGCCCCCCTTGGGGGCAGATTGGCCTCATCAAAATAGGCCAATCTGCCCCCAAGGGGGGCAGAAATGGGCTAAATATATATTGCCCCGTAGGGGAGCGACCCTTGCCTAAGGGATCGCTCCCCACCTAAAAAAAAAAGAAATCATCACAAAACAAAAAAAGGTCCCTGGTGCCTAGAGGTTTCTGCCCCCCCCCCCCGGGGGTAGATCGGCCTAATAATAGGCCAATCTGCCCCCAGGGGGGGCAGAAAAGGCCTTCCTAAAAAAATGCCCCCCCGGGAGCGACCCTTGCCCAAGGGGTCGCTCCCTTTTGCCAATTTCACTGGTGTCTAGTGGGGTTTCAAAAGCCGGATTGCAAGCAATCCGGCTTTTGAAACCTGTGTGAGACTTCAAAGGGAAGGAAATACATTTCCTTCCCTTTGAAGCCTCTCGGGGCCTCCCCCATGGGATTGAAAAAGAAATGCAAAAGCATTTCTTTTTCAATCGCGCTGGAAGCTCTGCTTCCAGCGCGATGGGGGAGACCCTGTGACTAATCAGCGCGCGCTGACGTCACAGGGGGGGTTGGGGGGGTCGGGGTGGGAGGGGAAGGGCTTCCCCTTCCATCCCCGACTTGGGGGGGTGGGGGGGAACCCCTCAGAGGGAGCGAGAGCGCTCCCTCTGGGCTCTGTGCACAGGACGTAATGGTTACGTCCTGGGCACAGCAGCACTGTGCCTCAGGACGTAACCATTACGTCCTGGGCACAGAAGGGGTTAAGGGATTTTTCATCATCAACTCTGTATTTGGAAGCCACATCTTGTTCTTAGTACAAATGTTTAACAAGCATTTGCAATGCAATCGGTCTCTCATTTTCTCCAGTTAGAGCTATTGGTGTTGTGAATTCCTAACTGGACTTTTCTTGCCACATAAATTGAAAATGAAAAGTAAAACAGTTGACAAAAGCAAGCTGATTGAAAGCGCCATGGCTGCCATGAGCATGAACTCGAAGTAGAGAGACAAAAGGAAAGAGAAGTTTGTTCACAGTCAAACATATCGAAAATTGTGCAATTATCCATGTAAAAGAGTCAGTCTGCAAGGCGGTACTAAAACCTCTCCAAGGAGGGACAAGAGTAAAGCATTTACCAATGATAACAAAGGAATTTTGAAAAGCAAAACCACAAACGAGTGAAAGCGATTGGACATGAGGTGGGCATGGTTAAAAGCTCACAATACTTAAAACAGGTCAAAGCGCTTGTGCTCTGAACCTAAAAATGATCAACTTGATGTTTTGGGTGCTTAAGAATTTCAATGGATTGACTATTAAGATGACTACATACGTCCATTTTTTCTTATGCTCTTCCAAATTCTATATGTTGAGTAGGCAGGTATGTGACTATATGATGCATGACTATAAATATATGTATGGATAAAGTGTGTATGTATGGGGGATTTGTAAATCTCAAACCTAGTCAAACAGCAACAGAAAGCCAAACAAAAAACATGCACCAAGAGATGTGATTCATAGTGGTCTTAAAATGAGCCGGAATATTCAACGAGTAGCTTGTTCCTTTTATGTGGGGTATTAGCTCTAATTCTTTGAATAAACGTATCTTCCGTTCCGATCTTAGTAGAATGTGTAAAGCATTTATCAGTACCAAAACAGTTAAATAGTAGAAAACATAACACAAGAAATCCCACTCCCGTTTATAACAATAGAGAAAAAGGTAATGAGCAAATAGACATCAAAACAACAAAAATCCGATGTAGGGAACCAGAGATATAATTTTTCAAAAGTTTTAGATGTTTCTAGCTCCAAAAAGCTCAAAGTGCCAACTGTGTGTATCTCATCACTCAGGACTGGGTCAAGATCGAAAGTTAATGCTAACAGTGATAAAGTGTGGGTCGGAGACATGGACTATATTTGGTTCAATAGAAAGGTTTACCTTCTGACTTAGAAACGTTTTTGGTCATTTAAGATTCTTAGCGGGGCAAGTTAGTATGCTGTTGCTGGAATAGGTTCCACAAGGCTTGATAGCTATCGGATGAAGTCTCAATAAAGCCATTGAATTTTGCTGGGAAAGGTCCAAGCAGGAGATATTCCAACTTTCTGCAGAGGAAAGACCCTCGTCGGCCTAATACTTTTGGCGTCTTCTTCCAGTGAAGATCTCTACCTCTCGACTTTCTAAGCTATTTTTGGAAGTCCATCTTCTTTCAGCCAGGCACACCACCAACTGTTAATGTGAGGTTGGTGCCTTTCTCTTGGTGGCTGTCCTGTGGTAGCTGCTGAAATCCCAAGCAGTTTCTATACTTTTAGTGGAAGTCAGAAGGAGTACACTTCTACACTATCTAAGGGCCCGAGGACCTTAGAGACACTGCAAGGGGGTCAGGGCTATTCAGGAAGGAGGGAGGTCTTCCAGCTTGCACTCCAAGGGCTTTCCAACTAGCCCATGGAGTCCACTCTTCTTTCCTGGGTTCATGTGGGAGCATGTCCAGCTCCTGGGGTTTCTCTCCACAGGTTTAAGTAGGTGCAGTCCTCTTTCTGAAGTCTGGGTTTGTTAGATCTGACAGCCTTAGGGTGGTCACCCCCAACTTTTTGCCTGCCTCCTCCACTTTTCTGACACTCTTTGTTGGTTTTAGGACTATGCACTTTACCACTGCTAATAAGTGCTAAAGTGCATATGGTCTCTCCTTTAAACATGGTAACATTGGTTCATTCCCAATCGGCATATTTAGTTTACTTGTATGTCCCTAGTAAAGTGTACTACATGTGCCCAGAGCCTGTAAATTAAATGTTACTAGTGGGCTTGTAGCACTGGTTATGCCACCCACATAAGTAGCCCCTTAACCATGTCTCAGGCCTGCCATTGCAAGACCTGTGTGTGCAGTTTCACTGCCACTTCAACTTGGTATTTAAAAGTACTTGCCAAACTTTAAACTTTCATTTTTCTACATATAATACACCCCTATGGTAGGCCCTAGGTAACCCATAGGACAGGGTGCTATGTAGGTAAAAGGCAGGACATGTTCATGTGTGTTATATATGTCCTGGTAGTGGAAAACTCCTAAATTTGTTTTCCACTACTGTGATGCCTGCTCCTTTCCTAGGATAGCATTAGGACTACGCTCATATACTGTTTGAGTGGTAGCTTCTGACCAGAAAGAGGTAACTAGGTCATATTTAGTATTGCCAGAATGGTAATAGAAAATCTTGCTTATTGGTGAGGTTGGATTTTATATTCCTATTTGAGAAATGCCACTTTTAGAAAGTGAGCATTTCCCTGCACTTAAAATCCATCTGTGCTTTACAGCCTGTCTCCAATTAACGCCTGGGATGGGCTGCTTGACAGCTTTCTTGTGCATTTCACCCAGACAACCACAACCACAAACACAGGACACTCAGTCACAGCTGCAGTCAACAGCATACTGAATGGGTCTCCCTGGGCTGGAAGGGTGGAGGGCCTGACACATTTCAAAGGCTAGTGGCCTGCCCTCACACAATGGAGTCCAAACCCCCTACTGGGACCCTGGCAGACAGACCTGTACTGAAAGGGGAACTTGTGCCTTTCAAAACCACGCTTTGAAGTCTCCCTCACTTCAAAGGCGTTTTGGGTATATGAACTGGATCTCTGACCCCACCAACTCACACTTCTGGACCAGATCCTGCAACCTGTCAAGATGAACTGCCTTTTTCTGAAGTCTCAGGGCCAAAAAGACTTCATCCCTTCAAGAAATTCCTCGAGCTGACAATCCACGCACAGCCTGCTGAAAATGATGCGAAACCTGCTTTGCAACCAAGAAATTGCTGCACAGCCGAGCCAGATCGATGCAGCCCGACTCCTTTAGTGGAAATTCGACGCAGCGCCTGCCTTGCGCTAGAAGATTTGATGCACAGCCCTACCGGATAGACGCACAGCTGAACCGGAATGACACAGCTGATTCTCCGAGTTAGAAAATCGATGCAGCGTCTACTGTGCGACAGAAAATTCAACGCATCGCCCTACTGCACCGACGCAATGCCTGTGACTTTTTCTAGCTCACCCAGGATTTCCCTGCATCATCCCTGGATGTCAAAAAGATCCCCACATTGCAGTGAGGAACTAAGATTGCAATGCAAGCCGAAAAACTACACAAGCCCCTTGCAGCGTGGAAAGAAACGACAGCAACGTCTGTGCCACATCAGAAAATCCAACGCACACCTTATTTTTCCACGCATCTGCTCCTCTGCGGCCTCCGTACATGTTAATTTTTTATGCAAATCAGGTACTTTTGTGTAATCAAGAGACAACTGTTGATTTCTAAGATTTAAGACTCTTTCTAAACTTGCAAAAGTGATATTTCAACTTGTGCTTATTGAATCTTTATCATTTTGACCTTATTTTATTCAGATAAATATAAACTATTTTTTAATCATGTGTGGTGTATTTTTTGAGTTGTTTTTACTGTATTACTGTGTGGGTGATTTATTGCACAAATACTTTACACATTGCCTTCTAAGCTAAGCCTGACTGCTCAGTTCCAGGCTACCAGAGGATGGACACAGGATAATTTAGATTGTGTGTGACTTACCCTGACTAGGATTCTGGTTTCTACTTGGACAAGGGTGGATACCTTTGCCAACCAGAGACACCATTTCTAGCAGGGTTCAACAGGTGCACTCCTGTATTAATCAAGTCCAGCAGTGTTCTGTAGAAGGAATCCAGAGGTGCCACCGTTATACCTGCCACTAGCTTGTGGGTGGGATGACTCCCTAACCAATATGGAAAAGGTCCCAGGGCAACCCTAACCACTTTGACATAATTTCCTTGGGGTTCTGCCATAAACAATCCCACAGTGCACTGTTCTGCCAAAATCCTAAATGTCAGAATCTTCCACTGGTGAGAGCTCTGGGCACAGCCCTGAGGTCTGTCTAGGTAAATGATGGACCACTCCGCAAACCAATTCTTAAAACAGTTACCCTGTTTCCTGTGATTTGTGACATTCTGTCTAGTTGGACAATGACTGGGACAGGCTTATGTGCGAGGTACATCAGCCTGTGGCAGGGGATGCCCATTTGAAGATTGGACATATCCTCCAGGACATCCTGTCAGAAGTAGGTCACACCTCCCCGTCAAGGCCCTTTTGTTCCCTTTCCTGACAGCCATTCACACCTCCCAGCAGGATACAAGGTGATAGTTGGGATTAACTCTGAAAAGGCAACTACAGGGTTCGGACAGGAAAGTGCCATCTTTCTAATAGTGGCATTTTCAAAATAGTAATTTAAAATCTGACTTTACCATCAGATTGAATTTTTAAATTCCTACTAATTTGAGTCCTTGGCCCATGGCTCTAGCTATTCCCAAACTGAGGTATGCATGCTTTGCAGACAGTGAACTTTGCGACTGGTGCTGGGGCACTACAGCTTTGCCGCCGACTCTGTTACGAGCTGGTGACAATGCTGTAGGCAGTTTTCCGCTGGGCCAGTGGGAAACTCTTAATGAGGCCGGTGGGGAGGTGAACGCACTGAAGGCAACCTCCCCGTCAGGACTTCGGCAGACAGGCTTTTCAATCCACCAAAGTCATAATGGCCCCTAAGTCGGTTTTGATTTTTGGTGGTGTAGGGCTCAAGACGGTTTAATCTGATTCTGTAACTAAAACGGGTCAACAGATTAATCTCAATTAGTTCATTCAAGATAAATAAATGACAATTTACTTGTAAAAATTGAACAGTTACCAAGATGTGTGTCCTAGTACTAGGTAAGGTGATAGCTAAACATGCTAAGAGAAAAGTCAACTCTTGAGGCCTTTATGAAACTTCAGATGATTAACTTCAAAGAGAAGGTGGAATGAGGGGGAGTTCTGTATTTTAGATGCCAGGATGCTAGATAAGAACAGCATCTACCACTTGCTGTCTGAAGGGCAATGTGAGCAACTGATAATAGCAAAGGGTCCAGCCTTTGTGCTGGGTGCAAGGCGGAGTCCTTGATACTATGAATACAGGTTCTTCTTTGTAAAAGGCCCTGTAACATAAATATATAAATCTGAAGGTGAGAAAATGCTGTAATGGGAGCCAGTGTAATTTTTTTTAGATGGGGAGAGATGGAACCATGCAAGGGAAGCCCCAGTAGTACTCTGGTTGCCCTAAAGTTATGAATTATCTGTAGGTTTCAAATATAATTATTTGGAAGCCTCAAATAAGAGTTGTTGTAATCAGTACAGGACACAACAACGGCATTGAACCAATCACTGACTACTGAGAATCAGTAGGTCTGGTGGACACAAAGTACAGGACCAAAACAGAGGGGCAAAATGTATTTAGGCCATTTCTGCCCGCTTTGGGGGCAGATCGGTCGATTTTAGGTCAATCTGCCCCAAAGGGGCAGAAACCACTAGGCACCGGGGATTTGTTTTTTGGCGCCAATGTCACGCAAGGGGAGCGACCCCGTAGGCAAGGGTCGCTCCGGGGGGTGGGGTGGGTGTTCGGGGGCAAATGTATTTTAGGCCATTATTAGGCCCAGGGGGGGGGGCAGAAACCTGTAGGCGCCAGGGCAATTATTATTTATTTTTTTTTGTTTGTTTTTTTTAGAGATGGGGAGCGACCCATCAGACAAGGGTCGGTCCCCTGGGGGGCAGATTGGTCGATGTCATGCAGGGGGAGCGACACCGTAGGCAATGGTCGCTCCGGGGGGGGGGGGGGGGGGGGTTTGTTTGTTTGGTTTTTTTTTTTTTAGAGATGGGGAGCGACCCATCAGACAAGGGTCACTCCCCTGGGGGGCAAACTGTGTTTAGACCATTTCTGTCCCCCTTGGGGGCAGATTGGTCGATTTTAGGTCAATCTGCCCCAAGGGGGCAGAAACCACTAGGCACCGGGATTGGTTTTTTGGCGCGAATGTCACGCAGGGGGAGCGACCCCGTAGGCAATGGTCGCTCCGGGGGGGGGGGGGTTCAGGGGGCAAATTTATTTTAGGCCATTTCTGTCACCCCCCTGGGGGCAGATCGGCCTATTATTAGGCCGATCTGCCCCCAGGGGGGGGCAGAAACCTCTTGTTGCCAGAGCAAATTTTTTTTGTGTGTTTTTTTTTTGTTTGTTTGGTTTTTTTTTTTAGAGATGGGGAGCGACCCATCAGCCAAGGGTCGCTCCCCTGGGGGGCAAATTGTGTTTAGACCATTTTTGCCCCCCTTGGGGGCAGATTGGTCGATTTTAGGTCAATCTGCCCCAAGGGGGCAGAAACCACTAGGCACCGGGGATTTGTTCTTTGGCGCCAATGTCACGCAGGGGGAGCGACCCCGTAGGCAAGGGTCGCTCCGGGGGGGGGGGGGGGCAAATTTATTTTAGGCCATTTCTGCCCCAGGGGGGGCAGAAACCTGTTGTTGCCAGGGCAAATTTTTTTTAGTGTTTTTTTTTTTAGTTTGTTTGTTTTTTTTAGAGATGGGGAGCGACCCATCAGACAAGGGTCACTCCCCTGGGGGGCAAACTGTGTTTAGACCATTTCTGCCCTCTTTGGGGGCAGATTGGTCGATTTTAGGTCAATCTGCAACCACTAGGCACCGGGGATTCGTTTTTTGGCGCCAATGTCACGCAGGGGGAGCGACCCAGTAGGCAAGGGTCGCTCCGAGGTGGGGGGGTGGGGGGGGTAAATTTATTTTAGGCCATTTCTGCCCCCCCCTGGGGGCAGAAACCTCTAGGCGCCAGGGCAAATGTTTTTTTTTTTTTTTGTTTGTTTTTTGTTTGTTTGTTTTTTTAGAGATGGGGAGCGACCCATCAGACAAGGGTCGCTTCCCTGGGGGGCAAACTGTATTTAGAGCATTTCTGCCCCCTTTGGGGGCAGATTGGTCAATTTTAGGTCAATCTGCCCCCAAGGGGGCAGAAACCACTAGGCACTGGGAATTTGTTTTTTGGCGCCAATGTCACGCAGGGGTAGCGACCCCGTAGGCAAGTGTCGCACCTGGGCAGGGGGGGTTTGGGGGGTCAAATTTATTTTAGGGCATTTCCCCCCCCCCCCCCCTGGGGCCGGCTGAGCTAGAGGCCAAAATCCACATGTAGGCACTTTGCAAAAAACACCTCTGTTTTCTGTGAAAAAATATGTTGTGTCCACGTTGTGTTTTGGGCCATTTCCTTTCGTGGGCGCTAGGCCTACCCATACAAGTGAGGTACCATTTTTATGGAGAGACTTAGGGGAACGCTGGGTGGAAGGAAATTTGTGGCTCCTCTCAGATTCCAGAACTTTCTGTCACCGAAATGAGAGGAAAAAGTGTTTTTTGGCCAGATTTTGATGTTTGCAAAGGATTCTGGGTAACAGAACCTGGTCAGAGCCCCGCAAATCACCCCATCTTGGATTCCCCTAGGTCTCTAGTTTTCAAAAATGCGCTGGTTTGCTAGGTTTCCCCAGGTGCCGGCTGAGCTAGAGGCCAAAATCCACACGTAGGCACTGTTTTCTATGAAAAAATGCGATGTGTCCACGTTGTGTTTTGGGCCATTTCCTGTCGCGAGCGCTAGGCCTACCCACACAAGTGAGGTATCATTTTTATCGGGAGACGTGGGGGAAGGCTGGGTGGAAGGAAATTTGTGGCTCCTCTCAGATTCCAGAACTTTCTGCCACAGAAATGTGAGGAACATGTGTTTTTTTAGCCAAATTTTGAGGTTTGCAAAGGATTCTGGGTAACAGAACCTGGTCCCAGCCACACAAGTCACCCCATCTTGGATTCCCCTAGGTCTCTAGTTTTCAGAAATGCACAGGTTTAGTAGGTTTCCCTAGGTGGCGGCTGAGCTACAGGCCAAAATCCACAGGTAGGCACTTTGCTAAAAACAGGTCTGTTTTCTGTGATGTGTCCACGTTGCTCTTTGGGGCGTTTCCTGTCGCGGGCGCTAGGCCTACCCACACAAGTGAGGTATCATTTTTATCGGGAGACGTGGGGGAACGCTGGGTGGAAGGAAATTTGTGGCTCCTCTCAGATTCCAGAACTTTCTGCCACAGAAATGTGAGGAACATGTGTTTTTTTAGCCACATTTTGAGGTTTGCAAAGGATTCTGGGTAATAGAACCTGGTCCCAGCCACACAAGTCACCCCATCTTGGATTCCCCTAGGTCTCTAGTTTTCAGAAATGCACAGGTTTGGTAGGTTTCCCTAGGTGGCGGCTGAGCTAAAGGCCAAAATCTACAGGTAGGCACTTTGCAAAAAACACCTCTGTTTTCCTTCAAAAATTTGGTCGTGTCCACGTTGCGCTTTGGGGCGTTTCCTGTCGTGGGCGCTAGGCCTACCCACACAAGTGAGGTATCATTTTTATCGGGAGACGTGGGGGAACGCTGGGTGGAAGGAAATTTGTGGCTCCTCTCAGATTCCAGAACTTTCTGCCACAGAAATGTGAGGAACATGTGTTTTTTTAGCCAAATTTTGAGGTTTGCAAAGGATTCTGAGTAACAGAACCTGGTCCCAGCCACACAAGTCACCCCATCTTGGATTTCCCTAGGTCTCTAGTTTTCAGAAATGCACAGGTTTGGTAGGTTTCCCTAGGTGGCGGCTGAGCTACAGGCCAAAATCTACAGGTAGGCACTTTGCTAAAAACAGGTCTGTTTTCTGTGATGTGTCCACGTTGTGTTTTGGGGCGTATCCTGTCGCGGGCGCTAGGCCTACCCACACAAGTGAGGTATCATTTTTATCGGGAGACTTGGGGGAACATAGAATAGCAAAACAAGTGTTATTGCCCCTTGTCTTTCTCTACATTTTTCCCTTCCAAATGTAAGACAGTGTGTAAAAAAGACATCCATTTGAGAAATGCCCTGTAATTCACATGCTAGTATGGGCACCCTGGAATTCAGAGATGTGCAAATAACCACTGCTTCTCAACACCTTATCTTGTGCCCATTTTGGAAATACAAAGGTTTTCTTGATAGCTATTTTTTACTCTTTATATTTCAGCAAATGAATTGCTGTATACCCGGCATAGAATGAAAACCCACTGCAGGGTGCAGGTCATTTATTGGCTCTGGGTACCTAGAGTTCTTGATGAACCTACAAGCCCTATATATCCCCGCAACCAGAAGAGTCCAGCAGACGTAACGGTATATTGCTTTCGAAAATCTGACATTGCAGGAAAAAATTACAGAGTAAAACTTAGAGAAAAATTGATGTTTTTTTCACCTCAATTTCAATATTTTTCTTTTTCAGTTGTTATTTTCTGTAGGAAACCCTTGTAGGATCTACACAAATTACCCCTTGCTGAATTCAGAATTTTGTCTACTTTTCAGAAATGTTGCGGTTTCTGGGATCCAGCATTGGTTTCATGCCCATTTCTGTCACTGACTGGAAGGAGGCTGAAAGCACAAAAAAATCGTAAAAATGGGGTATGTCCCAGTAAAATGCCAAAATTGTGTTGAAAAATTGGGTTTTCTGATTCAAGTCTGCCTGTTCCTGAAAGCTGGGAAGCTGGTGATTTTATCACCGCAAACCCTTTGTTGATGCCCTTTTCAGGGAAAAAACCACAAGCCTTCTTCTGCAGCCCATTTTTCCAATTTTTTTTAAAAAAACGAAATTTTCACTGTTTTTTGGCTAATTTCTTGGCCTCCTTCTGGGGAACCCACAAAGTCTGGGTACCTCTAGAATCCCTAGGATGTTGGAAAAAAAGGACGCAAATTTGGCGTGGGTAGCTTACGTGAACAAAAAGTTATGAGGGCCTAAGCGCGAACTGCTCCAAATAGCCAAAAAAAGGCTCGGAACAGGAGGGGGAAAAGGCCTGGCAGCGAAGGGGTTAACATACTTCAAAAATGTGCCTACTGTTTTCAAATTACAGATCGAACATTTGCGATGCAGATTGTATTAGTCCTGCAACTCTTCAACTAACCTTTGACTTAATCATTACTATGTTTCAATGTATTTTTTCAATAGTTAAGGAATTTGTATCATAGATATTTTGCTTGGAAGGGTGGTTCAGATCATTCCAATTTTGACTTCCACCGCATATTTTATTGAACAGCAAAAAGAAGGCAATATTTGAATAGAGACTAACATTTTGTAGCCTTGACTTACACTGCCGCCCAGTGGCCGCAATGGGGGAAAAGAACTAAATAGCCTCTTGGTGGTAGAGAAGTAGGTGGTAAATAGATTTGGGCCAAAATCGTGCACGTTACATAAAACGAAATGGAAGGGGCCTGTTCAGTTTTTCTACCCGTAGAATTAGGGCTGGACTGCTGCTCTCTAGGAGGGAAAGAAAAGCCAAAAGCTCGGTTCATTTTAGAAGCACTGTTAAGGGCCGGACAAGGTATTCAACCACATGCTTATTTGTTTAGGTTAAATAAATTGCTTTGACCCCTTACAGCGCACTTCAAAACAACGTCCTTAGCAGGCAAGTCTGTGTGCTGCGCTTGCCTGCACCGTCCTCCATACCGCTTTACAGGTATGCGTCACAGACCAGCTGACATGCTAAGAAAGTTACTTTTAAAATCACCGCCTGGGCCGGCCAGGGCAATTAATCGAATGTAATTAACCAGGGAAAATACATCATCCAGCTCCTAAAAGTACTATTTCTCTTTCTGTGCGTTCCTCACTGAGCAGAACAATGAATTCTCGCCCTGCAGGGCTTGCATTCCTTCTTATGTTCACAATCTGCACCAAGCTGATTTAATACAGCAGCACCGGCGGAATTGTGCCCAGTTTCGAATCCACATACCAATACTTCTATTGCTCGATGGTTATTTTGCTGTTTTTCCCCTCTTTTGACCACTCATTAATATAGAGCTATAAATCCCTTGCCTGCCTTCCGCCTCTACCATTTCACACGAGTTGTCAGATCCGAATTCCAGCAAAGAAAACTTGCGACCGAGTCCGGAGCCTCAACCAAAGCTTAATTTGTGACCGCGGCTGCAGATGGTTGGAACGGATAACTCACTTTTGGGGACCAGGACTTATCATTTATTGTCACTCAGAACAATAGAAGGTAGAAAAAAAGAAGGAAGGAAGGAAGAAGACGTTAGGAAAACAGTAACAAACAGAAAAAGAATCCGCAAAACACAGATGGAGAGGAAGTGTATGTAGACTGTTGGGACAATGAGGCATGAGATGAATGGACATTGAGCAATCTTGGTATTTGGGATCCCTGGCATTCGGAAGCGTCAGCAGCAGGCTCCCTCAAAAACACTTTGGACTTCAAACCATATTTTAAACAATTTAAGCACTGCTGCCCCACTTTTTTCCTAGTCCCTCTGAGGTCAGCAGCAGGGCAGCTATGCTGCTGAGAGCAGCTTCAGACTTGCAAAGTGATACATGCCATTTACTTCAAGTCAGTGTAATTTCCTACCATTACTTCCCTATGTTTTCCTTGTCTGATATTTTCTTCTCTGGGCAGTATATTTAACCCCTACTCCTACCCTTTTTCGTTTTAACCGTTTCCTCTTAAATAGGACTAAAATTAAACCCATTACCTTCTAGAAATTAATTTTACGAAAAAGATGAACATTTCCTGTAACCTTATTTATTTTTATTGGGCTATGGAGCGCAGACTTGTGACCAGAAGCAACGTCATAGTTAATAACACTCACATTAACCACAACGCAAACAAGCATCTGCAATGCAACAGGTCTCGCATTTGCTTGAGTTAGAGCTATTGGCGTTGTAAACTCCTAACCGGACTTTTCTTGCCACATAAATTGAAAGAAAAAACGAGCAGGATCGCGCTACGTAAAACCCAGCGCTGAAACTGAAAACCAAAAAACCCAGCGTGATCGAGCTGCGTGGAAAACAAAAAGATAAAGTAGTGCAGAAACCAGGCTGAAAACATTGAGCCTCGTATGTTTATAGTAGTTGGCCGGTGAGCTTGAGGAGGGCTAAACACAGGAAAAGGCATGACGTATGCATGCCATTCACTAATGAAATCAAGCAGATTTTAAAAGGCAAGCCCATGAACCAATGAAAGTAACAAGCGTGACATGGGCGTGGTTAAAAGCCCAAAGAGAGATTACAACAGGGATGAAGTGCTTGTGCGCTCGACCCTAAAAAGGAGATGTGCTCTAGTGGCTTAGCTGCCAACTTCGAAATCTGGAAACTTGGGTTCTAATCTTAGTTTTAGATCCTGAGATGCTGGGCAAATCACTTCACCTTGCTATGTCTAAAACTGTCAGTATATGAAATGTACTGCAAAGAGGTGAATACCCTCTTGCTCCCCAGCTACGTCCACGCTACATAACTGTCAATCCATACATAATAAATTGTATGAATTTATTGAATTAAACACAATTTATATTAACTACTTTATCTATTCTCCAATACACACTAATCATTTAACATGTTTATTAATGTAATTCTGATACAATAATACATTTGATTTGACAGCATTAAGTTCTTTGTGATTACATTGCATTTAATTGTTTCAATTACTCGACCCATATCCTAACCCTGGTGCTTTTTATTTCCTATTTTATTGAGTTTTAACGCTATCATTTTAATATTCTTAATGTAGCTGCTAATTTGGTTTCTATTCCGAATAATATCTTTACCTAGTCCCTTCTTCTTGTGTTTTCGGGTTGGGGCTTCTGCTGAACTGTGGGTTGATAAGGTCGGGAAGTGTCTTATTTTGGACTCTGGCAATTCACTGCGTCTCAAGGAGGGGAATGAGGGCATTATTCTTCAGCTGCTGTGAGATCAAGCATCATGGCCTCTACCGGCTCACAAGAAGTTGCAATTTTATTCACTCTAAAAGGAAAGCCATTACCAGAACTTTCCCAATTGCGGAGGAAGAAACCCGCCAGAACTGCAGCCCACAGACTGACCATTCCAAGCAACAGCACAGACAACTGAGCCAACAACGTTACAGTAAGGAGAAGGTGACGTTACTGTCCTAAGCCTGACGAGCACCATAAACACAGTTGTTACAGTTGCGTAACAAAGGACCCCACAGCCCCTGTGGTACAGGGGGTGCCACGATCTCCAGGAGGCCCCCTCAGGACAGTACCCTGGCCTGAGAGCACCTGGGTAAGTTCGGAGGGGAGTGAGTGGGGGGGGGGGGAGGGGGGGGCACGGTCACCATGTACTTTACAGGGGGTCCCCTTCAAGTTTCTTTACAGCACTGCAAGGGTTAAAACGTTCATTTGTAAAGGATAGATTATAACAAAATACTGATGGAAAGTACTTGTAATGGGCCACGGACAAACTCAGTCAAGGTATGGGCTCTGCTTTATGGAACATAGCCTCCTTCTGTTTGTAAACTAAGGACCTCAACAAACAATTCCACAGGGTCCCATCTTTCGCAATACAAAATAACTGATGTTTAGGACATTCATTTGTGTCCAGTGCGTTAAGATGTTCTTTTAATAATGTATTTATTTCACACACAAACAGGTAATGCATGTGTTGGGAGGCATCTTAAGTCAAACCTCAAGCTATGAACTTTGTTGGTTGAATTTGCACCATAACCTCTCTGGCAATTGATCCGAATAATCTGAAATTGTTGTTTTGAAAATATAATAAATGTTGGTGCAATTAATTTGTACCTCTGCATAAAAGGTTTGCTCTGCAATACAAAGAACATAGGAATTTGGGCACTAATGGTACTTTATCACAGTTTACACACTAAAATGCCCAACCGCTTACTCAGTCGTATGAGAACCTAAGCCCATTTTTTTTTTTTATAGATATAGAAATTGATTTTTGCTATGTTATGCCAAAACCAGAGACCTTTTGGTGCCAAAAAATATGTTCAATTTTCCATTCCATCTTGACACGTAATAGCGACAAGATCACAAAGAAACTCTTGATTATATCATGATAATGAGATTAAGAATTTTTTGTGAAAAGAATCCAATTACAGGAAAACAACGGAAACAGTGTAAAAAAAAAAAAAAAAAAAAAAACACCACCGTCAAAGAAAAAAATTAAGCTATTTTGTGTCCAGTGTAAGATGGAAGCTTTAGAAAATATGGGCAACATTTTGTTGAGGGAAGTCTGAATTATCAACCGAAGAACAACAGATATAACTTTGATATCAAAAGTAACCAATTATGCTTCAACCACAATATATAGGATCTCAAATATTTAATAAAATACACATAACTGACTTTTGGTAATATAATTCACCATCCATTGGACTAGATACATCATCCAAAACACTTAGGGCATCGTTATGAGTTCAGCGGACAGTGTAGGCTGTCCACTGAACTTCCGACGGGGAGGTTGCCACCATTGTGGCTACCTCCCCGACAGTCCCATTAAGAGTTTCCTTCTAGGTCAGTGGGTAGAAACCTGAATTTTCACCCGCTGGCCTAGCGGAAACACCCTACAGCATTGTCTCCAGCTCATAATCGAGCCAGCGGCAATGCTGTAGGATGCAGGGTGTACAAGCACCCACGCAATGTTCACTGTCTGCAAAGCAGAGAGTGAACATTGCAATGGTGCTGGCCAGGAGGACCCCTGCACTGCCCATGCCAAGGTGTAACTGCCATGAAATCGCTGGTGGAGTACAAGGTCGTAATCCCCAATCAGAGCTGCTTGCAGCGCTGATCTGGCGGATTAGGACTGCCGCAACTGTCAGACTGCCGGGATCTCTGGTCCTGGCGGTCCGACTGCGACACGACTGCAGTGGTCATAATGTGGCACTCGGACCGCCGCATTGGCAGCGGTCCGACCACCACCATGAGTCTGGCGGTCAAGTGACCACCAGACACGTAATGATCCCCTTAGTCCAAAAATAACAAAGAACAAATGTATACCATCAAAGTACTAAAAAAGGTTATTGTGTCGACCAGCGTTTTGGTGGCTTCTTGATCTTTATCCAACCTTCTTCTTCAGGACAGTTTCTTATTGTTTTCTTTGAAAGGTTTTGCAGCTGCTGCTGCTTGCGGGGGGCGACGCTGTACCGCCCTATTGGAGGAGCCACCCCTGAATGCAAAGTCATTCATTTCTAGAAAGATATCTATGTCCCTCTTCAGATCAGCCAACTGCGATTGTATATCTCCTATCTGAAGGATTGCCTCCCAATCCTTGGGTTACTTCTTATTCAGACATGCCTGGGTGACTTTTAATCTTCTGTCCACTTGTGACATCTGCATCTCCAAATTGCTACTGGTGGTTTGTAGATCCTTTTACAATACCATCATGAGGGACTCACTGTTTACCAAGTCTATGAAAGTTGCCCACATCTCTTTGCTGTACGTTCAACTCGGTGTTGGACCCTTAGGGGCTAAAAAGTCACAATCATCATGCCTATGTCTACCATTAGGGCTCTACATGTGAAGATCATACCTCAGTGTCAAGGACCCAAAGCTCCAGTAGCAAGGCAAACTGAAAACATCTTGCAAGAACTGAGTATTTGTAGACAATCCCAATGATTCAATACTTTCTCAATTACATAAGTATGATGCTTCATGCATCTGGGGACTCCAGGAAGACTGCAAAGGGGATCCAAATCTGGTCTAATGACAAACGCCTCCAATGTTCCCCAGAACCACCATACCAGAGCTCAAGCCTCCAAGTACTGAGCTGCTGTGGATGCTCAAGTAGGGGGAATTATCAACATCTCTCTTCTAAGCAACTTGAACCACTCCCAATGGTTTTTGCAGACCATCAACACCCATCCACAGCAAGTATACGCAGACACTGCTATCTTAGTTCCTGCAGCTGAGGTTGGCTTTCTACCGGTAATATGACATGACATTTGTATGCACTCATCACAAAAATCAGCTGGAGAAGGCACTGAAGCATACCCTGCAACCTCCACAATACCCATTCTCTGAAGACTTCTCCAAACGCTACTGGTAGGCAGGGAATGGATCAAGAGTGCTGGAGCCCTAACAGATGGTGGCCATGTCAGAGTTTAATAGTGCTACCTAGATTTCCTAACATCTTAATCTAATCATTTCCAGAGGTAAAACTTATACGCAGTGATAAAGCTATGAGGCCAAAAATATAAATCTTTCCATATATGAGTTGCTGGGACTAATATTTTTGTTCCTTTGTAACATACCACTACACCTCTTGAAAAACTCTTAAGTCACCAAATGAGGACCTCTAAAGAGGACAGAGAAATATATTGAGGTGCTAAACCAGCTTACATGTAAAACAAAATAAGTATATTTTGTAATTTAGCACTGTGTGCCTTATATAAAGAAATGATTTCTCCTGTTGAAATGTGTTCTTCACAATAAAACAAAATGCATAAAAGTTACTCCGGCCCAATAGAAACAAGATTGCTTTTAGTGTCAGTTAGACCAAATAGAGTCTTTCTGGAAGGCTGAAGGAGGACGTCCAACAAAAGGCTTTGGCTGAAAAGAAAGGTGGCCTTGTAAGTACTGACTTGCCTGAGCAAAATGTAAATACATTGTCACATCTAGAAAAGTGAACTGGAATAGTTCTGAGAAAACACGATAGTACATCCAGACATCTGCTGCCCACGTATCTAAATGGACATTTAACAGAAGGAAAATGTTACCCTGAAAGCATCTGCCTGTAGCATTTGGTGCTGTAGATTCACATGCTGTGCATACTCCTGCCATCTATTGTTGAGCTCTGATGTGTACAACTTGTTTTTGTTTGAAGAAGTCTTTTGAGTCACAACTTATAGTGACTACTCCCTTAGTTGGCACTGCGCATGGTCATCAACCTCATAGTTAGATTGTTTTCCCGCACTAAGGGTGAGGATGGAGATAGAGCACAAAAAAGCATAAAGGTGTCCATGCAATAGAAAGGAACAGTGGAAAAAGAGGAAAGCGATCTGCATAATCAATGGCTTCAGGGGAAAAGGAAGGAACATGTGAATCTGCAGCACTATATGCCACAAACAGATGCCTATAGGGTAAGTAACATTTTCCATTTGTGGCAGGTGTAGCCGTAGGCACAGACTGTAAAACGGTTTCCCCCTCTAAGGCAGTAGATAACTGGAGGATGCTGCAGAGCATTGAAAAAGTGTACGCAAGACAGCCTGGCCACTATGCAACATCTTGAAGAGTAACTTCCCATATTTCTTGATAAGAAACTATGTCTGCTACATGAAAATTGTAGGACCTAAGTGGTTATGACTGGGCCCTCGTTCACCCGTCACTGAACCATGAAACCGGATTGGTAAGTCCTCTTAACCAGAGTCGTCACCAGTCTTGTGATCGACAGCTACGCGCAGGAACAGACGCGGACCCCACTAAATGATCCAGTGATCACTAAAAAATGAGCCAAAGCTTTTAATGACATGATCGAAGGCTCTTTTTTTGACTGGCAATTCATAGTATTCGCTAAGATATCAGGCCACAAATAGGCTTCAGTATGATGCTTCTTAAAGGTCTCAAAGGCTTGGTGGTTGATTTATGGCTATATGTAGAGGTATGGTTTAAATGAGGCGCAGTTCCATAGTTCTCACAAAGGAGTATCAAATCTAAATAGGAGGCTAACAGCATGACATTTTAGTATGTCTATGTCTATAAGATATACAGCACAAATCCAGGATAGTCAGATCTATGCTGGTCTTCAGGATACCTAGTAGGTATGTAGATCAGTTTCATTCCGATTCATTGTATGTAAATTAATCTTATAAATGTGGAGATCATGTAATTCTGGAGTGGAGGTTATGAAAATCTGCAATGGATCCAGCTTTCCTGGATCTGAACTGAGAACAAAATAACATGGAGCAGGATGCATGAGATCCTCTTGCACTACACACCCATTATCATCACCAATCATCCTGCTCTTAATCCACATGGGTTTTTTTAATCTTACATCACTGGCTATTTCAGAGAAGGCTGGGATTGACGTGAGCAGAGGAGAAGGTGGCTGACTCCAAAGGGCCTAGAAATACAGGGTGCACAAGAGTTGCATGGTTCACTACAACCATCATTTTATGAGAGGAGAAGCAAAGGACCATTTCCCAAGAAACTAGAGCCAAAGGATGTTTAATTGCGACACGTATTATCCATGGGACACAAGACTAAAGTAAGAATGAGAGAGGAGACATGTAAATGGATTTGAAAGCATCCATAGGAGATACAGCTGAACCTGTGCTAATATCCTTCTCCTGTGGAAAGAACATCATTTTAAAGGTACTGCCAGATAGCGACCCCCTCCACTACCATGCAGGATGTCACAGCAACCGTCAGCCACGACAGGCTGCCCTTGATATCACAGAGGCAGAAGTACCTGTACAGTGGTGTTATAAAGATAATGGACTTTTGTCCCTGTCTCCTTTAGACAGTAAGCTCACCATTAATTAGAGCCAAACAATGACCTCCAGTTATGGTGGCAGACAAGATCCAATAGCTTTAGGACCATCCAAATAGTGGCCTTCATTACTCCATCCAATACTGCCAAAAAGCATTTGCCCCTGTGGTTCTTTATTAAAACTCAGCCCCAATGGAAAGATGTACACTGCTAACAGGTGCTCCCAGTTGGACGACTGGTGAAACACTTGTAATACTTAGACATCCAGTATCTCCTATCTTCACCATAGGAAGTAAATTCTGGAAACAAAAGGGTAAAGATGGTGGGAGTGGTGCACCCCAAGCACCACTATGATTTGTTTTAGGGGGTTTGTATTCACTGCATAATTTTGGACTCCTCAAATGTGCTTTGCATGGCACAGGCTGTTCTCGGTGATACTGTGAATGTTTTATGTATGTCTTGCGAGAAGGCAAACTTCATTAGGCATGATGGCAGAAAAGATGTGTTCCTTGGTGGAAACACTATGAGTGTAGTAATGGAAAAGCTTTGGTAGATGAGAGTAAGAGCAGTACAAGAGACAGACAGCAAATGACAATGCCGGCCTTAACCCAGTAAGGAAGAGGGCTCTTGCACCTTCCGCTGTGATAGATGTCTGCCCACTGCCCACAATGCTCAGCAACAAGGTGCTGCTCATAATGCTCCAAACATGGATCTGCTAAGTCTTCACAAGAAATTCAAACGGCACTGGGGCCACCAACACAAAGACTACCAGCTGATTCTGGCACAGAAGCCTATCTGATGTTCAGATACCCTAGACATTCATGGTCAACTTTCTAAATTATAAAACTGTGGTTGCCTTCATGATTTTGCTTTACTCATCCTCAGTATTCACTTTCAAATTTACACGGAGGACATGCAAACACTCTGTTTAAAGTAATACTGACACTGAAGTTCAACTTCGACTAATTCTCTTCTAAAGGTCTGATGACCAACTGTTAGGTCATGGCAGATGCTGAATAAATGAAAATGGTGCTGACCAGTGGAGGAGTGAATATTCAGGCTCCAGCTTGCCGTTTCCTCCTCTAGGTCACTTTTTGTACTTATTATTAAAACAAGCCAACTAGGGGACAGATTATGACATAGGTGGTCCGAGGACAGCCAATGCTGTGGGGGCTGTCGGACTGCTGTGGAGGTCCAACTGCCACATTAGGAGGTTGGTGGGCAGACCCACTAACCTACCACCATCACTGCCAGGATCCTAGATCCCGACGGGCTGATGGCAGTGCAGGCTGCAATCAGCTACGGCGGTGCTGATGCCAGTGCCACCCTGCTGATTACAACCTTGTTCTCTGCCAGCCTTTTCATGGCTGGCAGCGAACAAGTGCAGGGGGGCCTCTTTTAACAAGTACTTCAAACCTAAGAGGACAGTGCTATGTGGTTCAGCAACCATGACTAATGATCACCAGAGTGAGGACAATTTCAACAAACATTACCCCAAAGTGGTGTGTACTAAACTTTTACCATAATGAAGAAGATGTCCCGTATTGAGCTGCCTACATACTTTTTATGCATTCTTTAAATTCTGCTACTCCATTATTTGCTGCTACTCTTAATTCACCTGCAGTCACACTTCTTGCAAACAAAACGAATCAGGACATAGCTCACTCAGATCTCCCTAGTGAGGGAAACCTTAATGAGGGGATAAAGAGGAAACGTCCAGGTCAGGAGAAGGTGACTTCTGCACCGCTGGAAGAAAGATGAGGCTCAAACAGGTTGGTAACACCGACAACACCATCTATGTTGGAAGAGGACAAATGGTAACAATAGGGGTAGGTACAATGCCAGTTAATTTGCCCAGTGTTAGTGTCACGTATGTACACATCACAGGTACATTTTTATTATGTTTTCAATCACAGTTAAAAGGTTACAACGTACTGTAACGTTCAGGTGTTCTACAACATGCCTGTGACTGTCAGCTAATGGAACAGACTGATTCTCGTAGACATAATTCACGTCAATTCCACAAACTTTGTTTGCTCTCCCAGTTTTGAAACGTAACAGGCAGCACGAAAAAATTGGAAATGAGATTGTTATTTTTCAGACATCTGACCTATGTAACTAGAAGTTTAAATAGATAACTAAAATTAAATACCTTAAGATAGAGGTCTGGAACAGCATATGGCAGAATCGTTTGATTTCTAGAGAGTGTTCCAGGGAAATGCAATGGTTATTTGAATTCGTTCCCGGTATCTATAAGGAGGATTACGCGATCTTGACAATTTGTTTTGTGGACAGAACACTTGAATTTTTCCATTTTGTTTTCTTACTGTGACTGACCTCATACCTCCCCACTTTCATCCCTCCACCCCCGCTGAATTCCTCATCCTTTTCTCCCACTTTTGTGTTTTGTTTTTGCTCTCCCTATTTTCCGACAGGCGAGACCAGAGCTCCCTTGACTAAGGCAGCTGATAGAACAGGTTTTACCGACTCCCCTGCCCCCTTCCCCATCTGCTTGTACTATGTCTTTCTGGTCCACACCCTCGACGTCTGCTCCAGGAACGCACTAAAAGGGGCGCTGCAAGCAACGGAAGCGAAGATGCTCCCCCTGCCCTGTGCATGATTCTCCTGGCTCGGCCACGCCAGGCAATTAAGTTAACAACAGCAACATATTTTCCTCCCCGGTGTTCTTGGCCACTGTGGCATTTATTTTGTTACTTTCATCAAACACACGCGGGGCCTTCTGAGAACCATGACAATGGGGGTGGGGGGAGAACAGAACTTACATTATCACAAAGCAAATGAGTGCACTAATCTATCGAATGAACAAAAAAGGATGGCGCTCAGCCTCCTGCACATAATGAGCTAATTAACAAAAATGCAGTGACAACTACCAATCCCAAAGACCCACCAGGGAGTGCTAGGCATCCATGCTTCATTTAATGTTCTGCTAAAAACCAGGTGCGCGCTACTGCGAATCCGGCAATTAGAATACCAAGGCGTTGTCAAATAACTGGAGCCTGAAAAGACACCTTTACAAAAAGCAGAGCTAGCGATTTAGGCAATGTTTACCTTTTTATCGCCCTGTTTCCGTCTCCGAAGTCCTGGCCTGTAGTCATCGCCAAACCTCAGGAAGTAATAGTAAGAAACCAGCCGCTCGATGGGGTCTCTTATCAAGTTTATGTAGATCGGTTTCTTTTTCACTCCGAATCTGGAAGACGGAAATAAACAGCTAGGAATGTCAGATAATCAATGCGGGTAAATCTGTAATACCTGGGAAATTAGAATGTCAGGCGCACCAACCACCAAGAACTGTGGCACAAAGTAAAAAGAACAACATTGGATTTTCTTGACATGTCGGGGGAAATTTACACCAAAAGCGTAAGAGGTGCACACAGCAGGTGTGCTATCCTGTGATGAAGCTGGTGGATCAAAGAAAAAAACGGCAGTCTTTAATCTCACAGAACCCAAGATTTGCCAATACAGTCACTGTGATTATGAAAAGTCAACTAAAAAAGATACGATGAGCCGGAAAAAAGTTTGGGTTGCTCAAACTGCACGTGACAACAGCATTGGAGTCAGCTAAACGCTGATTGGGTTATATGGTAGGGCAAATCGAAAAACGATACCTACCAACCAATTAAATAATACTGCACATCTGGGTTACCAGTGGGACACGGTGTCATACAAATGAAAATTCTGAGAAATTCGGATGCGCAATGAGTATTTAATGGTGTCCACAACACAGATATTAAACTACTAGACCGGTGGAAAGAAACATGTGGCTACTGTCTAACAAACTCACGCAACAATCAAACTATCCAAAAATGTAAAAAAACCACACACACACATTTCAATCTAACGAACACGTTAATTCTATGGATTCAGTTTTATGTACGTCCGACGTCTTCGTGAGGGACTGGAAAATCATCAGCAACTATCAATGCACTAGGTCTTACAATGACATATTGACACTTGCACAATACTGCCCCACACCACGAACTTTTATTTATGCTTTTCATTAGTGAGACACACACAAAGAAAAGAAAACGAGTAATAAAGAAGAAACGATAGCATTATTTTGCAGAATAAATTTAACTTGAATCAATAGTTGTTTTTACATTTATTTACATAAAAGTGCGATTTGCAACTGGCCAGCAGGTGGCACTGCTCGCTAACGGTTCAACCTCGCAAAAAATGTCAACAGATAAAGAACCCGTTCCTTTACCTGCACAGTATTATTTACATATTTTAAAAGTCGTAGTTTAAAAATAAAGGTGGAACGGTGAGATTTTACTACAAAATTCTAACAATCCATTTAAGAACCGGAAATGATTTCTAGAGGAGGCAGAAGGAGCCAAATGATAATTTACATTCGCCAATTTATCAATATACCACGGATCCTTCCACAATAAGCAAATCCCGGTTACTAACACATACAGCTGGCTACCTGTAAAAAAAAAAAATCCCTTTGGATGTGTAACAACTCGATCCTTCTTTAACTAGGGGTCTACCCGTTTGAGATTGTCCACTGTGTTTCAAGGGAATGGCTTGCTATTCTACCTTTATAAAACTATCAATGAAAACTCTAAGGAGTCTGAAAGTCACTTGGAATCCTACTTTTCCTTCGCGGTAATCTTCACTGCACCAACAAGCCCTCCTTCCAGAGAGTGAGATCAGACAAACTTGCCTACAGTTTGAGGTTCATAGATTCTGTAAAAATGAACTCATGCAACTTGCTAGTGCAGGGCAAGGCGGGACACTGGTGCTGATGGCTGCCTCAAAGGAGCTGTGTCAGCCTTTCAGACACTGCACTGCAGACTGTAGTCTACCTGGCTCGGTTACCCTTTTTCCTTTAAAAACGGTGTGTGAACGATTTTCTGTAGCCTGTTTTCTGCACATGTGACCATTCCCATAAGAACTGTTTTTTTAACTGAAAAATATATAAAAGATATTCAGCCAATTTAGCCTGCAGGGAGGCACTTAATTTTAGTTTTAGCACTAAATTGGTCTTTTTCAAGAAAATTATTAATTATATAGTGAAATATTTCAGCGTTAAGTGTATCACAAATGACCGCATCTCTTTAGAGAACATTTTCAAAAGGTACCCACTGAAACTTAAAACCTGGACGTATCTATCCTAAAGTTAGGCCTTTCCAGAATGTATTCATTTCAAGCAAAAATGCTCAAGGACTCCTGTAAACCAGAAAACAAAAGCTCATCTGAAATCCAGATGTGAGCCATTCAGGAAATCGGACTGGGAAGAGAAAATCAAAAGAAACTGTAGTCAGATTCATGCTAAGAAGTCTTCAACCACACAAGACAGTTACAACCCCACATATGCAATTTGGATAATGCTGGGATCCAGATCAGTAAAACTACCTAACGGACCACAGGTAATTTCACTTTTAATAAGGGTGTCCGTTGGTATGGTTAAAAACGTAGGTCGACGGTCAGCATCATTACAACAGCCAATATGTTTCTGCCCTCACTCAGACTGTACTGGTCTGGGGCATTCTCCAGGGCTATGGATCCCTAGTTAAGTTATATTAAACTAGCATCTATCTTAATTAAAAGGTTGCAAAACCAGGGTAACGGATTCAGATCCTATCTGAGTGGCAAGTCGTCATATAAACACCCTATAATAGAGGGGTAACAGCCACTGGTCTGGGAAAGGGACAAAGCTCGTTGTAGTCACACATTCGTCAAAGGGGACCTCATGCAAGTGCACCGGTAGACCGCTGCTCCCAGAGGCTTGGATAAGTGGTAGTCTGTTAGATTTTTGTTTTTACTGATCATGATCCCATCCTTATCCAGTAAGCTTTATCTAAGAACTCCCTCTCGAATGACCGAACCAAGAGGATAAATCCAGCCGGGTGGCACTGTCTTACCAGGGTGGGGAGAGTTGGTCTATGATGAATCATGACACAAGTAGGTGTGGGAGTCCACTTCTTCCATAAAGGAGCAATCCCCCACAGTAACATCAATATAATAGCTCTTCCATGAAACTATTTAAAGTATTAGGGTCACGACCTGATCAAGTGTGCCCATGATAAATAAGCTCTCCACACCTTTTGTGTGTACTGTTAATTTTGGGAGGATGTGTGGAGGAGCATATACCTCTCATCTCTCTCTCTGTGTTTCGCCCTTCATCAGGGGGTACATTAGACAGTGAATTCCATATTTCATTCTACATGCACATTCTAAAACGACATGGATGTGCTTGTGCAGGACTATGAAATACGTGGTATCTAAACGGGACATGTAGTGGGAAATGTGACGTCCGTTCGCACCAGATTTTACCGTGAACACTGCAGGATGTAGGGCGCGAGCTTGGCACAGATTGTCCTGGAAGCCCAAATGTATGGACTTCATAGTCTTACAAGTCAAGTCAAAGGTGATGGATTGGAATTCAACGGACACGATGAGAACTAGGTACATAATCATGATAGATATGAAGACATTACATCAGTTATAGCAAAGTCCCTCCCCACCCGCTCTTGAAAAAGAACTAGTTGAATTAAAGTCACTGGTGGTTGTTTAAAACCCAAATGCCCATCACAAAAAGATCTACATTAAAAAAAAAAAAAAAATGAAGCAAAACATTACCAAATAATAGCCACTGGAGTGCAGTATTGCATATAAAGTGGCTTAGACTATGCAAATTGCAAATGCGGATGTTGAACGTAAGGCGCTTCAGAAAAGACAGCTCATAAGATCGCATTTACAATACTTGCAGGCATTCCAATGCCGGGAACGGAGCGAGGAAACTGAATGTGCTAAAGTTACAGACCAGCACTACAGCAGGCCGGGCTAGCCTTTTATTAAGGGGGGAGGGATTTATTGTGGGGGTAGAGAGAGAGAGAGAAAGAAAGAGATCCGTGGTGGATTTGGGGAGGCTGTGCTTGATGGATAGATCACAGAGGGAGCTAGGCCAGTGCCTGAAATGGAAAAACAGAAGTGCCGGTACTCTGTATCAGAGTACCTGCTTGTTTCTGATAAGTGCCGGTACTCTCCAATGAAAAGTATTACGTTTTTCTTGAGAAGTGCAGATACTCTCCCTCGGAAAATAAAAAAAAAGTGCCGGTACTCAGTTACGGACAGTACCGGTCCATTTAAAGCAGTGGAGATGAAGGGAGCGGGGCAGCTTTGAGTATTTTTGCCACAATGCTTTTGGGATCTCCTGTCCGGCCCTATGCAACAGCCCTGAATTTACATGCGGCATTCCGTCACGGCAGATACTGCTTTAAAGCCAAGCAAAGCGTTTACAGCGCATTGTTAGCAATTTTCTAAAGTCTATTTCTTCTATTGCTGTAAAAACATACTTACCTGCACGCACGATTTTGGAACATGCAAACGGAATAAAAACAGTAACATGAATGAAATGGCTATTAGGTAAAGAAACGTACTTTGCAAAATCCAGGTAGGATATGTGCCCGTGATAAAAACCTGGCTTCATCTCTTTCCAAAATGTGACGTTCTTCACAAACCGAACCTAGAAAATAAAACGATATATTAACATTTAAGACAAACTTTTCAACTCAAGGTTTTTTTTTTAAGGACATTAACTCCAAATGAATTCAATTCACGCTGTCATGGTTCCTTTGTAGGCGGCGACTTCGAAGCATTTCAAAAGAAACACACGTGACATACTCTGACAAAACAGTCAGGTAGTGCTGAGAAAGTGGTTCAAAAGCCGCACATCAAAAACACGCAAGGAAAGCTTCGAGCACGGAGGAAACTAATAAGACAAGCTTTGAAAGCACTTTTAAAGGCACTAATAGACACTCTGACAGGCCTTATCCATGATACACGTTCTTCGCTGCCCATGGACGCGTGGGAGCAGCACTGCATATGCAATATCCCAGGGCGAAGTAGGATCAAACAGTAGCTATTTTGACTTGCAAATTTCTCAGGAAGCCACCCTCCATGTGTGCTTTGCCTAATCTCGCGAGAGAATCGTCAACGGACAGTGAGCGGGGCGGGTAAGGTACAAGAATGGTCGTCATGCACTGGGGATGTATAAAGTACCAACTTATGTGTGCTAAGCTTTGGAAGTCCTGTGACAAACCCTGCAAAGGTTAAAAGTTTTACACATTGCCACATCTGCAGAAAAGGAGGGACTATTCTAACACATTTTGTCACAAAGGGTAAAAAACAGTTATATACGCGTTTACTTACCATCGACCTCTCAAAGTGCAGAAAAGCGTGGCACAGAAAAGCGTGGCACGGAAAAGGCGAAACTGGGGAACTCAACAAAAAGCAAAGCTCTTTAATATCAGATGCATACAGGGAGTGCAGAATTATTAGGCAAATGAGTATTTTGACCACATCATCCTCTTTATGCATGTTGTCTTACTCCAAGCTGTATAGGCTCGAAAGCCTACTACCAATTAAGCATATTAGGTGATGTGCATCTCTGTAATGAGAAGGGGTGTGGTCTAATGACATCAACACCCTATATCAGGCGTGCATAATTATTAGGCAACTTCCTTTCCTTTGGCAAAATGGGTCAAAAGAAGGACTTGACAGGCTCAGAAAAGTCAAAAATAGTGAGATATCTTGCAGAGGGATGCAGCACTCTTAAAATTGCAAAGCTTCTGAAGCGTGATCATCGAACAATCAAGCGTTTCATTCAAAATAGTCAACAGGGTCGCAAGAAGCGTGTGGAAAAACCAAGGCGCAAAATAACTGCCCATGAACTGAGAAAAGTCAAGCGTGCAGCTGCCACGATGCCACTTGCCACCAGTTTGGCCATATTTCAGAGCTGCAACATCACTGGAGTGCCCAAAAGCACAAGGTGTGCAATACTCAGAGACATGGCCAAGGTAAGAAAGGCTGAAAGACGACCACCACTGAACAAGACACACAAGCTGAAACGTCAAGACTGGGCCAAGAAATATCTCAAGACTGATTTTTCTAAGGTTTTATGGACTGATGAAATGAGAGTGAGTCTTGATGGGCCAGATGGATGGGCCCGTGGCTGGATTGGTAAAGGGCAGAGAGCTCCAGTCTGACTCAGACGCCAGCAAGGTGGAGGTGGAGTACTGGTTTGGGCTGGTATCATCAAAGATGAGCTTGTGGGGCCTTTTCGGGTTGAGGATGGAGTCAAGCTCAACTCCCAGTCCTACTGCCAGTTCCTGGAAGACACCTTCTTCAAGCAGTGGTACAGGAAGAAGTCTGCATCCTTCAAGAAAAACATGATTTTCATGCAGGACAATGCTCCATCACACGCGTCCAAGTACTCCACAGCGTGGCTGGCAAGAAAGGGTATAAAAGAAGGAAATCTAATGACATGGCCTCCTTGTTCACCTGATCTGAACCCCATTGAGAACCTGTGGTCCATCATCAAATGTGAGATTTACAAGGAGGGAAAACAGTACACCTCTCTGAACAGTGTCTGGGAGGCTGTGGTTGCTGCTGCACGCAATGTTGATGGTGAACAGATCAAAACACTGACAGAATCCATGGATGGCAGGCTTTTGAGTGTCCTTGCAAAGAAAGGTGGCTATATTGGTCACTGATTTGTTTTTGTTTTGTTTTTGAATGTCAGAAATGTATATTTGTGAATGTTGAGATGTTATATTGGTTTCACTGGTAATAATAAATAATTGAAATGGTATATATTTTTTTTTGTTAAGTTGCCTAATAATTATGCACAGTAATAGTCACCTGCACACACAGATATTCCCCTAACATAGCTAAAACTAAAAACAAACTAAAAACTACTTCCAAAAATATTCAGCTTTGATATTAATGAGTTTTTTGGGTTCATTGAGAACATGGTTGTTGTTCAATAATAAAATTAATCCTCAAAAATACAACTTGCCTAATAATTCTGCACTCCCTGTATATTGCCCAGGGAAACTATGGGTTCTAAATAACCAATTCCATAAGTAGCATGAGAGAATTGTCTCTTAACTAATCTGAATCCGATCTCGCATAAACAGTAGGGTGTGCAAACATAACAGTGTACTTTATATAACACACACCTGGAATTTACAAATACATCCAAATACTTCTACACAATGCAGTATTAGAGGGGTGAACGCACGAATAGGTCAAGAGATTAAACTTTTGCTCCTTCACTTTCTAATAAGGAGGCTGTCCATGAAACCACCGATGACCACTCGCTGTGTAAACACTTAAAAGGACACTTTTTTTTGCAATGAACATCTTTGTCAAACAAGTCTAAGAAAATCTAAGATCACCACATCTTGTCCATTCATACTCAATAAAGTGTGCTTTTCCTTTATGTTTACCTCAACTTTATTTCAAGAAATCACTGCACACAGCATCCCAGAACGAGAATGTCATCACACTGAGTAACAAGAATCAATAAAATCAAATTATACAAGTCATGTATCAGTGAAGGGCCTGTAGCTTGGTGCATGTGGACTTGCGATTCTTCTAAATACACAACACTGAAAACAACAATCACGTATTGGACATTAACCCCTTAACATTTAACCCAACATGGAAGGTGGCTGACCCAGGCCAAACAAACCAGTAGGGAACACAACTAACCATTTTTTATTTCTCTTTTTAACTGAAGTCACTTTAGACACTGGTCCAACCAAAGAAGGGAAATAAACAGAGAGAATGAACAACGTCTCAGATGATGCTCAGAACAGTTACACGGCTAGTCAAAGTAGATCTACAGCAAATTTCACCAAGGAGCAGGCACTAACAGTGCTGGCTTTTGTGTAAGGGAAAAGGTATTCACAGCATTCAGTCGCCATGCCACTCAATTTATCTAATTTTATTCTGAAACATATGATCCGTGGAAATGCTATGTTCATTTTGGATGGTGTACTGCTGCAGGTTGTTGTAGGCTCAATGTGCATGTGGCAGGGTGTAGACAGAATAAGGTCTGTGTGATGCAATTTGTAGTTGACGTAAATGGCAGTACAGGTTGCTAGCTATGGCATAAGGTGCAGGAGTAGCAAGGTTCTGATGGGCATAGAAGGTTGTAAAGTAATCGGTAGGATAGAAGGTAGTGGAGGACACAGAAGATGGAACAGGGTTTAAACAGTCATGTATGGTGTCAACGGACAGGGACATGGCACAAGTCCTAAAAAAGAAGTGAGGGGGGCTAACCAAGGTAGGGCCACGTTATTGATGTCATCGTGTGTGACATCACAGCAGGAAGTGGCGTCACAACCCATGACATCACAGGAACGGACATCACATTCACATTCACATTCACAACGGATATCAGATTTTAAGACCTTACACATAAGTTTAGCAGGTCTATCATGAGTACATTTCAGCGCATTACAATATTTAACAAATTAAATTTTGCGTCAGGGTTGTGCCTAAAAAGTGACAACTCCAATGCAGAATCTGGGCCTCAACTTTTACATTTATTTTTTAAAACTCTACCACAAAAAAAGTGGCAAAAACGGGAAAGGTGGCAGTAAATCTGTTCTGCTTAATTTGTTTCAAAATCTGCATTTTAAAATATCTTGTGGGGTTAAAAGCACGTGCAGCACAGATCTTTGTATGTCCAGTTAATCTCAGGAAATAATGATAATGGTAAGATAACTGGGGAGGTTAATAGATTTACTGGAGAGATCTGTGCTTTTTCTAGCCCAGTTTTTAATCAAAGTAGCTTATACGGTTAATTTGTCTCCTGCAAAGCACATCATGTAACACGCAGATAACAGAATTGTAATTTATGTGAATGGGTAAGTGGGTTACTGCTTGTAACAGAGATCTTTTTGTTACTTGCAGTTCATACATTTTAATCCTTCTAATATAGCACAGTGAACTATGAAGGACATGTGACTCCTACACCTTGTAACTCATCCTGTGCATTGATTTACACACACATAATTTATTGTCAATGTATAACATGTAAATGGTGATGTAAAGCGCTTTGACGCCCTGCATTGGGATGAGTAGCACTATAAAAGAAATAAACACAATAGTAGTACTTAAATTATTTGAGTAAATACTGGTAAAGACCACCACATCTGACATTCCTACAGTGCATGCATATCTCTTTTATACAGGGACTGAACAAAGTCAGAAGCATGTCTTTCGTTAAGTACCTGTAAAGTCTTCACAAGCTGTGTGTCTTTGTTTCCCCTCCATTGTATTTAAGTGTGAGGCTCCAGATAGCTTCTAACCACTATACTTCAACAAAAGGAGGCCTGATGGCCCCTTAATTTCGGCCTTTGTTGTGGGCTCAGATGAATATGATAAGCCCCCTGCAGGTTGCTGCTTACAACGCAAGTAGCTGGCACTGCTAAACGTGTTCTGGTGTATTACCCCGGGACAGGCTTAGTATAGTTCTGCGAGCCCCAAACACTTGGCAGGGCAGACAGCGTCCACCCTGTCAAAATAGTGGGTAGACGCGAGTTACCCGTGTGTATCCTCGACTCCTGCCCTGGGTAGGGGCATATTATAGGCGGGGGAGTAGCTGCACTTTACAAATCCGAGTTGATTGATTAAATAATGAAGACTGCCCCGTGCAAAACACCACCTCACAACTGCACACGTTAAGACAGAACTCTAAACATGCACCGAACACTGCCTGAATGTGCAGTTAGCGAGCTATTAAGGCATTCACCAGAATTCACTGCTATCAGCTACTTAGTACACAAACACATTTGCAAGGCATCAGGCACCTGTGCCAACTTAGGAAACACATAAGGAATTTGGTACAGGCCTCAAGTTTCACTCACCCAGAAAACCTCACAACCAATTAAAACGGCTTTATTTATTCTACTAAATACATGCCCACAAAACCAAACTGGACTTCGATGGAAAAGTTTTGACAATCACAGGTAACTAGTGAAAGGTGCTGCAATATCATTAAAAGTAGGTTGTGAAGTATCCAAGTATGCACTGACAAGAACAATAGAGTATCATGCATGAGGTGGTACAGCTCTGGTAGCTGATAACAGCTATGTGCTCATTTTACATACAGAATAATGCAGCTGCTTGTGCTGTTGTAAATAAGGCATGCTACTATTACTCAATTGATCTAATCCTAATTAACTAACTCGGTTGGTCATACTAGCACTCAAACCTGCGATCTGTAGGGGACACATATTTCAGAATCTTGCTCTTAACACGACGAGCAACCTTGCAGATGATGGTGAATTGTGAGGTGGTGATTCAAGAATTCAGGCAGTAATATAGAGTGCATAGGCAGTATTTTTTTCACATATAGGGTAGTGGTAAAAAATGAGATTTTCAAGTAGGGTCAAGCTGTGACTGAGGCGGGGGGGTGTTTTGGTGAAGCACTGTGCATGAGAGAAGCGGTGTGTAGTGTAGATGAAGAAAATATGAAGGCTCTGGCTTATACAACAGAGCCAGTGGTGGGCTGTACGATGGGGTTGAAGGTGGTAGTTTTGTTGTAGAGTGGATGTGGATGGGGATATATGGTGCAGGTGGTGGTGTAGAAAGCAGCTGGAGTATGTTGTGTGGGCAGCGGGTAGTGTTTTCGGATTTCTGAGGTATTATGTGTAGTGACATAGCATGCAAAGGTGACTTAGGGGCAGGTCTAAGGTGGCAAGGTTATAGTTGGCACTGAGTAATGGTGTAGGATGTATGCGGTAAGGGGCAGGGTGTAGAAGAGGATTTCTGGTGTAGGTGATGCTGTATGACAAGGGTAATCGAGGCCTAGGTGGGTGCTTGAGATAGGTGTATTCTGGTGGTCTAGATGACAGTGATAAAGTAGATGACGGAGAGGGTGAAGCTGGTGGTACAGTTGATGGCACAGGACGAAGGATGAGTTGTAGTGCAGAGGATGATATAGGATGCAGGTTGTGGGGTGTGCCTGTCTAGGAAGGGGGCAAAAGTGATGATATTAGGAGTTGTGAAGTACTTAGGGTTTAGGTTCTGTTGATATAGGGTGAATGCACCCATGGTGACATAGATGTAAGCCCACTCTCAACCATCCTCCTTAAACCTATGCTCAGAAATCTGTACTGTATCATTCCACAAAAAAGACAGACATACATTTAATATGGCGAGTACATCCAGGAATTTGAAGCATTTGATCCCAAACTTAAAACAGCTCCTAAAGGCAACAGTGCTTTATATTCAAAGCAAAGGCTGTCAAACGCTGGGCAAACAAAGATCAGGATTATCGTGCGAGCCTGCATTAATGTCTGGTACACATAGACTTGCCCCCTTTTATTTCTCAAAGCACAAAACAACCCAGACGAAAACAGTGTACGGACAGCAGGCACTGTGGTCTGTTGAGCAGCGGCCGAGGTTTATTAAGCCAGTTTGCATGCCAGGCTTCGTTTACCTACTCTTAAAATGTGGAATGCAGTTGCCACAGCCTATGGGGCACAAAAGGAAATACCAGAGGATTTATTCCATTAGTAGGGCTGCACGCATTATTAGCAAAGAATGCCTGCGGTAGCCTCAAAACATGCCGAGAAAAGTAATGCACACTGCTAGATGCAAAAAGTCATTGTTTAACCCTTACTGAGATGGAGTCATCCCTACATGGAATGATCAAGGGGGCTGATAATGGAATAAAGGAGGAAAGCAGATAGCTAATCCCCAATGCACAAGATCGAACTTGGGCGCTGCAGCTCCACTTAGAATTAAAAACAAAAACATAAAATAAACACATGGCCACCACCAATCAAAAAGGACAACAGAACCAAGAGATGATGGCTAGTCGCTCAAACAATGTATCTTAGTTAAATAACAGTAATTAACAGCTCCCCGAAAGGCACTTGATTGATAACCATACGCGTCAAACTTGCGTATTTGAACGAAGAAAGCAGACCAGGCTCGCATACTCCACCCACTTTCGATTGTAAACATCTTTTTTAAACGTGTAGACACCAGTGCAGAAAGGATAAGGACTACACAATCTCCCAATAATCTTTCAACTCAAGAAGTGAATCGATCCCCAGCTTAAAATCTTTCCCCCATTCAAACAACAACTCTTTTTAAATTCAAACAAGTCAATAGTGATCTTTTATGAAACTGAGATTACTATGAGTAGTTTGGCATTTTAAGATTTCATATTTGATAAAGTCTGAACTCCATTTTGATAGCTTCAATCACGAGTTTGCAGGCACTCCTGTCTGATTGTAAACACTGTTCCTCTAGGACTAGAGTGATCAAATCAGGGAACTCTCCGTGGCCAAAACCTCACATCCATAACACGAGAAGCATTTAAAAGCGGATCAAGACTTATTCCTCAGCACAGCTTATGAACCAATCAGGAACCATAACCTACATCCTTCCACACAGGACTTTATTTTTTATCAGAACGGACTTGTAGCTTGATTTTAATGTTATTATGCATCGGGCGCATGCAGCAGTCCAACCAGTAAATAATCTAAAATAACCAGGTTGTCTGCATCCAGTGGGGACATTGCATGTCAGCGGAGACCATTGGAGGAAAATTTGCAGTAATAGATGTCCTTGCTTAAAGCCATTATATTATTTTTTGGGGAGGGGAAGGAGGTGGGGAGGGAGAGAGAGAGAGATAGGGCCATATGTACGAACACATTTTCCATTGACACAGAATGGGAAAAACCCTTTGCTACATCTGGCCGATAGTGTCGGACTGCCCAGTTGGGCAAACAGGCAGTGCCCAATGTGCAGGTCTGACAGATCAATGTGTGGGCCTGTTTTATGTCTGTTTGCAAGACTCTTATGGCCTGCTGGGGCGATGTTTATTGTTGATTTCCCCATTATTATCGCAAACATCGCTTGCAGCAAGCACAAACGCCTGCAATCTCCCATACTTCGCTAAACTATTATTCAGTGTCTTTACATGCTCAAAACTACCCAATATGTAAACGTGGCCCACTTCTTTAGCTATCCAACTCACTAATGTGGGCCACTTTTATTGTGGTACCAGGGCCGAATTTCTGTCCAAGTCCGACGATGGATGTAGCAACACGAAACAGCTATGGAACATACAGTCATAAAGGCAAGGGAAAACACAGTTAATAGGGCAAGGACAATCAGTCACAAGATTAGGGAACACACATTAACAAGGCACACAAGGGTAACAAAGAGACACAGACTCTTAGATTGAAGGATAAAAGCTTAGTTACAGATAGATCCATAACAGGATAATCAGGCACTGCCACAGAAAAGCAGACATGGGGGACATGAACACACATAAAGCAGACATGCAATCAGGGGAAGGAAGGCAGACAGAAGGGGAATAATTGGCTTTAGACATGGAGAAACAGGGAAGTCAGACACTAAATACAGGAAGCTCATATACACAGTCACGGACATAGACAGAAACACAGGGACAACAGTGCTTAATTTGAGCAGTGGTTTCTGGTGCTCGGCACCAGCACTTATGACAGTCTGCCACATGGTGGCACTGTTTGTCTAATTTAGAAATTAGCACCACAAAAGTTGTTTATTAACTGAATATACATTAAAATGGTATGCCACTTAAGTCATTCTTATAGCTTTGGGGGGGTGGAACCGTCAGAACAGACCCACATGTAGGGGTATGATGGTTAGTAGTTGTGTTGTTAGTGTAACTGGTAGCGTTTACAGCGGCAATGGGTAGTGGAAGTGTCCTCCTGACAAGGGCCTGGCTCCTATTTTTTAAAATGTATTTATTTATTTATTCTACAAATTAAGCACTGAGGGACAAGGGGCTCAAGAGCAAAGAGATGGAGACACCAGGAAGTGGGTCCAAGACAAGAAAAACAAACATGGCTGGGAGATGCAGCAATAGAAGACCCACACTTGGTGAAAGCAAAAAATGTAGAAAGGGTTTTGAAAGAATGGTCACAAAGAAAGTAATATGTTGGCACATTGACAGGCTTAGTTCTTAGACACAGGAGAACAGAGATACATGGGAAGGAAGAGATGGACCAAGCAATCAGAGAAATATAGCACAAAACCACCAGGTCAGCAAGACAAAAAAAAGGTAAAGAGAGGTCACACTGTATTATATCACTCCTCACAATCCCACATTACACAACATTAAACAGCCCCACACAATCACATACCAAAAGATCACTGCTGCACACAACAAACGTCACATCAGACCACACATCATCACACCACACCACACCACTTTGTACCTCACCTTATAGCGCACACCTCTTCACACAAAACAAAAATCACACCATTCTATACATAACGCAGCATAACTAAGCATAAGTACCAGTAGGGGAGCATATCAATACAAGCGTTAGGGGCAGTTCCCCATTAGTCTACTACTCTCCCACTATGTAGCCTGGTAAGAAAAAAAAACTGCTGAGCCAGTGTATGGCACACAAAATACACTTCTTCTAAATCATACAAATCTAACAAGAGCAATGTGACCTTGAGGCAGAAGTGATGGCAGGCGCTGCCCAATATGGCAATTACACCCTGAGTCATGGGCATGCAATTGGGACTTCTTCAGCTGCACAAGGGTGCAGAGGTCTGCCATCCAGATCCTGCCTCCTCCTCTCACTGGCTGTCCCTTGTTTCTACTGCTTCCTGAACAAGGCTCTGCCCTCACTGTTACTATCCTTCTCTGCCTTCTCCTGACCTTCGGCTGTAAATGGATAAGCCATGGGGAAAAATGCTATCTGCTGAACCCATGGTTTGCTCTGTGTTGGTGCCTGGTCTCAGCAGGGCTCAGTAAAGCCAACATCAACTGTCTGTCCTTTGAATTTTGCTGAGGCCTAGTACCACGTGACTACTCACTGAGAACCACAATTTCCTTCTAACTGTCCTGTAAGGCTGATGTAGACAGTGAGGAAAAAGCACCTATGGATAGAGGTCAAATGTCATATGAGGACTGCTGTGTGTATGTACTACACCTACATATATATTGCACTGCAGTGACATGATTTATAGAAAGCTTTTACTACATGGCAAATGCACTTTTCTGTCATAAGCCACCTCTAAAGTAGGTCTTGCAAACACACATGGTAGGTGATACTATATGAAAATATGGTACACTACACACTGTGGATAGTGTCCTAGTCACAGTGAAATAAAACGAAAGCTATTTGTCCATGCAAGCTTTGCTAGACAGTTCCATGAAAAGTCTCAGATGGGATGAAAGTGAAGCCTGTTTCTATTATTTTACCAGGTGGAGATAGGAAATACCGAAAGATTATTCCTACTTATTTTTTCAAAATCTGATTTAATGATGACATCGGTTTCTGCCACCTTGAGTGAAAAAGTAACTTTATAAAAATGTCCTTAAGGATGCATTAGCCAGAACTAGTTCGAAAAGATTTCTGCCACTCAACACATTTACAGAGCTGTAATACACATGCTTGGCTGGGAGAGTTCGCAACTCTGGCTCAGATGACAACAGTCTGCCTGTGAATTTAGGAAAAAGCACATGCGTGTTAATTCCTGACTACTTAGTAGAGATTAGCTATTTGGATTAGACAGGGATAGCTAGCGGAAAAAGTCATCCTTAGCAATACCTCTTAATTTAGAGGTGCCAGTGAGGGCTCTTGTGGCCTATCCCTAGGGAGCTCCTGGGCATCCTGCCTCCAGTCACAGAAGGGGAAGAGAACCAGTTTAGACCATGTCAGGGGGAGGGATCATCATTTAAATAGAGGAGTGGCCAATGAGAGGCAGACAGGCCACCTGGTGGGTAAAAGGTTCTAACAGCGTAAAACAAGGGCTCCTGAGTAATCTTATGATATGGCAAAGAGAAGATGCTGCAAGGGGGGTGTGTGGGGCTGCAAGACAATAGTAAGGATTGGGTGGTAGAATTTCTACAATCACTAGCTAATGCGTAGGACAAATCTGGCTACCCAACCAACACCTTCACAGAACTTTCTTGGACCTGGGAAGACTCCACCTGAAGAATGCCCTCTTGGAACAAAGAAGTCTCCAGATTTTATGTTGGAAGAAGAGGAGTAACTCAAGGAACTCCAGACATCTGCTCATACCCAGGAACTGGAACTGTTCCCCAAGGATCAAATGGTTAGACTCTTGTTTTCTTGCATGAGTGCATTAGAATCAGTAGTATGTCAACAATCAACAACAAAAACAGCATACTATCAAAATATTTTAGCAAAAACATCACAGACCAAAACACTGAGAAGCTAAGTGCATAGAAGTATGTAGAGATTTGCTATTCTTAACACCACATCAATGTACCTTGACTATGCACAAATCATTAAGGTAAAAAGATGTAAATTTAAGTAAAGCAAACACAAAAAAGCCCTTACCATCACAACATATTAGTTCCTGAAATTCTGGTAGCATGATATACTGCAGTCGATAATGAGGCAGAATACCCCAAAATCAGAAGAACTGACTCCAAGAAGGCCTACCTCACCACAGAGGACTAGACACTGAACAAGGACTAGTTGGAGCGAGACCTGGTTGCTAGAAGCCTGCCCTGGGCAGTCCGTCTACAACTGCTGAAAAAAATTTCTCCTTGTCAGTCCTGCAATCACTAAGTTTGAAGGTCCAACCTTTGACAGGGAGAACCTGCTTGGTGCATAAGACCTCTGCTCCATTGCAGTTGGCCTGAAATTGTTCATAGGTCCTGGTCAACCGTAAACTCTTGTTTTTTAATGACGCTTTACTTTTCACTTAAAAAAAAAAATCCATCTCACTGGTTCCCCTTTAACTATTTTAATGATTGTGGAGCCTTTTTGCTCATTATTTTTTCTGTACATTTCAAATTTGGTTTATGAATTTTATTGAACTGCTTTTGTGACCTTAACATTGTTGGTATGACTTGAACTTACCACTTACTTTTCTGGGGGTAATGGACTGCTTGTGCCATACACACCAGTCCCTCAACAAAATCCTCTGAGAACTGTGTTTTGGCCTAAATATATTGTGTTTACTAAGCTGTAAGGGCCTCTCTACTCCCTTATTACAACCAATTTCTGACAGAGTTGGCAGATTACAATATGATCCGTTTCAGAAACTGTGTAATATTCAGAACTTCTGAAATGATTGTTAGAATGACAGCAAATAACTGCAATTCTTTCAGACTACAATAAAAAATGACAATTATTTTACTTTGTATACAGACTTGAGTTTATTCCTCTAGAGTCCATTATGCTCTTGAAACAAATGTAGATCAGACTGTACCAAAACAAATGAGCCAAAACCAACATCTATCCATAGAAATAAAGCATCAGACAGATTTCTTTTTAGAGCAAACTCACTTTTAGTTCACACTATCTCACATACTGCATTTCAAATCTTAACACTGTACAATCTTTTAAACAAAATGACACACAATCAAACACCAATTAAACAACAGAGACTATCCGATTGATGGCTTTCCCAGATAGACTGGCACCAAGAATGAGCTATGAAGCAACAGCAATGATGGTTCACACTATACAAAAGCAAATAACAAACAGACCTGAAGAGCAAGAATATGTGCTTGAAAGTGAACTGTTAGACCTGTCAGCTTAGGGTGGTCTTTTCTCAAACGTTTTGCCTTACTCCTCCACATTTTTTGGATCTCGTTTTTGTTGGCCTTAGGACTCTGTGCACTTGACCACTGCCAACCAGTGCTAAAGTGTGTGTGCCTTCTTCCTTTAAAACATACTAAGAGTGGCTTATCCCCAATTGGCATATTTATTTACTTATCAGTTCCTAGTACAATGGTACTACATGTACCCAGGCCCTGTAAGTTAACTGCTATTAATGGTAGTGCAGTACTTACTGTGTCACCCACATAGGGAGAGCTTGAGACATGTCTCAGGCCTGTCATTGCAGCCTGTGCGTGCCGTTTTAAACTGCCCTTTCAACCTGGAAAAATAACAATTCTGCCAGGCCCAAACTGTCCTTTTTAATCCATATAGGTCACCCTTAAGGTAAGCCCTAAACAGCCTACAGAGCAGGATGCTTGGTATTAAAAAAATAAGGCATATACATTTTAGTTTTACATCTAGATATTAAAAAACCCTCTAAATTCATTGTTTACTATTGAAATGTCTACCTCTCCCATAGGATAACATTGGAGTTAGCTTTTTACATTTAATAATAATATCTTCCAAATGGGAAGAGGTAACAGTTCATGTTTGGGGTCTTTGGAATTGTAAAAAAAACAAATCCTCTTTATGTCAGTCAGATTTTGCACTGCTATTCTGAAAATCCCACTTTTAGAAAGCTGGCATTTTTCTGTCGTAGTCATTCAGTGCTTGCAGCATGTCTCGGGGTCACATGACTGGGTGTGATTGGCAGTTGGCCGTGGTGTATTGCTCCTAGACACCCACACACAATACAGAGCTTCAGCAGGGGAGGCATGAAATATGAGCCTTTCAAAGGGAATCCTCTAGAAGATTCTCCCACTTCAAAGGAGGCACCAGGTATGAATATTGGACTTCAGACACCAATTCTTCAGTACACTTGTGGACCTGTGGAAAGCTCTGCCAGGAAGAAGGATTGCTGTGCTGCTCAAGGTACTGCGACTCTGCGGGACTGATGTCCTGCTGCCCTCTTGCCTGGGAGAAAATGACTGAAACTGCAGCCTGTACCCAGGACCACTAGAGTGACTCCACAGGCTAGTCTCTTGTAACCAGCATCTGGACTCAGCGACTGTGGCTCCTACCATACCAAGTGTGCCCACCATAGTCCTGAACTCTCTGAAGTGGGCCTGAAGTTGCTCTGCCAGCTCATCTGTGGAACCTGCAGAACCAAGGCATGTTCTCTGCAGTGTGGTGGAAACCAGAGCAAAACTGTTGCATCGCCTATGCTGTGTGGACTTTCCCAGAGCCAGGACTTTGCATTGCAGCTTCATCAGAAACACAGTTGCGCTGCACAGCGCAACTTTGCCATAGGCTCTCATCAACAGGAACCTCGATAATGACGCAGGACCCCCACATCACAGCCCCACAGCTACCTAAAACTGATGTTGCGTGATGCATCTCCAACCCAGACCTCACATCGCTTCAGCTGTGCAACATATCCTCATTGCAGGACCTTGCAACGTTCCACAACCAGAATTTAAGATACAGTTTACCAGCAGGCCTAAGAGGGACCATGAAGCCAGCCCATGCTCCATCGTGGTCAGCCTGAACTTGTGACTGTCCCAATCTAGTGATCTGATATTCATAGTTGGCGCTTTATGCTTTTTGGTGCTGTATTCACTTAAATCTTTAAAACTGCATATTTCCTGTTCTACCAATTGGATTTTAGTCATTTTGGTCTTGTTATTGTGTTGTGTTTTCACTTTATTACTGTTTGAAGCGTTACTCAAATACATTACACATTGCCTCCAGGTTAAGCCTGACTATTCTCTGCCAAGCTAATAGAGGGTAGAGCACAGGTTAATTTAGGGTTGCTTGTGTCTTCACCCTGGCAAGGATTGTGGTTGCAGCTTTAGTAGTTTCACCCCTCCTCGAACAGTATCCCAATTCCTTACACAAACCATCACTAAAAAGGGAGATGGAGTGGCAACAACTTCTATGACTCCATCACCTCTAGGAAAACCCCAGGCCCAGCAATGACTCCATCAAGAACATAGTAGTTAAGTACAAAGTCCCACAACAACCTTTGTGATTACAGTCAAGTGCACCCACCTAGACCAGACTATGGAACACCCTACATGGAGGGAAAACCAACCAGCTCACAAGAAGACTGCAGACCATTCAAAATTCAGCAGCCAGAGTAGTCCTCGACCTCCCACACTAAGCCCACATCACACCACACCTGAAGGATCACCATTGGCTCCTGATACACAAGCATGCATACTTCACACGCCTCACAAACTTACAAAGTACTCCACAACACAGGCCCTGCCTACCTGAATAGCCTCATTAAATTCTGCAAACCTTCCAGACACCTCTGCTGGTCTCTCAATAACACACCACAGGCATACACCAAAGCAGAGCAGGGAGTGGTGCCTTCTTATTCTGGGCTCCTAAAGCCTGGATCAACCTCCCACAACACATTAAAGCATCCTCCTATCTTCTTAACTTCTGCTAAAAGCTGAAGACCTGGCTCCTCATGTAAGCCCTTCAGGACTGGCTTGACACACACACATATATATATATATATATATATATATATATATATATATATATATATATATATATATATATATATATATATATATTATTGACACCTACTGGATGATCGTAACATTGGCACAATTATTGCTCAAATTCTTACCCTCAAGGGGTGATGACCGATATGGACTGTGCAAGCTTCATTTCACTTGTAAATCAACCTACACACTGCTGGCAATAATGTAGCACTAGTATTCTCGAATTCAGAAGTGATGCAATCTGTTTCTTTTCATCACAGAAATAAATCTTAAGTGGTCGACATCAGAGGTTGATCTTAAGGTCCATTTTATCACGCTTTAAGACACAAGAACTGTCCAATTACAAACAGAGTTGTATCTAAAAAGACAGTACTGCACAAAATGGAGCCTCATTTTTAATTAGCCTTCTGTAATTTTTTGCCTGAAAGCTATTTAAGACCCAGCCTTCGACTGGGGTGCCACCCAATGCTTATTAGAGACTGGGGAAAACCAAGCAGCACTAGTCCAAAAGTAAATAAAAACACAAGTAGTGAATGAAAAAGTAGTGCTGCTGCCACCACCACTAAAAAGTTGGAATACTGGAATATTTTATTGAAGCGCATGTTGTCTCTATCAAGCGTAAATTAATTTCTACAAGCAAACCTTCCCATAAGCCGCTTCTCCAGGCTTTCTCTCTTACTTGTCTCATATCACAAATGGAATGGTAGAAGGAAGACAAGCATTTGGGCAAAGTAATTTTGAGCAATGAAAGGGACCTCTTTAGTGCTTTAGAGTATTCTTTAGAAACATAAGTCATACAACCATCACCCTTCCACCAGATGTAATAAGGCAAAAATGAAGTGGGGATTAATAAGTAACAATACAGGACACTTTTTGGAAAGCAAACCTATTGTGAACTGTAATGGATCTCCGGGACTTTATCTGAGTATTTACCAAGCTATCTAACATGATCTAGATACATACTAATGAAATGATTAGGAACAGCCGGACTTCCAAGGAGTGTATATAACAAAATTGGAAACATTGGTAGTTCTCACTTTATGGAGCTTTGCAGTATATTGCACACTTTGTTTTAGAAGTTGTAGTCTAGTGCCTTCTTCCTTGAAAATAGGCACATCAGTAAAAAGCCCCAACTTCAAATCCTGTCGTTTCTCTGCACGTACGCTGGTGAAGTATTGCAAGCAGAGTAGACCACTGAATTAACGACTCCCATAAACTCACTCTGTGCAACTCTTGGATCCTTGACACTTAATCTAAAATGCAGATGCTGGTTTTCATTAACAGCCCTTCTCAGGACCACTTGCTTTCTTATCCTCTTCGGTATGGAAGGTATAATCTGCTGCCATCTACACTTCAAAAATACAAAGAATTGTTCCTTCCTGTTTCACAATCGTCACTAACATACATTCTTAAAATGTAACCCAAGCATTCTCTAACAATGATGTACTAAACGTGTGCTCCTCTATATGGACGCGAGAAGCACTGGACATAAAGCATGATACATGCCCTTGGCATTACAATGACCCTGAAAAACCTTTGACCACCATTAAGCAAAGCAGTAAACATATTTTGAGGATTACTACCAAGCACAAAAGCAACACAGTAGAACTTAAAAGCGACAAGACAGTCAAACACAATGATATATACAACAGAAGCTGCAAACAAGCCCTATTGACAATACTTACAGAATAGTACTGCCAATTCCAACAACACCAACGGAACTCTTCTGCATCTTTTGAAAGCTGGGATCCCCCCACCCGAACCCTTTAGGAAGCAACTGATTATGAGGCTTTGTAATATCTGTTGGGTGATCTAATGTGGTTCCACCACTCAAAGGCAGACACTGAGTCATCAATAATCCCCACAAACTCTGCTTTAACCCAACTCTTCCACTGCCTCAAAAGTCCAGATCCAACTATCTGAATACATGCAAATCAAGATTCATCACAATCCCTTCAAAATGTCATCGGCCAATGCAAACATGCAATTCTACAACAGTAAAGTGGCCCTCTTAGTCATCGCTATTCTCCGACTCCGTATTATCAAGTCAATAGTCAGATAATCAGATTCCTTCAACCAAGCTTAACACAAGCCTTCCAAGAAGGCGGATCACAAAACACAAAGGGACATAATTAGCTTTGCAGGGGGATAAAGAAAACCTTACCAAAAGTGGCAGGGGAAAATGAATTCGTATTAAAGATGGCACGAATAAAAAACAAAAACAAAACAGAAGCAAACGTTGAGGATCAAGAACACAATTCGACCATTTTGAATTATTCACTTAGGAAATGGAATGGGTTGTCTTACTGCCAATGTTATGAATGAACTGTTTGCAACTAAATATTAATGATAACTAAGATCACATAACACACATTACCACTTGACTGGACTCAGGCGCTGACAAGCGCTAATTATTATCAAACTCAAAGGAACTAATTTTATAGAAGTCAAAAGGATGAAAGGTTGAGTGGATCCAAGACCCAAGTCTGTGACCTTCAGGTTACACAAACATACAATGGATACATTAGCCAACTATTCCATTTCACCACATTTTACAAACAAGGGATATTGCCTACATGTTTTAGATGCTCAATTAACCCCTTCTGTGCCATGGACATAATGGCTACGTCCTTGGCTGCAGCGCTGCTGTGCTGAGGGCGTAACCATTACATCCTGGCACTGACCCATGGGGGAAACGCTAGTGCTCCTCCGTGGGCCTCCACCCCACACCTCCCCAGCAGAGATGGCAGCAGGGGCACTTCCTCTGCCACCTGACCCCCACGGCATCTAAAGACATCAGTGAGCACCGTGCACGGACATCGTTAGAGGTCGCCCCCAATGTGCTGGAAGCCATCTGCTTCCAGTGCGGCAAACAGAAATCAGGTGAGTTTCTCTTGGGGGGTGGGGGGAGAGGGGGAGAGCATTTACAAAAAGGCATCGAAGGAAAGAAAAGGGTTTTCCTTTCCTTTGATGACTGAGCATTCCTGCTGCATGATCGCACTGCGATCGTGCAGCAGGAATGCCCATTAGACCCCAGGGATTTGGGATTTGTTTTTTGTTATGTGTTGGTGCCTATTTTGGGGAGTGACCCCTTGAGAAAGGTTCGCTCCAATTTGGGGAGCATTATGTTGGCCGTTTCTGCCCCCCTTTATCCCCCAATGTGAGCAGAATCCACTAGACCCCAGGGAATATTTAATTAATCATATTTCTTACATCTGGGGAGTGTCCCTCGAGCAAGGGTTGCTTCCCCTTGGGGGAAATAATGTTTAGGACGTTTCTGGTCCCCTTGGGGGTAGATCAGCTATTTTGTTATGCCGATCTGTCCCAAAATGGGGAAGATACTATTAGACACCAGGGATTTCATTTTATGGGCACTGTTTGTTTGGGGGGGCGGCCCCTTGGGCAATGTCGTTCCTCTTTGGGGGGTATTACTTTTGGCTGTTTCTGACCCACCTTGGAGGCAGATCGGCCATATTTGTAGGCCCATCTGCCCCCAAGGGGTGCAGAAAACCACTGTACTCCAGAGCAAATTTCTAAATGATTGGTGGCAGGGTGTCTGTCATCTGGCGCAGTATTTTCATTTGTGATCATAATGTTTTATTTCTCCTTTTTGTTCTAGTTAAAAGATTTTCATTCCTGTGCTGTTGGTTCTGATTGCAGTTTTTGAAGTGGTAGAACTGCAGTTTGCGTAGTTGCATGTGTTCAGCAAGAAAAACATTTTGTACTGTTTGCTCCAAATAAGTGCCCTTGCCATGCATGAATGAGTTTTTTTGTAAATGGTGTAATAATAGCAGCATATTTAGCTCATGTTTTATTGTGTGTGAAATTCTCGTTAGATTTGTGCACAATGTGAATTATGTTGTCTTACGTGCAATTTTATTTTGTTTATCCTGTTAGTGTGATATCGTTGGTGCTTGCTGTGTCTTTGCAGAGTAGCTGCTGGTGAGTTTAGCTGTCTCTGGCAAGCGAGTGGCATTTACAGTGCCTAGGTCTTTGTGTGCTTTGATATGGTTGACTTTACCTAGCAAATGCTATAAAGCAAGCAGTTTTACTTGTTTGCTCAAGCCACACATTGTTTATTACTTATTTTACACAGTGTTGGGTATTGTTAACTTGTTTGTCAAGTTACTTGTTCTTGTAAGGATTATGGCTAGCTGCAGGATGACCAATCAGCATGTTGCTGGTATGCTTTTCGAGTCTTCCTCTGACCATGATTATGAGACTGACTGTGCATCTAAGTCAGTGGAGGAAGGCCAGGATTCTGGCAGTGAATTTTCTGTCCCAGAGGAATAATCTGATGATGAAGCCAATCATAGTGCGGATGAAATTAGACTTTTAGAGGAAGACAATGATGTGCCACCAGTGCCAAGAGGCATCCGGATTGTAGCTTGGAAGATCTGAACTCTGGGTTGGCCAAAACATAGAGCAGTCAGTGTTGCCTGCAAATAGTGCTCTACCAGGGTGTAGAGTGAATACTGAAAACTTTTTGCCTATACTTTTCTTTGAGATGTTTATGGACAATATATTTTTGGGTGAGATTGTTGAGCAGACTAATTTGTATGCTGAACAGTATTTAAGGGACAACAGTGCCAGACTTGGGCCCCACTCTAGACCTACCGGGTAGACTCCCAAAAATCTGGAAGAGTTAAAGAAGCTCTTGGGTTTAACTTTTTTGATAGATCTGATAAGGAAGCAGTCACTTTGTTCATATTAGTCTTACTAGTCCCTTGATGGCAACGCTATATGTTCTGCAACCATGAGTCTTAAACAGTATTTGCTTCTTCTTCGGATGCTGCATTTTGTTGATAATGCTTTAGCGTTGCCACAAGATCACCCTGACTGTGACCTTCTTTTTACGATTCGACCTCCCCTTGATCACTTTGTAGATTAGTTTTCAGAGATCTATGGTTCAGGGTAAGAAATAGCTGTGGACGAGTCTTTGGTCCCGTTCAAGGGCCGTTTGGTTTTTAGGCAGTAGTTTCCAAGCAAGAAGGCACAGGAATTATGATGTATATGCTGTCAGGGTATTACAGGATATGTCTATAATTTCCGGGTCTACACTGGTAGGGAATCCACTATTGACACTATCCCCCACCCCTCCCCCATTGTCTATCCACTTTTGGAGTTAGTGAGAAAATTGAGTGGGAACTTGGTAGACGACTATTTAACAAAGGTCACTATTTGTACCTAGATAACATCTCTACTAGTGTGCAATTGTTCAGGGAATAGTTTAAAGTGGACATTGTTGCTTGCGGCACAGTCCGCTCTCACTGTAAAGGTTATCCTAAGGGAGCTTGTGTGTAAAGAACTTAAGAGAAAGTGCAGTGCCTTGCTTAATGATGAGCTGCTAGCTGTGAAATTTGCAGACAGGAGGGATGTCTACATGCCGACTACCATCAATTATGAAAGTACTTCACCTGTGACTGTTTGAGGTCAGGTTGCAGAAGTGCAGAAGTGCAGAAACCTGTGTGCATTTTAGTCTACAATAAGCACATGTGTGGTGTAGACAGAGTAGATCAGAGGTTGGAACCGTACACTGCTGTTCGTAATGCATATGTTTGTTATAAGAAGTTGGCTATCCATCTGTTCCATTTAGCAACCTTCAATGCTTTTGTTGTATGCAAGGATTGTTCTCTAGAGTCAAATATGATATTTGTTAGGTTTCATGAGTCTGTGATAGGCAGCCTTGTTGTAGTAGAACAGGCAAGAGTTCCTAGAGAAGCAGTGATGGAGGATGTGATTAGAGTAAAAGATCGCCACTTTCCTGATCACATTCTTCCCATTCCCAAAAAATACTTTCCCGCCAAGAAATGTAGGGTCTGTGCCCGAAGAGGTATCCAAAAGGAGAGTCATATGTACTGCCAGATTGTCCATCTAAGCCTGGGCTAAGTAGTGCCCACATGTTTAAAATTGTACCACACGCAACTGAGATTTTGGTTGCAACCGAGAGCGTAAAAGTAAACTGACTGGTCTGTATCATTTTAAAAATTTTGTTCAGATTGCACAGTTGGCATAAGTGTGACGTATTTAGTTAGACCTGTTGTGTTCATAGTTTGTATCTACTTCCACTTTGTGTTTTCTTTTTTGTATAAAAAATGCGATGGTGTTGTGCATGGAGTGGCGCTTGGCTGGCAGTGTTTGTGGATTGGTGCTTGACTGGCGCTGTGTGTGAGCTGGCTCTTGGCTGGCAGTGTCAGTAGTGGCTTGCTGCTGGTCACTACAACACACTGCTAGCCAAATGCCAGTCCACACATTCCATCAGCCCGTGTGATTGCTGTGTCAGGCATGTGGACATATGAAAGCAATGGGGCCCTTGAATGGCGCTATCTATTTATGTGAGTGTTGTAATGTGCTAGGGCCACGGCTGGCCTTGTGCGTGTCTCATATGAAGGGTGTTTGAATGGACTGTAAAGCGGTTGGTGCCATGGCGCAGCTTTACAGCTCACAAGCTGAGTCATTGGTTCAGTTTTTTGACCTTTCAATTATTAACAGTGCATTTCGTTTTTTTGTTAAATCTCTACTTAAAAAAAAAATAGATCTATTGAACCATCATTTAACCTCATGCCAAATCCATACAGTATGTGTGTGTACTCGAAGAATATATGGTTGTGCAGTAATAACTGTCTTTTCTGTCTTTCTCTGCCAGGATGTACATTGTCTCTACATTATCTCTTGTTGTTAATGTTGTAATGTTCTGGGCCCTCAGCTAGTGGTGTGAATATCTTGTGTGTGTCATGTATGAAAAATACATTTCCTACCACTGAGTGTTCTCCTCAGTCTCCTGATTAAAATAATACCCGCTTGTGTGGGTGGTCCAAGTGTCTGCAACAGCAAAGGGCCAAAAACATGTAGCAATTGAGGGGAAATCACATTGAGTTGATAAGCACAATTTTTTTTTATACGTTTTTAGGCCGACTGCTTCGGGCACCCACACAAGTGAGATATCATATTACTTTAGAGACCAAGGGGAAAACTTAGTGGTAGAAAAGCTGTGCTGGAGCAGTGATCCTACACAAAAATGTGAGGAAAATGGGTTTTTTGTTTTTAGCCAAATGTGAGGCTTGCAGGGGATTCTGGATAAGAAAACGTTGGGGGAATACACACAAGCCACACCTCCCTGGACTCCCCCGGATGTCTAGTTTTCAGAAATGTCTGGGTTTAGTAGATTTCCCTAGATGGCCGGCGAGCACAGGACCAAAAAGGCAGGTGCTCCCCTTGCAAAAACAGGCATTTTTGCAATAGATAATTTTGATATTTCCATGTTGTGTTTGGACCCTTCCCTGTCGCTGGAAGTTGCCCCACCCACACAAGTGAGGTACCATTTTTATCGAGAGACTTGGAGGAACAAAGAATAGAAGAACAAGTGTTACTGCCAATTCTCTTTATCTGCATTCGTGTCTTCCAAATGCGAGACCGTGTGTAATAAAGAAGTCATTCTAAGAAATGTCCTGTAATTCACATGCTGGTATGTGTACCCCACAAATTCAGAAATGTGCAAATAACCAATGATTTTAAGCTCCATATCTTCTGCCCATTTTGGAAATGCATAGGTTTCTTTGATATCTATGTTTTACTCTCTATTTTTTAACAAATTAATTGCTGTATACCAGGTATACATTGAAAACCCATTGCAAGAAGCAGCTGGTTTATTTGCTCTGAGTACCATGGGTCCTTGATAAACCTACAATCCCAAGATATCCCGCTGTAGCAAAGTATTATGCGGTATGACTAGGTAGTTTTACCATGGGATACCAACACGGTACTAAGTAGTGGACCTTGGATTCAGTCCCAGCAAACCCTAGCTCAGTCCTGGTACTGTGGCAAAGAGCAGTCAGGCTACTTAGAGGAACATGTGTAAAGCATTTTACATTATCAACACTGACGATAAGTAAATGACAACTCAACAGAAATCAGACACCAATTTAGAAAAATAGATTAGATATTATTCTGAATTTAGATAACAAAAGAAAACTTTGTAGTTTTTATGGAATGGGAGTTGTGAATTTTTAAGTCTTTGGAAAATGTAGTACCTTCTAGTGCCTCCATTGAAGTCAATGGTGAAAATAGCAGTGTGCACTCAGGCACTTGTAGGGAGAGTTCCAGCGAACCCACAGGAACTTAAGGTACTATGGGGACCAAGATTCAACAGTCAGACTTTTGTTACCTTGCCCAGGGAGTCTGGTTGCAAAGGTGTCTTGGCTGGCCTTCGTGCTGAAAGGTTCGCAGTGGCTGGTGCGTTTTGCACTCCGTTGCAAAACAGGACTTGGGGGTGGACTCGCTCTCTACCCTTTGGATGTAGAGGTGTTTGGGGGCCAGGACCAGGAATGGATGCTTGGATCTTCCCCACCTCGCCCGGTGGCTCCGGTTGCAAAGGTAGTTCCCATCTGTCAATCACTGGTCTGCTCATGCCAAAGCTGCTTTGCTGCTCCAGTCAAAGTCACTTCCTTCAGGTTGCAAACCCACAGAAGGGGGAGGGGCCGCTGGCGATGTTAGTCCATATGTTTGGGTGGGGGGGGGGGTGGAAGAGTGCCCTGGAGCCAGTGAACATTGTGTGGCCCCAGGTTTCCGGGCAGGCGACAAACTAGCCTTGGTAGCTGCAAGGGGGGGTCCACAGGCTATCTGGTGCCACCATTCAGGGGAGTCTTCCTTCGGATTTCGGTGTCCACAGAGGTCCCTTTGGACGGGACCAATGAGTTTTCTCCTCCAGCACACGTCAGGCATTCAGTACCAGTACTGGTCCCCCTAGGTCACGCTGTGTCCTCTGCTTCACATTGGGGCTGGGGTCTATGTCCTGTTGTTGGTGCACACATCTCTTTGGGCTTCTTTCTACTTTTCCAGGTAAGATCTAAGTTCTGGTGCTAGGGGAGCCCCTTAAACCATGGTTTAGAGGGTGCTAAAGGGTTTGAGGGACAGTGGCAAATGGGCTATTGTCCCTGCAGCTGGTCTGCCCCTCAGTGACGACTTCCTTTGGAGAGTATGTTACTTTCTACCCAGAATCCACTATACTTAGGGTCCGCCAAGATGGCAGAGCCTTCCTTGGCTGTGCAGACCACCTAGCCCACCTCAAAGGAATGGTTAGTTTGAGAGAGGTGCACACCACCTGCATAGCTAATTTCCCGCCTGCCTGGCCAGGCAGGGCAGTAAGGTCTTTGTCCTCCACTCGGAGGCAGGGGAAGCCTTTGAGGCTCACTGCCCTGATGCTAATCTCACCAGACAGCCTGGGAGGGAGAAGGTGTGACCTTCTTCCTGCCCAGGCTCTTAGTCTTATGTCCTGCCAAGGTGCTAGCACAACCAGCAGGTGGTTAGACTTCTGTCTGTTGCGGCAGAGGCTCGGGAGAGCCCGCCAAAACAGTACAGGTCTGGGCAACTTGGTGGGTACCCTCTAAGGGTGCTATCTAGCCATCTACTTTTTAATCCTAAACACGGGCATCATGTTCAAGGTTAAAAAGCACAGTGTTTGATACCAAAGTTGACAGGATTCGGTCGGGCCATTGCAGAACTGGACATCTGAGCAGTGGTCAGATGCCAGCCCATGTTATCCACTAGACCACCAGTTATTCAGGCCAGCATTGCAGTTTAAATGGCAGCAGGAGGGCATATGTGCACCTGCACATATGCACTGACTCATGGAACAGTGCACCCTGCCCCCTGGGTAGAGAGGGCCTACCTTAGGGGTGACTGACCTGGCCACGGGCAGCAACAGGGACTTTGCCAGGCAGCCGGCTGCTCATGGAGGCTGACATGGCAGCTCTGCAATCTATCTTTTCTTGGGGTACTCATGGCGGCACAATCAGCGCTGCAGCCCTGGTACCCCCTTTGCCACCCTTGCCCTGGGTATCCAGAGTACCATTTACTAGGGACTTACATGGGTGGTAAGGTACTTACCAATTGGCCTATGCAATTCAACACATACTTTGGGAAAGAGCACTGGTACTGGAGCCTGGTTAGCAGCCTCAGTACACTAGCAGGTCAAAAACCACAGCATCCGTCAGCAAATAAAGGGTGCTGACCATCCAAAAAGGGGCACTTTACAACATACGCAACCAGAAGGGTCAAGCAGACATAATGGTATATTGCGTTCAAAAATCTGCCATAGTTGGAAAAAGTTACAGAAGAAAACGTAGACACAAATCGCTGTTTTTTTCAACTCAATGTCAATATTTTTTGTATTTCAAGTGTCACTTTCTATAAGAAAACATTGAAGGCTACACAAATGGCCATATTCTGAATTCAGAATTTTGTTTGCTTTTCAGAAATGTTTAGCTGTCCCAGAGCCACCACTGGTTTCACACCCATTTCTGTCACTAACTGAAAAGAGGCTGAAAGCACAAAAAATAGTAACAAGCATTTGCAATGCAACGGGTCTTGCATTTGCGTGAGCCAGAAGTATTGGCGTTGTAAATTACAATGTTTTTTACCCTTGTCTTTTGGTTTGGAGTCAAAGCCACTGACTAACCAGATCGTTAGCACCTCCCTGTTCCAACAGCACACTCCAATAAAGGCGCTAGGGAGAGAACCTATGTGGTGAGCAAGCCACTGGAGAGCGCAGCTAGAAAAGGATGTTGCATTGTTTATGTTTGAAAATAGATACTTTTGTCTTTGGCAGTTCTGCAAGTAGGTGGCAGGAGATGTAAAGAAATAATCACCTGAAGATTTTGTGCTATGCGTAGTTGCAGAACCAAGGATAAAGAGAAACAACTTAAAGTGCCAAAAATGTGAAGTGCGGAGGGCGTGAAGAGGCCACTGCAAGCCTAATAAAACGCAAACACAAGTGGAAGTGCTGTTTCAGAATTCCAAGAGGGTGTGGCGTAAGGCACAGGGCTGCAGACGTTGGGTCCGGGGAATGGAGTTCCAGTCTGGGCGTGAGAGCTCCCGTTTACTATGTCAATTGGTACATATTAAAATTAAACAATGTATTATTGGAACAAATTAAATTAATGCTGATTTGTACTGGCCGATGTGTTCTGAAGGCCACATTAAAGAAAGCGCGCAGCAAAAAGGTAAGGGGTGATAGCATTTGTGGCAAAATAAACAAGCTGAAACATTTCACCTCTCCCGTCACCATAGTGCGCGAAGGAAAGAGAAAGGAAAAAATTTGACTTAAATAGTGCTCATGCAAAGCACTCCAATACTGCTGAACGAGTTTGTGCTGGTTGCAACTTCAAAGCACCAAAGCCGCCATGAAGCACCAAGATAAGAGACAAAAGAAAAAAGTAGTTTGCCCACACTGAAGTATATCGGCAATGGTGCAATTATCCAAATTGTCCATGTAAAAGGGTCAGTCTGCAAGGCGTCACAAAACGGCCTTAAGGTGAGACAAACAAAGCATTTACCAATGACATCAAGGGATTTTTGCAAAGCCAAGCCCAGGAACAAATGAAAGTGATGGGTGTGGTTAAACCCCACCAATATATAATAACAGGTTGGAAAACCTGCGCTTGCGAGCTCCTATGCTGACCCTAAAAATGGAGTATGTCCCATTCAAATGCCAGAACGGTTTAAAAATTTGGTTTTCTGATTCAAGTCTGCCTGCTCCTGAAAGCTGGGAAGAAGGTGATTTTAGCAAAGCAAACCCTTTGTTGATGCATTTGCAGGGAAAAAACCTGATGCTTTCTTTTTCAGCACTTCTTTCCCATTTTTCCCCAAAAAACAAATGTTAGCTGTATTCTGGCTACTTTCTCGGTCTCCTCCAGGGGAACCCACAAACTCTGGGTAACTTTACATTCCTCAGGATGTTGGAAAAAAATGACTCAATTTTGGTGTGGATAACCAACAATCTCATCATTTTTTAAACAAAGAAACAATTAAAAAAGAGATCAGGCTGACTCGAAATATGTAGCTACAAAGATTACTTTTAGTTTGAAAGTGAATGAATCTAGAACCACCAACTTAGAAATAATGCTCATGGAGAGCAGCAATAAACATGGCACTGGAAAGTAAAGAAAATTAGTAATAGTATGGTGCATTATGAAATAGATACCAAATGTACGAAACTGTTGAATTAAGGGGGATAGATATTATGAAATACATTAGGACTATCAAAGACCATTTATGTCTCATGTTTTATTCTGAACCGCTGTAAAATAGTCAGGAGATTATACGATTAATTGAACCTTTATTGAAATTTGCTATTAAATGCATAAAAGAAACAATCATTACGTTAAGTTCATATCTGTTCTGAAGAGCCAACAGCAAAAACATCTGAGATGCACTCTACTGTCAAAGCAATATATGGTTCCATACTAGTTGCAAAAGTGCATGTAAATGGGAATTTAATCTTCCCTTCAAAATTCACCCCGCAATGTAAATAAACAGTCACCCCTGTCCTGATCATGCAATTTCGGCAGGGCTAAAAATTGGAGATTACAAGGGAAGCAAAATTAACCGTCTTACCTGATCTTGCAAAGACATCACAGGGTTATTTTTGGTTGTGTTTATATGAAGAACGTGATACTTGTTTTTGGCACACAGGTCATAGGCAATGTTTGTAAACGACGTGCTTGCAGTCTTAGGTACTCTGTTATAAATTATCACTATATCTTCCTCTTCGTCGAGAGGGACGTCCAGCCGCGTGCCGTCCATCAAGTGACGCTGCTCGATTTCTCGCACTTCATGCCTTGCAATTGCTCTTTCTGGAGTGAAGAAAAACCTCTATCAGTATTCAACAAGGCATTAGGTATCGCACAAAAAAACACATTCATACAAGTCTAAAAAACGTCAAGGATAAGTGGGTCTTTTTAGTCACAGGCGTGGAAAAAGCGGTATGAAAAAGTGGCAATTAGATATTACTGGAATTAAAAGTTTCACATCCAATCAAATACTTTTAAGATGATGGGAGCCACCAAAGCCAATAGGTCTCGCCTATGCAAGAGTTATTAGTTTTGCCAACGTGTTTTAGCCATGTTGTACACCTGCATGGCGGCTGTTCAGCATGGCTGAAAGTTAGTGGCATAGAAAAGTCGTGTGGCGTGTTGTGGCGTGGAATGGTTAAGAGTGAAGTAGAGTGTTGTAGAGTGGTGTGGCAGAGAGTGTTGTGTAATGGAAGTGGCACAGTGTGGAGCCGCGTAGAGTGGCATACACAGGAGTGGCGTAGAGTGGGCTAGTGTAGAGTGCTTTGACAGTGTTGCAAAGTGCAGTACCATCAAGTGCAGTGGCTTTCAATGCAGTGCCATTAAATTCAGCTGCATACAATGCAGTGTCATAGACTGCAGTCGTGTAGAATAGAGTGGTGAACAGTAGAGTGCAGTGGCACAGAGTATAGTGGCGCCGAATGCAGTGGCACAGATCAGAGTGTCATAGAGTGGTGCAGAATGCAGTGACAGAGTTGAGTGGTATAGACAGCAGTGACCTAGAGTGAGAGTAGAGAAGCACAGTGTGGTATAGAGCACCGTGCCATACAGTGCATTGGCTTAGAGTGCAGTGGTGTAGAGAAGAGTAGTACAGAGTTCAGTGGCAGAGAGTAAAGTGATGCAGAGTGAGTGGCATAGAGTGTAGTGACAGAGTGCAGTTGTGTAGAGTGCATTGGCGTAGAATGCACTGGTTAAGAGTAAAGTGACAGAGTGCACTGGCATAGTATGGAGTAGATTGTTTCAGAGTAGAGTGAAGTGGCAGAGTGGAGTGGTGAAGGGAAGAGTGCATTTACATAGAGCTTATTGAAGTAAAGTGGTGTAGAGTGGAGTGGCATAGAGTGTATTGGCAAAGAGTATAGGGGCATAGAGTTGAGTGTTACAAAGTAAAGGGCATTGGCGTAGAGTATATTGGCATACAGTGTATTGGCATACAATGCAGATGGGTAGAGTACACTGGTGTAGAGTGCAGTGGTTAAAGGTAGAATGGCGCAGAGAGGATTATTTCAGAGTAGACTGAAGTGGCATAGAGTGGAGTAGTGCAGGGTAGAGTGCAGATACATAGAGTGTAATGGCATAGAGAAAAGTGGTGTAGACTGGAGTGATAGTGTAGTGATGCAGAGTAGATTAGAGTGGTGTACAGTAGATTGGGGTAGAGTGCAGGAGCATAAAGCCTAATGTAGCAGAGGAAAGTGCATTGGCGTACAGTGTACTGGCGTAGAGTGCAGTGCTGCTGAGCGGCATTGTGTACAGTGGCATAGACTGGAGTTGTGCAGAGTAGATTGGTGTGGCCTAGGCTGGAGTGGTGTAGAGTGCAGTGGCGAAGAATGCAGTGGTATAGAGTGATGAAGAGTGCATTGGCATGGAGTAGAGTGGTACAGGGTAGAGAGGCATAGTGTGAAGTGCCGTGGAGTGGAGCAGAGTGCGGTGGCATAGAATGGTGTAAAATGGAGTGGTGCAGGGTAGAGTGCAGTGGTATGGAGTGGTGCAGAGTACTGTGGAGTGGTGTAGAGCAGAGTATGCATGGTATGGTAGCACACTGCCATTACAGACAACGCAATTTCACTTGAAATGACCATTACATTTGCACAGATCTACAGTTTTAATAATACAACTATAGAGTACACAAACGAAATTGTGTGTCAATTGTATCACCTAGTGTATTTATTTGATTTATCATATTAAAGTATTTGTTTCCAACACATTTCAGAAATAACAAAAAATGTCCTTCATTTGTGTTCCTAATTCTGATATATTCTGAAATACTTACACAGTTCATTTACATGTTGTGTGCTAGAAAACAACCTCTTTCAAACCCCCCTAACCCTTCCAGTATCCAGCAAGATTGGCACATAACTCATCACACTTTGAAGTCAGAGAAAGAAAAGTAAACAAGTGCCATCAGAAGACAATGACTGACATTTGGCCTCAGTCTTTGAATGCACAGCAAATGTGACAACATTAGAACAACATTTAAATGCTTGTTGACAGAAAGGGAGCTCGTGGAAGAACACAGTAAAAATGGTTTAGGCAATGGGAGGGACAAACTGAACCTGAAGAGCCTAGACAACAAAGTCAGCAAACAGAAAGTTAGAAAATGCGAGTTACAAACCACAAAGCCAATGGTAATAAACTGGTGGAATGCATTCCTAGGTCAACTTTCTCAAAGTCCCCAAGATATCTTTAGCAAACCAGAAAGCTGTGCTGTCTGGTAGGCTGCGACGTAAAAAGTGGTAGCATACCACAAAATAGTTAGCACCTGACAGTAGGTACTGCTCATTATTATAAAGCAAACTGTAATCAGCAGATTGGTCTGTCCATGGCAATATTTCACTGGGTAAGATCTAATATCAGATGCTGTCCAACATGGCGGCACCGATTAGAAAGGGTAAAGGTCCCATGAAAAAGAGATGAGGCTCATTCTACGACTGGCAACTATACAGATTTGGATATTACAATGGCAGCCGTGGAAGAGGGAATATCGACCAGAATAAGACCAGCATTGTCGGTCCTATTCTGAGTAATGTTGGAGGATACAAGCAGATGCTGTACCGGAGCAGATCCAGTGGATCCCTACCCATTTCTAAGAGTGAGACTGAGATCATCTCCTTCTTTGCCACCAGGAAGTGGTGAAATAGCCCACTCTACCCATTTTATCACACACCTCAGTGAAGACGGATTTTTCTATGAAGTCTCTCTCCGCATGGAAATTATCTCCCAGTGGAAGCATTTATGCTTACCTCAGCAGATTGCAAATGTTCTGTAATAACAGCCTGGGTGCTGTTGTGGAGCCTTAGGGTAGTTACACCCACTAAGTGATCACTTCCTGTGGGCAGAGGTCACTTCCCTACACCTGATTGGCTATTTTCCTTCCATCCAAGATGGAGGGTAATGAAATGGAGCGGTCACCTCGCATGCAACACCTTAAGGGTGGTGGAAGGTGGGAGTGACCACTCCCATCTTTTGTCTGTTTTCCCGCCTTTGCTCCTGCTGAATGTGAGGGTTTGCAACAGAGGCAGCCATCTGCTGCTAGCAGCAGGCCTGGTGGTCAGGTTTCAAGGGAGGTCTGCCCTTTGAAGCTTGCCAGCAGCGCAGTGCACATTCCCGAGAGAGGGGGTGTTAGCACCTCCACCCAGGAAGGGCATTGTTCTGAAACCCAGAGAACAGTAGCTCTCACCTCAGGGATTCAGAATCTTGTCTGGTGGTGGCAGGCTGGCTGTGTCTGGCCAACAACCATGCCAGGTTAGTTAGTTTTGCAAGGGGCACTTCTAAGGTGACCCCTGGATACATTTAGTGATAAATCCAATACTGGTACCAGTTTGGGTTTATCATTCGGAATTGTTTAATACCAAACAACGCAGGGTTCACGGTAGCCATCATGTTGCTGTGAAACTTGTACTGACCAGTGTCCAGCACATGTATTAAAATGGATGCCCTGTTCACTTCCCAGGTTTGTCAAGGGCACAGTAGGGGCATATTGCTCATGCATCTATACACACATACCACATAGTGCACCCTGCCTTTGGTCTGCAAAGCCTACCAGAGGGGTGACTTACCGATAGTGCATGCAGTGTATAGTGGAAAGGGCACACAGGATGTGTGCCATGTCTTGTAGTATTGAATCAGAACACTCAGCCTGTAATAGCAGCTTCTGGATGCATGGCCCTAGAGGGTGGAACAATCTGTGCTGACGCTGCCCTAAGGGGCCTACCCTTAGTACCCCATGCCGTGGACACCTAAGTACCATTTACTAAGGGCTTATAGTGGTAGCTAAAGGTGTTGGCAATGGTGCCAATGCATCACAGTGGTTTTAGGGAAAGAGATCTGACCCAGGGAACCTGGTTAGCAGGGGTCCTGGGCACTAACAACTTTAAGGTTACATCATATACCAGGCAAAAAGGGTGGGGGGGGGGTAACCATGACAGAAGAGGCCTTTTCTCACATGTAGTTACAAGTGTGATCTTCACCAGGCAGCTGCTGATGTATGATCAAAAAGGGCTAATATACCAATGTTTGGCATCGCGCTTATGTGTCTTTCGGGGGAAAAGGGGATTGCTTTATAGGTTGCCAGAGATTCTTTCTGGATTGGGTGAAAAAACAGGGTGTCTAATGAGAAGGAGTTGTTTATTTTACAAGGATAAGCAAGTGACCAGAAAATTACCTAAGGTTCAGTATACTCCTGAAAGAGAGGTAATTTTAAGTTAGTGTGTCAAAAGCTGGTCAATTTTTAGAGGTGTACAAATTTTAAGTGAGGATCTAAGAAAGACAATGGAACCAGACTTAGGGCCTGATTTAGATCTTGGTGGTGCTTCCGCCAAGCCGCATCAGCAGTGGACCTCCAACAAAATGTCAAATCAACGGTGTTCCACCTGCCGTTTTTAGATGTTACAGCTCTGCAAGCGGATTGACTGGTGACAGATTGCTAACGGAGGGAGACAGCGGCGAGACCCAATGGACTTCGTACAATGGCAGGGGCTATGGAATAGAGGTCAGTGACGCACACACTGTCCCTTAGCAGTGGGTGTATCCCTGAACTACACAACATACCAAATTCACACAATAACCCATTTCCATTCCAACACAACCTATACATGCCGAAAACACATTGACACACACCATTGGCACTGCACCCACACACGACAACCACAACACCCCTAAATACACACCCATCTATACACACAGACAAGCACAACTACACACATAGCAACAAAGTCTGCCACACAACAACAACCCAAACCTGAATGTATCACACAGCATTATAACATACACAAAAATATTGGCCTCACATGCAAGTGACACACACACACACACACACACACACACACACACACAGACACAACCACATCACCCACTCCATCTCGATGAGACAATACACACACACACACACACACACACACACACACACACACACACACACACACGTACTGACTCACATACACAGCAGATAGCACAAACCTACCTGTACAGGTCCCCTTGCAATGGACACCCATAGCCACCGTTTTCCAGTGTGAGTGTACCATCACAGTGGTGCCAGAATTAATTTGACATTGAATGATGACATCACAGTGACATTTGTGTATGTGTGCGATATGCGTGCCGGGTTGTCCCCAGCCAGTGGTATGCAAGTTACACCCCACCCCTAATCTTAATATCCTTTGCTTAAACTGAACCAAAATTATTATTAGAAAAGCAACAAACCAAATCACATCTTGGAGCACAAAATGAAAGCCAGGCGGAATTAGATGTACATTTGGCCAATACAAGGTCCCAACCGGCTTTTAAAATACACAGAATGAATTAAAGGTCAGCAAATAAATTCAATGACTTCTGTCCAAGGTTAGACACTGTAGAACCCAGAGAAGTAGAACAGTAAAGGCTCCAAGAATAATACAAGACAAAGGAGGAGATAGAGCCCACCTTTATGATGGAGGTCATTATGGTAAGGCCCAGGATTAACAAACTAGGTTTATGCTCTTTTACAGGCTGTTGTGTTATTAGGTCAAATAAAAGGTCTTGATGTAGAAAGCTGCCTAGGGAGTTACCTTCTTAGCTAAAAAACATATCCATGTATATCTAGTTTAATACATGAATTGTTTCTCCTGTTATAACGGTATTGTTTTTCTGTGTATATTGTTTAATACTGAAAACCCGCGCTTGGGTTTGAAAATTTATATTTTCTCAGGTCTGCAAAGTGTCATGCCTGCACGGGTTTTACATACATAAGTGCTTCCAACTTTTGTTGTAAAGTTTTGTGCACACATCGCATTGATTTTACTTCTTAACGAGTTCCCCTCACTCTGTATCCGAAAAAAAGACATAAACCTCAATTATACCCCCCAGCTCAACATGACCTAAAAAAAAAGTGTGCTCTCCAGCAAGGAAGAACACATGGAGTTCCCAGCATGGGAATGCAGAGGAGGCACTAACCAATGGCTAAAATTCAAATTACACAGGCTCCCTGTGAGGAAGAGAATTATATTTGTTCCACAGGGTGGCTTTTGAAGGCTCCACAGCCCTAAGTGTCTGTCTGTGGGACATAAAACCCACTAACACGGTCTTCACGTTGGACGACTTTGCTTTACTTAGAGAGGGAATGTGCGTGCTTAGAGCAATCTTTAAACGTGTGGGTGGGAGATAGAAGGCAGCAAAAAAAAAAAGAGTATTCAAGGAGGTGGAGAGGGAGTCAAGGGTGGAGTGAAGTGGAGCGGTGAAAGGAAGAGAGTGAAGGAAATCATGAAAGAGGAGAAAAAGATGAAATACCAGGAACAAAACAAAGAAGAAACAAGATGGCTAAGAAAGAGTATAGCACACAGAATGAAGAGAAGGCAAAGGAAGACAGGAAAACAGAGGGAAAGTGGAGAAAAAAATAAAGAGCGAAAAGAGTGGGCGGTGTGTATATGCATTATTTGCAGCTTGAGCACGAGTCATGGATTATGATGCCATTTGGTTCTTTTCCAAGAGCTCCTGATTTTGGCATAAAAAGGAAAGTGAAAAAGATGAGAGTGAATAAGATTTGTCCTGTTGCACAAAATGACCTAACTTACAGTAACTGAACCTGAAGTGACAGTTATAACTTACCTACAAGAGCACGTAGTTACAGTCTTTTGCAGAACCATTTTCCTCAATGGTTTGACCTCAGTGCTCGTCGCTTATCTAAATCTAATGACCGAATATGACCTCTCTGGACTGCACTACACAATTAGATGTGCTGATACCTCACAGTAACGGGCGTGCCTCTAAGAAGCAGCGCACTGTGACTACAAAAAAGAATATTGTGACACAATTATGCATGTGGGATTATTAAGGGAGATGGTGAATCCTAAATACAACCCACAATGTTGTGCGTGTGGACATCGCAAACTGTAACCATAACCCACAATAAGATACTATTAGGCATGTGGGACTTTCGAGAACAGAGTGAACCCTATCTGTACCCCACAGCAGGAAATAATTATGCATGGGGGTCACGGGGGGGGTGAAGATAGCCGAAATTCGGGGTCTCACCCCCCCCCCCCTCCCCACGGGGAAGTTTGGGGAAGGGGTGCAGCCCACGGGCACCGCTCGGGCGCTCGTTGGGCTATGCAGCAGGGTTTTTAACCCGCCCATTTTAGGTACCGGTCGCCATTTTGAGTGGACACCGTGACGGTTGGGTGGCAGTTTTTCATATAGGGCTCACCTGGGGGGTGGGGGGGTTGAGGGGGATGAGTTTCGGTTCATTTAAATTGGGTCCCAATGGGTAGGCGTTTTATGGAAACAGGTGCACGGGGGAGCTTATATTGTAATTGTCGCTGGGAACAGGTGCTGGTGGGAACTGAGACAGTTCGCACAACTAGGAGAACACGCAGGGACGGCAGAGACAACAAGACATTATCAAGGGAGAAAAGGACTGGACAACAGCAGGACAACTCAGACGGATATAGGTGGCCAACAAGGGGTTTGGGGAGTTACACGTCAAGGGGTAGGGAGCAGCAGGTGACCATTAACGTGACAAATGGTACACAAAAGAGGCTTTACAATGGAAAGGGTAATGGGAGGCTATGTGATTAAGGGAAAGGGGGGGGGGGGAGTAGGCTGGGGGAGGGGATAGGTAACTCGAAGTATAGAGAGGCTTTAGTTTTGTGAGGCATTAGGCCAAGGTTATTAATGTTTGTAAGTGCACCTGTTTCCAATAAAGCAGCCTTTTACACACACAATAAGGTGCAGTGGTGGTGTCCTTCTTCCCCAAGTGGGCTTTTTTCAGGGATGTGTTGAATATTAACTACAGCCCACGATCAGATACTATTGTGCATGTATTTATTTCCCCAGGGACAGTCAACCTACTTACAACCCCCTATAGGATACTTTTATGCATGTGTTTTTTCAGTGACACCGAGAACCTACTTACACCCCACAGTAGTATACTATTAGGCATTTGTTTTTACGGACACAGCGAACCCCACCTACACCACACAGTAGAATACTATTAAGCATGTGGGTTTTTTCAGGGGACAGCGAACCCTAACCATGCCACCACATCTCTTAAAAGACTGACATTCATGGTAGTAAAATTCTGTGAGAGGGCATTTCATCTCACCTCTCTGGTGACATAAAACCTTGCCCTTGTAATTTAGAACCATCTCTACTCGGATGTTAAACGTTCATCCATTTAAACGTTTACTGTCTTTATTTAGCTGCTCGCCATGTGAATCAACCGCAGAAGGTTCTTTATGTTAACAAAGACTTGTACAGCGAGGGTAGTCAACAAGAAGCAGTAGGCACAAAGCCACGGGTCTTGCTACTTGGGTGTTTCTGCGTCTGCTTTTTAAAAGAGTTTGCTATTATGTACGTTACACGTGCCAGCGCGCTTCATTACCAGGCCGGAAAGCCAGAGGATCGATGTTGGCACGTGCAGGTGCCGTCGAGGGCTGTCGCAGAACATCCATTTCTGACTACTTTGCACTTTGGGGACTAGCCACAACCAAGTGGCTCTTGGAGGTTTACTTATTCAACTATTTTCAATTTATTTTAAAATCACGTTGACAGAAAAAAGGTTGAAAGGGATATTTTAAACACAAGAGGATTAGGTTGTTCTTAGTCTAACGGCGCCGTTTGAAACTCCGTGATTAAATTTAGGAGGACACAAATGATGCAATGTCATCGAAGGCACTTACTAAGCCGTACTGTACACTAAGCCGAAAAGAGACATGCTGCCGCCTGGAAATGTACCCAGAACTCTTCAAAGAGACCTTACTTGGTAATATTTCTAAGCTTCGAGGTATAAAACAGGCTCTCGAAAGGCGCACTGTATTGCCTGTGAGGTTCTGCTGAAGACAGTGAAGGGCTTGGAGCCATGTACGTCAATTCACCTATATGCCAGGGGTAGTGGAAGTGACATCACATACCATTTCCTCGTTACTTTCACACACACACACATGCTTACACATACACACATTCACTCATACACACACATTCACTCATACACACACACTCTTCTCTTACATAAGCACACACTCACCCGCAAACATGGATTGGAGTGGGACACATTGTTTTGGATTGGAGTGGGTCACATTGTTCTGGATTGGAGTGGGACAGACTTGAGTTGGAGGACTCGAGTGGGGCAGATAGAAATGGGCGGGTTGGAATGGGACAGACTGTTTTGGATTAAAGTGGGCCAGATTGGGGTGAGATGAACTGGAGTGCGGCAAATTGTTTTGGATTTGAGTGGATCAGATTGTTTTAGGGTGCACTGGGGCAGATAGGAGTCGGGTAGATGTGACTGAAACCAATTGTTTTGGACTGGAGTGCAGCAGATCGCAGTGGGCAGGTTGTTCCGGACTTACCTGAGCTCACAATGGGGGGGTTCATATTCTAGCTATTGTACTCAATTTTTTATTACACTAATAGTAAATAACATAATATTATTCGCTATTAGTGTAATAGAAAAAAACTGACTGTAAACAAGGCAGTAAAGCCCCAAACAAGCTGCCCTTGTGATCCTGGCACTGATTTTGCCACCTCTGAGGCCAGGAGTCACAAAGGCAGTGCCAGGGGCCGCAGATTCTACCCATGGCGACCCATAAATGACATCCATGCTTGGAGCCTGCTTGTCGCTCAACATGTTGGTTTGCATGGCACTCTTTTTCATAGCCTCGTAATTCGTCAAGGCAAGCCTGGAAGAATTTCCATTCCTGTGTGTGGAGCTGGAACCAAGCACTGATTGATTCAACTTAATTAGTGCCCATCCGCTGCTACCGATATGATCGAGTTAACTTGCAGTGCCCTGCAAACAGAAAGCTGGTGACTGCAATTGTTTGTCCTGCTGGGCACCATTTTGTCAAAGTTTTTGTTTTTAAAAGCTAACGTTTAAGTTTGATAAGTTGTCTTTTTCTCACTTTCCACTCATGTTTTCTTTTGTTTTTACTTGTGGGCACTCTTCTCAGAAGAGGACGGTTAACTTGTCAAAATAAAAGAAAAATAAAGAAAGTATGTCCTTTGCGATATTTTGAACAAGTCGTCTTATCATCCTACCCCAACCGTCCAAACCAACCCTAGTCTAATCTGCCCCACTCCATTTCGCCCCACTCTAATCAAAAACAATCTGCACAACTTCAAAACAATCTTCCCCAATCCACTGCAATCTTCCCCACTCCAATCCAAAACAATTCCCGCCATTCCAATCCCAAACAATATCCCCCATTCCAATCCCAAACAATATCCCCCATTCCAATCCCAAACAATATGCCCCATTCCAATCCAAAACAATATGCCCCATTCCAATCCAAAACAATATGCCCCATTCCAATCCAAAACAATATGCCCCATTCCATTCCAAAACAATATGCCCCATTACAACCCAAAACAATATGCCCCATTACAACCCAAAACAATATGCCCCATTACAACCCAAAACAATATGCCCCACTCCCATCTGGCCCACTCCAATCCAAAACAATCTACTCCACTCCAATCTGCTGAAGTCCAGAACAACCTGCCCCACTGCATTCTGCTGTATTCCTATCCAAAACAATTTGCTCCACTCCCATCAACCCCTCTCCTATCTGCCCCAGTGCAACCATAAACAATCTGACCCACACAAATCCAAAACAATTTGTCCCCCCCGTCCACCTCATTCCAATCAGTCTCACTCCCATCTGCCCATTTCCATCTGCCCAACTTTAATTCAAAACAACCTGTCCCACTCCAATCCAAAATACGCCCCACACCAATCCAAAATAAGCCCCACAACAAGCCATAATAAGCCCACACCAACCCAATCCACCCCATCCCAATTCACCCCACTCCCATCCAATTAACCCCACTCAAATCCACCCTAATACAATCTGCCCCACTCCAATACAAAACAATCTGCCCTACTCCAATCTGTTCCACTCCAATTCATAACAATGTGTCCTACTCCCATCTACCCCACTCCAGTCTACCCCACTGCAACCCAAAACAATCTGCTCCACTCCAATCTAATCCGCCCCATTCCTATCTGCCCCCTTCTATCCAAATCAATCTGTCTCACTCGAATCTGACCAACTCCAATCTGCCCCACTCCAATCCAAAACAACCTGGCCCACTCCAATCGAATCCCTCACCCCAATTCAATCTACCCCACTCCATCCCAATTCACCTACTCCAATCCACCACAATCTACCCAATTAAAATCCAGTCCACATCAATCCAATCCACACCAATGTAATCTACCCCAATCCAGCCCAGTCTACCCTAATCCAATACATTTCACCCCAATCCAAACTACCACACCCAATCATCTCCAGTCCAATCCACCCCACTGAAGTACAATTGATCCAACTCCAGTACAATCCATCCCAGTCCAGTCCAATACAATACAAACCACTCCATTTCAACCCACCTCATTCCAATCCACTCTAATCCAGCCAACCCCAATGCAATCCAGCCCACCCAAATAAAGTCCACCATACTGGAATCCAATCTAACCCACTCCAATACTATTCCCTTCAATCCAGCACACTCTTCTCCTATCAATCCACCTCACAGCAATCCAATCCAATCCAATCCACCCCAATCTATCCAACTGCAGCCCATCACACCCCAGTCCATTCTAATATAATCCGCTCCACTCCACTCTAGTCCACCCCATTCTAATCCACCACACCTATCACTCAATCCAAACCACTCACCCCAATCCATTCTACCCTATTCAAATCCACCTCACACAATTGCAATCTAATCTAATCCAATCCAATCCAATCCACCTCACACAATTTCAATCCAATCCGCCGCACACAATTTCAATCCAATCCGCCGCACACAATTTCGATCCAATCCACACAATTTCAATCCAATCCAATCCACCGCACACAATTTCAATCCAACCCACGTCACACAATTTCAATCCAACCCACGTCACACAATTTCAATCCAACCCACGTCACACAATTTCAATCCAATCCACTCCAACCCACCTCACACAATTTCAATCCAATCCACTCCAATCCACCTCACACAATTTCAAAACAACCCACCTCACACAATTTCAATCCAATCCACCTCACACAATTTCAATCCACTCCACTCCACCTCACAAAATTCCACTCCACTCCACTCCACCTCACAAAATTCCACTCCACTCCAATCCCCCTCACACAATTCCACCCCAATCCACCTCACACAATTTCAATCCAATCAACTCCACTCCACTCCAATCCAATCCTATCCACCTCACACAATTTCAATCCAATGGAAAGTTTTGGGGTGATCTATCAAGTGGGGGCTGAGAAAAAGGGAGGGGTGTGGTAAAAAAGCAGAGTTACAGATGTTAATTCCCACAGGACCTTTAGACATGGCTACAGCCCGAACCGCTGGACAGGATTACACCAAATTTGGCAGAAAGCTAGCTTTTGGGATCCAGATTGTCATCATCATATAAACTCTTTATTTGGCTTAAAACCTTAACAAAGTATAAAATATGGGTATCTATACAATAATTCATTGAGTTAATCTGTTACATAATGTATCCCCACACAATATTCTTAATTCATAACCTTTCATATTTACAATATCCTCCTATCATGGATCAGTACATTTTTCTAACCCTGCATACTAATTTTATTTCCCTGCTGATTTACAAATACATTGTGCATACCCGCTTAATCCATTTATGTTTCTAATAAAACCATAATTCTTATGATTTACATATGGCGCAACTCTAAATAAAGTGGCAGTGCTTTTACTTTAAACCTACATATTATACAAGACCAGTATTCTATATTAAAATAATTCAATATAACTTAAAAACTACAGTTTATAAGTTTAACATACTATATTTTACAGTGGCCCTGTAAGCCCCACTAAAACCCCTCCTATTTCAATTAAAAATCAGCCTATTGCACACGTTGCATTCAAAAGTCTCATGTCTACTAATAACTTAAATGCTTGATCCAGATTTATGATATTATATCCATTAAAAATTGGTTTTAAAAACTTCTTATGCACATCTAAAAACCAAAGACAATCCAATAAAATATGTTGGGCACTGCTTTTTTGTTGTAGGCCACATGTACATAAACCCTGGTCATCCCTAAGTATAGTTTTTGCTTTGGGGACCATATAGCCGGGGTTTAGCCAGACTCTAAATTGTAACACTCCACCTCTTAATCTTGGATTGGGTAGGGCCTCTATATAAGAGAAATATTCGGCATTCCTCCACCCACCTACCATAAACTGGGTGGAGATTTTCCTCTTCAAGTACTCTAAATCTGCTTCCCTTACCCTTTCATTTACCATTGTACGCAGTGCCTGCTTAGGAATCTGTTCTCCGCACCACTGGTTTCCAGGTAAGCCTAAGAGGACACAAATTGTTTTCTAACCGCCCTCTCACTTGTAACACCCTGTGTAACTCAATTTTCTTTATTTCGGTCAGGCTCCACCAAAATTTCAACGCAGCCTGCATTCCCTGGTAGGTCCATGCTGTCATTTGACATTCTGCCCTTATAGCTTGTATCATACTTGAGGGTGGCAGCGATAGCATGCGTTTTACGCATTTACTTTCTTCTGCCTCCCATCTCTGCTTCCCAGAGTGTGCTAGGACTTCTACACCATATTGGAATTGAGGGCGTACCATAGTATTAAAAGCAGACACCACCAGGCGGAGGGACGGCCCCCCATACTGACAGCTAAATTATTTTAACCCCCATACCGATGTTAAGGGTCTATTCTTAAGTGCATCGCTAATCTATTGCCATCTTAAGTCAGAGTCAAACCACATACCTAAGTATTTATACTTTGTAAACTTTTCTACTTTTTCTCCTCCCAAAAAGTAGATAAATACACTCTTTTTTTCCCTATTACCATTATTTTCGTTTTATCCATGTTTACTACCATTTTTTCCTTTTGACAGTAAAAATTAAACAGATCTATTTCCTTTGAAGTCCTAGCTCCTTCATATCGACTATCACCAGGTCATCCGCATATAATAAACAGGAGATATAAACTCCGTCCATTTTTGGAGATAGGCCTTTTCCCTCCTTTAGCAAGCCTGGTAAGTCTGATAAAAATATAGCAAACCATAATGGGGCTAGGACACAACCTTGGCTCAGCCCATTCCTTATAGGGATCTTCTTTGAGAGTGAACCACTAATATCTAAGATTACTTGGGCCCAATTCTGTGAATGCATACTCTGAAGAAGCAATAATACGTCTGAATCAATCCCCAACCGGTTTAACATATCCCATAACAGTTTTCTATCCACCAAATCAAACGCAGCACGGAAATCGACAAAACAGAATAGATTTCCTCACATTTCTGTTGACTTTTTTGCTAGTGACAAGAGACTGAAACAATAATCTATTGTCGAATAACCTTCCTTTAAACCGCCTTGCTCTACCGGTATCAGGTCGTTTATTTCTGCCCAGGATTTAATTTCCCCTCAACAATAACTTTGTGAAAACCTTTTCACCTACATTTAATAAACTGATTAGGCGATAAGTTTTTTGGTTATGTTGGATCATCCTTTTTATAGATCGGCCTAATAATGGCACCCTTCCAATTCTCAGGGAAACTACTGTGATCTAAAATTCTTTGAAATGTAGCATTAAAAAAATGTGACCCACCAGTCGATATTATTTTTTATTATCATTGCTTGAAGATAATCTGGGCCCGCCACTATAGTTAGTTTAAGCGCTGCAATGGTTTCTTTTATCTTTTGCAGGGAAGAAGCTGATCTAACATCCCTACCTATCTTCCTATTAACTCCACATTCTCCCTCAACGCCCATTCCTCTATAAACCTTGCACAAATGTTTATTCCAATCATCTTCACCAACTAAACACCAGATAGTTCCTGTAGCTTTTCCCTCCCTAATTTTTTGAGTTATCACATCTACCATTACTTCCCAATTCCTATTTATATTTTCCCTTTTCCTCTGTCTTAGAATTGCTTTATATCCTTGTTTTGCTAGACAGAGCGTCTGTTCTACTTCTGTAGTGCGTCTTTTCTTTAATTCCCTTTCTAATTTCCGCACCTTCCTCTTCTGGCTCCTAAACTCCTGGTTTTACCATATATTTTTGTTAGCCCTGCATACCTCTCGCTTCATCCTTTCCTCCTGCGTTGTTTTTAACTTTACTTTTAAACATTCAACTATTAATTCAATTCCCCTATTGTATCCCTTGAAGATATCATTTAGGTCTTCCTCCATGGTGATGTCTCTATAATTTACTATCAATTTGTTAAGCACTTTTAGACTGCTTGCTGTAATTCTGGTAGTTATCCTACGTGGGTATTCTACCTGCAACATAAACACTTTTCCTCTTTCTCTTTGGGCATTATTTACTGGACCGATTGTAAGCCAAAGAGGCCAATGATAGATGCCCTCTAGGTGCTCAATCCCGAAGTCTAATACTTCTCCAAAAAGCCAAGTATTTATGAAGGCATAGTCAATAGGGAACTTCCGATTACCTATTCTAAAGGTTTGCCTTGCTGGGAGATCCGTCTTCATGCGTCCGTTTATGCAGAACGGATCTACGGGTCCTAATGTTCTTACTAGAGACAAGTCCCGGGCAGTACATTCTGCAGTTGGAAAAATACTATGCAGACTTTGTGCAGCGGCTACCAGCTCCTTATACAATTCATTGCTACTAATGGGGTCAAGTTTATGGTTAAGATCTCTCAACATTAAGATCAAGTGTTCTGCTTCATCTGTACATATAGCTTCCAAATCTTCCTCAAACAATTTTCACAGGATATCATAATCATGTGTCTTCCCTGGTTGTACATGTATACACGTTAACTATCGTGAGCTGTCTGGACCCCCCCCCAATATTATCGTAAAGGTCTACTTGCCTGCCAGTAACCAGCGACATTTTGTTTTTACCTCTCTGAGTCTATTCGTTATTCTTGATGAAGTCAGAGTTATTAGAGGTAGTATCAGAGTTATACAGATTGTGCTTTTGCTTACTTGCAGCAAATTCGTCCAGTGGTTTTTGATTTATTAAAGGGAAAATTAACTTTATTTAGGGATGTGGCTCCTTCGTGAATAAATCACAAAAATTTGCTAATGCACATGCAAATAGAAGCGCTGTAATTGGCTGCCCACAACCTGACTAGAAAGTTGCGGCTGACATTTTATATTATCAGAGAGGGTCAGTGGGGCTAAAAATAGAAATAAGTGATATAAGGGGTCAGGTGGAGGTACCTTGACCCCAGGGGTGTCTTAGGGTCAAATTATGGCTTTAAATTATTTTTCATCATCATGCTCAATATCCTCAAATATTTGAGGATATTCTCTGATATTCGAGGATATGAAAAAATAAAATAAAAAAATAAACATTCACGGACTCATTCATACACAAATTAATTTGATCATACATACACTCAGACACTCATGCACCCATTCAGACCCACTCAGACTCATACACTCACTTCCAGACGCATTCAGACACTTACGCACCCACTCACAGATCCATTCACAGAGACAGGCCCTGTGGCAAACCTCCGCTGCGTATGGCCGGAGGCAGTGTGTGGTTATATGGGCTTGGATGCAGGGCCTGGCCCCAAGGCTGTGTACAGCGGGTTGAAATAACATAGTAATTAAAATTAATTTAAGTTGAAAAGCCATAGACATTCACTGTAAAAAAAAAAAAAAAAAAAAAAAACAAAGGTTACAGGGACATTTTAGTTAGGTTCTGAATTTACTCATACACAAAATAGAAATTCAGCAGTTATAGTTAAAGTTATTTCAAATAAATATAACTCACGCAGTCGCCATGCACAGCTAAATACTCCACATAATATATTATTGAGGACATCTTGAATGGCATATTTGATATTATCACTGCAATATTTGCAATAAACTTCTTGATAAGCAAACTGAGCATGGCAGGGGCGCAAGTTATAATTACTTGAAATAACTAACTAAAACGGCTGAATTTGAAAGGTTTGTAGAAGTAAATTCAGAACCTAATAATGTACCTGTAACCTTTAGTTTTTTTTTTTTGTGAATATACATATCTCTTCTCTGTCCTTCATAGGATGAAGATCGGCACTCAGACAGCGTTTTCACCTTGTTTATTAATCCAGCAGCGATTCAATCACTTGCAAACTAACATGTTTTAGCTCAACAAAACCTTGATCACCGTTCCATAATGTTGTTGTTTACTCCACCATTTTTAGTACGTCATTTCCCTGTTAATTTCATTAACACTATTGACGGGCTTTCATTATTTCATTATTTCTACGAAGCAGTCACCATCTTGGAAGTACTTTTAAATTCAATAATGTGTCCTTTTACTATAATTCATACTACGGATACTTAAATATAATAGGCATTTTGTCATTCGTTTTTACATACTTCAAATAAGCTCACATTACTTCTATTCAGCAAATTAAGTGAAAGTTGTTAACCATACTATTGTCATACATATCAGTGCTAATTTAATTTCTCATCTACTCATATACCCCAAATGTGTAGAACTACACCATATTCTTTCATCCTCCTGATTCTTCCACCCTGATAATTCGTCAGTCTCTTCCTATCGCCCAGTGGGTAAACTGATTGCTCCTGCACTACTTTTTTGATACGCCCCCATGTGCGCCAGGTCCTGGGGGCATTGATAATTTTATGGGTAGGATCTATCGGCCCCTGCGCCCTGGACATCACCACCTCCTGAGGCAATGTTGAAATCTTGTGCGGGGCGGGATGGGTGGGGTGACGGGCAACCCCACACCCCCCTGACCACAGCCCTAGGGACCCCCATCTCCCCAGGGATTTACATTTAATACATATCTACCTGGGGCAAAGACAAAAAATATGGAAAGGGGATCACCATCTCCCTGGGGCTATGTGCACATTGGAGGGGGCCTTATGGAGCAACAAAATGGCCCTGGGGGTCCACCAGCCCCCTAGGCCGGCTCCTGCTGTGCTCTGAAGCTGCAGCTGCAGCCAAGCCACAGCAAACACTCCGCTGTTTGACAGCGGGACCTGTCAAACAGGTTCCGCTGACAAAAAGCAGAGTGTTCATTTCAGTTTGCAGCACTCGTGAGGGGAACAGATTCCCCTGCGGTGCCACAAAGCCCATAAAGTCCATTTTGTAAAAATAAAATAATTAATTAATATGTAGGGGGAGAGGGGGAGCCCTTGAGGATTCCCTTGTGGTCCCAGATAGCCCAAAATGGGCGAGAAAAATATTTAAAAAAAAGATAAGCCATAGCTCACTGTGAAGGTCACAGACCTTCACGGTGAGCATTGAGGGTTCAAGTCCAGCTGGACTCATTTCCCTCTTTTTTTATTTTAAATTATATACAAATATCTCATTCTAAGTGTATCAGACATCAAAGCCTAAAACCTCTGTATTTCTCACATTCTTTCTATCTTATTTTCAATAAATTTCTTCCACTTACACACACCCACACAGACCCATTCACAGACCCAGACCGTTAAGCACCCACTCATACACCCACTCACAGACCCAGTGACACCCTCGTGTACGCACTCACAGACCTGCGCACATACTGACGCACCCACTAAAACACTGATTTACGCACTCTCACACAGACTGACAGCCACACTCACCCCCAGATACAGCCTCTCACACCTATTCTCACACCCAGAGATGCCGCAGCTAACTTCTGCCGTGCACGCACAAAGGGCAATGCACAGCATACGGTTGGGTAGTTAGGGGTGTTGCCCGTAGGGTCTGGCTGCAGGCCAGGAATTGCAGGCAACCCCTGCTGCACATGGGCAAAGGCTATGTACAGTGACAGGTTGGATGCTTATAGGGGGTTTGGCCTCAGGGCCTGGCCATGGGACCATGGGACAGGCCTGTGGCCAACCGCCACCGTGTATGGGTTTGGGTGATTAGGGGGGTTGGCTGCAGGATCTGGCAGCAGGCCAGGTTCTGTGGCCAACCCCACCACGCACAGGCAAAGGCAGTCCACGGGCAATGTTGGGTGGTTTATAGGGGGTTGGCTGCAGAACATGCCCTGTGCCAATCCCCTGCCCCACACAGCTGTGGTTGGATTAACGTAAAGAAAATTACTAGACATTAAAAAAAACATCGAAATTCATTGAAAAAAAAACAAAGGTTACAGGGACTTTATAGCTAAGTTCTGAATTTACTGGTACAAAACCAGAGAAATTCAGAAGTTATAGTTAGAGTTCTTGCAAGTAACTAGAACACACGCCCTAAGGTAACTATACTTTGTGCCTTCGCCATGCACAGCTAATTACTCTACATGTTATATCATTGATGACATCTATGCCATTATTCATATTCTCAATGCAACATTTGCAATAAAATTATTGATGAGACTATACATTTTTGCCACGGATTTGTGATCCCCCTCTCAATTGTGCTGCAATTATTTCTTTAAAAATAAATTGCTTTTTTGCCTTGGGCAGTGGTGCGGGTCCCTCTAGGACCCCAGCACCAGAGCTGAGGGGTCAGGGTGACCCTTCCCGGGCTCCTTTTCTTATTTTTTACCTTTTTTTCTGGGACTCGGCTGAAGCAAGAACAAGGTTAATCAGCGTCAGGATATCCTCGTGTGTGACAGTGCACTGTACAAATACACATAACACAACCTGGTGTTCATTAGGCCTCTATTCCTAAACTGGCTATTGGTCTTTGAGCTTGTGAAGTCACCAAAATCCTTGGACAGTAAACACTATACCGGTGTACCCATTATAGTTTATGTTCAATGTTTAAAAAGCTTTCACAATTTAAAAGAAAGATCATGAAAGTGTTTGTGTATAGTCTGTACTCTGCCTAGTGGATTGATTGAACCACTTCCTTCAGATGCACATTGTTTGTTTAACAAAGGAAACCAAACATAAAAAATGCAAGGATTGCGCTCTGCTAATGGCATTCTAGTGATCATCTATTTGCATGCATTTTGTGCCATTAAGCCATTTTGATAGTCATAGCTTGAAGGTTAAGACAGCGCAAGCACTTTGCAGTGAAGATAATGTTGACAAATTCCCAAGCTGCCGCTTTCTAGATACAAGAATGATCAAGCAAAAAACAAAATCAAAGTGGGGAACACTAAAAAAATTAGACTGCGCCCCCTTCCTCTCACACCATTGCTCTCTTTATTTTTGTGTTTTACTTGAAAGATGTATGAATTTATGATAGATATTACCTTCACTCCCACAGCTAAAATAAAATATATATATGTATACATACATACACACACATTTCGAAAGTTACACCGGAAGCTGTATTTAACTTGGATAGAGTCCCCTCCTTTATGTTTATTTTCAATCATCCAATAAGGGGGCAGTAGGCTAATTTAAAAGCAATTATGGCACTGGTGTCTCAAATAGGCAGCAAGCATTGAGAAAGGTGAAATGCCGAAACGCGTTTGCATGCTGTTAAATAAAGCAGATTGTGGATCCCGTGTGTGCTTGTCCTTTTGTTTAGAGGTCTTGTGATTGATTGATTGATTGATATATATATATATATATATATATATATATCAATCAATCAATCATGCTACATATGACTACTTGTTCTTTACTAAAGGTGATATAAAAGCAATGGCTGCACCCACAAGGGTTGCATATTAAGAACTTTATCCAAAAAATGAAATTCACTGGAAAAATCAAACCTAAAAATTGGGTTATGGTTCTGACCCAAACGTGATAATGCACTGAAACTCAACAGTTGTAGTTGACAGTGCACACAACATACACCATAACTCATACTCCCATCCCAGTGGTGTAACGCAAAAGGATATCACCCAGCGGATTATCAAGAGGGGCCAATGAGTCTCATATCTTACAGATATTCTTTGATGGACTGAATGGGACCCGTCCCAATGGGTTAGGGGGTTCCTAGAGTGCTAGGTGAAGGGGCCTGTGTTACACCCCCGTCTCACCATGTTGCTCTCTTGATAGCAATATCTTTTGTTCCCATACATTTTGCCTATTGATGTTTTTGAGCATGGCTTTCAGCTCAAGTTATGGTGTGCGTTCTAAGTGCTGGTAGACATAACTGGCAACATTCAGAGGTTTGTCACATTTGATCCAGAACTATAACTTAGTTCTTAGCTGTGTGTGTTTTTTTGGCAATAAAATGTATACACTACTGTGTAGTTCTAGTTGAGCCAGAGTTTCCATAGGAAGTGCAGTGTTGGTTTTGCTAATAACTTCGGAACAGTTTGACAAATCTGCACCAAACTTTCCAGCCAAAAAAAGAATCATCCACCTCATCTTTTTTCTAGAAACATTTTCTCTGATCCTTGAAGTGGGGGTGTAAGGAAATGCCTCCTTGGCATGGTTGCCCCCTGACTTTTCGCCTTTGCTGATGCTATGTTTACAATTGAAAGTGTGCTGAGGCCTGCTAACCAGGCCCCAGCACCAGTGTTCTTTCCCTAACCTGTACTTTTGTGTCCACAATTGGCAGACCCTGGCATCCAGATAAGTCCCTTGTAACTGGTACTTCTAGTACCAAGGGCCCTGATGCCAAGGAAGGTCTCTAAGGGCTGCAGCATGTCTTATGCCACCCTGGAGACCTCTCACTCAGCACAGACACACTGCTTGCCAGCTTGTGTGTGCTAGTGAGAACAAAACGAGTAAGTCGACATGGCACTCCCCTCAGGGTGCCATGCCAGCCTCTCACTGCCTATGCAAGTATAGGTCAGTCACCCCTCTAGCAGGCCTTACAGCCCTAAGGCAGGGTGCACTATACCATAGGTGAGGGTACCAGTGCATGAGCATGGTACCCCTACAGTGTCTAAACAAAACCTTAGACATTGTAAGTGCAGGGTAGCCATAAGAGTATATGGTCTGGGAGTTTGTCAAACACGAACTCCACAGCACCATAATGGCTACACTGAAAACTGGGAAGTTTGGTATCAAACTTCTCAGCACAATAAATGCACACTGATGCCAGTGTACATTTTATTGCAAAATACACCCCAGAGGGCACCTTAGAGGTGCCCCCTGAAACTTAACCGACTGTCTGTGTAGGCTGACTGGTTCCAGCAGCCTGCCACACTAGAGACATGTTGCTGGCCCCATGGGGAGAGTGCCTTTGTCACTCTGAGGCCAGTAACAAAGCCTGCACTGGGTGGAGATGCTAACACCTCCCCCAGGCAGGAGCTGTAACACCTGGCGGTGAGCCTCAAAGGCTCACCCCTTTGTCACAGCCCAGCAGGGCACTCCAGCTTAGTGGAGTTGCCCGCCCCCTCCGGCCACGGCCCCCACTTTTGGCGGCAAGGCTGGAGGGAACAAAGAAAGCAACAAGGAGGAGTCACTGGCCAGTCAGGACAGCCCCTAAGGTGTCCTGAGCTGAGGTGACTAACTTTTAGAAATCCTCCATCTTGCAGATGGAGGATTCCCCCAATAGGGTTAGGATTGTGACCCCCTCCCCTTGGGAGGAGGCACAAAGAGGGTGTACCCACCCTCAGGGCTAGTAGCCATTGGCTACTAACCCCCCAGACCTAAACACGCCCTTAAATTTAGTATTTAAGGGCTACCCTGAACCCTAGAAAATTAGATTCCTGCAACAACAAGAAGAAGGACTGCCCAGCTGAAAACCCCTGCAGAGGAAGACCAGAAGACAACAACTGCCTGGGCTCCAGAAACTCACCGGCCTGTCTCCTGCCTTCCAAAGAACTCTGCTCCAGCGACGCCTTCCAAAGGGACCAGCGACCTCTGAATCCTCTGAGGACTGCCCTGCTTCGACGACGACAAGAAACTCCCGAGGACAGCGGACCTGCTCCAAAAAGACTGCAACTTTGTTTCAAGAAGCAGCTTTAAAGAACCCTGCAACTCCCCGCAAGAAGCGTGAGACTTGCAACACTGCACCCGGCGACCCCGACTCGGCTGGTGGAGAACCAACACCTCAGGGAGGACCCCCGGACTACTCTACGACTGTGAGTACCAAAACCTGTCCCCCCTGAGTCCCCACAGCGCCGCCTGCAGAGGGAATCCCGAGGCATCCCCTGACCGCGACTCTCTGAAACCTAAGTCCCGACGCCTGGAAAAGACCCTGCACCCGCAGCCCCCAGGACCTGAAGGACCGGACTTTCACTGCAGGAGTGACCCCCAGGAGTCCCTCTCCCTTGCCCAAGTGGAGGTTTCCCCGAGGAAGCCCCCCCTTGCCTGCCTGCAGCACTGAAGAGATCCCTTGATCTCTCATTTACTAACTGTTAGAAATGGGGTCTTTGGTTGACAGTCAGGTTACCCCCTGTTCAAGCAAGGACCCTCACTCTAGTTAGGATAAAAGAGAATCACCCTCAGCTAACCCCTGCTTACCCCCTTGGTAGCTTGGCAGAGCAGTAGGCTTAACCTCAGAGTGCTGGGCGTAAAGTATTTGTACCAACACACACAGTAACTTAATGAAAACACTACAAAATGACACAACACCAGTTTAGAAAAATAGGAAATATTTATCTAGACAAAACAAGACCAAAACGACAAAAATCCAACATACACAAGTCAAGTTATGATTTTTTAAAGGTTTAAAATAAAAAGAGTCTTTAGGTAGTTGAAACACCACACTAGCGCTGCTAGCGTGAAAATGTACCTGGTTTGCGGCAAAAATAACCCCGCACGGGCGGTGTGCGTCGAAAATAACCCGGCACGGGTATATGCGTCGAAAACAGCTCGGCGAGGCGCGTCGAAAAAAGCCAGCCACGCGACGGTCCGAAGTCCCGCGGCGCTGGTTGCGATCTCTCAGCCTTCGTCAGCGATGCTGCGCGTCGTTTCTCCTGCTCCGGGCGTCGATTCTCCGGTCGCGTCTCCAGCGGCGTCGTTTCTCAGCTGCGGAGCCGGCGTCGCGTCGTTTTCTCAGCCGCGATCGGATTCGCGTCGATCTTTTCTCCGCACGGTGCGCGGTGCGTGTATTTTTGTCCTTAGGCTGCCAGCCTCTCCTTTCAGGGTCCCAGGAACTGGAAGGGCACCACAGAGCAGAGTAGGGGTCTCTCCAGAGACTCCAGGTGCTGGCAGGAAGAAGTCTTTGCTATCCCTGAGACTTCAACAACAGGAGGCAAGCTCTACATCAAGCCCTTGGAGATTTCTTCTTCAAGATGGAAGGCACACAAAGTCCAGTCTTTGCCCTCTTACTCTGGCAGAAGCAGCACTGCAGGAAAGCTCCACAAAGCACAGTCACAGGCAGGGCAGCACTTGTTCCTCAGCGATCAGCTCTTCTCCAGGCAGAGGTTCCCCTTGATTCCAGAAGTGTTTCTGCAGTTTGTAAGTTTGGGTGCCCTTCTTATACCCATTTTAGTCTTTGAAGTCACCTTCCTTCAAAGGGGACTCACACCTTCTTGTGAAATCCTGCCTTGCCCAGGCAAGGCCTCAGACACACACCAGGGGGTTGGAGACAGCATTGTCAGAGGCAGGCACAGTCCTTTCAGATGAGAGTGACCACTCCACCCCTCCCTCCTAGCAGAGATGGCTAATCAGGAAATGCAGATCACACCCCAGCTCCCTTTGTGTCACTGTCTGGTGTGAGGTGAAAAACAACCCAACTGTCAACTGACCCAGACAGGGAATCCACAAACAAGGCAGAGTCACAGAATGGTTTAAGCAAGAAAATGCTCACTTTCTAAAAGTGGCATTTTCAAACGCACAATCTCAAAATCAACTTTACTAAAAGATGCATTTTTAAATTGTGAGTTCAGGGATCCCAAACTCCACCTGTCCATCTCTTCTCTAGGGGAATCTACACTTTAATCATATTTAAAGGTAGCCCCCATATTATCCTATGAGAGAGACAGACCTTGCAACAGTGAAAACGAAATTGGCAGTATTTCACTGTCAGGACATATAAACCACATTACTATATGTCCTACCTTATCCATACACCGCACCCTGCCCTTGGGGCTACCTAGGGCCTACCTTAGGGGTGCCTTACATGTAAGGAAAGGGAAGGTTTAGGCCTGGCAAGTGGGTACACTTGCCAAGTCGAATTTACAGTGTAAAAATACACATACAGACACTGCAGTGGCAGGTCTGAGACATGATTACAGAGCTACTTATGTGGGTGGCACAACCAGTGCTGCAGGCCCACTAGTAGCATTTGATTTACAGGCCCTGGCACCTCTAGTGCACCTTACTAGGGACTTACTAGTAAATCAAATATGCCAATCATGGATAAACCACTTACATACAATTTACACAGGAGAGCATATGCACTTTAGCACTGGTTAGCAGTGGTAAAGTGCTCAGAGTTGAAAAGCCAACAGCAACATGTCAGAAAAATATAGGAGGCAGGAGGCAAAAAAGTCTGGGGATGACCCTGCAAAAGCAAAAGTCCAACACTAACATTGCAAACCCGACGCTTGTTCTAACACTGCACCCCGCGCCGCTGAGGGTGAAATTTCTGTGTGGGCTTGGGTCCCCCCCGGTGCCCTACAAAACCCCCCTGGTCTGCCCTCCGAAGACGCGGGTACTTACCTGCAAGCAGACCGGAACCGGGGCACCCCCTTCTCTCCATTGCAGCCTATGCGTTTTGGGCACCACTTGGAACTCTGCACCTGACCGGCCCTGAGCTGCTGGTGTGGTAACTTTGGGGTTGCTCTGACCCCCCAACGGTGGGCTACCTTGGACCAAGAACTGAACCCTGTAAGTGTCTTACTTACCTGGTAAAACTAACAAAAACTTACCTCCCCCAGGAACTGTGAAAATTGCACTAAGTGTCCACTTTTGAAATAGCTATTTGTGAATAACTTGAAAAGTATACATGCAATTGAAATGATTCAAAGTTCCTAATGTACTTACCTGCAATACCTTTCAAACAAGATATAACATGTTAAATTTGAACCTGTGGTTCTTAAAATAAACTAAGAAAATATATTTTTCTATAACAAAACCTATTGGCTGGATTTGTCTCTGAGTGTGTGTACCTCATTTATTGTCTATGTGTATGTACAACAAATGCTTAACACTACTCCTTGGATAAGCCTACTGCTCGACCACACTACCACAAAATAGAGCATTAGTATTATCTCTTTTTACCACTATTTTACCTCTAAGGGGAACCCTTGGACTCTGTGCATGCTATTCCTTACTTTGAAATAGCACATACAGGGAGTGCAGAATTATTAGGCAAATGAGTATTTTGAGCACATCATCCTCTTTATGCATGTTGTCTTACTCCAAGCTGTATAGGCTCGAAAGCCTACTACCAATTAAGCATATTAGGTGATGTGCATCTCTGTAATGAGAAGGGGTGTGGTCTAATGACATCAACACCCTATATCAGGTGTGCATAATTATTAGGCAACTTCCTTTCCTTTGGCAAAATGGGTCAAACGAAGGACTTGACAGGCTCAGAAAAGTCAAAAATAGTGAGATATCTTGCAGAGGGATGCAGCACTCTTAAAATTGCAAAGCTTCTGAAGCGTGATCATCGAACAATCAAGCGTTTCATTCAAAATAGTCAACAGGGTCGCAAGAAGCGTGTGGAAAAACCAAGGCGCAAAATAACTGCCCATGAACTGAGAAAAGTCAAGCGTGCAGCTGCCACGATGCCACTTGCCACCAGTTTGGCCATATTTCAGAGCTGCAACATCACTGGAGTGCCCAAAAGCACAAGGTGTGCAATACTCAGAGACATGGCCAAGGTAAGAAAGGCTGAAAGACGACCACCACTGAACAAGACACACAAGCTGAAACGTCAAGACTGGGCCAAGAAATATCTCAAGACTGATTTTTCTAAGGTTTTATGGACTGATGAAATGAGAGTGAGTCTTGATGGGCCAGATGGATGGGCCCGTGGCTGGATTGGTAAAGGGCAGAGAGCTCCAGTCCGACTCAGACGCCAGCAAGGTGGAGGTGGAGTACTGGTTTGGGCTGGTATCATCAAAGATGAGCTTGTGGGGCCTTTTCGGGTTGAGGATGGAGTCAAGCTCAACTCCCAGTCCTACTGCCAGTTCCTGAAAGACACCTTCTTCAAGCAGTGGTACAGGAAGAAGTCTGCATCCTTCAAGAAAAACATGTTTTCATGCAGGACAATGCTCCATCACACGCGTCCAAGTACTCCACAGCGTGGCTGGCAAGAAAGGGTATAAAAGAAGGAAATCTAATGACATGGCCTCCTTGTTCACCTGATCTGAACCCCATTGAGAACCTGTGGTCCATCATCAAATGTGAGATTTACAAGGAGGGAAAACAGTACACCTCTCTGAACAGTGTCTGGGAGGCTGTGGTTGCTGCTGCACGCAATGTTGATGGTGAACAGATCAAAACACTGACAGAATCCATGGATGGCAGGCTTTTGAGTGTCCTTGCAAAGAAAGGTGGCTATATTGGTCACTGATTTGTTTTTGTTTTGTTTTTGAATGTCAGAAATGTATATTTGTGAATGTTGAGATGTTATTTTGGTTTCACTGGTAATAATAAATAATTGAAATGGGTATATATTTGTTTTTTGTTAAGTTGCCTAATAATTATGCACAGTAATAGTCACCTGCACATACAGATATCCCCCTAACATAGCTAAAACTAAAAACAAACTACAAACTACTTCCAAAAATATTCAGCTTTGATATTAATGAGTTTTTTGGGTTCATTGAGAACATGGTTGTTGTTCAATAATAAAATTAATCCTCAAAAATACAACTTGCCTAATAATTCTGCACTCCCTGTACAGAGCCAACTTCCTACAGGGGGCCAATAAAAGGGGAAGGGGTTAAAGAAAGGCTTGGGCCCAACACATTGATGTCCTAAGAAAAAGGGGTGGATGTGGCCAAAAACAGTCTCCCATAGGAAACTTTGATCTCTAATACAGAAAAAGACAACAGAATTATACCAAATTTGGTAAAAAGTCAGAACTATATTTAAAAAGCTGGCTTTACATTTGTAATAATCCAAATAAAAATAAAATAAAAAAGTGTTTAAAGAGGTGCTCAATTTGAGCTTCATGGGTTTAAAAAGTTAGGTATATGTGAACGGTTGGTTTTGCAGGAGTCCAGCTGTACTAAAAGTTATTTAAGATATAATCTAGAACACCAAAAAATGCCGGAATCCCGAGGCTCGCTAGCGGGATGGTCAGAGTGTGGTTCCAGCATACTACATATATGAACCAAACTTTCTCCAAGTAATTCAAAAGTCCTCGGACAACAATGTGTGATCAAAAATCTATATTTTTGCATAGCGAATACCACTAAACAACCCGTTTCAGCCGTAGCCTTGTTCACGTGTGAAATGGTTTGTTCAATCAACCTACACATATAAACACAGTCACAAAAACAAATAAAGGACTGACTTCACAGTACAAAGCATATGCCCATTTTAGTCTCTGTCACAACAGAAATAGAATCATTGCAACAATATATTGATGTGGATAGAGTGCAGAGGGGTCTACAAATTTACACCATCCCTACATATGAAGATCCGGACCCAGATATGTTGGAAGAATGGGCTGAAAGTTCAAAGCAAAGCTCAATGAATATGAAGAGAAGTTTAATCAGATATGCATCTAAAGATAGGAAAAAGATTGTTGAGGAAATAGAGAAGTTATCCACTGAGGTATTAACATTGGTATCAATCGAGGTCTTTGAAGAATTCAAAACCAGTCTAGACAATATATATTTATACACACACATATACATACACACACATATAAATACATATATCTATATATTATTTTATTTTTTTCCAAAAAGGGACCTTTGATTGGCCAAGGGAGATAATTCCTCCCATTGGCCTTTTGAGTACCATGAGACTGGTACCAATTCTGCGGTACTGAGCAATATAATTGACTGGTCACAACCCAGATATAAATGTTGCAATGGCCATTACAGAACTCAGGAGCTCAGTCCCAGTGTCTGGCGAAAGGTATTGATTAAGGAGGCAGGCTAGGGATACCCTGACCCCAGGTACCCAAAGAGACCCAGGAATGTGGGAGTACCACCGTAGCTGCAAACAATGTAAAAATAAAATAATAAAACTAAATGTGGATTGGGGATTTAACCAGCCCTCCCTCCCCCGCGGAGACCGAAGAGAGTGTGTTTTGCTGCCTGCAACGGGGTTGGGTGAAGGGCCTGACAGGAGTCCAGGACCTGTGTCCAACCCCCTGCTGTGCACATCCAAAGGCTATGCTCAGCAGGGGAGCTGGTAAAATATAATAAGAAATCCCCTGAAGGGGGAGAAAGGTAAGATGATGATATACCCTGGGGTCAAATTAAATTAAAAAAAGAATGTTTAAAAAACAAAGAACAAATTCACTACTTACAGCTTCCTGAACTAACTATCATTTCTGCCCCCATTATGCACTGCTCATCCCTTCACATAATACTTTGGACACATTAAATGACATCACTTAATATTTTACAAATTACATCATCCATTCATTGTTCCAGTGTCCTGTAGAATTTGTGAACGTAAATAAATTTGACATGCTACACCTGAGGCCAATTTTATATTTATGTGAATGGGATCACCTTCTTAATGAATTCACATGACCCACAAAAATTAGTATAGAGTATATTTGCCACTACAAAGGCACTGTTAGACCTGAAGTATTTGGCATGCCATTCCCCCAAACTTTTTTCCTTTACTCCTCCTGTTTTCCTGAAATCATTTGTATTGGCTTCTGCTAACCAGTGCTGAAGTGTGTATGCTTAATCCTTCAAACATGGTAACATTTTCTACACCTAATTGGCACATTTAATTTACTTGCAAGTTCCTAGTAGACGGTGCTACATGTAGCCGGGCCCTCTACATATAATTCTACTAGTGGGTTTGGAGCACCAACCACTACAGTAGCCCTAAGGCTAAGTTTTAATCTGCCATTTCACACCCAGCAAAATAAACCTTTTGCCAACCCCATACCTTCCTTTTTAATACTTAGAAGTCACCCAAATGTAGGCCATAAAGGATCTAGGGCAGAGTGCACTTTATTTAAAAAGTAGGACATGTGCTTAGGTTTTACATGTCTGTCAGTAAAAACCCCAACTCCTAAAGTCATTTATCTTGTTGTAAGGCCTATCTCTCCTATTGACTCACTCTGGGTTACCCTATTAAAATTAATACATGATAACTTTAGATTGGGCGTGGATAAAGATATGCGGTTCAGACTCAAATGAATTCTAATTTAAAATACTCTATAATGGTAAAGTTGGATTTTAAGTTATGAACATTTCATTTTCAGATTTCTAACTGTGATATTTTCTTTTTCCAACCATTTCTGCCTTTTACCAGTGTCCTGGGTCACAAGACCGTGAATTGTGCTGCTGTTCGGGGTTTGTGTATTCCTTCCAGGCAGTGACACAAAGGTATCTTATGTGTGGACTGGATGGGCGACCCTGGCATGATAAATGGGGAGAAGCTGTACCCAGCCTCACTTACACTTCAAAGGGCTTCACCTCCAGCACACGCAAAGGAACATGACACCAGGCCTGCTCGGTCTTTTGTTACTCAAGACAGTTAGGAGCTTTGAAAGGGGAAGAACTTTCCAGACTCAGATGTGGAGGTAGGACAGGGAGGTCTTCCCACATAAAGGCTGGCCCCAGGTATAAATATTGGACGTCCAGGGCCACTCATCAGTTCACTTTTGGACATGTGGAGGACTGTTGGAAATGGTCCTTTTTGCAGGGTTATCCCCAAACTTTTTGCCTACTTTCTCCTATTTTTTTAGGTATGTTTTTGCTAATTTATTGTCTCTGCGCACTTTACCACTGCTAATCAGTGCTAAAGTTCAAGTGCTCCCTATAGAAATTGTACTGTTGATTGGTTTATCCATGATTGGCATATTTGATTTACTAGTAAAGTGCACTAGAGGTGCCCAGGGCCTGTAAATCAAATGCTACTTGTGGGCCTGCAGCACTGGTTGTGCTTCCCACATTAGTAGCCCTGTAAACATGACTCAGACCTGCCATTGCAGTGTGTGTGTGCAGTGTTAAACTGCCAGTCGACTTGGCAAGGGTACCCACTTGCCAGGCCTCAACCTTTCCTTTTACTACATGTAAGGCACCCCTAAGTTAGGACCTAAGTAGCCCTATTGTCAGGGCGCAGTGTATGTTTAAGGTAGGACATATACTAGTGTGTTTTATATGTCCTAACAGTGAAATACTGCCAAATTCGGTTTTCACTGTGCAAGGCCTATCCCTCTCATAGGTTAACATGGGGGCTGCCTTTAAATATCCTTAAAGCGCAGATTCCCTTTGAGAGTAGATACAAATGTGGAGTTTAGGGTCTCTGAACTCACAATTTAAAAATACATCTTTTAGTGAAGTTGGATTTTAAATTATCTGTCCGAAAATACCACTTTTAGAAAGTAGGCATTTTCTTGCTTATACCATTCTTTGACTCTGCCTGTTTGTGGATTGTCTGTCTGGATCAGTTTGACAGTTAGGCTGATCACACCTCTCCTCTAGTCAGTGACACAAAAGGGGGCGGGGTGTAGCCTGCATATCCTGATGAGCCACCTGAGCTAGAGAGGAGGGAGGAGTGGTCGTTCACACCTGAAAGGGCTGTGTCTACCCTCACACAATGCAGTCTCCGACCCCCTGGTGTGCGTCTGGGGCCTGGCCTGAACAAGAAAGGATCTTGCAAACATTTGAGACTTGGCTTTAAAGTTTGCCATCTTCAAAGACAGAACTGGGTATAAGAAGAAGACCCAAAACCCCAGACCGCTAGAATCTTTCGGTAATCAAGAGGAACCTCTGCCCAGGAGAAGAGCTGAAGGAAGAGTACTGTCCCTTTGCTGTGTTGCTTTGCTGGACGTGCCTGCAGTTGCTGCTTCTGCCTGAAAAGAGTGCAAAGGGTGAAATTTGTTGTGTGTCCTGCTTGAGAAAATTCTCCAAGGGCTTGGAGTAGAGCTTGCCTCCTGTTGGAAGTCTCAGGGACACCAAAGATTTCAGTTTCCTCGACCTGCAGCACTGGGAACTGTGTGTTTTGTGCTGTTCAAGAGGAGAAACCACTGTGACGCCGCCAACGACGCCGCTGGCCTGCACCGGTACCTGCCGACGCCAGACGGAGCACCGCGACCCTGGTCTCACCGACGCCGTCATCAGACAACTTCACCGAGCCGCTGCTCGCACCACAACCTGTGGGCCCCGCACTCCGGCATCGCCTGCTCACACCGCAGCCTGGGCATCCCAGACGACGACGCTACTGCTGACACTGGCGCCGCTGCCTGCACCGTGGCCTGTGGACACCGCTCGTGAGGTACACGAAGCACCATCCCATCCCGCACCGCAGCCCCGGTCCACCGACGCCAGCACCATCGGCTCCAGTGCGTCACCAGGCATCCTTGCCTGCACCATGGCCTGTGGACACCGCACGGGAGGGTCACGAAGCACCGTCCTGTCCCGCACCGCTGGCTTGGGCCTACCGACGACCAGTGCTTCCGCAACGACGACACCGCTGCCTGCACCGTGACCTGTGGATACCGCACAATGCACTGCCCCGCTTCACACCGCAGCCCTGGTCTCACCGACCCCACTGGACGCCGTCACCAAGCCGCTGCCTGCACCGTGACCTGTGGGCACTGCACGTCGCATCGTCCCGCTTCGCACCGCAGCCCCTACGCCATCCATGCCAGCGCACCCGATTTCATCCGCCCGGAGTTCGATACCCGAGGTGCGTGACTTCAAGGGCCAGACGACTCCTGCACCGACTCCGGAACCGACGCCAGCGATGGCACTCTCCGGAGCATACTGTGAGGATCACAACACCCTGCGAATCCAAGGTACTGTTTGCGGGTCTTCCTGACACCGCAGTTGGCCCGCGACACCATCCTGAACTTTTGGTTTTGTTGTTCACAACGCCGTGATAGCCCCATGTGGAGTTATCGACTTCAAGGAACTGTATTTTTAAGTACATCTTGCAGCATTCATATTTTTATTACTGTATGTTGGATTTTTTATCGTATCTGGTCTTGTTTCAAATAGATAAATATTGGCTATTTTTCTAAAACTGGTGTGGTGTCCTTTTGTAGTGCTTTCACTTATTACTGTGTGTTATGTGCAAATGCTTTACACATTGCTTCTGAGATAAGCCTGACTGCTTGTGCCAAGCTACCAAGGGGGTGAGCAGGGGTTATCTGAGCGGGTATCTCCCTTATCCTGACTAGAGTGAGGGTCCCTACTTGGACAGGGTGCAAACCGACTGCCTACTAGAGACCCCATTTCTAACAAGGACTCAGAAGAAGGGCTGCTCTGTTGCCCTGCTGGTGGAAAGAATGTCCTGCTGCCTGAGAAAGGAAGACAGGACCTGCTTCTTGAACCCAAGACCATCAGAGTGACTCCAAGGCCTAACTGGCTAGCTTCCTGTGTGAGTTACTGGGACACAACAGGGTCAAGAGACCCTGTAGCCTACCTGCCTGCTGGTCCCTGCTAGAGTGAGTCATAGCCCCCAGGTGGCTCTCTCCCAGGTTCTAGACTCTTGCTAAGGTGCTAAAGTGACCTACCACTACCAAAAACTCCCAAACCTGGGATTACAAATGTTTCAGCAAAAATTGCTCTGAGAACTGACAGGACATCCAGACCTACCTCAAGCTGGTAACATGAAGGTGCTTCGCCAGCAAGATTGACTTTGCCACTGCTTTTGCTACGCACTTTTCTGCAGTAGCCTATCCTCTTCAGCCAGATCTTCTGACCACAGTATCGGCCTTGCAGAACTCTCTTTAGCTAAAGCCTGGTTCTGCAGGAGGAATCTGAGCTCCAGCAAAACTTCTAAGTCCGAAGGTAGAAATCTTCACCAGGCTGGACAAATGACCAGCAAACCATAGATGACTATGACATCCTAGGCATGAAATATCCAGCTTGTGCCATTCTGAGCTTTTCGTACCATTGTTGAAGGCTTCATCAAGACTTCATCCAGTGGCTTCCCATCGAATGCAACCTCCTCTCGGCTACAGCCTTCTGCTTCGCCCCGCTGAGTACTCCACCTTCTCCCGAAAATCTTGAAGATGTCTTCTATGTCTAAAGGTAACTCTTGACTAGGGTGAACCTAGTACCTATATCTGACCCGTGCTCCATCGTGGTCAGCTTTAACTTGTGACTTTTTCCCGGTCTCGTGCAACCAGATACCTGCAATTTGGTGATGTTTTTCACACACAAAAAAAAAAAAAACATTCAATTCTAACAATTCATAACTATAGTTATACTGATTGGATTTAATTTGTTTTAGTGTCAATTTATTTATTACAAATAACTCTACTTTTCTAAATCGGTTTGGGGTTGTTCTTGTGTTGTGTTGTCTTTTCACTGAATTACTGTTTACGTGCTTCATAAATACTTTACACATTGCCTTCAAGCTAAGCTTGACTGCTTTTGTGCCAAGCTACCAGAAGGTTAAAAACAGGTTTATTTAGTGACTTTTGTGGTTCATTCAGACAGAGATTGTGGTTGTTGCCCAACTGAGGCTTGCATCTCCCCTCACCTCAACACCCCAACAAATAACCTACTTTCATTGACACCTTTTAACAGGCCTACATACAGCACTCTGTAGTTTGGTCAAATACACTACACACATTCCTGTGATGGGCAAAAAGGGACACAATCTTAAACCAAGCTTACAATGCTAATGTGAGATAAACCACCTCCAAGTGGGACACCACTACACTACAGTATTCAACAATCTGCAATGCTACAAAATGTTCAGTGAAGTTGTGGAAATAAACATTCATACCTTAAATGTTCTTGCTGCACAGAATTTGTGTACAGAACTATATTACAACTATTTACAGGGGGCATGTGCCATACATTCACTGGTGAATAATCTATTGTCTACAGAAGCTGTAGCCTTTCTTCCACATTGTTTGGAACAAGCTTTAGCTTTAGCTTTATGCTAAGACCTAATGTGAAACATACATCTGCAAATAAAATCAGTTGAGCTCAACCTTAAGCTTTTTTTAACACAGAATAATACTTGCACCCCAAACCTTAGATACTTGTAAATAGTACACCATATAGCTTTCACTATCCACGCTTACTTCCAGGACTTCGGCTATTTCCATGGCTGGGCACAAGTCATAGTAAGCTCAGTAAACTATAGCTGGTAAATATTTTTTTGAAACATTAGTCTTTATGTTATTTCAACACCCAACCATAAGGCCACTTTAAACTTTGTTTTTCATTAAAAATAACAGAACCAACGGCTTCCATATTAAAAGTAAAGCAATAAATGGTGGAGTTTTTCGGCAAGTAGGTGGCTATTGACATTGGTGACTTTCTACATGTCCACTTACCCTCTTCACAACTGCGTGATCCTAGACAAATGCCCTAATCTCGCTGTGATACAAATTCCTTACTTAGCAAAAATCAGGGACGGTTAGACATGGGCTAAATAATAAGGAAAACGTAGCCACACTGTGACTCGCAGAGTGGTGTACCTCTAGTCATCTCAAATAGAAGGCTGCGTGACCACAGGAAGCAAGTAATTAAACACTTGGTGAGCCCACCGAGGCGGGCCTGCACCAGAAACACTTGACTATCTCACCACTAAGCGTGAATTCATTAGCGAGCAGAAGAGCAATATAACGAGGCAAACCACGGCGGGAGCATACTTTCTGAGCGGCATCCACGCGGCAGCAGTCACTCAGAAATAATATCTAATGACAACTGTCTAATGAGTTGGAATACCCACGTAACTGCTTTCGTTGTTGTGCCACAAGTGTAGCACTCGAGAGTCAATGGAAACGGAATTGTTTTGACAAACTGCAGTCAATGTCTGTGCACTGACTGACATGGAACCTATTAAGTCTCAGAGTGCTATGCATGCATAGGTTACTTTAACATGATAACTACACCAAGGCGTTTACATGGTGAAAAGGCCAGGTGGCGCACAGATCAGACTGCATAGGTGCATTTTTAATTCTATCATTTGCAAAGGACGACAGGCCCTAAATTGGCACGTGAAATAGTGCAAAAACGGCAGTCCAAACGTTGGGACACCTGTAAATGTAAAACTACACTAATGCAGTCTTTGTAGAACTGTGCCAGTATATGTGATAACGCGCTTAAAAACAAAAAAAGTGTCTTCTCAGTAAAGTTTATACTGTACATGTTGATAATTGATGTAAGGAACGTTATTGGCTGCGACTAACTTTGTGTAGGGTACAGTGTGTTGCTCTAAAATTACAATAGTAAACTCGAACTAATATATATAAGTATTAATGCGCTATCCAAAAATTGTTTTTAAAGTAAAAAATAACGGAAGGAAAAAGGTACGAATAAAAACTCGTGTCCGATCCACAGCCTCAAATGTACACAGTTTCAAAGAAGATGCTTGTGCAATGCTAAGAACAACTGAAAATCCAGGCAGGGCTCCCATGCAACACGTGGCTAGTTCAATCTTAATCGCGACAGAGGGACGGTTCCTACGCCTGGATTCCTACAAACGGTAACGCGGGGAGTCAATGATGAAAATGGATGATTGATGAAGTATGTAATCAATAATGCTAAGCTAGTCATTACTTTAATAGTCCTAACCCTAGTTGCTCCATTCCCATAATTAATAGGCTGCAAAGACTAACCCTGAAAAATGGATAGGGGTTGGACAGAACGCTGATTAATGTCAGAAAGGCCCTGGAGTGTCTGTGATAAGGAGTTACCTTACAAATACATTTTAAGTCCTACTGATATGTCTTGCCGCGATGCAGCAGCAGCCACACGCTACAAAGAGGGCAATTTACAATTAATACTCCTCGGCTGAGTTTGTCCTACAATGTCTGATCCTGCCATGTTACTTAGTCTTCGTAATGAATCAATAACATTTACCTGCTCTTCTATGCCCTAAAGGATGAGTAGGGTCTTAGGAATAGTGCAGAGCTATAGCTCTGAGATGTGTCCACAGAGGTCCAGCAAATGTCAAATGACAGAAGGACATATGACAACTAGCTAGTTATCAGGTGAAATGATGACGGCCCTAAGGCAGGCAGCAGCAGGGCTCCATTGCATAAGATACTAGTCAGGCGGCAGACTAAGGGAATCACCCAGTGTTAGTATCAAATTACAGAAAGAAAGGCATAAGTGGCCTGTGATTCATTTATATAGTAGCCTTATTCTTAAACCGATTCTTTGTACTAAAGCAGACTTCTCCTACTAATAGCCTGTGAGCTACTGGTAGGTCTCCAGCTACTTATGAGTAGCTCTCTGTGTGGCCCAGCCAACTAAATTAAAAACTTTTGCTTGGCTGAATATATTTATAACAAAATTGAAAATACTGTATTCGATGCAAAAGTTTATGTATTTTCAAAACTCATAAGATGTTTCCAGAAATATTTTTAATGCTGGTATATGAGAGATAAATCACGTGGTGGTGGTGATGAACTATATTAATAATATTTCATTGATGCTGCGAGCATTGCAGCTATGGCTGCTATGCATTACCCATGTATAGGCATTCCAAACTGACTAAGCCTAATTGACGTTACTGCTGGCAACCCTGTCTGATGCACATAGGTGATCATTGTTGACCACTAACGTAATCTTATCTAATGTGGTCACAACTATAACACTAATAACACTAGTAGCTCGGGGTCATTTTCACTGAACATAAGTAGCTCTTGCAACCAAAAAGGTTGGAGACCCCTGTACTAAAGAAATAGAAGGGGTGCCGAGAACACATAGAACAAAAGGAGTGGTAGAGCAGCTGACAATGAACCAAATGTACCTGTTAAGGTGTGGCTTATTAGAAGCAACTGTGCATGTGCATCTCATTAGATATAGATGTGTATTAAGGTGTTAGCCAGTCTTCACCACGGTTATGTACAAAAAGACAGGTTGACTACCTGCAATAGTCTGCTTATAGTCATTTGGGTCTTAAAAACAGGCAGAAGAGGTTAAATAACTATTCCATAATAAGAGCCTCCTGTTTAAATTACATTTAAAATGCTTATGGTTTGCTTGACTCTCCTTCTTGAGGTTAGTTTATTACACCACGGTGAAGATCCCTGAAAGTAGCTGCTTTACATAAAGAAGGTTCCTTTTTCATGCCAACTAGAGTTCTGCATTGATAGGTCAGGACAAGAAAAGGTGTGCAGATAAGTCTGTCAGATAGAAGCATTAAGCTACTAATGTTTAAAACTTTGTTAAACAAAGCATATATAATAATGCACAGAAGGAAGCTAGATTGCTTAATTTCTAAATGCTCAGTATAAGGTTAGTTGGAGCTCGTGAATCATGTCATGAAGCCAGGTTATCTTGGTGCACTCATCACCTAGATGCAGATGGAAGCTTTTGGCGCGTCGGCTGGGCCAAGCATCCACCTGGTCAAAGGAGGGGAGTCAGGCCCTGGCTTCTTTGTGAGAATAGATCGCGCAGGACCCATGGATCAGGGGTCAGCAGTCTGATTGTACCTACATGGCTGAAGAACAAGATCAATTATGCATTCTTTTTAGGTTGAGCATAGCAGCGCACAAGCGTGCTTTTTGACCTGTTGTTATCTATTCTTGGGCTTTAACCACACCCATCCCACACCCATCACTTTCATTCTTTCCTGAGCCTGCTTTTCAAAAATACCTTGATGCAGTTTGTAAATGATTTACGTTTGTCCTGCCTTGAGGTTGTTTTGTTACAAAGTTGGAGACTGACCCTGTTACATGGATTGTTGCACGATCGGCCAGATAGCTGTGTGTCTGCGCACTTTTTTTTCTTTCGCCTCACCGCTTCACTCATGGAGATAAGTTGCTTCTTCGTGTTCCCTGGTTTCGGGCATCTTGCTGTTTCTTTGCGATGTCTGTAGGGGAGGGTCTTTTTTTTTTTTTTTTTGCTGTTTTATGTAGCGCAAACTCTACACAAAAGGTATTGGAGTGCTCTATTTATTTTTTGCAGTTTTATATAGCGCGAACACGATACAAAAGTAATACAGAACGTTACATGAGCATTGGTTACATTACACTAGAACACATTCACTTTTGGTAGCAAGGGGAGATCAAGTGATTTGCCCAGAATCACAGGATGTTGAGCAAGACTCGAACTGTGCTCCCCAGCTCTGAGGCCGGCAGCTCTGGCCCTTATGCCACATCCTCTCCCCTAGAGTCCTTTGTCTGGCTCGTGCTGGGACAGTATGGGAATAACGGTTTTTTTTTGTATTTTTTTTTGTTATTTATTTTATTTTTTACTATACTGCTTGGTAATACAGGTTCTGCCGTTTCATAGCGTTGCAAGAAGGTGCCATTCTTTACAAAATCGCTATAATCCATCTGCAAGTAAACTGCCTCTTCGGTTACTCTCTTTGTATACAGTAAATGTCTTTAAAAGTTAGGCTGGCCTTGCCAATGTATAGTAATAATTCCTTTAAAAGTTTAACACACAAAGTTTATGTAAATGCACTAGAAGGCTGCTTCTCCAGGTTTAGGAGCCACTCGGTAAGAATGAGTCAAAAACACTCCCAAGATGGCGGCCTTGTTGTGTCCTCTCTCCTGCAGCGACAGGCCTGGGAAGGTTGCTGTGGCACCTGACATACATCCACTGCACTTCAAACCAAAACACATAGGTAAAATAAATTGTCATTTACAACGCCAATAGCTCTAACTCTCACAAATGCGAGACCTACCTCATTGCAAATGCTTGTTTAGGTTTGGTGTTAACCAATACCTTTTGATCTTACTACCATTGCATGTATGATAAACTTATTGATAGGGTCTTCCCTCCTCATCCATGAATTTGTTATTGTGTCATATTTTTCTCCCCCCTCCCCACCACTAAAGCATACTGCATTATGGCTGCTGATGAGCAAACTGATACGAAAGACTGTTTTAACGAGAATGAAATTGCTGGCATCACAACCTTACAATAAAGAAGAATTCGTTTTTCAAGAAAGATTGGTCCAGAATTGTTATGACTTCAAAGACATTTAAACTACATCTATTGTGATTGAGTCTGAGTGCTGTGGTTAGATTTTGGTAACAATAGTTGTATGATGTCTGATGTCATTAAAGGGATCTCTAATGATTTTAGATCTTTTTGCTGGTTACAAATCTCCTAAATCATTTCTGGAAAACTTACACACTCTGGGGAAGGAAGATGCAGATAATAAGATAGACATATGCATACAGGGAACCGAGGCAACATGGGCAAACTGATTCTCCAAAGCAGTGCTATGCCGGATATATCACAAACGCAGAGAGGCTGACCTAGGCAACAAATTAAAACCCCTACCAACTCAGCAGCTTATTAAAATAGACATAATCACTCTCTGCAGTGAATTTAAATCGCCACACAATCATGCACTAACACCCTAGAAACTGCACTTGTATACCACACAGCACGAGGGCTACCAGGTCCCCCAAGAAGATATACTGATACCGTCACGTCTTGTTTGACAAAGTCAAATTACCAGACTCTCCTCTGTGATACACTTTCACAAAGAGCCATAAACACATCTCACTCTAGGCTGGGTGCAGACCTCAATGACACCTTTCCTGGAAGGAAGCTGCAAAATCCGACAGAACATCATGGGCGGTCCATGGATACTCGTTGGGTACTCTGACAACTACAATCACACGTCCACAAGGAAAAACAACAAAAGGCCTGATAATCAGTGGAGGACGGTTAAATAAAAAACATGTGACATACATTAAGGCTTCGTCGTCTTTCATTCGACGAGTCAGTGCAGCAAATCTTCCTTCTAAAGGGTACACAATTTTCATTTTTCTAAACACAAAGAAAGTACTTTCTACTTTTAAGCTGGCACTCGAATGAATCAGCGGAGATTTAAAAAAAAAAAAAACAGCATAAAAAATGAAATGATACCAGTCTTGTCGGATAAGCGGCCTAGGTTTGATCCTCCCAGTGTATCAAAGTAGCGAACAAAATACATAAGAGATAGAGTCTGGAAGTTCACTCTATGCCACTTTTGTAATTTAATCAAAGGTTGATATATTTCAAAAACAGTTTTAAATCCACGCTGCAAACAGAGCCGTTTGATTACCAGTTTCTAACAGACATAAACAGATTTTATTATGCTTATGTCTTAGTAAAGCTGAATTCTGCAAGTGCCCTTTATTTTGAGGTCTGTTTTAGAAGGATCTGTGGGTTTTAAGTGATTAATAATGCAACATCAAGATTAGCAAACTGCAGAACTTTAGATTTATATATTCCTAGCCTTCATACCACATAATAGCTATCTGGTACAAGGGAGCTGACCACAGGGTACATTTCATGATTTACAAAGCTGTAAATGATTCAGAAATGTGTTACCAGTGGAACAGTCTGCAGGCACTAAACAGAGGCAGGATATCAATATTTACTGCTACTGGAGGTTTATTCCGAATTGAAGAAGGTCTATGAAGGTATAACTCAATAGCACTGTGGTAAGCAGCTGTGCAGGGCAGCAGCCTTGGCATGGTCTAGTCCAGCGAGGCCAAGGTCAGCGGAACGCAAGCGCCTCTATGGGAAGACATACTTTGGTGAGAGAGCAGAAGAGAAAACAAACTACCACTGGATGCAAGCACTTCACAAACCTTGACCGTGGCGGTCTCGCATTTGTCCCGAGGGCAAGAACCACGTCTGATATTCAGGAAACAATGTGAGAATTATATACAGTCCTTGTCCTAAAAAATCTGGCATTGCCATAGTCTTAATGGACTGATGGTGAACACTCTTCTTGAGGATACCATAACACTATGGGTAATGAGGTACCAAAGGGAATGGAGGATAAAGTTTAAAAAAAAAAAAAAAAAAAACTGCCAATCAAGGTTTTGGGCCACTTTGCAAATTTAGCCATATACAACTCAGCCAAGTGTAAAAAAAAAAAACGTGTGGGGCAAAACTGAGCAACTTGATTAAAAAGAAATTGGCATAAGTAGGCAGATGAGACATTTCTGCCAATAAAAGTGCTAAATCGCACCTATAACATGTTACTATGGAGCACTTACATCACTTTAATCACATGACTCAATTTGTGTCCCCGAAATGCAATGAACAAACCAGCACCAAGCAGCAACTGGTTTGTAGGGTGGGGGTTACAAACCATATAAAGGCCATTAATATAATATATTAGGCAACAACCATGGTAGATTGCTAACGTAGGTCCATGGCGGCCTATGCAAGACTAGACTCTTGATATTCATATAGGGTATATTTACATATGCCTTAGAATTATTTACAGTTGTTAAATCTAAACTAAGCCTCTGGTTTACATAACCAGCAGCTAACCTGAAGATCTGCTATGCATTTATTTTCAACAATAAAGCTCGGACACCATTTAACTTGGCCACCATAGCAGATGCCTTGAAAAATCCCCTAGTCAAAAAAGAGTGGAGTAACGGCTTCTTGAAAAGCTACACCATCCGGCAGCACCTACTGGCTCCAGAAACAGTATAGCTTCGGCTAGGCCGCCTTCTTACTACACGGCTCATGTTGGCAACATATAGAAAAAGTTGTTCGCAACTTAATGCTACAAAGTGTACAGTAAACCTCAGTGAAAAAAGGTTTTTTTCTTAACTTTTATTTATACAGTTTTATATAGCGAGAACATAGCTCAGCCATTAGAACGCCCTGCAACAAAAAGACACAATTTCCACACTAGAAAGTAACAATACAATAACACGGAAAATTAGAGCACAGAGTACTACACAACACATAAAAACAGATGTTAAAGGGAGAAAGGAATATCAACAAACACTGGAAAAGCCAATAGTTAACATGTACTGATTTTGTGTGTTCACACACACACACACACACACACACACACACACACAATAACTCAACCCTCTCCACCCTTCAGGAGGGCGGGAACAGCAACATAAAGGAAATTAGGAGTAGGTAGGGGGGTGGTTGGGGACAAGAGCACGGATGGCGACAGAAGAGAGAGGGACAAACTGCAGACACGTACTCTTATAGACTGCATGCTAAAAAGTATAAAAAGTACCTGCTAAAGCATGTGCACAGCCAGTGTAAGGACACTGGCCACAGACAGGAAGCTGTACGTGGTCCATGCTCCATGTCAAAGACCAACAACAGAAGAACGTGGAGGAAGCAGGAGACGCTGACCAGTAAGAAGCAAGGAAACAATAGTGGCGTCACAGCCAACCAATGGTAAGTTCAAAGGTCGTTTTAAGCATTTTTTTTATTTAAAAAAAAGGTTTCACCAACAGCGCCTACGCAGTCGGAGGCAAAACCTCTAAATGGAACATATGCATTTCCAAGGGGCAGGTGCTGGATGTGTCAGAATGTAAACGCGGCTCAATGGCATTAGAACGCTTTTCGATAAAAGGAGAAACTTGCTGTAGTGGAATATAACATATGAAACTGAGCAGAGTGCTCAAAAGCAAAATTAATTCACATGGCGGACAGGCACAAAAATCTCTGGGCGAGTATTAGGTATGTACATTCCTAATGCTCAGCTGCCAGAAACTCCAGCCTAAAAACAAAGCAACAAGAAGAACCACAACAACTTTGTTACAGAAGTAGGAAGCATCAAGGTAAGAACAGAGCGTGTGTTTCAGAACATCAACTTAGGGCACAAGAAAGAATGTCAGGTGGGGAAACACCTGAAAGGAGCATCAAACAAGAGAATGGTATGAAGTGATAAAAACTTTGTGAGTGTCAGAGAACAAAAGGAATCTGATCAAACGGGAAAAAGAAAACATTCAAAACTTTTCTAACAAACACAAATGTAAAGGCTTGTGCTCAGCACAGGCTACAGGTGAAGCAGCTTCCCCAAAATGGCACGCGGACTGCTTAATGGGTAACCCATGCATTTTCGATTAGTGACAGCAGTTATCTTTTTCCCAATTTTTACTGTTCAGTGATTTGCACTTCAACCGTTGCTAGTTAATTAATTGTGATAGATGAAATGCGCACTAAAATGTAATTTAAGACCTACCCTTTTTACAACGCGAGGACCAAGAGTTGATTACCATTATGTAAATGTTTTTTCCATTCCCATTATGACCTGGCAGAAAACGTCCATTAAGGCAAGAGAAAAAAACTGCTGAAAGAGCATTAAGACAAGGTTTTCAGAATCACTAGTCAGAGTACAAGCCAATGCATCACTCTTTTTAATTTTTTAACGATTGCTCAACTGAGCAGCATACAACATGAAGTACGCAGCAAACGTGCAAACGTCTTATGGCTGGAGTACAGCAAAACTTTGCTTTCGAAATCCAATAGATGGACAGCAACCAGAAATGGACTGGAGCATAGTTGGGGGCGATGGGCGGGGTGATACACAATCTAAAGGCTGCAGACCTAGCTTTGATATTAAGTACATGAGATGACAGAGTGTAAAAGGGTCCAAACAGACAGAAAATAGGCCCAGGCACCAAAATAAAAATGCCCCCATTAATTAACCAGAAAGCTAAAGAAGTGGTCCATGTTTGTAAATTGGGACAGGCTGTATGTCGGTTTTGTACGGTATGGAAGAATGCATGGATTTCAGCTTGCTGCAGGCAGTGTTTGTTTTAGTGTAAGAGCACTAATCAGTAGAAACTGGGCCAGAAACTGGGCCAGTAGACTAAACACAGGCCCACCAAACGGCCCAAAAAATCAGCCCACACTACTGAACTGTCAGACCAGCCCATAGAGCACTGCCTGATTGCCCTATAGGCCAGTCCAACCTTGCTAAAAGGGCAGGGCTTGCCAGGAAGGCCGGGGCTCTGCACAGTCACACAAGTGCAGTAATTAGGAATTTTCTTTGTATAATAAACAGAGGAAAAGCACTATTGCTCATGCAGGTTTTATCCCTAGAGTTTGCATCAGAGCAAAACAAGTATTACACTGAGTGCCAAGAAGTCTTTAGACCATAGAAATCATTATTAGTGCCATAACTGCTGAGCAATCCTAAAATTGTTGATGGATGCAAAAATGACACATTTCATTAACACGCCACTTGGCACTTCAATTTTCCTGGCATTGAGCAAAAATCAGGTCAGCTAAAAAAGGAAGCAAAGCCCTTAGAGAAGAGAATGGATCAAAGTATTCCTTTGGACTTAAAATCAACAATAGGATCACCCCAAGTGCCGACTGCATCTACCGCAAACCACCAATGCAGGACCTGGATCCTATGTGTGGTGTATGGCACTACTAGATTTTTTTTTCTTCTACATCTAACGCTGTTCTAAACACTAAAGATTAATTCGAACATTATACCTTTAAAGGTAAATACACAGATTTGTCATTCCCTTCCCAACAATAACAGGTCCAATCCACAGAAAATGGTTCATGATGAGGAAAAGCCAAATAAAGCCAGTTATTGACCGGCAGGTAAGAGCAATAAAACTATTAGCACCCACTCCTGCAAAACATAGGGAGTGCTGTGGGAACCATCCCACACATAAAATGTAGGGAAATAAATGACTCCATTCTCCCACATGGCTCCCCAGCCTCTTCAGAGGCAGCTGCCAGTTAACAGACAGCTAAAAAGGAAGGCCATTCAGCCAATAAAAGGATAATTTTCCAGAGTATTTTGTCTGATTGGGGTGCCCTTCTCCCAAAAGCAAGGTGGGGGGAGCCTGGACAGCTATCTGGGAACAAGCAGTTGAATATGAAGAGGCTCAAGGAATACTAACGGGACAATTGATCCTTTTTTTTCCAACCCTCCTTTAAAAAGGTAAGAGGCGGCTCCTGTTCCCACATCGCTTCCAGGGCTCGAAGGGCACAGGAAGTAACTATGGCCCTAAAAGACAACAATCCGACTTGTTGGACAGCTTTTACGTTTCCAACCAGGGTGCTAATGGCAACTACAAAGTAGCTATGAATTACAAATTTTGGGAAACCAGTTTAAAGCAGCAGTTTGAAATAAAGTGATTTGCAAAGGATCACTTCACTTAACCTACTGGATAAGTAAAAAAAAACTCGTCTCCTCATTGTACAGCCAATAATCTATCCACTGTGCCAAATGTCTCTGATCAGGGAGTATGTTATCATAAGCAAACCGATGGGCACAATTAGCCATTAGGTTCAAATATTCCTCATTGTCAAAAATAAGAAAGCTTATTTTTTTTAAAAAAATTACAGCAGTGACCTGAAACAAATTTTCTTAAAGACTGATTCCAAACTGCTGCATAGAAAAGTAAGTTGCCATACTTTAAAATTTATGAACGTGCGAAATAAACAATGATCTGCCAAATGGCCTTGATGGTACAAAAAGAAAAGTATGTTCCATCATTAAAACTTCTTTGTCAGGAATATTTCCAACATTCAGGGAACTACGTTGTCAGTTTAATATCCATATCATGTTATCAAGTCGGCTATGCTATCTCATTTCAGCTGCCCCGATGAGGACTTAGGTAGAAAATTTACAATATTTATTGCATCCAATAAATACCAATTTTGGAAGGCGAATTATAAGGAATTAAAAGCTTAACAAACCCCATGGAATCACTATTTATTGGATAGGATAAATATCAGGAAACTATAATTACCTCACATGTTAAATTATTAATTATCTGAAGCATTAAATATTAACATTCGATATTTACTGCACTTCATCACTGGCGCATGAATGTTTTCTTCCAAAATTTCCATTATTTGCGACAAAGCAGGTTAGTACCATTCAGGACGAGTAGAGAGAGCACAAAATTTAAATATTGTGGCAATAATTATCGTGCCATACCTCTGGAGGATATTTTTAACATCCAATTAAAATACAAGAGAACTTCATTTTTAATGGAGATAGCAGCATGCCTCACTGCCTTCTGAACCCTGGAAACAGCAACTACTATGGAGCTTAGATAGTAGCCAAACTATTCCTCATGGACGCCAGCAGGTAGCGCAAGTACAGGTTTCCAGAACCAGTGCTAGAGGTGTTGTCCAGTGAAGCATCATGGCAGATTTATGGGTCATTTGATGATGGAGCCCTAACTTAAGAGGAGCAGAAGAATTTGAAAAGAAATTACAGAAAAAATAAATGCTGTTTTTGTTTGCTTCCATGGGAGTTTGGGGATGTTAAAAAAAATTGTAACTCAAAATGAAGAGAAAGGAACATTTAATCAAATTACAAATGAGAGATGAGGGCGGGGGTAACCTTCTTGGGTGGGGTAGGGCAAGGGTGCTAGCAGAAGGGGCATGGGAGGCCTTGGAAGTTAAAGGGATGGCATTGAGGAGGGAAACAGACCTTTTGGAGGTAGTAGGGGGGACAACATGGGTAAGGTCAAGGGCAAAAAGGAACACTTTTTTGATACACAGGGATGGTCATCAGAAGGGGAGGTCAGGATTTGGAGGTTGAGGGAGTAGTTGTATGATGTGTAGGTGAGGATATCTTGGGTGCATTTGTGGGAGGTGTGCTTGTGTGTGGTGGGTGTCTTTTGGGTGGGTAAATGAGGGTGTTTATGTGTTGTGGGCAGAGGGGGGAGTGGAGGTGCGGGGGTGCCATGGTGTATGTGTGGGTATCTGTTGGGGTGGTGACTGCAGGTATGGTGGATGTGCTGCATGTAGGTGTGTCTGTCTGTGTTTGCAGTGTCTGTGGGGGTGGTGACTGGGGGGATATTAGAGGGTCTGCTGGGGTAGTGTCTGCGGGTATGATAGGTGTGGTGGCTGGATCAGTGACTGTCGATGTGGTGTCCGTAGGTGTGCCGGGGGGGGCGCGTGTGTGTGTGTGTGTGTGATATGCTGGGGTTGTGGGTGGTGTCAAGGGAAGTCATGACTGTTGCTGTGTCTGCATGTGGATGTTGTTTGTGTGTCTGCCGGTGGTGTCTCTTGTGGTGCTCATGTTTGTGTGTGCTATCCTTGTCTGTTGAGGTGGATGCATGCAAATCTGTCTGTGAGCTTTGGGTGGGTGGGGGAAGGTGGGGATTTGGACTGGGAAGGGGAAGGTAGAGGGGGGATGGAAGACAAGGGGTGACAGGCTGCCGTCAGTGTGGAGGCCACAGCCTTAAAAGATCTTTGTAGGCTAGAGATTGCAACGTGATTGCCCTCCAGGGAACCATTGCTTGGTTGCATCTAGCTTGCAGTCCCTGGATAGCATTCACAATGGCCGTCTGACCCACAGAGATCGACCTCAGGAGGTCAATATCTTTCTCACTGAGGGCAGCAGGGCTAACAGCCGCTGGGGCAGAGGTGCCTGCGGCAAAAGAGATGGCCATCCTCTTGGGTGAGCGGGCACGGCCAACTGGTTGGGGAGCAACAGGGAAGGCAGTGATAGAATGGGGGTGGAGGATGTCAGGAGATGGGTAAAAGGCATCTGCTCCTGTAGAAGTTTGATATAATGGGTAATCTTCTGACAGACTGAAGTGCTTAAAAATACTTATTTTTCCCCCCGAGCAGAATGGCTGAAGGTTTAGATTTTAATGCCTTGGCGGCACTTATGGATGAAATGCAAAAACAGTAAACCCTTACCCTTGATGAAATCAAAAACTTGAGAGGAAATAAAAAGATCCCACATTGAAACCCAACAGCTCACGGACAAATTAAATAACTTCATTTCTGGGAATACCACAGGGACTAGCGGGTTTCAGGTACCTCAGAAATATCCACACAAGTCATTTATTCTATCTCCCTTATCATTCCCCTGGCCGCACCTGAACATTTTAGTGGAGATCCTTACAAGGCGCAAATATTTTGAACCCAGTGCTCCTTACACTTCCTTTGTCGTCCTGTTATTTTTACAGAGGAGCCGTCAAAAACAGCATTAATTTTGTCTAATTTGAGTAGAGATGCGGCTTCATGGTCCATGCCTTTGGTGTCAGGAAATGACCCTATATTATATGATTTTGAAGTCTTTAAAACCAAATTCCTTAGAATATTTGACCACAGAACAATTTCCCAAGCCACAGATAATGAATTACTAGTCTTATAACAAGGTAATATGGATTTGATCTCTTATCTGGCCCAATTCAACAAATTAATTGTGGAGACTGGTTGGCCCGAGAGCAAAAGGGCTGTGGTTTTTTACTGAGGTTTAGGAGAAGAACTAAAAGGTGCGCTAGCCCAAATTCCAGATTGACCTACTGATGTGTCAAAATTATTTGATCTAGTTTTACAGATTGATCAGCATCTATTTGAAAACCTGAATGCAAGACAGAATTTCGTCCTATCCCACCACGTTTCGATAGGAGTAAAGTGGAAAGTATCAAGACCTCTGAGACACACTCTTTGGAAGAGCCAATGCAAATTGGCAGTGTTAGAGGTCCCCTGTCTAAAGAGGAAAAGAACAAGCGAAGATCTAAGAATCTATGACTCTATTGTGGGTTGTCTGGGCATTTTGTAAGCGAATGCCCAAAGAAGCCTAAACAACATAAGTCAGGAAAAGAGAAAACTCATTCTACCAAGAGAGTAGCCCTGGTTGACTTACAACACCAACCAGCCCCTGAATCCCAATTAGTGGCAAACACCATACAGTCTGCTTCCCCTCATCTTACCATCTCTTTTGGCCTCATCTTCAGAGAAAAGAAGCTACCTCCCCACAGATCTTATAATTGCAGGATCAAACTTGCGCCAGGCGTGAATCTACCTTGCAGTAGAATCTATGCCCTTACTGAAAAGGAGAACAAGTTCCTAAAAGAATATTTGGAAAAATGTTTGGCAAACAGCTTTATTCGTCCCTCTCAATCCCTAATCCCTTCCCCCCCTTTTTTTCATCCCAAAGAAGAAGAATGAACAGTTAAGAACTTGTATCGATTATAGAGCGTTAAATCAAGTTACGGTGAAGAATTGATATTCCCTGCCCTTGATTTCAGTACAGCTAGATCAGGTAAAACACGCAAAAATCTACACCAAACTAGATCTCCACGGAGCGTACCATTTAATTTGAGTTGCTAAGGGAGACGAAAGAGACGAATGGAAAACGGCCTTCCGCACCCGGTTCGGTCCATACGAGTGCCAAGTGATGCCTGATGGGCTTTGTAACGGGCTGGCTGCTTTCCAGTACTTTGTGAACGATGTTCTGAGAGAATTTTTAGATCAATTTGTAGTAGTCTACATTGATTATATTTTAGTCTCCCAGAATTTGCTAGACCATGTAGATCACGTGAGAGCAGTTCTAAAGAAATTGTTGGAAAATAACCTATATGTGAAGTTGGAAAACTGTGCCTTTAATGTGAAGGAAGTAGAATTCTTGGGACTCGTCTTATCAGAAAATGGAGTTTCCATGGATCCTGCTAAATTTCAAAACAATCCTGGATTGGCCTTCTCCTAAAACGGTGAAGGAGGTGCAAAGTTTTATTGGCTTTGCCAATTTCTACCGCTGATTTACATAAGAATTTTCTAAAAAGGTGATCCCCATTACAAAGCTTTTGAGAAAAGGAGTACCTTTCCATTGGTCAACTGATGCTGAAGAATCTTTTGAGTTCCTCAAAACAGCCTTTACGACAGCTCTGATCCTTCTCAATCCTAACCCTGAGGAGCCATTTTTTTGTGGAAGCCGACGCCTCCGACCAAGCGATTGGTGGTGTATTGTCTCAGAGGCACAAGGAAACAGGCCAACTTCACCCAGTGGCATTTCAATCCAGGAAATTAACTCCTCCTGAAAGAAATTATCCAATTGCTGATAAAGAGCTATTGGCAGTGAAGGATTCCTTTCAAGAATGACAGCATTATTTATTAGGGGCTCATCATATAGTCACCGCTCATAAAAATCTTCAGTTTTTAAAGTCAGCTAAGACATTAACTCCAAGGCAATTAAGATGGTCTTTGTACTTTGCAGATTTTAAATTTTACCATTACCTATTTACCTGGTCCTGCCATTGGTAAGGCAGATGCATTATCAAGAGTAAATAATATACCTTGAGCCGGAGAAGCTGAAAAGATTCCAATTATTCCAGCAGACAAGTTTGATTGTACCTTACAAATTTCCGAAATAAAAAGGAAGGTTCGAGAATCCATGTCTGACTAAGAATTTTCAGATTGGGCCAACAAAAAGAAGGAAGAAGGGTTTTTAGAAAATCTTCCTTTTGTTGAAAATACTTTATATTTGCCAACTCGTGAGTTGCAAGAACTAGCAATACAAGCGTGTCATGATGATCCTTTAGCTGGCCATAAAGGAATTTTGAAGACTAACAAATTAATTAAGAGGTATTGCTGGGGGCCTGCCATGAGCCCTCAAATAAGACAATACGTTCAAACCTGTGATAAATGCATTTGGGGAAAAACAACACGATTAGCTCCTGAAGGTGAACTTCAGCCTCTTTCCATTGCACCATAACCCTGGCACACCATTACTACAGACTTGATTGCCGATTTACCTTCAAGTCAAGGTTTTGACACAATCCTATTTTTTGTAGACACCTTTTCTAAACTGAGTCATTTCATCCCTCTGAAGAAGGTTCCTGGAGCCCCTCAGCTAGCACAGTTATTTTCAAAGCACATAGTGAGAGCTCATGGCATTCCGGTGGTTGTAATCTCAGATCGAGGTCCCCATTTTGTTTCCCAATTCTGGAGGGCCTTTATGAAACAACTTGGAATAGACTCACGTTATTCTACCAGTTATCATCCAGAAATGGATGGTCAGACAGAAAGAGTTAACCAGGAGACAGAGCAGTACCTGCACTTATATCTCCTGGACCAAGATAATGATTGGCCAGATTTCATTTGGACAGCAGAATTTGCGTACAACAATGCTATTCATGCCTCCACTGGTTATTCTCCTTTCTATTTGGGTGCCTTTGCGTACAACAATGCTATTCATGCCTCCACTGGTTATTCTCCTTTCTATTTGGGTGCCTACCAGAGTTCAAACATTACCTTAGCAAAAAGATTCCTTTTTTCTTTGTACCCACATTGGTTGCTGCTATAGAGTGACACTGACTTAGCACAATGTTTACATGCCACATTTCCGATGATCTCTAATGTAATGTAAGGGGATGATTCTCTTGAATCGTCCAGGGAGTTATGTAGTGTGCCTTGTAGTCTCTTGAATGCTTTGAGATGAGCTTAATAAATGCAGACCCGGGTGTAAAATGCTAACATAATATGACCTTAAACAGTTACTTAGTACTGGCGCCATTACATGTGACTTCGCTATCAGACCTTGCAAGATGAAATAACGTTTTTCCTGCAAAAGAGTGAAACTATTTACGTAACCAACTGGGCGTGTTCCTTATTTGGAAAAGATTAAGACATTCTGAAAGGAGAGCTAGTATATTAAACACAACAGCCAATAAAATATTTCCAGGTTCGTTTTCAGCATGCTTACAACTTTCTTCTGTCCATTGCAAAACTTTGGGCAACTCTTGATGCACCCAATATTCAAAATGCACGCAATGGGCCGCTTTGCTTAATGGAAACAGAGAAATATGTTGCGCACACGATTTTATCGCGATAACCTTAATTATCAGGCTTTACGAGCCACAACTGTACATTTGGGGCTAAAAGAAAATTCTACATTGGTGATTAATTAAAAGGTGTTCAGAATGCAGTTTATAGCTACAACGGTCGCTGCTGGTTACTATAAACTTTCAGCGAAATCATGTCCTCAAACCCGATACCTACTCGGTTTAAGTTGCGCATTTAATGGCCGGTCGCAAGGGTACCGGTCAATAAACCTATACTCGGAGAGCACAGTCCTCTAAACGTAATCAATCTCAGGTCTTGATCACGCAGCTTTGCTGCCTATCATCAATATTTGATATTTTGCAGCAAACTAAGACCGGTGAATCATTTTGACTGCGCTCAAAACTACAGGCCTGTCTAAAAGAAAATACAACCTCGCCATAATAGTCGCGATAAATCTCCACAGCCCATCATGGAGTATGCAAATGAGCCCCAGCTGACTCCTATATGCTCTGTGTGCATTACTTACTTTAATGTGCTCTTATTTAAGACTCCCTGTGCATTTGTTTTCCACAGTAATGGCGCGCTAGCTCAGCAGTCAATTTGAATTTCAACCCGGCTAGGACTGTTTTGAATATTCTGGCAGTAGAAAACAGCTGAGCTGGTAATGTCAAAGATAGCACCGCGTGCTCATACAGCTCCTAAGAAAAAAATGAATTTTGATGAGACGCGAGCTTAACATTTAAAGGTTACGAGAGCGATTTTAGGGGATGAATTGTTAAATATACACCTGACTTTTGGTCTAAAATATAATCAACTTTTTTTTTTCACAACAGCGCATTAACCATAAAATGAACAACCAGCTAACCTCAAAACTGTTCTTTGTTTTCAAACCTGGTCTGGCACGGTTGTTAAAAGGAACACATTTTACCGGCGGACTCCCCCTCTCATCTTTCTCAGTGAGGTAACTTGCCAAGATTTATATTTGTAACTTGGCACTGTAGCTGCTTTGTCAGCAGACTGCCAGATGCTATATAACAGATTTTGAAAATACATTTTGAATGTACACACTAAAGGTCACTGATTCCAACCGGAGGCGGCATTTTCAAAACAAATTTGCCTTAAAAACAGACCACTATGAAGAAGCCAGGACTAATCAGAAAAGGCAGTCAGTCAACAAACCCAAAGTGCAAGGCTTCTCTTAGTTTCAGACTTCTGCGAACATCATTCTTAGGAAAATGCGGTACTCAGTTTAGTCATCTGTATTTCAAACAGCCTACATTTCAGATAGCGTTCCTGTGGAGAAAACAGTGTTAGCCATGTAAACCATGCACCCATGGGTAGTAACAAATATTCTAAGTCACAATTAAGAGATTTTCCTTCTCACCCAACAGCCATTATTTTTCAAGTGGGAGGGTTAAAATTCGGGAGACATTTAATATAAGCGATGCAGCACCCACCCACAACTTTCTGCAGCGTACTGCCATGTATTGGTTCATTTTTTTTTTTGGCCTAGAAAGGAATACATCTGAGCAAAGGTCTATAACCCGAGACGACTTCTTATCTATGAAAACCACCTTGAGTTACTGCCATTTATATGGATTAGGTAACAGCACACAAGGGCAAGCCACTGAAACACCGACCCTAGAGGACCCAATCCTGCTGTAGTCAGTACAAACCATTAATGGTAGAAGAGCGTCATCAGGAAAGGTTTATCTGTGTGGTCCTCAAGGACCAGTTATGGCTCTTTACTCTTCTTTATTAAACCTGTGCGATTCGAGTGTCTCACCTGCGTTTATGGCCTCCTGTCCATGCAATACATGGGGCGACACTACTCTCATTATGAAAGCTAGAGCAGAATGACTTTCATAATCTGAAAAAAATGCCTTAACGTTCATTGGTTGAAGTCCAGAAACTGGCCTTGTCTTAACGATCAAGATTAAGAACAGGTATATGTAGACTTCATAGTGCTCTACCAGTAAACATATTACTGCAGCCTCCCCAGTATTGGTAAGCATACCTCTGAAATAAAGGTGAACCACAAATTAATCAACTAAGAGACTGCTTTAGGAAGTTAAAGATTTTTAAAGAGCAAAAGAAAGGAGCAGAGGAAGAAAGAAAAATAAAGGAAGAAAGAAAAAGGGAACGAAAGAAACAGATTGAGGAAGAAGGCAAGAAAGAAAAAAGGAAGGAAAGACGAGAGAAGAGGAAAGAAAATATGGGGGGAAGGAGAGCGGGAAAGTAAGGTGAGCAAATCTATGTAAGGTGGAGAAGGAATCAAGAAACGAGAGGAGAAGGACATGATGGAAGAGGAAAAATGAAAGAATGAAGATAAGAAAATGAATGAAGAAATGAACAAAAGGAACGAGGGAACCAATAAATGGAAAACCATGACAATTTAAAGAAGAAAAGCAAAGAAAGAAAAAAGTGGACCGTAAAGGAAGACCAGAGAGGAGAAGAAGAGAAATAAAAGGAAAGAACAAACTAACATGAGAAGGGACAATCATGGAAGAGGAAGATGGAAGGACATAAAAATGAAAGAAACAAAGAAAGAGCAGCCATAAGAGTAAGGGAGAAAAAGATATAGAGTGAGATTATGAAAAACAGAAAGAACTATATAGAACAGAAAAAGAAAAATGGGAAAGCAAAAGAAATAACTAGAAATGATAGGAAAAGAGGAAAAAAGAAAAAGAAATATTGAAAATAAATAAAAATAAAGAGAAAGAGCATAAGAATGATAGAAACAGAAAGAATGCAAGATTTAAATGTAATGCAATTCTTCTTCAAATACATTACTGTCAGTGACTAAGGAAATAAACTTCTCACGAATATGATTTTTTTTTAGGGTAAAACTTTCCATACAGAATGCTTCGATGTGACATTTCTTTATTGTTTATTTAAGGCTTCTAATTGAGCAGTAGTCCTGCATGACACCTGTATGAGCCTCAGAGATGCATACTCCAGACTAGCCTGACAAGTAGAGAGCTACTTTAAGACAGTCAGCATGCTACTGTTAGCTTGCGATCAACCCGAGGTAGACTCTTGCAATGATAACATCAGAAAAGTATTAAAACTTGACTACATTTCAAAAACTGTGTTTGGATATTATTGACCCAGATCAGAAGCGTCTGTTAAATATCTCATCTGACATACAAATTTAAGTCAACGATTTCACATCCATATATTAGCTAAATATAAGGTATACATTACCGGGACCTATGGATAGCCCTCTATAGTATGTAAAATACTTTACACATATCCCTAAAACGAGCTCAATGGTATAGACCATTTTTCAAAAGCTTGCAATCATACTGAAACTTGAACTATCTGAGAGTCAATCATATGTTCTACAAAAATGTATAATGTATCAGATTTTTCACTGAACTTTTGGAAATAAATGTCTGCAATTCATAAATCTGAAGATCACAGACATTATCTCTAGAACTACATGATAACTAACACAAGCATGTGCAGAACAAACCACAGATAAAGAACATATTGTAAAGAGAAGCTTTACTTTGTCTCACATATTTTAGTAAGAGGTCTTTGAATTAAGGCACAACTGATTTGAAACGTATGACTGCAACCCACACTAGCTACACTCAGTCCGTATCTTCCTTTATTGAAGTACTGCTTGCAACAAGTTCACTGTTAACTAAAGTGTGCACCATATAACCTTTACCTTACTGAATGAGACTTGTATACAGAACTACACTGTTTCTACTTGAGGGTCTGTAGCTTGGATTCTGACATCAGTGATGTTATCACTTATGTCATCAGTGATGTAACAGGTGAGGCCATAAACCGTGCATAATGGGGGAGCAAGTTATACTTTGCTCTGTAATGCATAACTGGTGATTTTTTTTGTTTTAAACATTGCTTTTTATATTGTAAAAAAGGCCTAATTAACATCACTTTAACTTTGTTTTTTTTCTCAATTCACACACAAACATACACATAAATACACACTTCAGTTGCCAAGTGTAGAAGGGATGCACCAGTTTTACCTGGGGCTCATTGTAGGCTCCATAAAAAAACATTTCTAGATATGCCAATGATACTGTACAGTGCTAGAGGCAACAAGTGGATTATTCCTGAAGGATTATTTATTTTACTCATGGGTATAAGCAGCATTTTCTCTTATGCCAGTTTTAGAGAGACCAAAGACTAAAAAGTTTCAGGTCTGGAAAAGAATCTCCACCACCACATGTGGCGGATCCCATTACAGATTAACAGAGTCAGGATGACCAGAATTTTGTTCCAAAAAACTGAGACAGACACAGGACTAAATCTCCTATTATGACCTATGAGGTATCAAGGCTTATAACATGTACATATCTATTACTGCCAGTCGCCAGTTATAGCTAGGATCATGTTTCCATAGGAAAAGCATTTTTTATTTTTGAGTTGCCTATATCTTTGGCATCGTTTCACGAATATTCACGAAAATTTCCAAAGTGAGTGTGCCTGTGATGCTTGTTGTGCATATAAAGTTTTGGGGTGATTTTTCAAGGAGCGGTATGGGGGGGGGGGGGGGTGGGGGAGAGAAAAAGTGGAGGGTGTATTTAAAAAATAAAAAAAAGTGTTTCTCCCATGTTAATTACCATTGGAGTTTTGAACACAACTATAGCCCAAACCGCTGGAGGGAATTACACCAAATCTGGCAGAAAGCTAGATTTTCTTCCACAGATTGCGCTTAATGTTATTTTGTGTAAATTCATTAGGTAGTTTAAGATATTAGAGGGAAAATAAATTTGTTTATCTGGGGCCATAGATCCTTCGTGCAGATCTAGCTATTATCGCAGCAAATCCACAAATGTGCGTTCCAACATGAATGCTGTGATTGGCTGGCCGCAACCTAAAGAAAAATTGCAGCTGCCATTTTACCAAACGGGACACGGTCCCTGGGCTGAAAATGAAAAGTGCCATAAGGGGTCAGGGAAGAGGTGCCCTGATCCAATGGTTGTAATACAGGGGTGTTTAAGGGACCCCAGATGAGTATATGTTGAAGAAAAAAAAAAAAATCCACATGCGAAATTCAGGAATTCGTCACGACCAAAGGCCGTGCGAGGCGCAGGGTTTGGTGGTTATAGAGGCTTGGCCAATCTCCGTGCCGCAGCGGTGGTTGGATTATTATATAGTAATTAAAATTAAAAAACAGAAATTGAATGAAAAAACAAAAACAAAGGTTGCAGGGACATTATAGTTAGGTTCTGAATTAACTCATATAAGACCATAGAAATTCAGTAGTTATAGTAGTTTCTCTTTAGTAACTATTACTCAGTTTTTTCTTCAACAAATTGACTGCTGTTTCATTTATATTTATAATAACGTTACAGAAGCTGTCATGCATGCTGAAATATCTGGGTTAATTAGCAGTGCATGGAAGGGTGTGAGATATATTTACGTTAGGGCGCGAGTTATAGTTACTTGAAATAACTCTTACTATAACTACTGAATTCCTATGGTTTTGTACGAGTAAATTCAGAACCCAAGTATAACGTCCGGATGATAGTATCAAAAAGATTTATTCAAAAGGCTGATGTGTTTTGATTTCCTTCTTTATCAAAGCCAAAATACAACAGTGGTCATACAGCTCATTCCCCTAAAAAGTGTGACTACGCTACAGGCATAGTAAACAGACTACGGATAGGAATGTATTGCTCTGGAAAAGCTTAAAAAGTAATCCTTTAGAACTCTACATACATTCCAAGCACAAGTTACATAATGAAGTGTAAAATAAGCAAAGTTTCCTCTTTAAGATATAAAGAAACTTTGTATCCAATCATGCTCGAGAAACACTCACTAGAGCTAATCAAGTCCACACCAAGTGCCACCTGTTCAAGGAAGTAAAAAAGGGTGAAAACCACTGTGCCTCCACGTAGTGGCAGACAGTTGGCTGGTCAAACAGGAACAATTTATACTTGATTGCCTAATACACATAAAATATATTATAGCTCGAGGAGTGTCTACAATGAAAAAGTGTAACTCGTTACATACTCAAACCCATAAGTATAATAAATAGTGCCTTCACCAAGTGACTAACATGCACCTATTAGAGCAGAACTTCAATTCAACGTGATATTCACCAATATGTGCTTATTAATAAAAAAAAAAGAAAACAGGTTAAGAAAATAAAGAGACTTTTCATAGTCAACAAAGGGCAAACCAAAAATCAAAAATATCAACGAGGTGGATATTCAGGACAGCAGTTCAATATAAACAGAACAGACCAGAAAAGATAGACCAGAAACTGCACACACACAGTATGATCGTAACAAAATGAATGCAATAAAGGGTGGAATCCCATGATGGGGCCACACCATCAAATCCAAACATGAATACAGGGGTAGCAACCACATGATAATCTGTTAGCCAGTTGTCACAGTCTGCAGATGGGCAGACATTTGCCAGTGTTCCAACTCTCAGCCAATATACACATGTAGTTCATCATCTTGATTCAGTCCCCCGGAATGTTTGCAAATGAGTCTGATGATGTATTCTGATTCCAATTTTCTCAGGGTACGTTCTTTATCTCCTCCTCTTGCTTTTCCAACTACCCTGTCAACCCCAAAATAGGAAACTCCATCAGTTTTGGGGTTATGGAACAGATAATGTCGTGCAACTGGGTAGCTGGAATCCCCATTCTTTATCACACGTAGGTGCTCTAAATTCTCTTTTTGACTGGAACGATAGTACTTCCCACATTTTGAAGCCAACAGGAACACATCAAAACAAACAAAATCACTCTTGCAATTTATAAACTTATGTATCTTGACAGTCCTCCCAGCGCCATGGCATTGGCCTCCGCTCCCTTTAGGTAGCAGAGGCCAATGACCTGGCACAACAACACTCTCAGAATGCGCAATGCCTGCATTGCAGACAGTGCGCATTTTAAGGGTGCTTGCAGCAGGTGAGCCCCTGTATTGCCCATGCCATGAGCAATGCAGGGGCCCAACTGTGACCCCCAGCACTGGCTTTCTGCTAGCCTTTTCATGGCGGGGACCCCACCACGAAAAGGCTGACAGAAAGAGGACTTGTGATCAGCACTGCGGCGCTGAACTCAGCACCGCCGTGGCTGGCCACGACTTAGACCGGCGCTACCCTGTCAGGATCCATGATCCTGGCGGTGGCAGCGGTCCCCTGGCTGTCTGACCTCCAGGATTGTAATCTGGCCCAAAGTCTTTTGCCATTTATACAGCGAAGTCTTTAAGCATACTGAATGCAATAAATTGGATCCAACAGCAAGTCACAACAGATTACACAATCAAGGAAACAATCAACAGTCTGTATTGAAGGAGTACAGGTTGACATTTCAGCCCAAAGGTTAACTTGATTGTGGCCATCATCAGGACATAGTGTCACAAATCAAAAGAAATATCTACAATTTATAACCTAAACAAAAAAGAAGGGAATTGGAGCAAATACAGAAAAAGATGCTTTATATATCAAGAACATGAACTATTGGTATACAGCGGGGAAAAAAAGGGAGAAAGTAAGCGAAACCACCCAATCTTCTTTCTATAGTGTAGGAGAGGAGGTAAGCTGCAAGGTTCTATGAGAAAGAACGCTTTGTTCTACTCTACTAGTTGGGGCAATTCCAGTATGTCATGAGCCTTGCACAAAATGGATGTAAAACAGGGAAGTAAACAGGCGACTGGCAATCTGAAGGGCCAACAGGTCACCCTTATCTAGGCTTCTTCAAGAATGAAAAATGTTTTATGGCTATCTATAAATTAAAAAAAAAAAGATCAGTCTCTCTTGTAGTGCTAAGACAGTAACCCATCTTTGACTTTCCTGATGTTTAAATTCCATTACAAACATTTCCCCACTCTTATTTCCATAGAAAGTAGAGGATGTGGCATGTCACGGTAAATTCAGCTGTATACGAAACCTCAAGCCAGTACCAACCTAGAATCCAACTCTGGATTTTGCAAATAATGAAGAAAAATAACCTGATGTAGCAAAATGAACTGTATGCGGAACAGGTCTCATTCACCCATGAATACTGCAGTCCGACCAATGATAATTCAAGATGAAATCTTCAATAAAGTTTAAAAAAATGCAGTAATAATTCAGAAACTGCATCTAAGAGAGGCAGCAAGATCAACACTCCCAGATAATGGATTTCAAGAACAGAAATTTGGGGGATAGGATAAGACAGAATATAGAGTCAAAGGACGCCACACTTTACCTTGTCACTTATGGGGCTCAAGGAGGTCTGCAGATTGAAGAAGATCTTAAGAAAATAAGAGATGTCTTAAGTAACTTGTCACAGAATAGTAAACATAATAATACGGGTAAATGGAAATAACTTAACAATATCTCTATATACCCAACTCTCTATACTTCAGTTAGAAACTGGAAATTCCTGAAAACTGGTCACAAGTAAACATAAATATCACCAAAACAAACATGTTTAATTGCCACTGGGTAAGTGTAGAAAGCTTCCCTAAAGTTTAATCTCAACTGGAAAAATCCATTTTCTATTCGGCTTCAGCGGACCTGGAAAAAAAAAATAACATCCTAATATTCCCTATCGTTAACAATGTGTAAATATGCTGGAATCTGATAACTTGAACACGGCCTTAATGAAAATATAAACTTTTGAGATCGTCCCTGAAAATTACTTCTTTTCTTTCACAGGGAGTTTTGCCAACACACAGAACCTCAGTCTTAAGAGTTCAAATAAATGTGAAAGGAATACTTCAAAGTTCATTTTCGACAAAATTGCTTCAGGATAATTCTCTATCTCAAAATGTCTGTAGAACAAACATTTGCAACTAGTAGCTTATGAGCTGCTTGTAGCTCTCTGGCTACCTGTAAGTAGCTCACCTATGTGCAGCACAGCCTCCTAAATTAGAAGCTATTGTTTGGATTAATGGATATACGTAAAACTGAAAAGTGTGTAGTCAAGATGCAAATGCGCATTATTTTCAGAGCTCATACAATGACGTTTGGCGAAAAATGGTTTAATTTCTGAAATATACATTCCAAGTTGCTAAAACCTGTCTTGCATTACTAATGGCAACCAAGCCTGGTGCACAAAGTTACTCACTGTTTGCAGTCTAACAACATTACGTAAGTGGCTACCCCATGTAGCCACTTCCGTAATGTTGTTTAAACAACACTAATAATATTAGTAGCTCTGCATGATTTTTATTGAACATACGTAGCTCTTGCTACAGAAAAGGTTGGAGACACCTTCTGTAGAACAATCCTTTAGGAAGCAATAGGTCTTGACACTAGGCCCTGGCCATAACTACACTGCAACGTGATCCCATGACAAAGGATGGTGTGAACCATGAGGAATCATACTTGAAGATCGAAGACAGCAGCCATCTTGTTATACTCTCAAGAGTTTGTTGCCGTCTGGGAATCGTTTTTCCCTGCCAGTGCGTTGCTACAGAGAACTTATTTGAGCAAGTACAACCTGAATCCAGTAAGTAGTAGCACTCAGTGGTGACTGCCAGCCTTTTCTTCTCTGAAAAATACTCAGCGTGACAGAAGTTTCAAAATTCTGGTATAATGAACAAAAACCAGACCATGCAGTAAGCAGTACCTTGAACCAAACTTCATGAAACCATTCTAAATTGGCTTAAGCGGTTTGCTTCTTTTCTCAAACAGAGGTGCATTTCTCGTACAGATAACGTTTCTGTTGTTAATTAATTTACCAAGATGAAAGAAGCAAAGGCAAACAGTTTTCTTTTATAAGTAACTTTGTGAAAGGCAGGTATGCTTGGAGAATGGGAAAGAAAGATTACTGCTTGTGTCAGAAGGACATGTGGCCAAGAGAGAGAGAAAGAAGGTTGTCTATTCAAATGGCATGGACTGAACAGTGAATGTCTCTTCTCTGCATTAGGAACAGGGTAGCAGTGCAGCAAAAGGATTCACATTTGGGACATAGCCAACAATGCTTTCACTGTGGGGACATTTTATTTCATGAATAAGGAAAACAGAATTCATTATTTATTGTGGAATTGATGATACCATCTTTACAATGTATATCGGTTTGCTTAGATACATTTCTACATTGTCTCCCATCATCGCCACATATGTGGTCACCTGCATTGCATCTTGTGATTTGTGTCTGTGGCCAGTAAAAGGCACCTCTCAATATTAAAGGAGAGCAATCAAGTACAACAGTTAGTCCACAAATGCCTTTTTTACATCTGGGTTTCAACAGCAAGGATGTCGAGCAGAGCCACTGTATTTACAATATATGCTTATACAGAGTGGCTGTCGGTCAAAACCCTTTCAAACACTGGCTTTCTTTGACCACCCTCTTTCAGTCATTGGCTTGAGACATTGCCAAGCATGTTTTAACTCAGCCCATTGGAGTGTTTCTCACTTACCTAATCCTACTGGATGTTTGGGCGCATCCTTCCATCTCCACTCAAGTGCGTGCACTGAACTAACTGCAGGAGGGATTACTTGGCAATTCTAGATCTTTGTCTGCTGGCTCCCCTCCAGTGTGTCTCACTCTGCTGATCTTCCATTTCTTCCCAAGCCTCTCTTTTTCTCCAGTGGCTCCTTAAACCACCCCTCCAACCAACCTCCCATCTTCCTCCTGCCCCTACCTCCTTCCCTGTGCAACCCTCACTGCCCAACCCACCATCCTCTCATCTTTTTTTATCTCTTTCCAGTTCCCCTCCATTCGCTGTGTGGTCCATTTTCCCCAACACCTTACGTTGCCAGTGGCTTCTTTTATGTTTCATAGAAATGAAAGGCAGGTAATACCGAGGGCTCTCTTGCCTTCAAAATAGTCCTTTTTATACTTTAACAAAAGAAGGTCAGGTTGCAAAGGAGCCTAGATTATAGTCCTTCCTTCCTATGTCAAAGAAGCAAAAGGAAGACTAATGAAGGCTCCTTTAACATCTGGCTGACTTTTATTCCATATAGAAAAAATGCAAAATGTTATCAAAGGCAAGGGAATCCTTCTATAAAGTCAGTCTTCCATTTCTTGTCTAGCTTTAATGTGGGTATGCTGTACCCTTTAGCACATTAAACTCAGAACGATTGGCTCTGCTAGTGTTTGTTTAACTGGCAATACTGACATCTAGCTTATTTTCAAGTCCTCCTCAAGTAGAACATTCTATTGATCAAGGAAATAAGGGTCAAACTAGTGGAGTTATTTGTTCAGCATGAAAAACAGGACTAGAACTACATCAGGACACAGTCACCGACACAGACAAGAGGCAAATTCTAAGTAGAGGCCTGCTGATCTATATGAAGAACAGGGGCCATCCCAACACGCCAGCCCTGCAGATAATGTTATTTTAATGTTCATACAGATATGTTTGCGCCTTGAGATGTTTTCTCCGACTACTATTTCTGCTTAGGCTCTACAGTTTAATGGTCACTCTCCAGGAATGTAGGGCACATCATTGAGAAGTAAATTTCTTTCTTATATGAGGCCTCATCTAAAGCAGAGTATGGCTGATGAAGAGCCAGTCACATATAAATGAATGCCTCCTTGCTCTGCAGGCCTTTTCACATGATCCTAGCGAGACTCTGCCCAAGAAGGTGAAAGCAACTGGAACATTAATGAGGGTGGTGTGTATTTTTTTCTATATTCTACTTTTATTTTACATAGAGGCAGCATGAACAAGAAGAAGACGCTATGGTTCTAACACAAATGATCACTGGATTAATTATTTGCCATTTATTTATTACACACAGACTGAAATTTAGCTACTTGTGAGGATTTTTATTTCAGCAGGTGAGAAAACTGAAACATGGGAAGGGATTTACCCAAGATTACTGTAGAAAATTGGGTTTTCGATTGAGGGGTCAAAGACCCTCCTCAAGCAACAACCACAATCCCTGTCAGAGTGAAACACCAAAGTCACTAAATTCACTTGTGCTTGACCCTCTGGTAGCTTGGCACAGAAGCAGTCAGGCTTAACTTAGAGGCAAAGTGTAGAGTATTTTTGCAACATACAACTTGTAATAAAGTGAAAACACAACATAAGAAAAATCCCACCCCACTTTTGAAACATAGTGAAAGATTCAATAAATAATTTTACACCAAAACGAATTAAGTCCAATCACTAGGAACTGGAGTTATGATTTTTTTAAATTTCAAGTGAACAATAACACCTAAAGGATCAAACCTCCAACCAAGATGATCTGGTCACTCGAAACTGGGGCAAAGTCGAAAGTTATGGCCGACCGCCATGAAGTGAGGTTTGGCTACACAAGGTAGATTAGGTAGCTGAGAAAGTGGGGCAAGGAAGCTGGCACTATCCGATGAGGAGGCCTCATCATCAGGGAGCTGCTGGAGTCACAGGGAAGATTTGTATGTTCAAACTTTGTCACTTTTTTTGGCAGTCGAAAATCTCCAGTAGGACAAAGCTGCAGGCTGTAGCCGACAAAGGCTCCACAAGGCTGGATACACTTACAAAGAGGCCCTTGCGGTATCCAGGTATCCTTGGATACCTAAATCATGATGTAATGGAATGCCGGTGCGAGACATTGAGGGTGGCAGTTAATGAGTTGGAAACCAGGCTTGATGGTGGATATAGCGTACATAAGATATATTTGAATAAACCTAACTTTATATATAATTCTGGCCAAGGGCTTCATTACATTTGTGATCATCTGGGCAAATATAATATGCCTCAACAACCTGGGTGAACGCCGGCAGCAAGATAAGGAAGGCAGCCCTAAGAGGTGTGCAGTGGGTTTGTTTCGAGGTGAGATGAGTCAAGAAAGTAGTGGTGAATGTTGGCAGAAAGAGTTCCCAGAGATGTTTAATGACAGATTAGGACTGAAGAGCTACACTCATGACATTATTTTGAAAAAGGATGTGGTGCTAGTGGTCAGTAAGGTATGGGGCTTTCTCTGGCAATGAGACAGCCCATGAAAGATGAGATCGACAGATTAAAGTGGTAAGGTATAATTGAAGGAAGTGGAGGTATCCAAATGGGTGGCTCTAGTGATTCTGGCTAAAAAAAAACCATGGGGAGACATTAGATCCTGTGTAAATCTAAGAGGCTTAAACAAAGAGGCTGTGGCTCATGTGTTTCCGTTAAACATCTCAGACATGTTAACAAAGCTGGGAGAAGCAAAAGACTTCTCCAAGTAAGTTAGATCTATGAGTGGCCTACTATCAAATTGTGCTAGGTGAAAGTTCGATAGACCTTACAGCTTTTATTACATCCTTGTAAGTGTTTTGGCTTACTAGGATGCCATTTCGGCTAGTCTCTGCAGCCTTGGCATTTCAGAGGGCTATGGAGAATATACTGGAGGGTCTTTAAAGTGTCAAAATCGATCAGGACGATGTCTTGGTGATACCTCAGAACAGTATACACAGCACTTGAGAAGGGTGCTAGAGAGATTTCAGCAACGGGGCGCAACGCAGAGGGAAAACAAAGGTAGGCTGCGATGTGAAGAAATCATCTATTTGGGACACAAACTGTCAGCAAGAGAGATCAGTCCAAGTAGTGAGTTGGTAGAAACTATCAAAGCCCTGCCTGTTCCAGATAGTAAGGAAAACTTGATAAAATTATTGTGTATGGTGGAGAACCATCACACGTTTATACCCAACTTCGTAGCACAGGCATATAAAATGAGAAAGCTCTTAAACAAGGGATAAAATGTGTGTGGTCCATACAGCGTGACAGAGAATTTGTTGACCTAAGTGAGCATTATCTGACACTCCTTCATGGAAAGGTTTTAGACACAGAATAAATCGGTATTGGTTGCTGACTCTAGTGCAAAGGGATTAAGTGCAGTCCTTAAACAAGGAGCAGGAAAGGAAGAATGCACCATCATGTTTTTACCAAGGAGCTTAAAGAGGACCTGAAACTCACTACTCCGTGATTGAGAGAAAAGCTTTATCTATAGTTTAGGCCATAAAATAATGAAATAATTTTTATGGGGTACACATGTTGTGGCGAGAATGGACCACAAACCAATAAAGGAGATTTTTGACAGAAAGGAAACTGATGATGTATCAAGTATAATTTGTATGTGGAAAATGAAATTGCAGGAGCTCCATTTTAAAGTGGAATATATACCAGGAACTGAAAATCGTGTGGTATATTGCTTGTTGAGATTGGTGAACGTGAAAACACAGGAGGTGGAGTAACCACTTAAGGAACACCTGTGGGAATTGGATTAGTTTGAGGTGTGCGAAGTCACAGAAGGGATTATGAGTAAAGAGCAATGGAAAAATCAGGTAGCCAAAGATGAAGATTTGTTGTAGTAAGAACATCGATTTGGTGTAAAGTGGGGGGAGGTGCGTGGTATCCAGGTATCCTTGTATATCTAGAATGTGATGTAATGAAATGGGGTGTCAGAGGTTCTGAGAGTGGTGGTTAATGAGTTGGAAACTAGGCTTGATGGTGAATGAGGCATACACATGATATACTCAAATAAATCAATCTTTATATACAATATTGGTCAAGAGACTTCATTACAGTCCTTCTGAACAAGATTTGCTGCTGTGGATTTGCAGGAGCTACCGCAAAGTCAGGCCCACCTCAGGCGGATCAGCAACCAGGTAGGTCCCAGTCTCCTGTCAATTCTCAGACTGCTTTTTGGTAGAAATTGTTTTAAGTCCTGCGTTAAACTTTTGGTTGTTAAGGCACCTTTATCACCACTTCCAAGGGTGCAGGACTGGTGGGGCACCACTTGGAGGACAGGACTCACTTAAGGCAGGATCCAGGTGCAGGGCTCAAGAGCTAGTTGTGTCCCGGCAGCTCGGAAGAGGATGTCAGCCAACTAGCCCTTGGATTCACCCTGGTAGTCCTGGGATCAAGCAGCAAGTAAGACCTCAAGCAGCAAGACAGTCCTCTAAGGGTACAAGGCAGGCTTCAAACAGCAAAGCAGCAAGAATGCCCTCTGGTAGCAGCAGGACATTCCTCTGAGGTACACCGCAGGCCTTATGCATCAGGGAAGTCCTTTTGGTGATACTCCTCAAGTTGAGAAGAGTACTGAAGAGTTTGTCTGAGGGTCCATTATTTATACCTAGTGCTAGACTTTGAAGTGAAGAAAATCTTTTAAGCTACCCCAAATCTGGTTCTGGAAATTTCCTTCTTTCCTCTGCCAAGCTCCAAATTGTTTGAGAAGACAATAGGCTGATGTGAAGTTTGTTTGTGAGGCAGCTCTTTGAAATATAAGTGGGGCAAGGAACAGCTCTGCCCCACCTATCCTGTCAGAATGGTCTTCCTACCAACACCAGTACCCCTTTCTCTCACTGGAAGGAATACACAAATGCCAACTATTCACAGTAATAGGACACAAGCTGCAGGCACCCAATTGTTAGGACAAGAAAATGTTAACTTTCTAAAAGTGGCATTTTCAGAACTGTAACTTAAAATTCGACATTACCATCAAGGAGGTTTTTAAATTAAAACTCTTGAGACCAAACAGGATATTCCTCCCTGTTCCCAATCAAATTTTAACTTATCAAATGTAAGAAGGAAACCCAAAGTCATTCTACGGGAGAGGTAGACCTCACATTAGTGAAAAACTAATTTGGGAGTTTTTCAATACCATGGCATATTACACTTAAAAGTACACATCCAACTTTTCAAATACACTGCACTTTGCCCTATGGGCTGTTTCGAGAACACCACAGGAGTGGCTTATATGTATTAAAAAGAGATGTGTAGGCCTGTCAAAAGTTTTTCTTTTTTGCCAGGTCGAATTGGCAGTTTAAAAGTGCACACAGACTGCAATGGCAGGCCTGAGATGTGTTTTAAAGGGCTACTTAAGTGTGGCACAAAAAAGGCTGCAGGCCCAATCACACATGCACTTAATGGATGATGTGATGCTTTGTATTTGTTTTCTAGCTTTCCCCATGTGAAGGGGCGAAATACAGAGGCACAGGTGAATTGTTCTTCGAATGAATCTTTGCCGAATTATGTAATTTGATTTGCTCTTTTTATCCCTTTTCACTGGTTACATGATAGAAATTGGAGCTAGGCTAAAATCACCACCATGAGAACACAAGGCATACTTTTGTAACCATTTTCAACCCAAAAATAAATACTTGACTGGAGGGGGCGGGGCATTTATGGTGTGCCTAAGTTAATACATGGCATCACTGCATTAACAGCTACTTGTATGCATCCCTCTCGCAAGGTGGTCTGTGTGAGAGACCAGCATTATGGGCTGCCCAAAGCTGACTAGCTGTCAATTAGCTACAGTGTGCCTCGCTCGAATGGGTCTGTGGTGGAGATCAGACCTGTATGCCCCCTCCTTCTCCCATATGTTACGGTATCTGCTGAGGACTGTCGAACGTTGCCGCATTTCTTATGCTGAAACTCATGTTGCTATGTTCAAGATCACACAAAGTGTGTGAATGATGGTGGTGCAGGACCTGCATGTGTTTACGTTTAGTAAAGAGATTTGGTGGAGTGCGTAAGATAACATGGTGTTGGTATCTAATACACCCTACCGTCTCCCTGTGGTCTGCAGAGGGCTACTCACAAATACTCTTCTGTTACGAGTGCTGTGGCCCTGGGATCTCTTGGCATCTGTTATTTTAAAGTTACGGATTGGGAGAGGTCATATATATATATATATATATATATATATATATATATCTCTCGCTCTCTCTCTCTCTCTCTCTCTCTCTCTCTCTCTCTCTCTCGGCTTTGGTTAACTCAAAAACTGGCAGCCATAACTCTTGCTGCAATACAGTAACTCTGGGTTTCTGATTTTCTGCCCACTTGTTTCTATCAGTGCAATAGGCAGAGCCAACGCACAGAGATGCAGCACAAGGTAATTCTACTCCTGTTTGCGCTTTCCCTGGAACATAGCTTCTTTATCACCCTTTGGATTGGATTGGATTGGATGACTAGTCTTTCATGGTTTACTTTCAGGAAACGGCATTTTTTAGGTTGAGCATGCAAGTGCTTTGACATGTTGTAAGTATTGTGGACTCTTAACCACGCCCATCACTTTCATTTGTTCCTGGGCTTGCCTTTCACAAATCACTTGATGTCATTGGTAAATGCTTTACATTTGTCCCACCTTGAGGCTGTTTTTATCACGCCTTGCAAACTGCCAGTTGCATGGACTATTGTCGATATACTTCAGCATGGGCAAACTATTTATTTTCTTTTGTCTCTCCCCTTTGTGCTGCATAGCGGCCATGGCGCTCACAGTAAGAACAGACACAACAGTGTGAACTCGATCTGAGCACTGGTCACATTGTTCACAGTTACCTAATTAGAGTAATTTCTTGTGGCTCTCCCCTTAAAACACTTGAAATTGGTAAATGTTTTATGTAAAACAGAATTCCTAAAAGCAAAAGCGGCTCTCCCAGCACAATGGGAGAGCTGATACTACAATATTTACTGCACTCGGAAAAAATTGTGTCATAATTCTTTGCAAGGCGTTACTTTTACAAAACATTTTTTCTCATACCTCAGCCTGTGGTGGTCCTAGGACCATGGGATCACCACCAAAACGTTCAGCACGACACTCTGTGTCTGGATCATCTCTGGGTCCCAACACCAGGTTAGTGAGGGCCCCAAAATAATCACCCCTCTCACCCATCAGTTTATTTTTAAGCTCTCATGGCTGGAACATTTGTTTTGCAGCTTAGAGCAGTTAATGTTTCAAGGGCCTTGTTTGTATTATCATTGTAGTAGGCCTGCCAGCCTTGAAAATGTGCAATGCACTACACCCTCTAGGGGCAAAATATATGGTCACAGTACATTACTTTCTGCCACTTTCTCTTTGTGTGGTTATGCCCTATAGGGGCTACCTATATAGTTGCATGACCATGTTTCCTACAAATACTATTTTCATTGTGGTGTCCTTTAGGGACTGTTCTAAGCATTGCAGCCATATCAACATACTAAAATATGTGTGGAACAGAAACATGCCCCATAATGCTTTGGAGGGCACTACTTTTACAAAATATTTTTGCTCATACCTCAGCCTAGGACAAGGGGACCACCTTCAAAACATTGCCCACAATGTGCTCTTTCCTTCTACATCATCTCTGGGTCCCCACACTATGTAAGTGGGGACTCCAAAATAATAACCCTACCACATTCATTATCTTTTTAAATTTCGCCATGGCTGGAGCTTTAGTTTTACAGCTGCAAGAAGTTGTTTTATGGGCCTTGTTTGTAATATCATTGCACTAAGCCTGCTAGCCATGAAAATGTGTAATGCACAATGCCCTCTAGGGGCTACATATATGGTTACACTGCATTACTTTCTCCAATTTTTTTCATGCTATCGAAGGGCTGGCTGTATAGTTACATGACCAGGTTTCTTCCAAATGCTATTTTTATCGTGGTGCCCTCTAGGGGCTCTTCTGAGCTATGCAGTCAACATACTAAAACACACACCATAATGCTTTACAGGACATTACTTTTACAAAACATTCATAACTGCCTGGGGTGGTCCTAGGACTATGGGACCACCTTCTAAAGGCTCTGTCTACATCATCTCTGGGTCCCCGTACTAGGTTAGTGGGGTGCCCAAAATAACACACCTGCCCTGTCCCCTTCCCCCACCAAAATCACTGACCTTTAAGCATTCTTATGGCTAGAACTTTTGTTTTACAGCTGGGAGAAGTTTTGTTTAAAGGCCTTATTTTAATATCTAGGGGTTAAGTATATGGTTACAATGCATTACTTTTTCCGTTTTTTTTCATGGGGGGGGCTAACAATATGGTTACATGACCATGTTTCTTACAAATTATATTTTTGTTATGGTGCCCTCTAGGGGCCGTTTTAAACATTAAAGATTAATGCCAAATGTTTATTTCTGATAAAGGTTTATATGATAATCGTATATGTTTTAATAATCTCTCCTTATTACAATTATGATGATTCAGGCCAACTTAACATCCTTATGACATCGACTGTTTGAACTCTTGATAGGTATGGGTGACTCTTCTAGTTTATTTCTCCTCTGTGGCTGTCTTGTGTCTGTTTTGGGGGAACTGTGTTAGCCTGCAAACAACTATGATGGCGGGGTGGTGAAAGTGGTATTCTATTAGAATTAGCATGGCAGATTTAAATTAGGATGCTAAATGGCAACATTTTCATTTTTTCCTGAAGATAGAGGAAGAAGGTAACTGGAAGAGCTTTAGTTATATGAAGGGCCACATGGATTAGATGGCAGGAAAAGACTAAATTATGAGGCAGGGTTGGCCAATTTATGTAGCAAGAAAAGTCCAGTTATGAATCAACAATGCCAATAGCTCTAACTCAAGCAAATGTGGGACCTATTGCATTGCAAATGCTTGTTTTCTTTTTGCATTTCGCTTCATGGAAGTGGATTCGTTTTCTTTCTCTTGCTGTCCTGTCCAGCTATCCTCCACAGATCCTGCCTCGATTACGCCCCCCCGCCCCCCCCCCATCATCTGTGATGCTCATTCCCCTCCTCCCCCCAAAGTCCGTTGCTTTTCTCATGCTTTCCATCTTCAAATAGATTTTTAAAAACAATTGTTGGTGGTGGGGGGGGGAAGGGGGCAGGGGAACAGGCAGAACCAATACGTCTGTACTGATACATCCAAACCCTTAAATGAGACCTATGGACTTTGCCATTGTATACTGTTTCTTGTATAAATTAAGCATTGCATGTACCCACGCTCAAACCGCCACCAAAGGCCAGAAAATGTACGATTCGATTAGCTCCACAGATGTCACCATTGCATTGTGATGATTTTTTTGTGAAACACGTAAGAAGTGAGCTCTGCGGGGCAAAACGGTCTATTTGAGATGTCAGTTACAACGACAGACTCTGGTATAGAAACCAAAAGATAGAAAACGGACGAAAGTGACGACAAAGTGAAAAAATACTAAACATTTTTACCGCATGAAGAAATGTAAACATGAAGCAAAGCAGCTCTCCGAACTTATATAAAAATCTACAGTGCTTACAAACAAAAGAAATCAAAGAAATTATTTATTAAATACAAGGTCAACGTGCACATGGTTCCATATGTGAAAAAATATATATTACAACGCAACCGTTTCGGCGGCAATCTCTGCAGACTAGAAACAGAAATCTTGGGGTTGAAATATGCAATAGAAAAATATTTCTTGCAATTTTAAGATAAACTGTTTGTCAACATTCTTGCAATGGCTACTTGAAACACGCAGCATCTTACTGGATGCGAACTCCACAAGATTTAATGACTTGGGCCTAGCTACAAATGCCCTAGAGGAGTTTTTTGGCATCTATCACACCCATTAAATTCAATCGGTCTGGGTTCTGAATTTATCAGGTGTGATAAACAGCACCTATTTCAAGTTCTTCCAGACGGTTTTGGGGGCGAGCATAACGTACAGAGTTTACAGCTAATGGCACCATAACTTACACGTCCCCAGTTTTTTATCAGTTTTTTTTTTCTACTGTTAAATTCTGGCAGGTAAAACTTATAAAAAATTAACAGACATGGATGGGAGACCGCTGTTGCACCCAGTAATTATCGGGTTCAATAATGTCTACGCAACTCATTATTCGGTACACTGGCCCACCAGTAATAAGGGCACATGACGAAACATGGCTGAAAGTAAACGCCACAAAAGGAACATCCTAATGGAAGGTTCAGGAAAAAAAATATCCGCATCCGGAATGGTTACTCCACGTCAACGGGATCCTAAATCCAGCAAACGTAGGAGAATGGATAACTAAACTCTGCAGTCCACAGAACTCGAGGACATCAGTTAGAACAAGGCGGTATACTGACAGCTGAATGACTGCATTTTAGTCAAAAACATTACAAACAACCAAAGAGTGCTAGTGTTGCTATATACTGTACTGTCTCAAGGATACTATGTAATCCAGAATCCCTCATAGGGATTCTGTTTGGGTCCGATGGCATTACTGATGTGAGGAACGAGTTCAGGGTTCTTGTCATCTAGACAAAATATTAGTAAGAGGGAGAAACAAAAGGAAAAGTGTGGTGTGGGTCTCATTCAAACAACTTTCGCCAAAATCAACATATACTTACAACCATGGCAAAAATATATTCAAATGTCTCAGCAGTTCCTATGACAAACAGCTCTTTATTTCCAACGAAGACACTGGTGTAGTCCTTTTAATAAACCAGGCCTCTAACACACATACAGACACTACCTTCGTATCTGAATTTGAACCAGAAAACATTCCCAAAAAAAAAAAACGGTAGAAATTTTCAGCACTTCAACTAATTCTGGTATAAACATTTGTCAATCGGCCCCACTTTTAAAACGTTATGTCCAGATTGTCCACTGAAATCCTTCCTCAATCAATTTCAGCTCTTAATCATCACTTGCATGTATATTTTTTAAATTTGTACATCTCAGGACAAAAAAAGTCACACATTGGAAAGTCTTTTACAGAAATGTATTCGAAATGCCAAGCTCATTATAATAGCAGATGTGATGAAGTGTCCCTGAACATGACCGGTACATTAGACTGGATCTACAAATAGAAAGGAAAGTTATCCCTTATTCGCTGAAAGTGGAGCCTGTAAAGAAGGAAGACTGACCACTTATGCTTCTCGGTCAAAAAAAAAACAAAAACAAAAAAAAGATTGAGGGTACGGGAGTAGCACAGTAGCATCTAACAAGCGTTTTTACTTTTTTTCCCCCCAAACACTTTTTATTAGCATTTCAATAAAAGGTAAACCTTGAAAACTGGTGACATGAAATAAAAGTCCACACCATTAGTTATGCTTGTAATTGGTACTTTTAATGCTGCAGGCCTTTTCCAAACGATTTCTGATGCATTACTGTGCGAGACTGAAATTAAGGCCTGCATTTGCTAGTACCTGGTAGTCGGCAGACGACAGGAAAAAAAGTGAATACGTGTGGAAAATTGAAACTGGATTATACTGATCCTAATTATTGATTATGTTTTTTAAGGGGCCTCACAGGGAACAGTACAAAGTTTCAGGCTATATCCACCAACAGCCCTCGCTATGCTAAGATGACCATTTTGGTAAAAATGAAAAAAAAGGGCCTGATATTTTGACATTGTCAAACTCACAAGTTAAATGGTACCACGTTCACTAGACACTTGCTTAACATCAAACATGATTAAAAATAAGTGAAGTGTGGAGCCAAATTCTTGTAATTAAGTACAAGACTAACACCATGTGGTCAAAGAGCTTGTCAGGAAGAAAAGACTGGTATGTGCATTAAAGGGAGCATCGCTTCCATCAGAACACTAAAGACTGAGTATTAACTAAAAGCCTAAGGAACAGTTACCCTCACAAATCTGCTGTACTGCTCGTGGGATGTCATAATGATCATATACATCTAAGTACACTCAAGCGCTAAGACCATAAAACATGCCAAAGGCTAGGAAGAAGCAAACCCAGATGGCAACATATAATTGTTAATGCTAATGTTGTTATTTTCAACACTTGTAAACAGATTTGTATTTCTGTATTTATTGCGTTGCAAATTCTTAAACAATGCAATAGAGAATCCAGCTCCGAGGTGCCAGATGACAAACGATACAAACAAAAACAAAAATGCATAAATCAGAACGCAATGTCACCTAAACTTCAAATACAGAAAGTAGCAGGAAAATATGGATAATCTGCTGAAAGGCTCGGAAACAAATCATCTGATGAGGTTAAAATAGTATTTTTAAGACAGACTCTAAAGCTCTGATAATTCATCCCATATAGTGAATTTGGTGGGGGGGAATTAGTAGTTGATTTCATAGCCCTGTGGCGGCTACGCAAAAGTTTGGTGATAGAATTTGTAATGCATCCATAAATATCTAGCACCAGATATCTGTTTTGGTAGCAGGACATCCTTGGTTTTGCTCCAAGCAGAGATTGAGAGAAAGGCAGGGCATGTTTCTACAAGTTTCAAAGTACCTGGGCAAGTTTTGGAAACTGGCAGTAGTTGGCATAGTGCACAATATAAAGGAGCACTGATCCACGATACAGGTGGTTGGCAATGGGGTCCTCATCCAGTGTTTAATTTGGAAAAGACAGAAATCTTGCAAAAACAGGAGTTTACTCACGCTGCCTTCTGCTAAAGGTAGGGCATCTTTCTCCCTGGTTTCTTACTCCAAAAGAAAATCAATCTAGTCCTGTAGAGTGGGTGAATGCAGGAAACAAGAAAATAGGGCAAAGACCAAGGGTAGCACCAAAGGCTGGGCACGTTCAAAATGCTTGAACTTCAAACGGCTCCAACGGCCATTACTCACAGGTCAGGAGACAGACTTTTCAAAACTATTCTGGTACTAAAGCTGAAGCTGATCCAGCAAGCTTCCAAGCGCAACCGTTTTCACTCTTACTTAATATCTAATAATAATAATGGCACGCATTGCTGCCTACAACATTAGGGTATACACCTTTTTATTTCTCTCACTGCCTACTCGTTTTCCATCTATTTTTCAATGCTCTTTCAGAGCACCCATTTGCTGTTAATACCTATAATATTATGTCATAAAAGGGAACGCAAAGTCACCACTGATTATTTCCATACAAAATGTTAGGAATATTTGCACTGAAGAACCGAAACGGTGACAGCCATTTTGAGTCACAGGAAGGAAAAAGGGACACACATTTGTATTCTGTAATTAAGAATTTTGATATTTTGATTCAGATATCAATGGTCATTTTCAAGGACTAAGCTACCTTAAAAGACAAACGGTCCTTCAATCAAGTCTGTTATTTCTTTCCCTCACAAAACCTTGACCCTGCTTTTTGGTGATGGTTTTCTGTTCAATCTGCTGTTCTTATTTGTTTTGTAGTCCAATCAAGTGTATGATGGAATACATGAGAATTGTCTTTCTAGAGAATCGCTTGCACCATTAGCGGAATAACAAACACTACACAAAGTATATTGTTCATCCAGATGGACATGCAGCTCTCTCCGCAGCTCACTTTTACAGGTCAATGGGTTTCCACTGAGCTTCTGTTGAGAACCATTTCTTAAGTGCCTTCTCATATACGCCTGTCTAAATCAATATTTCCAACGTGCACAGCAATTTGTAGGACAATAAATAAAGAGGAGCATCTGAAGAGCAAACAGGCTGTTTACCTCTCCGATCGCATTTACGTCTCTGCATTCTCATTCATGTGAGCGTAAAACGCATTTTGCTCCAAATAAGATTTAGAAACACTGCACATTCATCTGGGCTGTGCAACCAGTTGGTTGATTTGCTTTAGAAACTTATTTATTGTCGAATTTGTCTACGTCGCTGTTTTTTTTTTTATTTTAAGTTTTTTAAGAAAACAAATAACCTGCGATGTAGATAAGACAACAAAACATATGTTCTCCCACAATAAGCCCAGTGCTGTGTAAAAGAAATAAGAGAAGTAAGACCCTGCTTGATGTTCAGGTGCACTCCAACACAGTTAATAATACCTTTTCACTAACAGAAAAAAAGGACAAGACTTGCAAACAAACCGAGGATACCCTATACTGACAGCACCGAATGTACTTATCCTATACCAGGCCTAACACCTAATGCATCGCCAATGAAAGACCAATGCTTGTTTTTTTAAATAGCCAAGCCTTCCTGCTAAGCAAAATATAGTGCAGTATCTCTTACAAAGCACTTTACCACAGTAGAGTCGCTTTTGCATGCTCCCAATAACAGTTGTTACTACTGTCCAATATAAAACTACTTCATTTAACAGACCTGGCAGAATCTGCCTTGCTGGGATTCGAACTCAAATCATTGCTGAGATCCTAATAATTGGCTCAAAGTCCCCCGTCATCACATAATTCTTAAACTAAGCCATGGCAACCATGAACTAGAAGACACCATTATGTCACAAGAAATGTATCCAGGAACATCACCAAAAGGTAGAGTAAATCCTGCTGAAAGAGCACGAATCCAAAAAACATAGCGCTTCGATTGTGTCAGAAAGACATGGGCTAAAAATCAAAGGCAAAATCCATTGGCATCTCTAGTTAATGGTTCGCTTTTGAAGGGCAGCCTCCCATTAGGCATGCACCGCAATTATCAGAATTACATTTAAGCCCCTACCTAACCTCCATTTATTTAACTTAATCAGAATTACAAACTTACACCCCACACTGTAAAACCCCACTGCTCAGCCGTGGATTTGTACTGCTTTCTTAGTGAGAAAAGTGAGAGGAGCACATTCTACCTTTAGTTTACTGCTAAGCATTAGGTGTAAAGCAAAACTGGACAGCAACATACTAAAGCAGGCTTCTCCAACGAGTAGCTTGTGAGCTACTGGTAGCGCTCCAGCTAACTTTTAGTAGGCTGGGACACACAGGAGAGCTACTCAATTAGAAGCTTTATATGACAGAATTGATATATTTAGAGCAAAACTGTATGTATTCAGGATGAAAATGTGTATATTTTCAGAACTCATAACATGGTGTTTGAAAAAAAAAGGTTGAATTTCCGAGACACTTTTAAACCTGATATAGTGATGCATCATGTGGTGTTGGGGAGTTGTATTACTAATATTACCTTGGTGACACAAACACTGCAGCTATGGCTGTTATGTATTACCTACGTAAAGGCATTCTAAAATTGACAATACCTTTTTTTAATTACTGCTCGCAGCATTGCATGATGAACTGAGGTGATCACGGTTACTAGTATTGCATAGGGTGGCTACTAAGGTAATCATTTCTGATGCTGTCACTACTGCAACACTAATAATGCTAGTAGCTCCTAATAACTTTCACTGAACATAAGTACCTCTTGCTACAGAAGAGGTTGGAGACCCCTGAACAAAAGCATAACCAATCAGCAATTAGGAGTGTATCTCAAAAGCAACAGAACTTCACATTCAACAACATCTGCATTTCCATATATAAAAGCAACAAGACACATCACGACTACAGGAAAATTTCTGCCGCAGCTTCAATCCCTTGTTCCACATTTCAAACTCAATCCCTTGTTCCGCATTAAATCAACTTTGTTAAATGTATGATTTCTTTAAGGCAGGCACAAAAATACTCTAATAACTAAATCAATCAGAGAATAACTAGATATTTCTTGACCATTCCTCTTTTGCAGCTCAAAAGATGCAATGCTTCATATCAGTTGAGGTTTACAATGCAAGCAATGTTTTTTTTTTCTGTCATTATAGTGTTATAACCGTATGCACAGCATCAGGGCACTCCAAATCAGACTTCAATATGCACGAGAAAATGGGTTCTCAAAACTGCACTAATAAGAGACATTCATGGACAAATCATTGTTTGCAGCTTTAAGAATTACCATCATACCACCAAAAGATCACAAATGAATTCAGTTGAGCACAATGACCTAGTCCACATAATCCATATTCTTTCTCGCTTCTTCATGCAGTAAAGCACTAACCGAGGTACACTTTTATGACTACCAAGATTTTCATCCGTCCATTGACCTGCACTGCTCATGAAAGAAACAAGCATTGGCAATGCAAATAGGTCTGGCCTTCAAATGAAAGTGTTTCTTCAACTAATATCGGGTTTAGACAATCAATAAGTCATAATATATGTATTCATCCAACCCCTTGCTCATTTTTGCATTCATCCACTTACACAACCAGAATACATTTGCACACAAACTCAACACATGCAAGGTAAATTAAAAGAATACAAGTAGAAAAAGAAAATATGCTGCTCCCTAAGCAGGGCAAGCATATGCTTGCAATAATTTACATGAAACATAGCAGAGGAAGGCAGTCTGGCAATGGTACTGTACACAGTATATCATTGTTTTGATGTTCCAGCTGGGACACCATGTTTAAAATCAATTTGTTGGTCTTCTTGGAAAGGCAAACCAGTGAAACGTCGGACAGAACCATTTTGTGATAGTGGCTTGGTCCAGAGGCTGTGGCTCCGTAAAATGTGCCACACAGCAGATGAAAAGAACAGCAAGCAAGCAGCCTGTAAGCACTGCCTGGGGAGCTGTAGGAGGCATTAAAAATGTAAACGAAAAGATGAGATGGAAAGAAATAAGACGAGAATATGGAAAACTGGAGGACTGACCCAACAGTCCTAGCACCGAAGCTCACTCATTTTCAGGAGTAAGTTCATGCAATCAGAAAAACGCTATTGCTCATAAGGCAATACAGCCAATGCCTGAAGTGGTTGACCCAGAGCCTCATGCTGGATATTATCAGGGATGCAAGAGGACGTCTTTGGCCAGTGGTTCTTTTGCCATGTGAGTGATAGTATTTTTTTTAAATCCGATTTCTGTCAGGACCCTCTTTTTACTGCAAATAAAAGTGTATATTGTATTTTTATTTGTGATTATAATTTGGTGACCGAGAAGTAAGCCTGTAAGAACTGCTTCAGAAATTCTAGAAATACTAATTACAGTGCAATTCTTATATACCTAAGGTTTGTCAGATTGGGTTATCAGCACTAAAATACTTGATTTCAAAATGTGTGGGATTTCATTTAACAAATACATGTCTGCAGGCTTAACAAGGTACAATAACAATCCTCTTTTAAAGGCTTATTGGATTTTTCATAATAAATAAATGTGGCCAATTGTCTTTGTGGCAGCCTTTATGAAAACATATCAGTACTATGGCATCTGGCATAACTTTCGCCAGTGAGCCAATCAGGTCTAAAACATTTATCAGAGGTTTATAATCCTAACCAGATCAGACCTACTGTACTGAGCAACAGCTCTGCAATAAGGCACAGTGACACAATTACAAATATGCACAAAATTACAGTTGTCATAACTATATAGAACCCTTCGTTAAAGGGCCCAATAAAGGTTTGTCACATTACAAATCTTCTATCCCCACGGTTTGTTCGAGGAGGTCACCAACATCAAAACACTTGCCTATTATGCTAATCTGTGAGATTTCATTTAACAAAACGCCTGCCTGCAGGTTCTGACCACAGTGGAATAACAGTATACCATTAAGAACCTATCGCCTTTAACATTGCATTTCACAGTAAGCAAGAATAATAGCTTTCTCATATCTTTTCACAACAAACACATCAAACGTATGACATCTGACATAATTTTTCCAAATGAACCAATAAGGCCTTCAGCCTTTACCATTGACTTGAGACCATAGCCAACACAGGCCTACTGAGGGATGAATACACTTCATGTATACACAATATAAAATTAAAAATATGTCCAATGTTACAGTGGGCACAAATATGCCCAACCTCTCTCGTAGGGCAGGGCCTAACAAGGATTATCACAATGAGAAGTTTATACCCAAAGGGCTGTCACAGGGGGTGATTAATACGAAAACCCTTGCCTACTATAGTAATCCATGCGATTTCATATAACAAAATACCATTTACAACCTGTAACACAGCATTAGAATAATTCACTGTTACATGCCTATTGGCGTTAACAAATGTTTTTCACAAGAAATAAGCCACATCTACTGCTTTTGTCATAATGTTTTATTATAAAGAGATGAGAGCTACGGCTTAGACAGAACTTTTACCAGTGAACCAATCAGAGCTGTACTAACTATTTATTGGCTTGTCACCATAACCAACTCAGTCATACTGCAATGAGCGTAAGCCTTCCATCAAGGCAAACATCAGGCAATCACAAAATTATCAACAAGGCCTAACAAGGATTAAGCCATGCACATCTTGTATCCCCACAGTTTGTCAGGGAGGGTAACCAACAATAAAACCATTGCCTTCTCCAGTAAACGAAGATCCCTGTTACAAAATACCTCTCTGCAGCAGAGTGTAAGTTTAAATCTTTAACTGCTGAGGGTTCTCTACCCCCAATGTGGTGTCCTGTGTTTTTTGATGATTGGGGCACTGGGCGCATACACCTTCAAACCTTCTTCTACATAAGGAATCCATGCCAAATGTGCATCCTTTTCGCCAACATCCTGGCAAATCATAAAGGTACCCAGGGTTTGCAGATTCCCCTAGAGGGAATGGCGAAAACGGCGAAACTACAGCTACATTTTGCTTTTTGGGAAGAAATGCTATGCAAGAAAGCATATTTTTTGTGGCATCAATAATAGGTGTACTGTTCTAGGACCACCATCTTCGCAAAGTTCAGGAACAAGCAGAGTTGTATGAACATGCTTGACAGTTGCCAGCGCCAAGACGCACTTGGGCTTAGGCACACTTTATAAGAATATATAACATGACATAGATCTGAAATGTTTCTAATGCCAAGCCTGGCATTCATCACAAGCGAGTGTCAAACACTTAAGCTCCTAGTCCCTGATGGCTTTTCTATGCAAGAGTCCATACTGCTCGCACAGCTTGGATCCGTGCTTCAAACACATGCACAACAAGCAGACTTATTGGAGGTCTGAAATGAACATTTGGTCATGACATGAGCAGCAGGGTATAAACCTTGACCATTTTGGAGATAATATTTCCCAGCACTGCAAAAATATTTAGAATGACTGTGAAACTTATGGAACACAGCTCCGGATCTGCGTCAATGGCCGTGGAAAAAAAATGAACCAACATCAGGGAACCAGGGTGCCTCTTTATGGCTCCAGTGACATGTCCAGCAGTAACCAATGAGGAGACGGAGCAGACACCACCTACAGGCACAGGAGAACTATTGCAGAATTTTTCAATACAGGTTGAATGGTGCCTGTGGATATTCATACTGTGATGAATCTGCAAGTTGCAACATCCAACAGAAGCAATCCATTTTAGTGTTTTTTTCCAGACCAAAATTGTTTTCAGCACTGATGGCAGTAATGAGCTATTAGCTGGTTTAACTTTCAGTATAATGCCTCCATTAAATGTTATTTCTCACTCAAAAGCATGACTGGGAGCTAGGACCTGCTAATTTAACTGTGTCACTCATATTTTGGTTCACTATCACGGTTTTCCTGTGCACTACTGTATCAATTTCAAAATATGATGAATTAACTTTGAAGGCATTTTCCTGTTGTAGCCGGTCTTCTTTGCTTATCAGCAGCCGGCGGATTCAAGTTGAATCAGAGAAAACAGATTGGGCAGCCTCATATCCCCAGCTCTCAATACACAAAATGTTTTTTTTTTCCTATTCACATTTGTTTATTGAATTAAAATTAGAGCAAAATTTAATTTTCTGGAATTTCAGGACAGCTGTGAAATGTGTTGCTATTAACCGTCTGCTTTTCATTTTCACACCATTTTTAAGTCTCCTCTGAAAAACAGTTTGCATGTGCTGTTGCTTGCAAGGCATTTTGTTTACTTAAAAGGGCTTGGAGCCTACCCATTGCTTACCATTTTTTGGCTTTGTCACTCTTATTTGCTGCCTTCTAATTGGCCAGCATGTGCTGATGTTACTTCCTCTTCTTTCGTTTCTGCCTTTCGTGGAACACATACCAAGTACTGATTGCTTAATTTTGATTAGTGCCCTCCCGCTACTCACGCACATTTTTACTCTTTCTGTCTCTTCTGTTGTTGCTTGTGCCCTCCCACCCTCCGTGTTGCATCATAGCAATTTTGTTCTAATTTTTAGCCACGCTGCACACTACAGCATGGCTAAAGACACTGGCAAAACCAATAGCTCTCGCAGAGGAAAGACCTATTGGGTTTGCCAGTGCTTGCTATCTAAGGAAGTATATTCTTTTCCATCGACTGATTGTTGCCTTGTGCTTTGCTACCGTTCAGAGCCGGAACGCAACTAAAAAAAAAAAAACTAAAAAAAAACACATTAAGTATGTGTGTGACCAATATGTCTTTCCTACAGATCTCAGAAAGCATGACGTTTCTGAAAACCCCAAAAGTTGCTCTTGCTATGTTGGTGCTTCCCTTTAATTGAGCCCCACTCCCTGTAAGACAATCTAAATGCATACTTGAAGTCGTGGAAACTTTTCTACGAGCCGCTTTTCTAGCCTTCTCAACATAAACAAACAGGGAGCTGCATGGGCCTAGACAAGCAAAAAGAGAGGCAGGGCATAAATTGGCTCTTTGAATTGAAATACGGAAGGAAATTAAGAAAGTGAATACAGAGCGCCAGACAACTTTCTAAGAAAACATATAACTCTACAGGAGAAATAGCTCTTTGTATTTCATGTTATGAAATAATGAGCTACTAATCATTAGGAAGGCCATTTCCCAAATCACAATTTCAATTTACATGGAGACGCTGGTCCACAAGAGGTCTGTGCACACAAGAGTATAAAGTAGGCCTGAGGATTGAACCACTTGAGATTAGAGCAAATCAGTGATGCAGACAGAGCTGTCTCTCACACACAATACCGTCTTTTAAAAGCAAGCATCTGCACACATTAAAGTGCAAATACCCAATTTCGGGAACAGCCACAAAGGCCCCAATAGTTGAGAGTAGGTAGATGTCAGACAATAAGTTATGCATCATGGTCCACATTTACAAGTACAAACCTGTGTTTGGTATTCCCAAAAAGTGAACTGAAACTTAAGTGGACTTGACATGTTTAATTCTGATATGTAGCAACTGGTTAGGTACATTTTCAGAAACCTACACCACTATGGTCTCTTATCTGAATTGCCAAATGTGTTGGGTTTCAACACAAAGTATTCCTAGACATCTTCTATTTTTAGTACCGCAAGGGTGGCCGTTTCATCTTACAAAGTGTCAAAGATGGATAGGACTTTTTATGGAAATGCTATTACTGTAGAAACAAGCAGCCTTTTGCCTTACAAACTTTCTCAAAAGACGTCCACTACATAAAGGTTTCACAGCACATTTAATCTGTAACCAAAAATGTATTAATTTAATACATTTTCAAGTCTACGACACTATGCACAATACAGTAGCGCAATGTGAGGTTTTGGCTGTGAGCAGTAAGGCTTAGAAGTGGAACAAGGTGTAAAGCTGGTGTACCTTTGGTACAAAGAATTAGATCCTGAATAGCACTCCCAGTGTTAGCAGATACAGGTGTAGGTTTTGATTATCTCAGATTTATCCTCTTGGGTGCCCGATGCCTCGTAGCGGTAAAACTTCTGCAGTGTTTACCAACTTTACAACTTGGGCAACTTCAGCTTTTGGGTCCCTGGAGCTTGCTCCAGGTGAATCTGATGACTGATCCTTGGAGTTACTGATGTTGTTGGATGTCGGGGATCAACTTTTTCCTGAGTCAAGAGCCGTAGGCATAGTCCAATCTTTGCTAGTCCATGCGGTCAGTTGCGAATGACCTACTGGGTCTCCTTCTACCTAGTGAAAAGGTTCCTGTGATGTATGGCATCTGGCCATCCCAGAATGCCACATTCTTGCCCCTTTCAAAATGACAAGGCCATTCCTTCGTCTTCGGAAGCTCGATAGCCCATCCTAAAAGTGAGGCCACTTGAAGGCTACACGGCCACAGTAAAACCGGTTTGAGGACGAGTTTCCCCTCTCTGGTCCTAACTCAATGCTGTTTGCTGAAACAAAAGGCATCCTGCTCAGTGATGCTGGGCTGGGAGGCCTATCTAAGGTTGTTTCCCCTTTGAAACCCTGACCCCCCCCGCTTGCTCCCCTCCTTCCAAGTAGCCATCCTGGCAGAGGAGTTGACACCTTGCTGCTGCAGCACTGCCTTTGTTCGTGAACTTAGAGCCATTCACCCGTTTTCTCAGGTGGTCAGAAAGCAGTCTGCGTGTGTGTCTTTTTGAGGCTACTGAACAAGCCAAGCACACAGAGGCAACTTTATAAAACTTGCCTACCTTACATAGTAACATTAAATGCGATTTGATCACCAGGTCAAAATTCATGTCACAGCTAATTTGATGCCTTACATGACCTAGTATGATAGTCCCAGTCAAAAGTTAGCCGGGGAATGCTGCCCGGTAACCCTGTGTGAGCCACGGGGCTACCAACTTTTCCCACAACAAAAATGACAGTTTGAAGTGTTGCTGTTAAGACATATCAGAAAACATATGTCTTACTTTAAAAAAAAAAATACAGCTCCCTATCATAGGACTCCATAGGCCCTGGCTTCTATATAATGCTAAGGGATAATTTGGCTTTGACATTGGTTTAAATGGCAAAGTTGAACTGGCAGTGAAAACACTGTCCTTCCAACCTGCAGTGGCAGGCTGGGAGCCATTTTGTACCTTGTCACACGAAGGGTGGAACACCCTGTGCTGAATCCGAGTGGACACTCAGTCTTACATACCCTGGATACCCTAGGTACCATATACTAAGGACTTATACGCCAGGCCTTATAAACTGGGTGTATCCAATGCGACATGTGCTTTGTATGTTAAACTGCTGCTACCTAGGTCTGGATAGCAGGCCCCGGTGTACTCTGATATGACAAACCAGCAGCATCAGTCCAAAAATGCGGGGTTGAACAGGCAAAAAGAGGCATTTCCTGATATGCAATCACTTAAAAGCAGCTTTGAGACACTCTAGAAGTGGAAAAACAAAATGGTTTCAATCACAAGTCCTGTGAAACAGCCACAAAAACCTTGGTACCAATAACTAAGCATGAAGCAGTTTCATGCAACTAGATTCATGAATGGCACATGGAAAGGTTAGACCAATATCAGTTGAGCATCCTTGAGCCCATCCAGCTAAGAAGACTATAGACACGGGCATTTGGAAGCCTGGACATTGCAGAACAAGTGCCCTATCACTCCCTTAATTTTCTGCTATTTCTGAATGTGCAACCTCATATCTACTCATGTTTTCTTTGAAGTATGGTACTTGCAAAGCGGTTTGCCACTGTATGTTTCATGCTTTTTTTGTCATCATCTCTGCTTGCTCATGTCCAACAGCATTCTGAAGCAGTTCTATTTTGGCATGGTATCAATATTTAAATCTAGAAAAAAAAGAAAATTCAATACAATACACTCCACAGATACAAAGTAGGGGCACTGCACACAGAACTATTGCCTAAAGTCAGTGCCAACTATTGCTAGAAAAACCTTTCCATCCTCAGAGCTTGAAAAAGGAGTACCACTGAATACTTAAAAAAAAAAAAGACAAACAAAACAGAGCAACATCTTGATTGGCAAGTGCTTATAACCACTACCTTCCCCTTTCTCCACTGCTACTTGCACCCATTCATCAATTGTAACTAATTTTAAAATCCCTCACCTACACACCCCGCAGGTGAATGAATAGGTGCATTCTTTGTTCTAATCAGACTAATCTTAGCTAGCATCGCCATGTGATAGCCCTAACACTGAATGCTCACTGGAGCTTGATCTACATTGTAATGAAAGACGAGGACCAAAAATAGAAAGCAGAACCCTGTCTAAAACCTTTCCCCCCCAAAAAAAGATTATAAAGCAGAGTAGCAGAATAGATTAAGAACAAGAAAATATTTTAGCAGCCAAGCATGCCTAGAAATTGAACTAGGAAATGTAAAATTCACAGAGTGGGGTAGGGGAATATTATTCACAACAGCAGACATTTTGGGGTGTGATCTGGCCACACAGGAAGATGGCTGCTTGATCAACCAGCTCTGTGAGCCGGGATGGGATAGATGAAGGCGGCAGGGTATTAAAGGCCACAGGGGCATTAGAGACCTTTGCCCAAACCACCCCAGAAAATCAGGGAGAGGTCTCAGCGCACTTCCCCGCAACCTGCAGAGGATTGGAGGCTGGGGGGTCCAGCTGCCCCACCGGATACCTTGCTGTGGGTCCAACTGGATTACTTGGAGCAGCGGGCCGTCTAGCCTCTATCCTGCTCCCACATCGACCTCTGCAAGAAACAGACAGCAGTGATAAACGCCCTGTGGGCCACCAGGGAGGGCTCCCACATCCCCTCCCCCCCGTGGTGGTGAGAGCACTTACTCAAGGCACGGGACCCCCACCCCTCTTGACCAAACTTATACTGGGGGTGACCAGCCACCCGCTCTGGAAGCATGCGGGTCAGCCATATCATCTCTCACATTCCGGACAGCTCATCAGATTTGTTGCACGCCAGGGACCCCAGCCGCACTATGTGCCGTGGCCCGCCCTGCATGCCGCCATCAACCCAGCTTATTATGGCAGGTGATTCCACGGATCGTCCTGCGGGCACTCTGTACCACATATTCCAGAAGTGGGGACAAGGAATTGGTGCATGCATGCATGATGAAGGCTGGAAGGCAAAGATTATTTTCATTGACCACTGCACAGCACAAAACAGTGGTGACCTGGACAATGTAAAGATTGTCATATTGCCCTCAAAGTCACCATCTGCCCTAAAGGCGGCCTTGCTCAGTGCAGTGACACGGACTCCTACCGTCAAATGTCACAGCAGCCCATCCAGTCTCCTGCTACCACAAACTGCACAGCGAGGTCAGCAACCTGGGTTTAGGGGGCACCCACCACACACTTGACATGCACATTCATGTTGGGATGCTGCTTTGGTCTGAGAGGCCTCATGCCTCCATTCCACTTCAGTCATAGAACAGCAACCGACCAGAGTCTTCTTCTACTCCCCAGGACACTGGGTCCTTTTCTGAACTCTGAAGGACTCAATTACTTGTATACAGAGGGGGGGGCGGTCTCACCGGCTGGCTCCCTCCACGTATGAGGCACTCAAGACTGCCAGGTGCCCCCTCTGGGGACACTTGGCCTTGAGATGGCCCACTGCTTGCCGTGGCCTCCTTCCTCATTACTGCCCACTCCAGGGGATGAGCAGCCCACCACCTAGGACCAGAGGTCTTTGGCCCAGCTTTCAGCTACTCGAGAGGGCGCCCAGAACCCCTCAGTTGGCACCCCCTACATCGATGTGTCCTGGAACCAGGTCCATTCCCAGTAAACACTGGTCTCCTCATATTGAACAGAGTGCTTCTCCAGACCCATGACCTCCTCCCCCTCGCTGCCCTGAGGGACATGGGGAGTCACTGACCATCAGCCCACTCCCCAGGCTGCGCTACTTTTCTTCCAGAATCTGGGGTGGTCCTCCGCACAGTGCAACATTGCTCACTGCCTCAGCCTGAGTTGAAGGTATAATCCCCACATGAGGGCTGCTCCTCTGCATCTTTGAGCAAAGCGTGAACAGGTCAGTGACATGCCCAACTGGACTGACCAGCTCTCCCTGGGGAAACTACTCCACCACTGGTCCCCTATCTCCTGGGAGTACCACATTGACTGGAAATCAGATAAGGGAGCCACTAGTCCTTCCTCAGGATAGTGGGGCACCTGCCCCACACCCTCCGATTCAAGAGATCGTGCTCTCCCCTCCTTTCTTTGGGCCCTTGCCCTGGAGCTGCTCTTCTTGGGGACGGTTTCCCAGCACCGCCCTTTGGCTACCCTCCAGGGTTTGTCCTCTACTGGTCCCGCCATAGTCCCTCCCTGCCAGCACCAGGAACCCACAATGGAGCGAATCTTGCAGGAGATCACAGTAGTCAGACTTCACCTGGAAGGCGTGGACTCCAAAATCTCTGACCTAACGACTGAAACCAAATCCATCCATGCTACATTGTAGGCTTTCAGGACCGGGTGGAGGTGATGGAACAGCTGCTTGTGGTCATAGATGTCCATCTCAACACCCTACCGGTTAGGGAAAAGAAGGCCTAATACCTACGGAACAAGCTCACTGACCAGTAGGACAGAAGCCACAGGGACAATGTCCACTTCTTTGACTTCCTGGAACATGCCAAGGGCGGGGACATCATAGATTTGCTCAGTAGTCTTCTTCCCTGTTATAAATGGGGTCTCTAGTTGGCAGTCAGTTTGCACTCTGTCCAAGTAGGGACCCTCACTCTAGTCAAGGTAAGGGAGATACACAGCTCAGATAGCCCAGGCCCCCAACACCAGGATTTATCGGGACAGTAGAATGCAATCATAACCTGCTTCTGCCGACACAACCAGGCCCGTTCCCATGGCCGGTATGATATTGAGGGGCACAAGATCCACCTATCTGGCAACTTTTTGCAGGAGGCTGACAGAAGTAATTTCTTGGCCCTCCAGCCCCAGCTATACATTAAGTTCAGACTGTTCGAGCCTACCCATATTTGGATCATGAAAGACGGCAGGTCCAAAGACTTTTTTGACCCATATGCCCTATGCCTGTTCCTCGAAGGACTCACTGTTCATGCAATGGATTTTGCCCCCCTAGAAGCACAGTCTGGCGCACGCCCCACTGCCATGCCTCCCCCTTCTGCTGTCTTTGGCGGTCCCTGGCACACTGGCGGGTCCCAAGATAGGGGCAGAGACCTAGAGATTGGCCCGATCCCAGGACGACAGGGATTTGGCCCTTAAGGCAGTGGCTGCCCTCACACAAGAACCGGGCCGTAAAACTGCAGTCTCTACTGAGGGCCTCTCACCCAGATGGCTGAAACACACTCCATTGTTGCATGGTTCGCCGACTCCTGCTTTGATTGTTGGCCACCAGGATCACTGACATCCAAGCCACAGACAGATGAGTATACCGTTCCATATCTTTATCTACCTTCAGTGTAGACTGCATTGCTGGTCCATTTGCCGATTGTTATTGAGTGGCTGTAATTTGTTCTATGCTCTGTTACACTGCTTTTCTTGCTATGTATCCGCATGCCTTTGTTTCATCCTATGATGTGATGTTCTTTGATGCTTTATATTATTAGATCTGGGCCACCACTGCAGGCCTGACCTCCTTGCCCCTCCTCCCCTCCCTGCCTCCTTTTCCCCCATCCCATGAATTCTAGCCCCACATCAGGTCAAGTGCCCGCCCTCCACATCAACCTCACCTTCCCCGGCCAGATTTCAAGTTCCCCTACCCTTAATGCTTCAATGATAAACCTGCATGGCGGATGACGACTGCCTAATTTTGGTCAAGCCCCCTCCATGTTTATCACCGCTGGGGCACCCTACAGGGGTATACTCAGACCCAGTGCCAACTGCTGCCCCCCCCACACCAGGGCTTTGCCCTCATCCTCGTTATCTTTTGAATGTTTCCTGCCCTGCTCCTCTCTGTGGACTCTCTGGGGCGCTGATGCCTCAAGCCTAGACTCACGGTCTATAGTCTCCGCCCATTCATGAGGCTTGTAATTGGCCAAGTACCAGTCTATTTAGTTCCCATTTCCTCCCCTTCTTGACCCCTCCCCCACACCTTCCATATTCAGCACTCCACGCAAAGGGGCTCTCGTTCTGCTGCCTCCTCCCCTCCTCCCTCTCTCCCTACTTTTTTCTCTTCCTTATTCCTCTCTCTCTTTTCTCTCCTTCCCCCTGCCTTTCAACCTTCATTCTCTCCCTCCTTTCTATGTCCATAACCTCTTGCCCCTTCCCCCCCCTTCTCCTTGGGGTACCTGCTGCCCATTGTTACTCTCTGGCCCATACACTGCCCTGATGACCACTGCTGCACCCGCATTATCACACCTCCCTGCACCCCATCTGGTAGAATGTCAACAGGCTAATAACGCACTATATAAAGCGCAAGAAGGTGTTGGGCTACCTGCAGTGCAAACGGATAGACATGGCCCTTATTCACGAGGCCCACCTCTGACACCTAGACTGAGAAGCTGAGTCGGGTTTGGGTGGGACAAGTGGTCCGTACTAGCTGCCCAACAAAATGGTGCCAGGCTCTGGCCCCTTTAGGAACTGCGGAATTGTGGTCCTCTTTCGCAGAGCACTGCCCATCACTGTTCTCAAGTCCTGGTCTGTCCTGGACGGTCACTATGATTTGGTCAATATGAAGTTCAGGGGGGGGGTAGGACACTCTGTGTTGGCTAGGTGTACTTTCCTATGTGCCCAAAGTGTCTTTTTTTTTCCGCTAGCTCAACCGCCTCCTCACCGAAATCTGGGCCTCCTAATATTTGATTGGGGGTGACTGGAACTTGGCTCGGGCTGGATCGCACTGGTCCTTTGGCCACCAGCAACAATGCAGACAGGGGGACGTGGTCTGATAACAGCTTGATGGACCATTGGTGTCTCTCACATCCGGTGTACCAGGGGAGTATATCTTATCATCTGTACACGGTACCCAAACCAGACTAGACTACTTCCTGGTTTCCCACCGGGTAGTGGCCATCCCTTGGAAAAACCCAGAACATGAAGGCTGCAGTCTCCGACCACACCCCGGTCTTGCTCTTCCAGGAACTCTGTCTTGCCACCACGACCCGCAAGCCCTGGCACCGGAATCACACTATTGCACCCCCCCCACCTCCAGGTAAATCCCAACTTTGCTCCCACATATGTGGACAGTAAAAAGGGCTCGGTTTCCTCCCACAGCGTTTTGTGGGCAGCTGCGAAGGGGACTACTTGCGGCCAACTCATGAGGGGCACTGCTCTGGCCAGTGTGTGGACAGTGACCAGTCAGAAGGATCTGGAGAGCGAGACTGTGGCTCTTACTCGTTTCTATACGGCAAAGCCCTCTTCCACCAATTGCTGTCTCCTGGAGAAGGCCCATATGGACCTTAGCGCCTTGTTAACATTTAAGGCCAAGACTTCTGGAGGTCCAACCGCACCAACAGGAGGCTGCGCTAGCCATCCCTGTCATACAATCTGCGCTGTTCTTACCCACCCATAAGACATAGTCAACGAATTCG